>NW_026622875.1:14981666-16190000 GCF_023065955.2 Ursus arctos | reverse complement strand
CTACCGGATTCTCTCCGGAGCTCGAACTAGACGTCAGTTTATTTTTGAGTATTTTTGTTTGGTTGGATTATATCTCATAATTTAATAACAATATGTGAGAAATAACTACTAAAATCGTTTTGAGGAGTGCTGTGAATGTAAAATAGGAGAACACACATTATAATGTGCTTAATGAACTATAAAAATAAAAGGGTAGATTAATGTCCTATGAAACTTCGGCAGGTTAATTACAATACAGCGAGAGGCAGAAGCAGACGTATTGTACTTAGCGCTGCATGGGAAGGAAATTTTACCGATCCCTGGTTCGTAGGTGATCACTGGTGTGCTGCATCACAGAA
The DNA here is from genome assembly GCF_023065955.2 of Ursus arctos. NCBI lineage: Eukaryota > Metazoa > Chordata > Mammalia > Carnivora > Ursidae > Ursus > Ursus arctos. The sequence goes on along the minus strand of NW_026622875.1, from coordinate 16,189,662 downwards.
AGAAAGAAGGCATGATATTCATTAAGGACAGAGTGGGGAAATTAAACATGAAGCGATTATGGCAAATGCATGTATTGTTTTCAAATTCCAATCATTTATTTAAATATTTTAATGGCTGCCAAGTGGTATGGGAAATAAAGCTACTTAGAAATGAATAAAGTCATTTTTTTAAGAGAGTTACAAGTAAAATGATGAAGTCACTGGAAATTGGAAAACTTCCGTGACCCTGACAAAATAAAAAGTGTGTGAAGGTGAATCAATACGTAAGAGGATTAGCTCATTCATTACCTAGTTAGTTAAATAAGATTCTTTTAATGAAAATAGCCATGTTGTCTTTTCTAATTTTAAGAAAAACTCATACTCATGGCACGCTTTTCAGAAAATTGTGAAGAAAATAAAGAAAATAAAACCCAAAGATAACTGCTACTGATGTTTCTGGTTATGCATCCTTAGAAAATAGACTTGGAGGCTATCTGCCTTAAGCTGTTTGCATAACCTGCTCTTTTTCTCTTAATAACTGTGGTGTGTAAACTTTTTAATGTCAACTATCTTAAATGGTCGTAAACCCCCCTATCATTGGACATTAAGTTTTTATCATTTTAGGAAATATAAACAAAATCACAATAAGCACCCTTGTACAATATACCCTCACACACTTATCTAATTACTTTCTTAGGATAACTATCTAAGTTAATAACCTCAAATTATATTACTAAATTGATGTCTGGAAAGGTATCAGTGCACAATTCACACTCATATTGGTACTAAAAATGTTAATCTTTAAGACCAAATCAATTTCGTATCTGAAAAATAACTGCCTACACAACTTTTCCTATGTTTTTTTGGACACTTATATATTATTTTATGCATGACCCTGGTCTTTACTACATTTTCTATTGGTTTATTGGTCATTTAAATTTTTATGTAATTCAAACTATTAGTCTTTTCCTTAGGAAGTTGTTCCTACCTTAAAATTACAAAAATAACTTTATAATATTCTTTTTATTTTGTGATTATTTTCTTCTGTTAAATCATTAATTCATTTCAGACTTTTGGCATTAATTCATTTGAGGGTTTTGGTATGAGGAAAGGATACAATTTTTTAATCAAAATCAAATTGTGCCAGTGCCATTTATTCTTTCTTTCTTTTATTTTTATTTTTTAAGATTTTATTTATTTATTTGAGAGAGAGAGAGAGAGAGGGAGAAAGAGAGCACAAGCCAGGGGGAGAGGCAGAGGGAGAAGCAGACTCCACAATGAACAGGGAGCCCGATGACCCTGGGATCATGACCTGAGCCAAAAGCAGACCCTTAACCAACTGAGCCACCCTTCAATGCCATTTATTTTTTAATCCATCCTTCCCCGCTTTCCCCTGGCCCCGTAAGAAAAACACCAATTTTATTATATGTTAAATCCTCTTTTATACGTAAATCTGTTTCCAGAATCTTAATGTATTCCATTGCTTTGTTTTGTTTTTTTTCCAGGAACAACTTGATTATATTTTTATAATAGGTTTCTAATGTCTGGTAGAGCAACTCTTTCTTATCTTTATTTTAAAATATTTCTCTGGTTATAGTCACACATTTATTATTTTAATGAACTTTAAAATAATCGAAAGCTTTTTCCTCCGGTTCGTTGGGGGGTATTAATTAGTATTCATTATATTGATATATTAATTTTTAGAAAATTTATATCTGTATGACTCAGAGGGTTACCATCCAAGAATATTACATGTGACTCTGTACTTTAGGGCAGTTTTTAATTCTTTAGTTGAGTTTTTAAAGTTTTCTTTACATAATTACTGCCTATTTCTTGTTAAGTTTATTCTCAGTATGTTTATTCCTGTTTTATGGTTTCTGTGACTGTTTTTTCATATTTGCTATTGTGAATGACTCTCTTTTCCTAATGTATTTATATAATAATTTTGTATACTTATTTTGGAATTGTTTTACTGAATTCTTATTGTTTCTGAAGATTTTCCTGGATTTTCCTTGTATTATGTTACTTGTAAATTAAACTATTTTTACCATATGCTTTCCATATTTACAGGTCTATTATGGGATAGGTCTTCTGAAGCAACATTCAAAATAGTAGTGAGTGGAGAGGCAAGTGGCTGAGCTTCTCCTGATCTCAGGGTTGTGAGTTCAAGACCCACATTGGGTGTAGGGCTTACTTAAAAAAAAAAAAATAGGAGTGACTGTATATAAACCCATTTGTTTTTAACTTATATAGGATTATCTGTTATATTTTGCTGTTATGCATAAAACTTGTTACATGTATATAGGCACACAGAGACGAATTTTAATAAATACCTTATTTGTAATCAATTGAGATGATTATGTGATTTTATTTTCTTTTATGAACCTTTGAAATGGTGAAAGCCATACATATCCTTCTCATTCAGCACCAATAGATAATTATGAAATTCCTGTTCATTCTGCAGAGCATTTCATTGGTTGGTTGGTTGGTTGTTTATAGAAGTATAGTTGACACACAATGTTACATAAATTTCATGTGTACAGCATAGTGATTCCACAACTCTGTATGTTATGCTATGCTTACCCTAAGTGTAGCTACCATCACTGCAGAACAATTATAATTTTTTTTATGTAACCTAGTGGTCTCCAAATTGTGGTGGTACATTCAGGTAACTGAGAGAAAAAAATGTTAAAACTTCTATTTCAATAATCCATGTCTTTGAAAGCAACTATTAGTAGAACATTACATCTATACAAATTTTAAATGAACACATATCAGGTTCATACTACTCCAAATTTTATCCTGTACTGATCTCCTAGATAAGTGATATGATAATGCTGGACTTCTATTTTTTTTTCCTGAACAAAGGAAAATATCTTCCTTTGTGAAGTTATGCTACTTAAAAAAAAATAGGCTCCATACCCAGTGTGGAGCCCAATGTGGGGCTTGAACTCACAACCCTGAGATCAAGACCTGAGCTAACACAGACAGAGTCTGACGCTCAACAAACTGAGGCTCCCAGGCGCCAGCTCACCCTAGTTATGCTACTTTCTGAGGTCAATCATCTCAAACTATAATTGATTTTTAGTGAGAACTTTCTTTCTTTCCTTTTTTCTTTCTTTCTTTCTTTCTTTGAGAGAGAGCACATGCACAAGTTGGGGGGGCAGGGAGAGGGAGAGAGAGAATCTTAAGCAGGCTCTTCACTCAGTGCAGAATCCAAGGCAGGGCTCGAACCCCTGACCCTGAGATCATGACCTGAGCTGAAATCAAGAGTCAGTTACTTAACCTACTGAGCCACCCAGGTGCCCCAGAATTTCTTTTTTTCAATCACACTAACGCTATAGTATTTGGTTCATGAACATCTGTTCATAATACTAAATTTCAAATGGCCTATTATGAATAAAAAATACTCTATGTTTCAATTTGGTTTTTTTCCATTGAATATTTTATAATATTAATATTGTACACATTGATTTTAGTTTTCATATTTTCCTGTTGTATTTTTACCCATCCATTTTTGACACACTGTATCTGTGTTCTACATTATGTTTAACAGAAAAACACTCAAAGATGAATTAATAGACTATCACTAATGTTGTAAATATTGTTTCAGAAGAGTAATTTAATAATAGAACCTATAAGTCTCAAGAGGGTAAGGCATAAGAAGTAGTATTTACAGATTTTATTATACGTAGAGTCTGTCTTTTCAAATTTCCTTAAGTTCCAGAGGCACATTTTATAAATGTGCATTCTATTTTTTGGAGTAAGTGTTCAAAATGTCTTCTTGACTTTTCTTTCATCAGTTATGTTGCTTTTCTTCCCTTGAGTGATATTTTTCATTGGCTCTGTCAGTGTTTTTGTTCCTGCTTCTTATGGCCGTGGACGAGCTGAGCATTAGGCTAGGATCCCTGCGAGTGGGCCTTCCTTGAACTCTCTCCCAGATAATCCAGTTGACCATTAGACCTTTAGCTGGGGGGTCGGACACAGTGTATTGCTTGTTTTCAGTTGTTCAACTATCCCATGTGCTGAAGGACACTGAGGCGGGGTGTGAGGCAGCTTGAATATACAGCAGCAATCCTTTATGGGTTCTCTGATCACTCGCTCTCCTTCTGTCCTTGGCCATGGATACATCTGCCAGTATCTTTCTGATCTCAGTAGTTTCACAGCCATGAGAACATCTAAGCCTGACGAGAAATGGTGGGTGAAAAACTGTGGCACAAGTGATTTTGTTTGCTGTTTAAATGAGGTTTTTGTTTTCCCAAAACTATCCTTCAAGAAAGTAGATATTGCCTTATACATGACTTCTTATAAAACCTTCTCTTTAGTGAGCTATATCTCAATTCATTTATTTTTAACCTAAAAAATTGTCTGGAGGAAAGCTCTTAGCCTGAACGACTGTAGTCAACGGTAGAAAGGTCTCACATGCAGCCTTGGCATTTATTTCCTGGTGGTATGACAAATGTGGGCCATGTTTGAGCTTTAAAATGGGGTAACATACAACTTGCTTTATTGATACAATTAAAATATTTTAGAATGTTTTTTTTCCAAACTGTCCTACTTATATCAGTGGCTCTCTCACCATCTCTTAAAATCTAAAATCATACAGTTCTTTCAAATACTCCAATGCTGAGACATGTTAAAGAAAACCAAAAATAGCAGTATGTTGTTCAATGCTTTCAAAGAGCCTTTCAAATGAGATAAAACCTTGATCTAGTGTGATCAGTAACAACCACTTTCTATAGAAATTAAATCTTAGTAAATATTTTATTAAAATAAAGCTACTCACGGGGCACCTCGGTGGCTCAGTTGGTTAAGCATCCGACTCTCAATATCAGCTGGGTTATAAGATTTCTCCCTCTGCCTTTCCCTCCCCGCACTCCCTCTCTCAAATAAATGAATAAATCTTTTAAAAAAATAAAGCTACTCACAATCCTAGTGTTCAATTTTCATGTAGCTACCAATGCCAGGGATCTGTATTTAGCCTGTTACATCTCATCTTCCATATATATAAATATAAGGAGAATGTAAATTGTTTAACATTGTGAAACATTCTTCAGCCCCTGTGTGCGACTGTTACAATTACTGCAACTGTTTGTGAGTACCTCAGGAACTAAGCATTAGAGTAAGAAGAAGAGCAAGAAAATAGATGGTTGGTACTATTGGCAAAAAAAAAAAAAAAATCTTTATCGTACAAGGTATATAATATCTATACTATCTGCAATGAAATATTTTGCAAATTAATTACTTTGTCTCCTTCCTTTCTCCAGTTGTTTTGGCTACAAAAATCCTCCTTGAACTTGATACTGCACCCATCCCTATGGCACAACCTGCAATTCACCAGGACTTACAGATGCACTCAGCAAGAGCTATGAACAAGAGTTCTGGGGTGCCTGGGGCGCTTGGTTGTTTAAGTGTCAGACTCTTGATTTCGGCCGAAGTCATGATCTCAGTGTTCTGAGATTAAGCCCCACGTAGGGCTCTGTGCTTAGCATGGAGTCTGCTTGAGAGTCTCTCTCTCTCTCTCTCTGCCCACCCCCACCACTGTGGTCTTTCTCTCTCTCTCTCTCTCTCAAAAAAAATATATATATATATATATATATATATATATATATATATATATACTCTGTGCTTAGCATGGAGTCTGCTTGAGATTCTCTCTCTCTCTCTGCCCACCCCCACCACTGTGGTCTTTCTCTCTCTCTCTCTCTCAAAAAAAAAAAAAAAAAATTTATATATATATATATATATATATATCTCCCAGAGTCTGAATGGTGTCAGTCCCGAGAGCCTCTGTTTAGTTGCATGGTGCCAGTGCTGAGCACTGAACTGTTTGTGACAGATGGGCTTATGTGTGTGGTCATGAATTTGCTTTTGCATGTTTCTAATAGACAAGACATATGAGACTCTCTGAAGTGCCTGGCATAGGACAGGGGTTCTTCTTTCTGAGTCTCTACTGCTCATTACTGAAGGGCAGCATTAGGGATAAGGCGCCAGAGAGCTTTTCTGCTTTCCTCCTGGGCCGCTTCTATCTCCTTGCCAGTCCCCATTCTTCAACCTAGCACCACTCAGAACTGCTTCACTTATTAGTCTCCAGAGACTAAAATAAAAAAGGCTACATATTGAAACTCTATGTCCTCTATGATTTCCTTCAAATTTTGTTATATCTGGCATGTATGCTTCAGAAACTGTGTGTGTGATTATTGCCGTTTTTGACTTTTATTAAGGATAGAACATACTCTATTTTTAGTTCTTTTCATTCATCCTCGTATGTTTTTGAGAGAAGAGAGAGAAAAGCATTCAATCTCTGCTGCCTGTCTTAAACATTCCTGATTACTTTTTAAATCTAGAAATATGTATGGCTGAATTCATAAAATTCATTGTATTCAGCATGAACTTCATTTTTTTTTTTTTTTAAGATTTTATTTATTTATTCGACAGAGAGAGAGACAGCCAGAGAGAGAGGGAACACAAGCAGGGGAGTGGGAGAGGATGAAGCACGCTCATAGCGGAGGAGCCTGATGTGGGGCTCGATCCCATAACGCCGGGATCATGCCCTGAGCCAAAGGCAGACGCTTAACCACTGTGCCACCCAGGCGCCCCCAGTATTCAGCATGAAAAGGCAGATTCAAGCACTTTAATTGGACTGTAAAAATCACGTAATAAAATTTAATAACAGTGTGTATTTAGACCTTTCAGATAACATAAACTATTTAGGACTCCAATGTCTGTTTGTATTTTAGATTATAGTCTAAACCATTTACATAATTATAATAAAATCATATTGGAATCAGAACTAGAAAGATTAACTGGAAATGAACGTGCATACCTTTTCTGTGACAGCTGCAAAGTCTTGCTTAGACCCTGTTCGGATGTATTAATAGCACTGTTACGACAGAACACCATGGTGTCATCATGTGCAGGATATTTCTTCAGGCTGGGGAGCAGTAGTACGCAAGTGACATATTAACAAAGCACATGTTTCATTGATGGTGTTAATTAGTGCTTCTTCTATAATTATTTTCACCTGGTCTGGTTTTCACCTCCCTTCCTTTTGCTGATAAATCTGCTCTCCATTTAGGTGAGGTTAGCAAAGTAGGCCTCAACTATAGATGAGAAAGTCTATGGGCTGTGAGTTTAATATCAAAACATGTTGGTAGTTAAAGAAACGAAGAAATGAGGAAAAGTAACATAAGGAAAAACAATACATGTATGTTTACATCCAGTAGAATCTTTGTAGACCATGCAACCAGGAGTTCAAAGAAGATTCTGAAAAGTAAATCTGTATATTCATCCCATTTCAATACAGAAAACATTGTAACTTGCTTCATTGAAAACAGCTCTGAGAAAGCAGATAATTGAGTCCGTGGAATTTTTACTCTGAAATTGTTCCTTGTTTCAATATGTATTGGTTAGAAAGCCCTCTAAAGTACTTATTGGCAGTGCCTTCTACCTTAGTGAAGGGGGAGGCAAATATTTGGTGGAGATTAAAGACTATGCAGTGCCTTTGGGTCATTCTGTACCTGAACAATTTGGTCTTGAACTAGCGTATTGATAGATTAAAACTTCATCTAGGGGACTGTAGCATAAATTCCAGTAGTTAATATTTTGAAAAACTCCTGCCTGTTTTTTGGTCATTTTTATTTTACTTTATTTTATGTTATTTCATTTCGTGTCATGTCATGTCATGTCATGTCATGTCATTGTTGGTGATATTCTGGTGTAGACAGTTTGAATCTGCATTTGTCTATTAAGTGGTTTTGCTGAGGAATCTATCTTCTTTCGTGTACTTAAGAAAATGCCTGACATTCCTTCTCTCTGTCCTTCATACAATCAATTTTTCTCTCTCTACTAGGTCATTCCCAGTAATATGCAAACATGCTATTATTTCTCTCACCTAAAAATAGTTTCTTCAACTAAATTCTCTGCCAGCTGCTTCTTCAATTCCTTGAATGTTTCCCACACAACTCCTTGAAATAATGATACATACTTGCTGCCTTTAATTCCTCTGCTCTTTCCCCTGTAGCGCTCTCCAGTTAGGCTCTTGCGCCCACCGCATCACCCAGACTTTGTGTTTCAGGGTCACCTCCATGTTGCTCAATTTATAGTCACGCTCTCTGCCCTCTTCTTTTTTTTTTTTTTTAAAGATTTTATTTATTTATTTGACAGAGATAGAGACAGCCAGCGAGAGAGGGAACACAAGCAGGGGGAGTGGGAGAGGAAGAAGCAGGCTCACAGCGGAGGAGCCTGATGTGGGGCTCGATCCCAGAACGCCGGGATCACGCCCTGAGCTGAAGGCAGACGCTTAACCGCTGTGCCACCCAGGCGCCCCTCTCTGCCCTCTTCTTACTAGACCCTTCATTGACATATACTTACTCCATTGATCATTTGCCCCTCCTTGATTTGCTTTCTTCTCTTGGCTTTTTGCTCACCACACTTTTTTGGGTTTCCGTCCTACCTCAATGCTCATTCCCTCTCAATCTTCTCATGCCCAATTCTTCTCTTCTCTGATCCCCTTAATGTTGGAACTTTTTACCTATCTACACTTATTCTCTTAAATACCTTACCTAAACTCAGTCTAAATATTATCTCTAAGTCAAGAACTCCCAAATGTGTCTCTCCAGTCCAGACCATTCTCCTGAACTCCAGATGCGTATATCCAACCACCTCCTCAGCATCTCCACTCAGAAGTATAACAGAGAACTCAAACCTAACATGTCCAAACTTGGACTCCTGGTCTTCCTACAAAAATCTACTCTACTTAGAGCTTCAGGGGGCTGCAACACCTTTGTTTCGGCTGCAAAACAAAGGTTGCTAGGGTAACCAACAATCCAAGTTTGCTGGGGACTGAGGGAATTCTCGGGATGAAGGACTTTCACTGCAACAACTGGGAAAGTCCTGAGCGAACCAGAACAAGCAAACCTATCCGTTGCTAAACCCAAGAACCTTAGGGCCATCCTTGATTCTTTTCTCACATTGCATCTCTAATATATTACAAAATCCTGTTGGTTTTTTTAATGCGCTCATACCACCTCCATTGCTGTTACCTGGTCAGGGCACCGCCCCTCCCTTGCAGTACCGAAACAGCTCTTAACTGGTCTTCCTATCTCCACCCTCCTTCTCTATCATGCATTCTCAACACGGCTGCCAGAGTACTCTTTTTAAAAATACAAGCCAGATCATAATATTCCTCATTTTCCAAACTCTGTAATCCCTTCCTGTTTCAGGGTGGAAGCCAAAATCTTTACAATGGCATCTGAAGCCTGCTTGATGTAACTCCAGCTCCTGTTTTATACAGCACCCCTTCCCACCAGCCTGTCAATTACTTCAACTCCTATAATTCTTTGCCTTGTTCACTGTTTGTTAGCCACATTAGCTTTCTGACTGTTCTTTTCTGCAGGTAGGCTACCATCTTAGGGCTTTTTGCATCGTCCATTAACTCTTTCATTTGCTTTAAGTTTGCCTCAAATGTCACTATTGTCATGATGATCATACTATTAAAAATTCCACTATCTTCCATTCCAGATCTCTCCTCCTATGTCCTATTTTCTCCCTATGCTTTTAATCTTTTAACATTCTACATATTTTACATGTTTGTTATATTCATTTTTCATGGTCTATCTACTCTCAGTAGAATATGAACTCCATAAAAACAGGGTATTAAAAAAAAAACCTCTTTCTTACCTAAGAAATACAAAGAACAGTGCCTGACATTGGAAGTTTTCAATAGATATTGAATAATCAAATGTATTTTTTTAACTTCACCTCAGTAAGTACCTTCTAAATTCCCCCTATACCCATAGTTCCATCCCAGATACCTACAGAAGATAAAAAGATGAATGAGACATTGTCCTTAAATTTGAGGTACTTACCACCTATTTGCAGAGTTGAGATATAATGTAATTATTATGGAGGTGATTAAATATTACAATGTGTGGTAATAGCTACAAGCCTGTGACCATGAGAAAATCTGAGTTTTTTTTTTTTTAATTCGGAAAATTAGTTATTTACTGAAGGGGTTGTCTAGAGACTCTTTCAACTCTAAAATTATGATGCTTTATGTTTTTACAAATTATTAATGTGAAGGAACTACAAAATACAAATGGATGTGGCTAAACCAGGAGAAAGACATGCACAAATCAACATGTATTATGGGACAAGTTGAGTGTGAGAAAGTGTTGTAGCACATACAAGAAACCACGGGGGGAAAGAACATTCATGGCAAGGATTTCCAAGGAAAGGAAGGACACTACCCTGAGCTGAAACCTGAGTGGATGGATCTGAGAACAACCGAGGACATGGGGCAAAGTTCTCACAGCCTCCAAGATGAAGATCACTGCAAGAAAATCTGTGTGTGAGCCTGGGAAAGTCTAGGCCTTGAGAATTAGTGAAGTATGCAGTAAGCCCTTCCCCAGCCTCTTCTGACTTCCAGAAGGACAGAATCAGTCTGGGAAAACTGGGAAAAACAAACACGCCTAATGCCGGGGACAAAACTGAGCATAAATGACAGATAAATAAAGGTTGAAGTATCAGATGGTGGGAGGGGGTAGAAAGGAAGACACAGTTTCCAAAAGGTACTTTAACAGCAAGATATAACATCTAAAGCTGAAAGCACTGTCCGGGTTCGTGAGGCTTGTAGAGCTTATGGGCTATATATAGCTCTAAGGGCTGATAATCTTCCTGAGCAGACAAATAGAGAGAGAGAGACCATATTTTCAGCCCTTTTGTTTACAACAGAAGAGTAAACCCTTACGCCATATATCTCAGTCCATTCAGGCTGTTATAACGAGATACCATAGACTGTGTAGCCTATAAGTAACAGAAATTTATTTCTTACAGTTCTGAAAAGTGAAAGTCCAAGTTTGGGGTGCTAGAATGGTCAGGTGAGGGTTCTCTCTTTGGTTCTAGCTGGCATTTTATTGCTGTGTCCTTATATAGTGGAAGATGCTAGGGGTCTCTCTGGAGCCTCTCTTATAAGGCACTAATCCCATTCATCAGTTCAGCACCTCCCCAAAGCTTTACCTCCCAATACCACGATCTTTAGGAGTTAGGATTTCAATATATCATTTTAAGGGGGACACAAACATTTAGACCATAGCACCATAATATTGGGAAAGCTACACTATTGCCTACTCCCCTTCTAAGGATCCTTTTTCTATAGCCTAGGGAAATCTCTCTCTTTTAAAAATGTGGGGAAAAATACAATCTAACTCCAGTAAAAGTTATTGCAAATATAGTGATGTGTTCCAACAGAAAATGAGAACACATCAGGAAAAAACATGGTCTCTAAAGAGATGGGAACTCTAACTATTATAATATTTCAAAGTCGCATAACGAAAATGCTAGAAGTTTTGGAAGAATAGCACAATTAAGAAATTTTAAATCTCAGAAATTATGTGGCTAGATGATAGATATGAAGAAAGAATTGGCAAATATCAAAAATGAATTGGAAAAGAGAAAGGGAAATATTTAGAAATAAAACTAGAGTATGGGGTGCTTGGGTGGCCCAGTTGGTTAAGTGACCAACTCTTAATTTTGGCTCAGTTCATGATCTAAAGTTGTGAGATCAAGCCCCACTTTGGGCTCCCAGCTGGGTGAGAAGTCTGCTTAAGATTCTCTCTCTCTCTCTCTCCTTCTGCTCCTTCCCCTGCTCACGTACATGTGCACTCTCTCTCTCTCTCAAAAAAAAAAAAAAAAAAAAAGAAAGAGAGAAAAAAAAGAAAGCTAAAGGAAGCAGAACACAGAAGTGAATAGATACTAAGAAGAATGCAGAATGCTATAAAGAGGTAAGATAGCTAACAAATGAAAATAAAACAAAGATAAAGAAAGATAATAAAAGGATTCGAAAAACTGATGGAGAAAACCTGCAAAGTTAAATAAATATTTAATGGTTGTTCATAAAGATGGACACTAAAGTAATGGAACAGAAAAAAAACATTTAAAAACCTGGTTCAACATAATTTTGCTAGAAAATCAAGAAGACTCTGTGTACATGGAGCCAGAGCAGTCAAAATCAGGACATAGCCTAGTCAAACTATTAGACTTTAAAAATAAGGAAAAATTAGTTTTGGAAATCCAGACTCACCTCCACCCCCTGGCCCCCACCAACACACACACATACAAATTGAGTAAAAAATAAGGGAAAAAATGAAAGTAACATCTATCAAATTTCTCTGCAGCAACATTTTAAACTACAAAACAATGAAGTAACATTGTTCAAGTACTCAAGAAAAACAAAGGGACCTGAGGTTTTTATACCCAGCCAAACATCCTTTTGATGTCTAAGCTACAAAGATTTATGAACATGTGATACTTGAAAGAATGTCATTCTATAAAACTTCTCTGAGGAATCTACTACAGAAAGAGTTTCAGAAAAGCGTAATATCTGGAGAAGTTTCTTAGTAAGTACTGGGGGCTTTACAGTAAGCAGTTACAGACTAAAAGGTGGAGATAAATGTGACAAAATGCAATGTGAATACTACCGGCTCTGTTGTCAGAAAAATAATGCAACCAATTAAAAGAGTAAAAAGAAAAGAGTAAATAGAAAGTGGAATAAACTTGCTGATTGACTCGCTGATGTTAGGAGTGAAAATATATTATTTAAAACTGATAAGAACTTGAAGCTTAAGCATATTTTGCTCACAACACAAAGATTATACTAATATGGAAAAGAGTAAAAGAAAGCAGTTACTTGCTGACGTTAATATTGATAATAAAAAACAGTTTTGGAAAAAAGTTGTGGTTAAAAGTGTTACAGAATGATATCTATATAAAACTAATCATTAAAAAAGCCCAAACCTTCTCAAATAGCAAAGTAACTAACAAAGAGAAAGAGAGCAAAGCAAACAGCTAATATAATGCATACCTACATGTATACACAGTAATAAAACATAACACTCTATTATAGAACTGAGACCAAACATATTAGTTGTATCCACGTATGTCAGTGGACTTAACTTACATAATATAAGAAAAAGATTTTCAGATTGGCTAAAAGAGCAAAATTCAACTTTATGTCGTATGCAAAAGACATACCTAAAATAAAGTGAATTGAAAAGGCTAAAGATAAAAGTATGAGCAAAAATATGTCAAATAAAGGCAAGTGAGAAGAAAGCAGGGGCCATGATCTTGATCTAAAACAAGGTAGAATTCAGGCCACGAAGAATTAATACAAAGTAGGACACTCTATAATGCTAAAGGCTACCATTCACAGTGAAGATATTAATATCTATTCACCAACTATCAGTACAGCTTTCATAGACCAGAAATGATAGGACATGAAAGGAGAAACAGACACATATTAAAAATAGGAACCTTCAGCACACTTTGCTCAGATCTAAATGCATCACGGGGACAAAATGTTAGCAAGGACGCAGAGGACCTGAACACCACCAGACAGAGTCTACAGCTGTATAACAAGCACTTTTTCCTTATAGTACAGAAGATGCCTTGTTTTCAAGTGTCCATAAACATCCACTAAAATTAGCTGTATACTAGGTTACAAGTAACTCCAGCAATACAAAAGCAAACAACATTATCAGACCGCAGTGCAATCAATCCTCAATGACTAGTAATAATAATAAAGAGACTCTTTCACCAGGGAATTTAAATAAGTTACACCAAAGGAAAAATACAACCCCAAATTTCTGTACTTCTAGAAAAGAATAATGAAGAAGGCACAATGTATTAGAATCTAATAAAAATAAGAATGTCATAAAAGAGCTAGTACGACATCTTGTGTTTGAGAAAGCTTTTCAGCCATAAAGGATGAGAGAGAACCATACTTGCAAATCACAGTGACAACAGTGTGGAAAACAGATAGAGGGGGAACAGAATTTCAGAGACCAGGTAGCTGTAGAATGGTAGCCTTGGACATGGAGAAAACTGGGCAGATGTTACACATATATTTTTTGAAGGCATAATCTAGAGAACTTGGGAAAGGACTGAATATAAATGTAATAGAGAGTGAGGAGCAAGAAAGAGTCATGGGTTTGTTGCATAGGAACCGAGTGGATGGAAGTGTCATTTAATGGGATAGAAAAGATTTGGGGTGTTGTGGGGATGGAAAATCATTTACAGAATATGTTACAAAACAGATAATTCATCATAAGAGAAATTAAAATATCAATAAAATATGATTAAGTGTAACTTTAAAATATGATTAAGTTTAACTTTATTTTTCATTGAAGAAATATATATTAAAATGTATAATTTTTAACCTATCAAATTGACCAATTATTATTTTTTTAAGATTTATTTATTTGTTTGAGAGAGAGACAGCATGAGCAGGGGGAGGGGCAGAGGAAGAAGGAGAGAGGATCCTCAAGCAGGATCCTTGCAGCATGTGGAGCCTGATGCAGGGCTCAATCCCAGGACCCTGAAACCATGATCTGAGCTGAAATCAAGAATTGGCCGCTTAACAGACTGAGGCACCCAGTCAAACTATTGATGACAGTGGTGAAATGAACACTTAGATACCCTCTTAATGTTTTCCAAACTTTTAATATTTCTGATTAGCAATAAGGAAGTATATGCCCTATGCCCTATAATTTAATTTCTAAGAATGTATTCTGAAGAACTGATTGGTTACTTGGACCAATATCTATGTAAAAGAATGCCAATCACAACCTTGTAGATAACAGCAAAAATTGCCCACTGCATTTAAAAGCCACCATGGAATTGTCAGAGTTCCTGGAAATGTCCTTATCTTGTATCAGTTACGTTCATTCCCTATGAATCTAGAAATTGTGAAATTTTCCTTTTTCAATATTAGCGTGCCTAGCTGAAGAAATAAACTAATTTCCTAAAAAACATATAGATGAGGAATTTAGGTGTTTATTTTATGAAATAAGTTTTCAGGGGAGATTATCACTTCTTTTTAAAATAAATGTAAATATTTTAAACTACTACTACTACTAATACTAGGGTTTCAAAGCTATCCTATGGGTCTCATGGGCGTGTATTACTAATTCCACATCTCCACTCTTTCATCTTCAGGGCTGTCATTATCTTTCGCATTTCACTGGAAAATAAGTTATCCTGTTATGAAGTCCAGATTTTTACTGGGGTCCCCTCAACAATTATTTCTGAGAATACCAGAGGAATGCTTGAATGTTCCACAAGTCCATCCTGTTTGTCCCTTGTCCAGTCAGTCAGTCACTTCACTTTGGATCACTCTTGCAACCACTATAGATAACCTTTCATTTCTTTACAACTGCTTCTCCGGATTGTAAACTGGTGAAACTGGTTACTTTTCTAAAATATAACTAATAATGGAATGTAATCATTTCTTGATACTGCACTGAAGTCTCGGTGACTGGAAAAAAAAAGAGGAAATTATAACGTGGAAGGGGAAAAAAAAAACCTTCAAATTAGCCAGTGGCACCACAACTCCTGGAGACTGAGACTGAACCCTTCCTGAAGAGATCTCATCTGTCTCCTTGATATTGTGTCATCTGTCAACAGTCAGACTACCGCTCCCCAAACAAACGCTTATGCCCCTAAATAACTTTCCTGCAGTTTTCTCTACCTTAGTGAGAAAATCAGTCATGAAATGAATTCTTCTGTAACAGTAACACCCCAGATAACAGTGTGAGAGAACTCAGGAAGGAGATGTCCAGGACTGGGGTGGAAGATAAGACCCTATAGCTTCTAGGCCATAAAGCATGGCCCCTCCCCAATGTTTCTAAGTTGGATATTTGAACTCCAGTGATCACCTTCCTATTCCATGTAGGAGGAAATTGACTCATTCACTTCGATGAAGATTTCCTTCCATAGGACTACACAAGATGTCTGGTTACATCTCATTGGCCAGATCCTAAATGGCCTTTTAGCTGTAGGACCATATGCCTCCCTGAGTAAAGTAGAAGTTCTGTTACTGAAAAGGAGGAAGAGAAGTGGACAGAGAAATCTCTGAAAAGAGAGGACAAAATAAAAAATCTGTTTCCTCTTTAGCTCAAGCCTCTGGACACCTCAGCATTATATATCCTGAAATGCAACCAGGGACCCCAGGGAAGAGAGATTTCTACATTGTTTTGCAGAATTTTATAGCTCCTCATAATCTCAAGCTTTCCATGCCACAGTAAGATCTTTATCTTTTAATAGCTAAGGGTTTATTGAGAGTTTTGCCAAACGAAAGATATGTATGTCCCAAAGATAAAGTCTTCTGTCCTCTTCCAAATTTAATAAGGTAAAATTGTTGGCAGCTTTCAAAATAGTATGTGGCTGTGTATATATACACAGGTGAGTATGTGTGTATGGGTGGGTGCGTGTGGGTATGCGTCTATAGAAGACAATGAAGATATGCAAATGTTATAACTATTACTCTTTCTGGCTGGTGACATCATTTGTAGATTTTAAGAGTTTTGTGTTTCTTAAATTTTCTGCGAAGGACTTTTCTAAATTATAATAAGAAACATAATATTTGCAAATCTATATATTGATGCTTAATAAATAAATGCTAATGAAATATTTCTGGCTCAGAAGAAAAAAATTAGCACATTTAAAATGCAATCTCATCTAATGTATAAGTAGCAACTGGAAATTGTAGGTTCCTGATAAACAAACGATCATAACTGTAAGTAACAGCAGGGTAGAATTTCTAAATTGTATTTAAAAGTAAAGATTTAGCCTCTTCAGTATGCTCATTTAATAAACTTGCAGTTTAGAAGCTTCTTAATTAAGTCTCTCTTGGGTGTACTGGGCTGCGTATGCTGACAAAATATGGAATTCTCCTTTTCTATATTACATGTTGTTAATGCTAATATATATGCATTGCTGTGTCTTTGCAATTTATTTTCAATTTCTCTACATTTATATTTGTGCTTATTTTTGTCTTCTGTGAAAGCAACCATTTCCTTTAGAAGATAAGGTAAAAAAAAATACATGTATATGTATGTGCCTGTGTATGCATATTTATGTGCATTATAATATATACAACTTTGTATATAAAATTTTAATACTTACATGTATATGAATGCTTATGTGTGTGTGTGTGTGTGTGTGTATACTTTAATTTCCAATGTTTTCTTTCCCTGCGTGTTTAAAGCATCACTGAATCCCAACTGAACATGTTAGGCATGGAACAGCCATTGACATTTTCATGACAAATACTACTTAATTAATGGCTGAGAATATAACTTTATGGAAGTCATGGTGTATATGGGTATTTGCCTTCAGTCAAGTGTGACATTGGAAGCATTTAACAATCAGTGTGCCATGACCACTGACCAATCAAAATAGACACCTGTTGAATCAGAACAAATTCCCAACGCTTGCACATCCTTGCTAAATCTCAAACTTTTTCCTAAAGTGTTTTGTTTATGGTACAAACCTGATATAGTTTCTGAGAAGTTGGAAGTTGTTTTTAACTCAAAAACACGTATATCATGGAGTTTTTTTCCCCTTCCATTAATGGACGAACCAAGGAAGAATGAATGCCCCGCCTTTCTCTTCATACTCACCCACAGACTGCTTCTAGACATCAAAAACAGCTCTGTAAGGAATGGAGAAAAAGAAAGACCAGAAAATTCATAGTTTCCAAGGCTACACAGCTGGCCCATGGCCACAAAATAATTAGAAAATGTTTTCTTTCTCTTATAGTTTCCTTTACTGACATCGAAGAACCTCAAAGGAGTAGGTTATAGAATCATTCCTGGGGACAAATGGAGACCAAACTAGCAACTATTATCATGGTGAGCTCTGAGCTGTTGCCTAAGGGGCCCTCTATACTTTCCATCTTTTAGTTTTCTTTTGTTGGTATTTTAAGCTTTTTAGAACTGTGGCCATCCTAGGAAAGAAATCAATGCTATGGATCTCCAAATCAACATTAATAGATACGTTAACTATAGAGTTTAATTTTTTCCCCTCACTTAAAATTAACACATGTTCTTAAAAATACTATAAAATACATCAGCATGTAAATAATGACTTTAATATGTTTATAAGTTTCTTCTGATTTGAAGTAATGAGAAAATTAGGCAAACTGGTTTAAACAAAGAAGAAAATTATTGGAGCACCTAACTGAAAAGTCTGGGGGAGTATTTGGCTTCACAAGTAGCTTGATCTAGGGGCACAAAGCAACGTTTCTTTCCATCCCCAACTCTGCTCTCTGCAGTGTTGGCTCCATTCTCAGTTAGTTTCGATCCTCAAGATAACAGTGATCTTTGGTTTAAATCTCCCTATGGTGGATCTCTTTCAATAATCTCAGCAAAAATACCAGTGTATCTTTTTTGGCACTGATAGGACACCTGACTAACCTACAAAATACAATGCTCTCTGATTGTAGGCCTGAGTCACTAGAGTGGCTGAGGACAGAGAAAAATCACAGTATGGTCAAATACAAAGTATGAGTGAATGGGTAGCAATGACAGCACATTTTCTGATCCACGTAGAGTAAGAGACTCTACCGCCCATAGGCTCTTACTCAAAGAGTCATCACAGCATCCAAATCAGTAAGAGGAAAAGTAAATTCAGGAGCAAGGAACATAGAAATGGATGAATTATTTTAGCCAGTTTAAGAAACTACTCATACTAGACAGAATAATGCCCCGCACCCCAAAATATCTCCATGTCCTAAAACTAGAACTTGCATATTTGTTACCTTACATTTAAAAGGAACTTCATATATGTGATTAAATTAAAGGTCTTCAGATGGGAAGATTACACTGAATTATCTGGGTGGACTCAATGTTATCACAAGGGTCCTTATAAGATGGAGGCAGGAGTTCAGAGAGGAGAGAAGATTCCATGTGGCAAACTTTGAGGATGGAGACAGGAGCCATGAACCAAGGGAATTGAGCAACCTCTAGAAGCTAGAAAAGGCAAGGAAATAGATTGTCCTCTGAAGACTCTGGAAGGAACACAGCCTTGTGGACACCTTGATTTTAGACTTCTGACCTCCAGAACTATAAGAGAATAAGTTAGTGTTGTCTTAAGGCACTAAGTGTATGGTAACTTATTACTACTGCGATAGGGAACTGACATAGTACTAAATGTAAAAACTAGGGGCGCCTGGGTGGCTCAGTTGTTAAGAATCTGCCTTCGGCTCAGGGCGTGATCCCGGTGTTGTGGGATCGAGCCCCACATCAGGCTTCTCTGCTGGGAGCCTGCTTCTTCCTCTCCCACTCCCCCTGCTTGTGTTCCCTCTCTCACTGGCTCTCTCTCTCTGTCAAATAAATAAATAAAATCTTTAAATAAAATTAAATAAAATAAAATAAATGTAAAAACTAAGTTTGTTATAATTTGCAAATCAAAACAAAACATCTGGTTAAATAATTTTTTTTTGGCTATCTGAAATTAAAATTTAACAGGGTATTCTATATTTTACCTGGCCACAGTGGTAAAACAACCTTTTTGTGATGTTGTGTATTTTGTTTGCTTTATTTTTTTATGTTATTAGGAAAATAGTGAAACAAGAATTAAAAAAAACATTAATGAAAAAATATAGGAGGTATCTGATGGGTAATTTTTTCAAGTTTTAATTTTAATTCCAGTTAGTTAATATACAATGTAATATTAGTTTCAGGCATACAGTATAGTGACTCAGCACGTCCATACATCATCACTGGTGCTCATCACAGCAAGTGCACTCCTTAATCCCCATCACCTATTTAACCCACCATCCTCCCCGCCTCCCTTCTGGTAACTATCAGTGCGTTCTCTGTAGTTAAGAGTCTGTTTCTTGGTTTGTCTCTCTCTCTCTCCCTTTTTTTCCCCTTTGCTTTTTGTTTTTTTTTCTTAAGTTCCACATATGAGTGAAATCATATGGTATTTTCTTTCTCTGACTGACTTATTTCACTTAACATAATACCCTCTAGTTCCATCCATGTCATTGCAAATGGCAAGATTTCATTATTTTCATGGCTGAGTAATATTTCATTTTCTATATATACAACGTCTTCTTTATCTATTCATCAATCGATGGACACTTTGGCTGCTTCCATGAAGTATTTGGTGGGTTATTTAAGGAATGACATTAATATTGATAGAACTCTGCCACTGCTTCTGGTAAATTGCTAGCAGCTTTGGCAAATGTAACTTTTTATGGGCTCAAGTGACTTTGTGTAGATCTTTCCAACTTATAGAAGAAAGAAAGGAAAGTATTCCCTGAAATGATGCATATTCTGAATAGTGAAGTGTGAGAAGGATTTAGACTTATGATGAAGCAAGATATTTAACCTTTCTTCGTCTTAGTTTCTTTATTTGTAAAACAGAAAAATAATACTTTAATTCTTTGTCCAGGTGGCCTGGCAATTAATAACATAATGTGTATAAAGTGTTTGAACTAGTATTGAGCAAATAATAATCAGTAAGCAAATGTTTAACTATTATTATCATGACATCTACCAGCAGACGGTGATATAATGATGTATATATACACACAGTGCCTTCTCTATTTGGGATACTGATAATTCCTTCTATATTTTAACCAGTTACGTTTAATTGATTTGTATGTAGACAATATAGGCAACTCTTCTTCTCTGACCTCACTCTTCCACACATTTCTCTTTGGATTTCCTACTAAAGTTCATGGAATATTTTAATGCCATTTTCTATGCATCAAAAATTCACTTTTATTTCATTTTCCATTTCACCAATGAAAATCTAAGTTACCTATGCCCAGGACTGACTGCAGTGCAGTCAGCTATGTACCTGAATTTTAATTTTCTTTGAGAGATATATTTTTTAGTTTATTGATTAATAAGAATAAAGGGTTCTGGCCCAACTAATGTCAATAGTGGTCATGTGTGATGAGCATGTGACCATTACTCATTTTTAAGATAGAGAACTAGTTTTGCAAACATTTTATTCTATTCTGACATATATCTTAGTTGTGTCAATATGACAATGATTTTAAAGGTAAAAATAATTTTATGATTTTGCCAATATATTGCCAAAAAAAAAGAGCAGTCATTTGTTTTTAACCTGGAACGATTAAGTTGAGTTAAGTATTGACTCATAAACTTTTCAATATTCATTTTGAAGATTAAACTTATAAATTTAGCATAAGCAATATAGTGTGCACTTCAAATTACATAATGTAATATCTTATAACCCGGGAGGTTACTTCACTTAAACGTTTTTCTTGACTATTACTTATTTTCTGCACACCTATACTGACACACAGCTTTGTGGAAACAAAATCACTTGCACTGAATGATCACAGAAACACAGTTTCTCGTAATTTATTGTTATTTTAATAGCACTGTTAACTCTGCTATCAAATTTATTTATTCCTAGGAAATTCATTAACTGATGTATCATTCTAGATTATCAGAAGTGTAAATATCTGGAATGCATACTTCCATCAGTAAAAGGTAGGGATCTTTATCTATTTGAGATTGTTGTTAAAATAAAAAGGGAATTAAGCGTTGCTCCATCTCCTTCACTTTGTAGGTAAAGAAGCTGAGCCTCAGGAAGATGAGGAAGTTTTAATCATTTGAGCTATGACTTTTGGTGAGTAATACTTAAGGAGACAGAATTTTGATTTACAACATTTCCACTTGGAATTGGCTTTTCAGTTCTTTGGATGATTAATTTTATTTAACAAATTTTAATGTGTTAAAATAGCCAAGTGTTACTATTGTTGTAGTTTCCGACTTCTCCCATGTATCATTCACATTCCATTTCTCCGATGCAGATGTAAAAACCAAGAGGCACTCTACAAAATATACACCAGTGTTGTTATTCATAGCCTCTGTTCTCCTTAAGTGCCTACAACACTTTCCTCCTTTTAAAAACAACTAGTACACAAATTTCAAAGAAAAAAATATACAGCAATTGTATAGATTATTATAGAAACTTTATAGTCAAAAAGAATATTTCTATAGCTCTGGCTTTAACTTAACTTTTTTTTGTATTTAAAACCCTGGCAGATTCTAGAGTCGGAAAGCTGTGTTTAATATGAATGAATATGGGCCTTTGATACATTAGTAGTGATAAGCTAGCATCTAAGACCCATGGGAAACGTGTGTACACAATCAACAAATGTAAAATATATACGCGCACAACACACGTGCATACAGACACACACACATGCGTGCGCGCACACACACACAGACACACACACATAATGTAATGGTCCTGTAGAGCCAAGCCAAGGAAGCTAGACTCACTTAATACTAATCCATGCTTTCTAGCTTCATGGGGGCTTAGATTATTTTCTATTGAGCTTTCTTGTCCACTGCATTAAAAAAGAAAACCAGGGACTAATTTGCTAAGCTACAAAGCCTAGCCCTACTCAACCCATTTTAATCTGTAGATGTGCTGAATATGAAAGAAAGGCATGAATGAAAATGTGAACATGCTCTTTGGGTCATAAAATTCCTAATAAAATGTGCATTTTTTCCTTGAAATGAATACTCTTGTGTGTATAGGTGTGCAAACATTACATGCATTAAAATATCTATATAATAGACTTGAATAGACCTTAATGTGTGCATTTTAAAATGCATTTTTATATGGTCTGACAGTAATTCTTTTTATCATAAACTGTTATTATATTTGAAATCATTATGTGTCTTGAGCACCTGGTTAATCTTTTGCTTAAATTCTGTATCAGCCAGGTGTCCTCTTACGGATCACATAAAGATTGGACCTCTTTAAGTATGAAATAATCCTGTTGCTTCTATCTGAGAGTGAATGAGCCCAGGATTAGATCAGATAAAACACACTCAAGCTAAAGTGCACAAGGTGGATTATGCAAGAAAAGAGGATTTAGTGAAGAACGGATCCACAACTTTTTGTTAACACAGAGAATGGTGGCTTTTGTAAGCAACATTTGTGGAAATGCAACTGGAGCTTTAAAAGCTATGTCTTTTGTTGTACATTTCTCTGCATACATTTGCTTTGTAGTTGGGAGTGCTAACTTTGGAAACCATGCTGGGCCAGGACTCATGCTCATTTTGCCTAATGAAAGGCTAAGGATGTACTTTTACTCATACATTCTTGTTTTGTCTACTTTGAAGTTTATTAAGCTCTCCTGAAAGATGTGAAGTTCATTAGGCTGTTATTATCATGACCACAAATTAAATATCTGTTCCCTGGGGAGTGATAAGCTTAAAGTATAAGTTATGCTTACTATAATATTTACTTAATTATGAACATACTGCTTCTTATTCTTCGTATTGAAAAGGTAACACACCTATAAAGGTCTATTAGGATATATTCTGGATTTAATGTTGTATTTGTTTAATTACTAATGTTCTAATGTATCTTCTCAGACTTACAAGTTATATATACAGCTGACAGGTATATGGGCATGAGATGCTTTAGCATTTCTAGTGTAAGACTTTCTACTAGAACTTCTAAATATCATAACTCTATGCAGCTCTCTGGGCACTCTTCCTATTTTCCAACAAGTGCCTTCAGCTCCGAAGTTTCAGTATTTCTTTATTTTATTTTATTTTTTATTTTTAATTTATTTTTATTTATTTATTTTTATTACATTATGTTAGTCACCATACAGTACATCCCTAGTTTTTGATGTAAAGTTCGATGATTCATTAGTTGCGTATAACACCCAGTGCACCATGCAATACGTCAGTATTTCTGTTTTAGCATATGAGTCTTTTAAATGGGAAGAGAAATCCATTTCATTGCATCTATTGGTTTGAGTTTGTGATAGAACAAATCAGTGGTCCCTCTAACTTAGATATTAAATGACTATCAACGGGCATCTGGTGGCTCAGTCATTAAGCATAGGCCTTCAGCTCAGGGTGTGATCCCAGGGTCCTGGGATCGAGTCCCGCATCAGGCTCCCTGCTCTGCCGGGAGCCTGCTTCTTCCTCTCCCACTCCCCCTGCTTGTGTTCCCTCTCTCACTGGCTGTCTCTCTCTCTGTCAAATAAATAAATAAAATCTTAAAAATAAATAAATAAATAACCATCAAGTCCATTCTACTCAATTATTTTTACTCTATTATTATTATGTTTTCTCTGATCAACCAAATTATTTTTTTAATATTTTATTTATTTATTTGTCAGAGAGAGAGAGAGAGAACACAAGCAGGAGGAGAGGCAGGCAGAGGGAGAAGCAGGCTCCCTTCTGAGCAAGGAGCCGGAATTGGAGCTGGATCCCAGGACCCTGGGATCATGACCTGAGCCAAAGGCAGACGCTTAACCAACTGAGCCACCCAGGTGCCCTGATCAACCAAATTATTAACTATTGGATGTCAGTGAGTAGTTTTCATGCCTGCTTTTACCTGTAACATAGCATCATGGGTTAAACTTTTTTAAAAAAAGATTTTATTTATTTGAGAGAGAGACACAGAGAGCACACCAGGGACCGAGCACGAGGGGTGGGAGAAGGGGGAAGGGGAGAGGGGAGGGAGAAGTAGACTCCCCGATCAGTGGGCAGCCCGGCATGGGGCTCGATCCCAGCACCCAGGGATCATGACCTGAACCAAAGGTAGCCGCTTAACCCACTGAGCCACCCAGGTGCCCCGCGTATTAAACTTTCTGAGTGTTCTTGTTAATGTCGTACTTAAAAGTGATAACGAAGTAGAAATGGCCAAGAGGCAGCTAATTCCTGAGGTCTGGATATAAAATTATTACTTCATCAATATTTTTATCAAGAGGCTATTTTTATCTAACCCAGTTTTCAAGAATGAGCTTAACAATCATAATTTCTTCAGAATTTTGTTTTGCTGTGATTAGTTCCTAATGAAGAAGTATGTGGGCATATTTACACTCTGTGGAAATACCACATAGTCACACACAGGAAAAGAAATATCCCTACTTTTATGTATCATGGGATATGATTCAAGAGGAAAAGAAGGTCTGGCTACTCCAAAATACCTTTCCTATCAACCTGCCACACATGAGTAATTTTCACCAAGACCATCCTTTATTAGATAGGTACTCTGTGGGGCTTATCTTAAAATGTCTTAAAACTTGAGTAATAACTTTAAAAATGAACAAATTCAGCCAGTAGAAGATGATAAAAGATGAGTGATTCATTCAACATTTATTATTTATTATATATAATATATTAGGCAATGAATGACTATAAAACAGCTCAACTACTACAGGAAGATATGAGGGGAGGTTTTCGTCAGTGGGACTTCAGTAAGAGAGATTTCTGGCATCCTCATTTGGATATTGGATCATCAAATAGTAATTCTTCCAAATAAATAATGCCATGATTTTGCTTTTAGCTACCAGAAAAACTGAGCCAAATTGAAGACCCAGTACTCTAAATTCTGTAGAACCACACAGCACAAGGGGAAAAAAAGACCTTTTTTCCTTCACCACATTTTCCCTTTAATCAGATTGCTTTGGCTATTAATACTAGACTTTTGTATCACAAGTATTTATTTAGGCCTCTTTAAATCCTCCATGAAATGGGACAGGAAATAAATACATAAACACTGTTATACAGGATCATTCTATCAATTTATTTACCTGTATCTACTCTTTACATTAAACTTGTTTATTATGGCTTTCCCGTCTCCTTTAGGATTTGAGTTTAGGGAGCTTGTTTGTACCACCTGGTGAAAAGAAGCTGCTTTCTAGTTGTTTGATGGGCCCAGGGTCCGGGGAAGCAAGGCTGTCACGTGTGAAGTGGCTTGGACTATTGCTGCAGGAGAAAGTTCCTCAAATTTTTCTAGAAGTGTTGATATTTGAGGATGTGCAACAAAGTGCCTTAGGGCTGAGGCAGTGATCAAACCATAAAGAGATTTACTGTCACGCCTCTGGGAGTACACAGCACCCCTAGATGTATTCATCCTCTTTAGAGCCAATGTTTCTGCTCTTAGTTCACCAGAAGTAATGGAGCTGTTGTCAGCTTTCGTGAGGCAACTGTGAAAAATAAATTACTGTAGTGTGGGGTAGCACAAGAACTTTCTGTTTGTTTCTTACTGACGGCTGCTGCGTGCTAGCTAGCATCGTGGAAGTGACAGGGAAATAAGAAATCTCATGGTCATTGATCAAATATGCACCACGACCATGCGCTCATGGGTATTTATTCTGCTCTGGCCACTGGGCTACTTTCTATTCTTTGAACATGGCAATCCCTTGCCTATCTCAGGGCCTTGTATTTGGCTGTTCTTCCTCACGGAGTCTTAATGGCTGCTTCTTTTCCTGGGTGAGATTTCTAAGCGCCTTAACTAAAATGAAACTGAAAATTAATTTTGGAAGTAATTCTATTTTGCATTTAACAACAATGGGGGCTAAGATTGTAAGTATGTTTTAATATCTAGAATAAACAAAGATTTAATTTCATGTTGACTTTTTAGTAGCCTTTCCTCAAAAAGGGTGCATAACAGGACAAGAATACATCCTCTGCTTCATCTGAAATTGTTGTAGCACAATCATAGAGGATTATTTTTGCAGGAATATTGGAGGGGTTCTTTCATTTGCCCATGGACCTTTCTTAACTTAGGCCATGCCACCATCATCTCTTACCTGTCCTACTCTGCTTGCCTTCTAACTGAAATATATCCCAGCTTCCACCTTTACCAGCCTGAAGCAGTTTTTTCCCACTGCAGCAAGAATGTTCTTAAAATGGAAAGCATGTCATTCACTCGCCTCCAACCTTTTAAGCGCTACAATTTAGTGATTTCCTATTGCTCTTAAAAGAAAATCCAGTTCCTTGTCATGGTCTACAGACTCACCATGACCCACCCACTTATTTGCCCCTTTTACTCTAACTCTGCCACAATCCCCACTCAAATATGCTCTAGCAACGCTTTATGTAGTTCCTTGCATCCCCCAAGTTCTTCCATGCCTCCAGGACTCTGCAGGAGGAACACTTTGGCCCCGACGTCTTGTATATCCGGCTCCTTTCATTCTTTAGCTCTTAGTTTAAACGTCACAAGCTCCGAGTGTCCTTCCCTGGCCACTCATCTCCGTGATTATTTTCTTTAGAGTACTTATCACAATGCAAAATCATTCTACTTACCTGACTATCGGTTTTTGTCTCTCTGAAGGAAATATAAGCTCTAAGAGGTCAGGAACCCTACCTGACTTGTTCCCTTTTGTATTTCCCGGGTCTGTCGTAGTTCTTGGCAGGTAGTAGGTATGCAAGTTATTTGTTAGTTGAGAATAAGAGAGAGAAATATTTTTCTAAAGAACCTAAAAAGGTTCTTTAAAAACTCCCCAACCTCAAAGGAGAAATATTGGGATCTCCTGCGTACCAGACACTGCTAGGCTATCTCTTCTCTCTGTTCTTCTACCTACATCATTTCTTCCTGAGATTTGATGCAGTGATTTCCTGTTGAACTACTTGTAGCCTCTCCCACTCTGTTTCATCCTATATTTAGCTGTCTGTTTAATCCAATCTTGTTCCTTTCTTGCTCACAACGTTGGTTTCTCCCTACCACCAACAAATAACACCCAGCCTGCCTGGTCTGGCATTGAGGGTTTGCCTGATATGTTTTCTTAGGTTTACCTCCCTGACTTCTAATTTCCTAATAGAACCCTATGGTCCTTCCTTGTTGCTTCTGCCCATGTGTTTCCTCTTGATGGGAATTTTACCCACCTCCTAAAGTCTAACCCATCTTTCAAGACAAGGTATATTCCTATCAAATGAAATAACCAGTGTGAATTGCTAATTTTCTTTAACAAAAATCACTGCATGTTAGCTTCTAGCCATGCATGGCTGTTGAGTAGCTGAAATGTGGTTAGTCTGAATATGAGCTGCTGTCCGTGCAAAATGCACACTAGATTACAAAGAGTTAGAATGAAAAAGGAAAGCTAATATCTCATTTTGTAGTATTGATTACATATTGAAATGATAATATTTTGGATATTGGATTAAAATATTTTATTGAGGGGGACCTGGGTGGCTCAGTCAATAAAGCATCTGGCTCTTGATTTCGGTTCAGGTCATGATTTCAGGGTAGGAAATAGAGCCCTGTGTGACTCCGTGCTGGGTGTGGAGCCTGCTTAGCATTCTCTCTCTCTCCCTCTGCCCCTCCCCCCTCTCAAAAAAAATAAATAAATATTTTATGGAAAGTTAAGAAAATGATTATATTTCCCTAAGTGCAATGTGTATACACGTTCTCACTGAACCTTGAAATATATGACAGTTTAGTCACAGAGTTGAATAAGCTTTTTTGTATACCTTTTATAGATTACTTAAATATTAACCAAGAATTTATAATTTGGGGTGTCAAAGAATGGTTAATTGATCAAGTGGTCTGCAGAGAGTTTGGCAGTTTGGATGTAAAAACTACATTTTTTTTCCACATACATTTCAGTAGTTCGTGTAACACTTGCTTACTAATAATCTTTACAGTATTAAAGGTTGCGAAGGTACCGAAAAGAATGTTTATCAGTTTATCTCAGCTGTGTTTGTTTATCAGAAGACAGTTCATCTGCTCTTTTTCCTATTGTTCTATATTTCACATCTGCTAAAGCTGCATTTTTTTATTTTAATTGATTGTCTCTACATCCCTAATTTTGAAAATTATAAATGCCTCAAGAATTTGTCATTGAGGAGCAAAAGCCTTGAAAATCAAATGGAAGTATTCAGAATAAAGCGATAGTTTTAAATATTGAACAATGCTCCAGTATAACTCTAAAATGTAAACCTGTATGTGTAGGACTAAGGGAATGTATCACAACGCCTTAAAAGAAATTGAAAACTGGAAATACAAAATGTGACATGTAATATCTGAAAACTGCATTTTATTCAAATAGCCAGAGACCATTCTAATCCTCAAGATGTTGTCTGTTATAAGGCACGCTCAAATAGTGACATAAAGCTATGAAGACTTTTATGCCAGTTTTTAAAGGCAAAATGATCTCACTGGTAAAACAATCAGATTTCTCCAGAACAATCCCCAAATCACGATTTTT
This sequence comes from Ursus arctos, assembly GCF_023065955.2. Classification (NCBI taxonomy): domain Eukaryota; kingdom Metazoa; phylum Chordata; class Mammalia; order Carnivora; family Ursidae; genus Ursus; species Ursus arctos. The sequence continues at coordinate 16,160,885 of NW_026622875.1, read as the reverse complement.
AGCATGAAATTGGGTTTTTCTGCTAAAATAGAAAACGGTCAAAACTTACCCTTTCCTTCATAATAAAACCACTTCCAAGTCACACATTGCCAAGAAGCATATAAAACCATCTGTAAAGTGACAAGTATTACACTCAGAAGAAAGCAAGGCAAGCTGTTGGCAAAATTCCTTATCCAGTGACGCTGTTTGGCTTTGGACATCAATAGCACACAATCAGGAAGAGAATTACTATACTGAGTGGGTGTGAAAAGATTTTGACTTATAGTTGGATGAGACCTCCAGAGTAGGAACCCGTTCTTAATATATGTATATGTGCGTGTGTGTATATATATATGTAGGGAAGATACAGACTCAGTAACTTATATTATTTTCTGAACACCTAAACTACAGAAGAAGAATACTTATTTTATGAGCCGTGATATAGATTGGAGAAGGGGCTTCAGGCTCATTTCTGAGGGAGCGCAAGCAAGACATGCACCGAGAAAGGCACTGCTGAACGAATAAAGCAGCACTGCCAATCCACACACTGTTTTGCCCACATACTGCTTTATTCTCAGAGACCAGTTGGTGGTTAACAAAATGCCTCCTGGTTTTGATTTAGTGATGAAGGAAATGGTGAACATCGAGGTCCAATGATGTTAAACATTTGAGAAACCCTGTTAAATGTCAGGCTCTTATAGTGCCTCATTAAAATTATTGCTAGAACCTTTCTAATTAGTTTCTGAAATCATTCTTGACTCACTCTAATCCATGGGTCGGCAAACTTTTTCTGTGAAGTCTTCAATTGTGAATCCTTTCAGCTTTGCAGGACATATGGTCTCTGCTGTAACTACTCAACTCGATCATTGTAGCACAACATGTAAACAAATAAGCATGGCTGTGTTCCAACAACACTTTATTCACAAAAAGGGACTGGTAGGCTGGGAATTGGCCCATGGACTGTAATTATCTGATTCTTGCTAACCCAACTGATACTTCTTCCAGGGAGATTAATGTAATGTGAAACTTTGATTATAGTACACCTTTACTTATATCTCAAGAGTTCTCTTATTTGTCCATAAGTAAGGACTGGATTCTTCAAAATGACATTCAAGATCCTTCTTCATTTGATTTTTCTTTCCCTTTTGAATCTCATCTTACATTTTTCTTCAACATGTTCCTTGTATAAAAGCAGTGGAATTTCTAGATCTTTGGTAATTCCATTTAACTTTTTAAAGAACCACTGAACTCACTTTGGTTTTGAAAGATAATTTCAGTGGGCAATGATGCTAGGTTAATAGTTTTGTTTGCTATAGTATTAAACACCTATGCTAGAAAATAAGAAAGGTCTTAAATCAATAACCTCAGTTTCCATCTTACAAAATAGAAAAAGAAAAACAAATGAAACCCAAAGAAAGCACAGGAAAGAAAATAATACAGTTCAAAGAAGAAATCAATGAAATAGATAACAGAAAATCAATAGAGAAAATAAATGAAACCACAAGCTGCTTCTCTGAGAAGATCAATTAAATTTATAAACTTCTAGTCACCTGATCAGAAAAAAATGACAGATAGGACACAAATAAACAGTATCAGGAATGAAAAAGGGGACCATCATTAAAGATTCTAAAATGTACTAAAATGACAAGGGGATATCATGAACAACTTCTGCCAAAAAAAAATTGAAAATTCAGATTAAATGAATATATTCCTTGAAAGAGATAAACTACCAAAGATTACTCAGAAAGTGGATAACCTGATATCCTTGTCTCTACTAAAGAAACTAAAGAAATTAAATTTAGAGTTAACAATATTTCCACAAAGACAACTCCAGATCCTGGTGCTTCCTTGGAAAATTCTACCAAGCATTTAATAGAAGGAATAGAAGAAATAATATCAATTTTACATACACTCTTCCAGAAAATTGAAGATCATGGAATATTTCCTAACTCATTTTATGAGGCCAACATTACTCTCACACTAAAACTAGAAAAAGACATTATAAGAAAACTACATAACAATATCCTCCATGAATATCGATTTTTAAAAAAAATCTTAACACAATTTTACCAAATGGCATCCAACAATGTATAAAAAAGTTTACTATATCACTAGCAAATGCGGTTTGCCTGTGGAGTAAGGTTTAGTATTCAAAATTCAATCAACATTGTTCACCATATTAACAGACAAAATAAGAAAAACTATACATCATCTCAATAGGAGCAGAGAAGCATTTGACATAATCCAACATCACTTCTTGATTAAAAAATAATGACCATCAGCAAACTAAAACCAGGAGGAAACTTCCTCCACCTGATAAAGGACAGCTACAAAACCTACGGTCAGCGTCATGTTTACTGATAAAACACTAATGCTTTTTCCCTAAAATCAAGAGCAAGGCATGGATGTCCATTTTTATCCATTCTAGTCATCAATTTTACTGGATGTTGGACCTTACACAACAAGTCCAGAAAAGGAAAGAAAAGAAGAAAGAAAAAAGAAAAAAGAAAAGGAAAGAAAAAAGGAAAGAAAAGAAAAGAAATAAAAGGCATCCAAAATTGAAAGGAAGAAACACAAATCTTTATTCACATATTACATGACCGTGTACATACAAAATCTGATGGAATCTATAATAGAAGCTACTAGAGGCAATGAGTGAGTTTAGAAAGGTGAAAAGTGTAAAATCAATATAAAGTTACGTTGTATTTCTACATGCTAAAAACAAAAAAATCAAGAACAAAATTGAAGGAATAATACCATTTATAACAGAAACTAAAATATAACATAGGAATGAATCTGAGATAAGGTATTCAAGACTTATGTTCACTGAAAATTACAAAATATTGCTGAGGGTAATTAAAAAAGACCTAAACAAGTAAAAATACATACTGTGCTCATGTAGAATACTTGATAGTTATTATAATGTCAATTCTTCCCAAATCGAGTTTTAGATTTAATGCAGTCTCAATTAAAAATCCATGTATGGTTATTTTGTAGAACTTGACAAACTGATTCTAAAATTCACGTGGAAATGAAGAGAACATAGAATAGATAAAATGACTTTGAAAAAGAAGGGCAAAGTTGGAATACTAACTCTACCTGATTTCAAGATTTGTTTTAAAGCTACAGAGATCAAGTTTCTATATTAACATCAAGATAGATACATTAATATATGAAAGAAAAGAGAGTCCAGAGACAGCCCCATACATATGTAGCTAAATGATTTTTTTTGCTAATAGATTTTTTTACATAAATACTTTTTTTATTATGTTCAATTAGCCAACATATAGTACATCATTAATTTTTGATGTAGTGTTCAATGATTCATTAGTTGCATATAACACCCAGTGCTCATCACCACACGTGCCCTCCTTAATACCCATCACCCAGTTACCCCATCCCTCCACCACCCTCCCTTCTGTAACCCTCAGTTTGGTTCCCTGAGTCCAGAGTCTCTCATGGTTTGTCTCCCTCTGATTTCTTCCCATTCAGTTTTTCCTCCCTTCCCCTGTGGTCCTCTGTGCTATTCCTTATGTTCCACATATGAGTGAAACCATATGATAATTGTTTTTCTCTGCTTGACTTATTTCACTTAGCATAATCCCCTCCAGTTCCATCCATGTCGATGTAAATGGTGGGTATTCATCCTTTCTGATGGCTGAGTAATACTCCATTGTATATATGAACCACATCTTCTTCATCTATTCATTCTGCCTTTTGATGCTGATGCAAAAGCAATCCAGGGAAGACAGGATAGTTTTTTAAATAATTAAGCTGAGAACTGGACTTCCAAAAAAAAAAAAAAACCAACTTGAATTCATATTTCCTAGTATATGAATATTCAACTCAAAATGAATAACAGACCTTAATGTATAACCTAAAATTATAAAACTTTTAGAAGAAAACATAAGATAAAAACATAGGATAAAAAAATCTTACTTAAAACAGCAAAATCATCATCCAAAAATTAAATATTAAAAAATTGGGTTTATCAAAATTAAGAACATCTGTCCTTCAAAATACACTGCTAGGAGGATAAAACAAGACAAGCCAAACACTGAGAGAAAATGTTTGTGAATCTTCTCTTTAATAATGGGCTTGGATCTAGATATATAAAGAAATCTCAAAACCCAATAAGAAGAAAACAGACAACCCAATTATAAAAATGTTCAAAATATTTTAACAGGCACTACACCAAATAAAATATACAGATAGTAAATAACCATATGAATACATGCTCAACATCATCATTCCTTAGGAAATTCATATTAAAACCATAATGAAATAACATGATACACCCATTAGGATAGCCAAAATTTTTACAAAGTAATCACATCAAGTGTTGGTGTGAATGTGGAGTAACTGGAACTCTCATTCACTGCTAATATGAGTATAACATGGAACAACCACTTTGGAAAACATCTTGGCCGTTTCTTAGAAGTTAAACATATACCTACCATATGACTCAACCATTCCATTCCTAGATAGTTACTCAAGGAAAATGAAAACATATTCATGAAGCAAAATCTTATATATGAACATACATACCAGTTCTATCTGGAATAACCCCAAGCTGGAAACAACCCAAATGTTCATCAACAGGTAAGTGGGTAAACAAATTGTGGTTTATCCATGCAATGAAATAATATTCAGCAGTAGAAAGGAATGAATATTGGTACACACAGCAACACGGTTGAATCTAGAGATAATTAAAAAGACCACATACTGTATGATTCCATTTAAACGAAATTCTAGAAAATGCAAACTGATAGTGACAGGAAGGGGTTCAGCATTTGCCCGTTTATGGTGGAATCATGGAAGGGCAGGTGGTGGCAAGGAGAATTTTGGGAGATGATGGATAAATTCACTATCTTGATTGTGGTGCCAGATTCATGGGTGTATACATGTAAAATATATAAAAGGGTCCTTCTAAAATGTGCACGGATGGGGTGCCGGGCTGGCTCAGTTGGTAGAGCATGTGACTCTCGATCTCAGATCATGAGTTCAAGCCCCATGTTGGGTGTGGAGCCTCTTTAAAAATACATAAATAAAAATGGGTGAATGCCATCTTTAAAAAATAAATAATTCAATAATAAAATAAAATATGCATGGTTTTCTATAGCTCTTTTATATATTTACAAGTTATAAGAAAAGCAAAGGGGAACAACAGTCATTACTCTCAAGGAGGTTTAATCAATCTTGAATCTTTTGGGGAGGTGTTACATGGCTCTGCAATGGTTTTTGAGCAAAGATATTCAAATTTAAATGGTATTGCATTTTTTTAAGGGAAACTAAAAGCATTTGTCAGTTTGACAGATAAAGACCCCTTTTCGTTTACTTATGTACACAGTCTGCCAAAGCTTCCTATGTGTTTGGTGTTCCTAATGAAATCATGGTTGGCCTTCTAAGAAGATAAATATGTACAAACATGATGTCTATGAAATAATGCCCCAAGGCAGATTCTGACCTTTCTCCATAGGTAAAGTTCTGTATTGCTCATCTCCTATGAATTTCACAGCAGGTATAAGAATTAGCCAGTTGGGAATTTACTACAGAATCAAATATAACATCCTAGTGTGTTTAAATCAAGGAATAGTTTGTTTTTCAATTTTGTAAGTCTTTCCAGTGAGAGGCAATTTTTATTAGAGTGTCGTGGCATTTATATGCTATCTAGAAAGTTCAAAGTTAACCCCCTGAAGGACTACAAGTTGCTTACTTCACTTATTTTTCCCATTCACACTTTCACTCATTTATTTCCTTAGTAAACTCACTGGAAAGTTTGCTCTTCCAATGCTCTCATTTCCCGTGGCTGATTTTGCTCTTCCTGCACCTTCTTTTTCTGCCCATCATAGGCTCTTTGCTATTTCCTCTCTTTAATTTTTCTCCAGTTCACCCCCCCCCCCCCCCGCTCCCACTTCCCACCCCCTACCGACCTTATAACTACCCTATTTAGGGATGTTTGGGGAAAACCTACTCACACAAAGGGATATTTGTTAAAATACATATGTTGAACAAATACAATTTGTGATACAATCAAAGTACAATTTTATCTTCCTGTCTCACCATCAGTTTAAAAATTTTTCATTGAGACAAATGTTTCTCTCCCTGGATAGAAACTTGGGCAGATTCCATAATTTTATGCTCTCTTTAAGATATAGTCTTAGTTCAGTAATTAGAAAATGTCCAGTAGAAGATAATCAACACTTCCATTTTCTTCCCAAGTTAAATCTTTCCCTTTCCACAAGCTAGTTAGTGGTTGCCTACAACATCATAAAAGGATTACAGTGCAATTACCTTCCCTTTTTCCTACTTACCTTCTCCTTCACTTGGTAGCTGCTGTGTTAAGCCATTTCAAGTTCAAAAAGAGAAGGAGGAAAGGTGAGAGGGCTTTTCTTATTAGGCTGAGTGGCTTTCTACCTTCTGGGTCTGACAGATGGTAAGTCAGTCCTCAGTGGGAATTTAAGGGTTCTTGGAGACTCCTATCAATGGGACCACTCTTGTGAAATTCCTCTGGCTTCCTATGGACACTACTCCATACTGAGTGGTTCATTGCAAGTTTTTCTGCAGGTTCTAGGATCCAAATTTGCCTTTAGCTTCCTGCTGCAATCCTTAGATTCTTCTTTTGAACAGAACCCAGACAATACTGTCTATTTTTCTCCTTAGTAGTCCATTTAAAGTAAGAAGAATTCTCATGCATCTCTTCCATTCACAAAGCAAGGGTTCCATTGTAAATCTTCACATGGACATTATTTTCTCAGGCCCACACTAGAATTTAATATGTCACATTGGCTTTTGAGTTAAAACTTCAATTTTGAACCCTCTGATACTAATTAGGCTTAAAGTCTTACATAGATTATGATCATTTGTACCTTAAAAGCAATCACTCCTTAAGACATTCAAAGTAATGTCCGGCTGTAGAATTTCAGGTCTTATTAAATGAGAATAAACATTTTATACAGGCACACATGCAAGATATTCAGAGAGACAAACGTTCTTCCTAGAGGCCTGGAAGTCATTCCACAAAGGCAGCTACTGTGAGCTTTAGCTATAATGCTTATAGTGATAAAAAAGGGGATGTGTTCATTGCTTTATGGGATTGAAAAATCTATCTCCTTCCTTCTCTTTCCCCAGTGCATACTTGCCTATAAGAACCATGCTTCAGCATCAAACAAAATGGCGGCAAGCTTCTTCAGTGAAAAGAGAGAGTAGAAGTGTCTCAAGTAGAAGCACAACTCCAACGCACAAGCAAAAGATGAACTCTGCTTAATGGGATTATAATAGAGTTGTATTTACTAATTTAGCTATGATTTGAACTACCCAAGTAGCCTGGACCAAGACAGAAGCCAGATTCCAGCCATCCGGTAGGTGCTGATCATGACTCTGGCTGGCAGGATCCAGGTGGCTAGTCAGAAGTCAGAAAAATCATGGAGGACTTGATCTATATAGGGTGTCATGGCCTACTCACTGTTTCACTGTTCTTCTCCATGTGTAAGATGGGATGCAGCAACTGGAAATGAATCTTTAAAAAGGGTTAGTTCCAGGGAAAGGCAGACAGCTGAGAGTGTGTTGGAGAAACCAAAAGAATTTAAACCAAAGAATACTGAAAAACTAGAAAAATACCTGTTGGAAGCAATACTTTTAATGCTGGCTTTGTCCACATTCCTTCTAATAGAGGGAAAGCTCTCCAAGTTTCCATTGCTGTTTTGGACCAGGAGATGAGTTTAATGATTTCTTAACAATACATTCAGGAAAGACTATTTTATTGTATTCTTTGCAGGAATTTATCTTTTTAAACTTCCTTCCATTTCTACTAATTCAAATTTACTTTCATCAAATATTGTTGAAAATGAGAAGGACTTTTGCTCTGTACAAGGATGACAAGATATTGGCTCAAATCAACAGGTCCAAACTATAATTGGTAAGGCAGTAATTATATTCAAATTCATACAAAGATTAAAAGTCTCATACTGTACCTAAATCCTCAATATATCAATAAAAACAAGTGGGTAGACATTGCAAAAAAAAAAATGTGTCTACATAGAAGTAATCTGCTTATTTTTCTCTAATTAGCCTAAACCAGGAGAGTTCCTCTAATGATTAATGCTATTTTGCAGGGACTGATTCTATCTTCTGGGAAAATGAGGATGGAGGAGAGTTAATAAGAAAGAAGATTTTATCTTGCAATACGACAGTCCCCACTTACTTAGAAAGCACTCATGGAACATCTTGCCAAAGGTTTACTTTTTTTGTATTCTTTTGTTCTGGCTAAAATCTGAGTGTCCTGGGCAACTGGATAAGACATTGTTTTTCCTTTGCTCTTTTCTTCTTGTTCTTGAACCTAGGACTAGATGTGTGTATAGCAAATATGAATCTGTGTATTTCTTCTCAGAGTTAAAGCTTTTTGAAAGCTTTTTCTGTTATTACGCCAGTTTTCAGTCAGATCTGACACTATACATTGATTGTAAATATTTCCATAAAATGAATATAATATTTAAAATGCACTTTTTACAGGTTAAAATCAAGCCACTGGGTATTGAATAACATATCTGAAATGATCTTAAGAATACATATACTTAGGCACCACATTTTAATTTAAACTCCTGTTATTACAGTAACTAGTCACAAAATGGCTCCCTATTTATGCAATATGTTAGCTGTAATGTTACTTAAATTGAACAGATGAGTGCATTCTAATAATGTATGTTTACTTCATGAACTTGTGGGCAATTACATTGTAATTATGTCTTTGTAGGTGCTTTTTACTGACATATAGAGCGCCAGTGCATTTTAAATGTAATTGCAGTTCTCTGTACCATTTAGCAAAGCTGAAAATTGTTAAAGGTTTGTAAATTACCTACATTTAGACCATAGGCAACTAGGCGAATTAAGTGACACTGTCAGTAATGTTACAACATAAATTGGTACCAAGTATAAATTCAAGGTAGACTTTCTTTTCTAAATCAGAATGCTGTTTATAGAGTGCCTTCTAAAAAAGAGAAGCGAAAGAAAGAAAGAAAGAAAGAAAGAGAGAGAGAGAGAGAGAAAGAAAGAAAGAAAGAAAGAAAGAAAGAAAGAAAGAAAGAAAGAAAGAGAAAAGAAAAAGAAAGAAAGAAAGAAGAGTGCACACTCCTCATTGACGGGATAGATCAGCCTTTTAATGCACATGAAAAACAATGACTGGCCTGCAATAGTGTTTTAAATTGTAAACCTGTTTAAAATGAGGAATTTGGATGGTTCCATAATACTCAGAGAAAATGAGTCCACGATGGCTCCAGAGAAGACACTCCTGTGTAGTTCCTGTGAAACTATGCAGCAAAGTGGGGAAAGCCTGACATTCAGAGTTTAACAGAACTCTGTCACTTTTTATTTCTCTGGCCTTATTTAAGTGACTTAATTCTTGAGCCTCAACTTTTTAATCTAAAAAAATGAGAAGTATAATAGCCGGCTTCAAAGGGCTACTGTGAAGATTAGGATGGAATATTGTATTTAGGTCCTCAAAAAAATGGAAGTTTTCTTAGTCTTATCTACTCCTGAAAGGTGATTTGGCTGCTATTTAATTTTAAAAAAAAGTTTTCTTTGGATTTGGTGAAGAATAGACTTCTCTGAGGCTGTGTTGAATCAGCCACAGAACTGCAAAGCTTACATAGATTTACTTCACCCCATGGGATTAAAGAAACGGAGCGACAATTGTATGCTGAAAAATGTTCACTTTTCCTTCTGAAGCAATGTCCCATAGAGGAGACCGGTCTCCAAAGACCAGCAACGCCAGTTAAGGAAATTAATTGTGAAAGTATTACTCTGTCACTTCATGCCTGCAGGCCAGTCACTTATTGATGGCAAGGGTTTAGGTTCGGATAAAACCATTTCACCCATGCAAGCCCTCTCCATTAAGCGGGAAACGAGCATCTGAGCTTGACAGCTCTGCGGGCTCTGCTGTGCAGAAAACCGTTCTTACAGGGTCATTTTATTTAAGTGTAAGATTAGAGAGTGAGTTGGTACAAGGCCATGTTCTGAAAGTACAAATAATGAATTAATTAGATGATAAAATTACTGCATTTTTTAAAAAGCCCCACATTTCTATGACATATGAATTATTAAAATTAATGTCTTAACTGGAAAATCCTGGAGCTACGTGGAAAGGTTCTGAACAAGCGTTAGACAACAGATGTCTAATAGGGAATTATTTCTCACTTACCAGGTAACCTCAAGGATGTCACTTGCCACGCGGAGTCACAATTTCCTCTTTAAAAAAGTAACAATAATGAGGAGCTGTCTTTCCCTGTGGCCGTTTTAAGTTTCTGAATGAGACAATGCATGAGTAAAGACTTTCTCAAGTATTTATATAGGATGATACCTTCGGATGTACTGATGTACTGATTTTTTGTGGACATTTGGTCGGGAAACTTAAAGCTGCTATTGTAGTTCCCTTTCCCACATTTTTATCATTACTTGTTTTTCATTTTGTCTAGAGGTGTATTTGAAAGTTGGTGCTTATGAGGCAGGTCAAAGACAAAGCCACCACTACGTTCATACAAGCAAACAAGTAGATGTGAGCCCTCCTGTCATACACTATTGTCCCCATAATTGAAGCCAGTAGAAGTCTATCCTTAGGTAGAAGTAAACCAACCTCAGTTGTCCACCCACAAAGGAAGTTGGGGCAGAAATGTGCTGTGGAGAGAAGCAAATTTGACGCAAGGTTGGAAATGAAGGGAATTTCTCAGGAAGGAGAGGAGATGTTTCCAGTGGATTTGGGATTTCACAGGGCTCAGAAGAAGGGGGCTATCGTGGCCAGGAGCACACAGTAACACAGTGCTGGGGAAATGCCAGCAGAATGTTGACTTGAGAGCTAGAGGGCTAAGCATGACAGGGATTAGCAACTCCATGAAACTAACTGGCCTCTAGACTACTAGCCAGTGAGAAGACCTCAGGCATTGTCAGAGGCCCAGTGAGGCCAGCAGTGTCTGTTCTGATCAGAAGTCTTTGATCTAGCTCAAAATGGAATACTGGCACACTGCGTTTCAGAATCTCTGGAAATCTTGGTCCAGTAACTTGAGGGAGGGATTTAATTTCTCTGAAATTCAAATGGACAATTTTCTTGGGGGTCTGAGTTGACCGGAAAACCACTGATGATGGAGGAACAACACAAATGGAAGGATAGAGGCAGACTACCAAGAAGTGGTATCAAGAGAAGATAAGAGAGGGAATTCAGAGGGCAAGCTTTCCAGCACACGCATCTCCCATTTCCCATTTCCCGCCCTGGGGTTGGCGTTAGTAGACAAACTCCTAAAACGAAAGTGATTTAGTTGTCTGTTAACTCTGCTGGATGCGAAGGGTAGACAATGGAGAATATGGTGTTACCGATGAATATAAGGTCCATTTGAACAGTAGTTAGTCTTTATAAAGCACTTTTAAATATATATGTTCCTCTTAATTTCTTGAAAAAGCAGGATAGGTTCAGCACATATTTGGACCCATATTTTACAGAAGGGAAATCAAGATTGAGAAAAGACAAATAACTTGAAAACAGATTGGGGGAACATTGGGAGAGGTGCCTTTTCCATGGTTCTCTGTTTCCAAGCTGAGTAACCTTAACACTATACACTGGAGACAATGAGAACAGAGCAAAGATACAGAGAGGACTCTGAGGGCCTGACTCCCAGGAACTGGAAAAAAAAAATCGAACTTTTGGAGGAAACAACTATATTAAAGCCTTGGAGGTAAGGTTTCTTTCATTTTCCTTTTCTTACTACAAATAATTATTTCTCCCCAATAGAGAGCATGTCATAATAGCATTATTTATTAAGTAAGACATTACTTAGCCATTGAACCAGATAGAAACCAGCTAACCTCAAAATAATAATAACACTAACATTTATTGAACACTGTATACCAGGGCATTCTAAATTCCTTACATGTCTTAATGTAGACATTTAACCCTCAAATGAACAAAGTGTCGCTCTCATTTTATGTATGAGGAAACTAAGACATGCAGAGCTTAAGCTTTGTCCAAGGTCATAGAATTGGGACTCAGAAAAGACAGGGCTCAAAAACTCAAGTGGTCCAACTCTGGAGCCCACTCTTAACCACAATGTGATAAAAATCAGAACAATAAAAAATGACAACACATTTAATGGGAAAATTATAATTTTATATCAATAAACCTATAAAATCTTACTGATGGGCCTAAAGAATATTTAAGTGGTTAGAAAAATACACCGTCTTCTAGAAGGGTTTCTCAGTGAAGGCTTCCTCTATTCCCAAGGCCAGTGGAAAGTTATGACAGCCTGTTGCCCAGAGCAGTGATGTGAGTGTGTGCTACAGTGTTGGGCACAACTGGTTCCTGTCTTGTTTCTTTTCTTAAGGATGAGGGTAGAAATTACCCACTAGTTGAAAGACGGAAGTATCTTTTGAATCCATACCTTCCCATTCCTTCTCACTGGCACAATATGATTCACCTTCTTAGCACTTGGCCTCTGGGTTACTGGGTCTCTTGGCTGATCTCTTCATGTCCAGGCTTCTCTCAAATTCATTCCAGGCTGTACCCAGACTCTTCAAAGTCTCTTGCACTGCATTCACTTTCAGTGGCTCCCTGCCGTCTCTCACATTAAATCCACTCTTCCCTGTGTGACTTGCCAGCCCCCCACCATTCTTTGTTACTATATTAACCAACCTACTATATTTCTGATTCTATTCCATAAAGCATGCCACCTTCAATGTGATGGTTTTACTCGAAGCCCCCTGCCATCTTCTTTTCCTGTGCAAATCTATCCATGCTTCATGGCTGAGTTCATGTCTTCCCTTCACAGTGAAGCCTTCTCTGGTGACCAAGTTTCCACTAGTTTCCCTCTCCTTTCAATTCTTATATGATGTATCTTTTGTAGTATGAATTTAAATAGGTGCTTCATTATCATTATACATCATATTTATTATTCTTTTAAGATAAAAGTCTTATCTTCGTAACTCAATAGTAGCCCCTTTGGGGGCAAAAAGAGAAAGAGAGAGAGAAATAGATAAAGAGATGATAGATAGATAATTTTTTAACTCTTTTTTTTTTTTTAATTCTCTCCCACTGGCATAGGTTAATTGCAAGCCCTGTCTATTGCCAAAACTTTGGTTATCTGTAGGAACTGCATTTGGCTGCAGGTATCAGAGATCCAAGTACAGTGACTTAAACACATAAGGATTTTTTCATATAATGAAAAATCTAGAAGAAAAGGACAAATGGCATTAGTTCAGTGGCTCAAGAAAGCGCAAGCTGAGTTCTTCACCATTCTTCCTGGTCTTTTCCTCGTGGGTAAGATGGGTTCTGGAGCTCTAGCCATCATTTCTGATCTTCAATCAAGAAGGGGGGGAGGGGGCAGAAGAGTCACACTTTAAAGAGCTTTCCCTAAAATCCTACCTGACTTATATCTCACTGATCACTTCTCTCTTCATGAAAAGCCTCCATGGGGAGTAACGGGGATCAGTTACTAAAGAAAAAGAAGTCATACAATATTGAAGAGGTGATTATCAATTTCTTCCACATCCTATTTGACTCAAGATTTTCCTTCTCCTTCATTGACAACACACATTGGCAGATTTATCCTCTTTATGCAGTTTTTCTTTCCTTTCAAAATCAGATAGAAGAGCCTCCTGTGTATTACATTACTCCTGTGTACTACATTACATGGGAAACCTCAGCCTGGCTTTTAATGCTCTTTCATAATTTGGTTCAACTATCCTTGCCCTAAGTCCTACAAATACCTTGCTTACATATAGGTTTTCCTAGTCATTGTGCCACTCTTTTCTACTTCGGAGACTGCTCTCATGTACTGTTCCTTCTACCTGAACTGTTTTAATACTTGTCCATCTCATTTTTCCTGTGATTCTCTTTGGGAATCTAGGGCTTATTCTCCTAGATACCGTGAGTGTTGCTAGCAGATAGCCCTTAGATCTCAGCCCCAAGAGATTCTGCTTCCTAGGGAATCCGACTTGCACCTGTAACCCTTCTCATTCCTGCCCCTCTTAAGAACTGCCATTCCCACTGCTCCCATATCTACCCCCCGAGAAACTCCCTCCAAGGGCTGAGTGAAGTACCATCTTTCCCACAAAGATTTTTCTTTTTTTTTTTTTTTTGATTTTTTTTATTGTAATATGTTAGTCACCATACAGTACATCCTTGGTTTCTTTTTTTTTTTTTAATGTTTTTTTATTACATTATGTGAGTCACCATACAGTACATCCCTGGTTTCTGATGCAAGGTTCGATGATTCATTAGTTGTGTATAACACCCAGTGCACCATGAAATATGTGCCCTCCTTACTACCCATCACCAGTCTATCCCATTCTCCCACCCCCTCCCCTCTGAAGCCCTCAGTTTGTTTCTCAGAGTCCATAGTCTCCCATGCTTCACTCCCCCTTCTGATTACCCCCCTTTCTTTATCCCTTTCTTCCCCTACCGATCTCCCTAGTTCTTATGTTCCATAGATGAGAGAAACCATATGATAATTGTCTTTCTCTGCTCGACTTATTTCACTTAGCATTATCTCCTCCAGTGCCGTCCATGTTGCAGCAAATGTTGAGAACTCGTTCTTTCTGATAGCTGAGTAATATTCCATTGTATATATGGACCACAGCTTCTTAATCCAGTCATCTGTTGAAGGGCATCTCAGTTCCTTCCACGATTTAGCTATTGTGGATAATGCTGCTATGAACATTGGGGTGCATATGGCCCTTCTCTTCACTATATCTGTATCTTTGGGGTAAATACCCAGTATTGCAATGGCTGGGTCATAGTGTAGCTCAATTTTTAACTTTTTGAGGGACCTCCACACTGTTTTCCAGAGTGGCTGTACCAACTTGCATTCCCACCAACAATGTAGGAGGGATCCCCTTTCTCCACATCCTCTCCAGCAATTGTTGTTTCTTGCCTTGTCAATTTTTGCCTTTCTAACTGGCATAAGGTGGTATCTTAGTATGGTTTTGATTTGAATTTCCCTGATGGCTAATGATTTTGAACATTTTTTCATGTGTCTGTTAGCCATTTGTATGTCATCATTGGAAAAGTGTCTGCTCATATCTTCTGCCCATTTTATGATTTGTTTATTTGTTTCTTGCATATTGAGTTTGAGAAGTTCTTAGTATCTTGGATACCAGTCTTTTATCTGTAGCATCATTTGCAAATATATTCTCCCATTCCGTGAGCTGCCTCTTAGTTTTTTGACTGTTTCCTTGGCTGTGCAGAAGTTTTGATCTTGATGAAGTCCCACAAGTTCATTTTTTCTTTTGTTTCTCTTGCCTTTGGAGATGTGTCATGAAAAAGGTTGCTTTGGCCGATGTCGTAGAGATTGCTGCCTATGTTCTCCTCTAGGATTTTGATGGATTCCTGTCTCACATCGAGGTCTTTCATCCATTTGGAGTTTATCTTCCCACAGAGATTTTTCTGCCACTTCAGTTTACATAATTTCTTCCCACCCTGAAGTCTTGTTGTCTCTGTTGTGATGATGATGAGAAGGATGAGAAGGAAAAAGAGGAGATATTGAAAGTATCAGCACTACATAACTTAGTGGCTATTTGGTTCATAATTATTAATATTTGCAGCTTTATCTTTACAAAATATGTGTAAGTTGATTAATGCTGTATGTATTAGGCACAGAAGAACAGAAAAGCAGGGAATATGACATCTCTCTTTTTTTTTCTCTAGTAAATAATATGCTATCCACACAGTAGGAAAGGTACTTACTGATTAATAGCTAAAACTCAAAAACCTTTGGCTGTTGCATTTCAAATCTGAAACATTCTACATATATCAGGCTTCTCTACAGGAAAAGCAGTGGTTCCTGAAATTTCCTAAAGAAGAGACTGTCCATGCTTGGTGAACTACTCAATCCCATTGCTATCCTCCTTTCTCCTTAATCTATCTGTCTCCCTTCTGCAACCTTTCCCCCCCAGTTCTTCCAAATGTCATATAAGCTCAGTTCTCTCTAACAAACCATTCCTTCAAGGAATTGCTAGAGTGGCTTCTGGTTTTTTGGTTTGTTTTTTGGACTATACCTGGCCAAAAAATACAGCAGGTAAACAACCAGTGTCCACTATAATCACCTTAGTGATGGTCTTTTCCATACAGAAAGTTTGCCATCCCTCGTCTATTTCCTTTAAGTCTGTTACACTTTCATCATTGGCAAAGAGTTCCAATCAACAACAAGAAAGAAGAAAGAAAGAAAGAAAGAAAGAAAGAAAGAAAGAAAGAAAGAAAGAAAGAAAGAAGAAAAGAAAAAGAAGAAGAAAAAGAATCAAGAATCCAAAGTTCAAAACACATTTTTCAGAAAATATTATTTGAAAAAGTGTGTTTATGAATGCTACAAAACAGAAAACTAAAGATAAAAAAATGTAAATGTTGAGATCTACTTCTTCATGTAGATACAGAACAAAGAATAACCTACATTATGACTGCTCATAAAAAAAAAATGCTGTGCAGCAACACGGGTTTCCAACAAATTCGATAACCTGTTTCTGTCTCCCCCTTTCTCCATTAAATTGAACTCTCTGAATTATTCATGAGGACTATTTTAATGGGATAATTTTTTCTTGCAAACGCTGACACTAATACTAAGGAATACCTCTAGGTATTCATCTTGGATAAATAAGGCTCCTGGTAACTAGTTTTCTTGATGCTTCACCTTATTCAAATGAACATATATGGAAGTGACTAATATAGACCATTTTTTAAACACTTAATGTTTTCAATATGTTCCTCTCCATATATGTATAGCCAAACATATGTTTACTCAAGAATTAGCCAGGATGTTGAATTAAATGAAAGTAGAGCCTAAAGTTAAGTAATTCTCAGGTGAACTCAGGCAGGGCATTAAGAGGAAATTTAAAGTCCACATTTTCCAGCTGTGATGACAGCTCAGAATGACTTTGGGAATTGCCCATCCCTCCATAGTGCTTCGACCACATTCAGAACCAATCATTCACTTCAATGTATCCATTAGAGGTTCTTAACTCAGGATAGGAGGAGTTTTAGGGGGTTGGTGAAGTCCCTGAAACTGTTACCAAATACATTCTGTGTGTGATTTTTTTTTTTTTTTCCTGAAGAGAAAGCTCATAGCACTCATCAAATTCTCAGAGGGTTTCTTGTCTACTCCATTGCCAACCACCTCCAATGGTAACAATTTTCGTTTTACAAAGAAGTAAGACTTCAGAAGTGAGGATTCTTTAGATTTCTGTGTGACATGGAGGGGTGGCATGGGGGGAGTGGATGGTTATTTGTCTTTCATTAAATTTAGTATTATGAAGATTCACATGCAACATTCCCAGGACTTGGAGAAAATTACACTTTGTGGGTTAATTATATTTCATTACTTAATACACTTTAGTTTTTACCATTATCTGATCATTTTTTTCCAGGTGTCTCTACAAGTTCTGCTCATGTCTGTCCATAAATAATACCCTGAATCATTTTGTGTTTTTTCCACTGACACTCATTAATAAAAAACTAAGTTAAATATTGGGAAAATCCTCTCTAACCTATTCTAACAGACGATGGTGCTAAGTAAGCTACAGAGTGGTCAGATTGCTTGAAGCTTTAATATATATTAAAATGATGCTGTCATTTAATAATGTTGAAGACATTACAGCTTCTAGAGTAATAAAGTTATTTTTATTTTAGTCGCAGTGTAAAATTTACTTTCAAAGAAATAAAATTGTAAAGAAAATACTTCTTCTCCCCCCCCCCAATTCAGCTTTCTAACATTTCTAACAGTTCTGTGATAAATCTAACAAGATTTTTAAGACACTGAGGTGACTGTCACTGCTGGAATGTGTCCTGGAGGCTTTTTCTGTCAGAGGAGATGACAGTGACTCTTCCCATGCAGATTAAGCTGGTGTTTACAGATTTGCCCTGGGTGTGCATTTTCATCCCGCTGTGATCAAGTAACACAGCCTGACGAGTGCCAGACAGATCTCTTCGATAAGAAAGGCTTGAATGTGCCCTCACTTTGCACAGGGCGCAGCCCTAATCAGATGCCCTTGGCAAGGATCCTTTTCCTGTTCTCATTTACAATGAACCGTTATGTACAATTTACCTTGTTCCCTTCCTCTTTGGGTGAAGCATTGGGAATGAATGTGCAAAAGGTTCAATAGTGAATTCCGTGCTGAAACTCAGATTGTTAAATGTAAGAAAAAAAAATCAGTATTAGGATTCAATTTTTGGAGATGTGATAGGAGGCCTGTGTGACCATAGGAGACATCTAAAAATATTTGAGTCCTTTACGGTAATTTAAAAAATTTTGTTAATTTTCACACTGCAGAGTTTTCACAGACAGAACCATGAGATAAGAAATCTTATTCTGGGCAAAAGCGAATCGGGTTCCAGATGCTGTGAGCGTAAACCCAGGAGCTGCCTGGGAGGGCACATCACTGAACTCCCCCAGCCCTCCCACCCCCTGTCATTTCATCCGAAAGCCGGCATTTTTAATATCCATGGAAGAAAACTAGCTGTTGTCATCAGATATTGAAAATCAGCTCTCTACATTTTGATTTCTTACTTCGTTTCAGTCAGAACAGTCCATTAAGAAATTTGTTAGGTTTTGAAAGGGATCACATTTATTTTGTTTTGTTTTTTCATAAATGCAGTCTGCTATGCTGAATTAAAAACTTAACAAAGTCGCATGCTGAAGAAGAAAATGTGCTAATTGAAGACCCAAGAACTGGGAACTTTGAGATCTTGGAAAAGGCACTCCCTGTCTATGAATCTGACTTGCCTTACCTGTATTAAAACAGGAGCAACAAGACCTTCTGTCCCAATATCCACCTCGCTTGGCCAACCTGGAGAGTAACCAACAAAGAGCAATAGTAAAAAAATAAATAAAAATAAAAAAATTATGTAGTACTCTATAGCATTTAGCACACATCTCTCATTCCTAAGATGCAATCAATCAATATTTGCTGACTTAATTATTAATTTTTAAAAGCATGTGATTTTAGTATCATCGGGTCCTTATCCAGACTTTGGAACAGAGAGAAGATTTCTGATTACAACCAAATACTAGTAGTTAACACTTTACCCTCTCAGCAAATGGTGCTGGAAAAGCAGAATATTTTTTATCACCTACTCTTTCAAATGAAGTTTTGGGTTTGCATTTTTAAAATAATTAATTTTAAGAATAACGAATGTCACCTACATGGGAGCTATAAGAAAAGTGTATGAAATCTTTAGAGAATATCTCATAATGTTTTCTTCTAGTCATTACTAAAGATGACTAAAAGAGCCATTAAGGATGTTTTCAATTTCTGACAAATTCGATAAATTTCTATGACTTCCAACTATTAAGAAAAAGTCCTAAGAAACTATGATGAAATCCTAATCTTGCTGAGAATATCTCGAGTACAATGTCCTCTCTGAAGGACTGATAGTTAAGCCATTCATCCAGTTTTTGGTTTAGACCGATCAACTTCCAAAAAAGAGTTTAGTCCAGGACACGAATATAACAAATTAGGCTGAAGGAAAGGGAAATGATGATTATCGCACCCTATCAGTGCAGCCCAGCTGACTCGGCGTTTACTTTCCTTCAGATTGTCTCCATTTTGCAGCGAGCAGGCTCCAGGCCACACAGCTGGTGAAGGAGGCAGGGGTCAGCTGGATTCCGAAGCCTGTATATTTTCTTCATTACGTTCCATTCCGGAAAGCTAGAAAGGCCAAAAGATCACAATATTTCTCTTCATATGGGCTATTTTTTAAAGCAGCATCTATTTTCATAATTTTGTGCAAAATGTGTGTGTGTGCATAAGAATTAGGTTATTCATTTTATTGACCTGAATATCTCCAAAATAAGTGATTGGTTAATTTATTCTTCCACTTTCTCCTTCCTTTTCTTTTCTTTACTTTTCTTAACACTTAGGCACTATCTTGCATTGCGTTCCTCCAGATGCTATCCTTATTGCAAGGATTTGAGTGTAAGCAGCTGGTTTGGAAGGTGATTCCAGAAAACACCTGTAAGGTTGTAGGAGGTAAGACAGGTAAGGGAAGGGGGCGACACGCGGTGTGTTAATGAACACTTTGCTGCTGTGAGTCTCTGGGAGACAGAATGGGACACAGCTTTGAGCTGTTCTACCAGAATGATAAGAAAGCGAAGGTATTTACCTACCAACTCCCACACCTCATCACTGACAGCTGCTCCCCCAAACTGTTAACCCCCAGGGAGTCTGCCTGATTCAAACACCGCTGCGCATGCTCCTGCCACCGGAGACAGCCCCAGGGGAGAGTTGCAGGTGAAGAAGCATTGGTAAGTGCAGGAAAGGTGAGCGTCCAGGGGATCCGGGCGGAGCACCTGCAAGTGACTGCTTCGGACAGATTCCATTCTGTGGTGAGACGATTCCATTATCTAGTCTATGCTATTTCAACAGATTTAGTTTAACAATTAAAAGGAACACCAAACACACCGCAGTCGGAGAATATCTGACCCTTTTCTGTGGAGAAAAATAAATGCCAGTAGGCAGACAGAGAATAATGGGTCCAGCCTGACCTAGATTGGGAGGAATTTAGAAGTCTGTCCCCTGGGAAGGAAGGTTTTACAGTGCTCAGAGTAGCTAGGATGAGCTGAGAAAGCTTTTCAGCCTTCACTTTAAAGAACATTATAAAATGGACGGTAGCCTTTAAAAAGTACCTGTGAGGCCAGAGTTAGCAAGACTGCAAAAAGAGCTGTGTTATTAGCTAACGAGAGTTTATAACAGTTAAGTAGTGAGAATAGAATTCAACTTGTACTTAGATTTTTATTTTGCATTAAGCTCTTGCTCTGTGGAGCGTTTTAAGCTATACAGAAAGCAAAACACAAGTTTATCCATGTTAAGTTATAGAGAAATATTTTATTGAGAGAACAGTGAAAAATTCCCTTGATCTTAAAATTAGTTTCTCAAAACTATGAATTATATTAAAATTTCTTGGAGAAAACTATTAGAGAATTTTTAATGATTTTTTTCCCCTCGGAGGGGAATTGTGCCTATTCTTCAAAAAAAAAAAAGTAGTGTCAGGTTTTTGAAGTAAACATATTATGTTTTACACCACCATCAATCCCATTTAGTTAAGATGTAAGCCCTTAGAGATTTGAAACTTCAAAACACAAACTATGCGCTAATGAGAAAGAAGTTGAGTGCCTAATCCTCAAACAGCAAGGTAACGCAATTTTCTCTGAGTTTAAATTTTTTGATTAGTTTTTCAGAATACAATAGTATACCAAAAAATAGCTGGCATATCAATTTATTGCTCATTGAAGAGATTTTAGGTTCTTTTAGGCATCTTTGATAAAGAAAAGTTTTAGTGAAAGTTTTGGAATTACAAGGAAATGAGACCAAGAGGGAAATTTAGTTGGCTTGAATTTCCAGAGGTCTGTCCTGATTATTTTTATGAAATACTTAGAAAATAAGAGAGTGGTTTTAAAGAAGACATGCATGCGTAAGTGTATGTATATGTGCATGTGTGTGTGTGTGTGTGTTTCCTAATTAAAACAGGAATCCTTTCAGGTGCCTGGGTAGCTCAGTTGGTGAAGTGTCTACCTCTGGCTCAGGTCATGATCCCAGGGTCCTGGGATCTAGCCCCGCATCGGGAAGCCTGCTTCTTCCTCCCACTCCCCCTGTTTGTGCTCTCTCTCTTGCTGCCTTTCTCTCTGTCAAGTAAATAAATAAAATCTTTAAAAAAATAAAATAAAATAGGAATCCTTTCAAATTGAAAAACAACTTGTAAAATGTAGAAAATAAGTTGCAAACAGTATGTAATCTGGCCCCTGGCTACCTCTTCCCTGTGATTTTCGTGCTTCTCTTCTTCTCACCCACAATGTTCCAGCCATACTTATCTCTATTCAGTTCTAGAAGGTCCTTATGGATGCCATTCTTCTGGCTAGGATGTTGCTCCCACCATCTCTCCCATGACTGACTTTAGGGTTCAGATTAAACATCATTGTTTCCAGACGGCCATTCATAAATACTTACGTAAAGTAGTTCCACTGTCTAACCCCTATTTGCTGCCTTTGTGGTGCTCCACACCATTTGTGATTAAATATTATCTTACATATTTGTTTATTTCTAGAGTGGAAACTTCACAGAGGCAAAAATACGATGTTTCATTGACCAGCCCCCGTGAGACACACTGCCTGAATTAGTCTTTCATTCTTTTTCCCTGGAAACAATCATGAAAAAATGTCCCTGCAGGGGGGATTCTATTCCTCCTACTACCCCAGTCATGCAGAGTCACTTTAGGACTTAACTGTTTGTTTATGCCGTTGGTCCCCTCTTGCTCCCAGTAAAGGGAAGTGTCACGTGTCACAAGTGGTGGTAAACCTGTTGGAATACTGTCTTCGACAACCTGGGCACTACCTGACATACGGTGTCAAGCCGTAAGGCAGTTCCAGAGTTGATGGATGGAGCAGCTTTTTACACTCTGGCCCAACCTCACCGCCCAGCACTTAGTCAATTAGATCCCAAGCTGTCGCCGACACACTCTATTGCTTTACACATTCTGTTCCCTCCCTCAGGAGCAGTAATAATTTTAGCTAATATTTGCTGAACATTTACTATGCCAGGCATTCCACCAATCGCTTTCCCTTCATTATTACATCTAACTCTCACACACTCTGATGAGGTGGGCAAGATTAATCTGGTTTTACTGGTGAGTCAAATAGCGTCGCCAAAGTCACATGGCTGGAATGTGGGAGAAGCCAGGAGGTACACTCCGTTCATCAGACCCTAACCCCTCCACTTCATAAACTCGGTGTGTGACCCACTCCTACGAAAGTCACCTTCAACATTTCACCAACAGCTTCCCGTTTCTATATATCCTCCCCAATTCTAACGTACTTCGTGCTAACCTCTGTTAGCACTCAGGTCACTACAATGCGATTCATTTTGCACTGGCCATCTCAGAGATATTCTACGTACGGCAGGAATCACGATTTTTGTTTTTATTTTTTAATCCTAAGAACCCCTTGAGGTGCCTGGTTTACAATACATGTTCAATAAAGGTCCGTTAAATGAAGGAGGGAATTATTGTTCTGATTTAAATGCTCAACCAAAACAAGTCAAAAGGATCCCATTAAGATGGATTGTTGAATGCGGTGATGAATCTTGGGCAAAAATTGCTGTCCCTGTGATGAACAACCAGCATCTGATCAAATAAACAATCACTATATTCCATTCGAAAACAATTTTTTTTCATTAAAAAAAATCACAGCATGTGGCATTGCTCTTAAGTAAAAGTTAAATAAAATAGTTAGTTCAGCTGGTTAGAAAATGTGCTTCAAGTTTAAAACCACATATCATTGTTTAGACAGATGATTATTTGGGACAGACTTCAATAGAATCATACTTTGCTACAAAGAAGGCGGCTTTGGCAACAGCCCACAGTGATCAGCCAGGGTGACTCATATTTTCCAACTGAGATCAATGGACCTTAATCTATTAACACAGACCTAAATATCACCTGATAGCAAGAGATGACAGTGGAGGTATGAGTAAGAAAGGTATGGAATATTTAGATTTAAGAGATGTCTTTTCATGTTATAATCCCTTTTCATACTCTATAGGAAAGCAGCATAATTTTAGATTTTCAATTAGTTTACCCTAGGTATTAAATAAAAAATATCTTTTTGAATAACATAAATTATTTTTGTTCACCTACTTCAAGCCGCTCTTTGCAGAATTTGATTTTTAAAAGTCCTCGGCAGCATCTTAGTAATAAGCCATTTTAAAATGTCAACAAATAGTTTCATTTTGGGGAGGATGATAATCACCCCAGTCAATCAGATGCCTGCTAGATATTTAAATTTTAAAGGGTAAGCTCGTGAACTAGCCACAAAACAATCCACAATCAACAATGTTAAACCAAAAATAAACAGTTCAGATACCCGGAAAAAAAGATATTTGGTGGCAAAACATGATAGTGTCCTTTAGTTTAAAAATAAGATTCAGAATTCGCTTCTCCTCAGTTTCTCACAGTATTTTTAAGTATGCACTTGCTAACAGAATCATTTTATCTATTTCAATTATCGTGTAGCTTTTAATGAATTATATATTACATTGCATTGGCGTAGACTGAGAAAGGAACTAAGACTTACTTTAGGATTCATAACATGTAGTCTGCAGTTGCCTTTTCTTCTTTTTTTTTTTTTCCTCTTTTTCTTCTTTCCTTCCTTGGTATCTTTTTCTTATATTTTCTTGTTTACTTTTTGGATCTATTGATTTCTTCTTTTTCCTTACGCTAGGATTATCAGCCTCTTGAGGGTGGAAACCATCGTTTATGTTTCTTTACCTCCCTGAGCTCAGTCAGAGTGTGCGAATCATATCCCAGGTAAGCATTAATTAAATGATTAAATGAATGATAGTGAACGGAAGACTGACTGTCATAAGGATAACTTCATTGTGTACCTACCTGAAAAAGCTGGATGAACCCATTCAGAACATTATTAGTCAAAGCAACACAGTAAAGTAGATTGCCATATCATACTTTTAACTACTAGCAATTTTTATATCAAACGATCTTCTTCTAGACAGCACAATGATGATATGAAGACAATTGTACAACTTTGTTGAGAACGTTAAAGTGGACCCAAATAAATGCAGAGGTATACTGTTCCTGGATGGAAAGAGTCAATGGTGTAAAAGATGTCAATTCTCCACAAATTAATCTCTAAATGTAAGGCATTTCTCCAAGTTTATAACAAGATATTTAATTTTTAGAACTTGAAGGGCAAATTTTAGAGTTGCGAGGGAAAATCTAATTGGTAAGAATATTTTGAAAGAAAAAAACATAGAACAATGGGAACACTTTACCTCTTGGAGAGCATAACACGTCATATAGAACCGGTAAGCTGAATAATATTGTATTGCCACAAAGTAGTCAGGAGTGCAAGCAGGAAGACCAGTTAGGGCATTATCACGATAGCCCATGTTAACAATCCTGAGTCTCCATATCTTTACTAATTTGCTTGATCCATCAGTTTCTGCTAAGTGTGCTAAAATAATCCACTATGAGTACAGATCAGTCTATTTCTCTTTGTACTTGTCAGTTACTGCTTGATATATTTTGAAGTTATTTGCATATGTTTGTGATCATTATTTTTTCTTTTTATCAGTATGGAATTGTTCTTTCTCTTAATGCTCTTTTCCTTAAATTCCATTTGGTTGAGGTTGATATTGCTATACTATTTTGTGGTTAATAATTAACAAGTCGGGGCGCCTGGGTGGCACAGCGGTTAAGCATCTGCCTTCGGCTCAGGGCGTGATCCCGGCGTTATGGGATCGAGCCCCACATCAGGCTCTTCCGCTATGAGCCTGCTTCTTCCTCTCCCACTCCCCCTGCTTGTGTTCCTTCTCTCGCTGGCTGTCTCTATCTCTGTCGAATAAAAAAAAAAAATCTTAAAAAAAATAATAATTTACAAGTCATATCTTTTCCCATCACTCTAGACCCAGCCTTTCTGTGTGGTTTTGCTTTAGGACTGTTCCTTCTAAGCACAACTTAGTTAATTTCACTTTCTTTTTTCTTTACAAATTGATAATCTCTTCAGTGGGACAGTTTTACCCATTTAACTTTAATGTGATTACTGACACATTTACAGTTATTCCTGCCCTTTTATTTTGTGTCATCTTGTTATTGTCCTTCCTTTTATACACATTAAAATGTACATAAATATAAAGTATATAAATGTATCAGAGATAATATACCATATCATACATATTTCTTTTTTCTATACTGATTGGGAAACTGTAGATTTTTATTTCTCTCCTTTTAGAGATGACTTTCAGATTATTAAGATGCATATGTAACTCTCTTAAATAGTTTCCTATCCATCCAACCACAGTGAGACTTTGGGCATGCTTTACATTGTCATTTAACAACCTCTGTTCCATCATGATATTGCTGTCTACAGTTGTAATTTTGCCATCTCTTCATCAAATAAAAATGATCGAATGTTTGTATTCAACAGTTAATATTTAATGTTTCAGCCATATTTTGTCAATGTCAGTGCACACTATCATTTCATATGTCTAACACTTTCTTCCCTGTTCACTTTTATTTTACCAGAATTCCACCCTTTAATAAACATTTGAGTGATAGCCTTTATTTACTTTTATATGTTTGCAAATATCATTTTTCCCTTACCCTTGAAGAAGAATTTGGCTAGGAATAAAGTTCTATGTTGGCAGATACATTCCCTCTCTGTGAGAAGATATAATCCTACTCGCTTCTGGCATGAATCGATGCCAAATAACGCTGGCAAAAAAAATTGCGGCTGTTACTTTAAATGTCATTTATTTGTAAGAAAAATATATTTTTTCCCTGGCAGTTTTTTAGATGATCTGTTTATAATTGATGATCCGGGTATAATTAGGTATCTAGCTGTGGATTTACTTTTTTCTTTATTTTGCTTGTATTTGGAGAATAATTTCAATTCTGGAAAGTTGTCAGTAATTACCTCTCCAAACACTGATTTTTCTGCCATTTCCTCCAGTCTGTTCTGGAATTCTTATTAGATCAATATTGGAGCATTTTGATTTAACCCATGTTTCTTAACTGCTTTTCACATCTTTATATCTTTAACTCTTTATGGTACCATATTCCAGTTTATTAATTTTCATTATGACCATATCCAGTCTTCAGTTTATCCCAACTATTACGTTATTTTTCTTTTTAATAATTATACCTTTTATTTTCAAGAATTTAAAACTATTTTTTGTTTCATCTTTCCTCTTCACTGTTTTGTTTCATAAATTGTCATTCTTTTTTTTTAAAGGAAGAATGGATACCTGCATTTCTTTGGAAATCCACAACATTTTTTTAAAAGAATTTATTTATTTATTTGAGAGAGAAAGCGTTAGCAGGGGGAGGGACAGAGGAAGAGAGAGGGAGAAGCAGACCCCCCACTGAGCAGGGAGCCCACCTCGGAGCTCGATCCCAGGATCCCGGGGGATCATGACCTGAGCCAAAGGCAGTTGCTTAACTGACTGAGCCACCCAGGCGCCCCCTCCACAGCATATTTATTTTAAAGTTTTTGTCAGACTCTTCTACATGGAATGAATGAATGAATTTCTAATTGTTTATTCTTTGTCATTTTTAGCATTGGTTTTTTTCATGTTCAGAAATTTGTGTTTGCAGATTAATTTTAATGTGGATGGATCCTGATATCTGTTCCTCTCCGCCAGTTCCCCTCTTTGCCTACTTCTCCCTGTCCTTGCAGGTCTTGCACTTGCCTCTACCCACCACACTGGACCCCCAACCTAAGACAGTGATTTCGGGTTTGTTTTTTTCTTTTTAAGATTTTATTTATTGATTTGACAGAGAGAGAGCCCAAGTAGGTAGAGTGACAGGCAGAGAGAGAGGGAGAAGCAGGCTCCCTGCATGGGACTTGATCCCAGGACCCCGGGATCATGACCTGAGCTGAAGGCAGACGCTTAACCAACTGAGCCACGAAGATGCCCCAAGACAGTGTTTTTTGTTTTTTTTTTTTTAAAGATTTTATTTATTTATTCAGCAGAGATAGAGACAGCCAGCGAGAGAGGGAACACAAGCAGGGGGAGAGGGAGAGGAAGAAGCAGGCTCATAGCAGAAGAGCCTGATGTGGGGCTCGATCCCATAATGCCGGGATCACGCCCTGAGCCGAAGGCAGACACTTAACCGCTGTGCCACCCAGGCGCCCCAAGACAGTGGTTTTTAAAGGCAGTTCAGAGTGCATAGTGACATTGAAGGTTTGCAGACCCAGCCTCTGACTCAGCAGCAGTCTGTCTTAGGTCCAGATTGGAAGCTGTGCCTGTTCCCTTTGCAGCCTTAGGCCTGCAGTACTCCTGAAACCAGAGCCCCATACAAACACAGTCATTGGTAGCGGAAATTTTCAGCTTCCTTTAAAATGAGGAGAGCAGCACTAAATCCTTGGCAACAAGCAGTGAGCCCGAGTCCAGCCCCTGCTTAAGGTGGGTCCTTGTTTCCTTTGTCCTGTAGGGGCCAATTCCTGACCACTCTTCTTGCTTCTGGACGCTGAGCCCAGAAAACCCACCTTCAGCCTTGGAGTCGAGATTATCCTATGGCATTTATGTCCCACTTCTGGTCTGAAAGAGTGTTCACCTTTATTTGAAATGAACATTTGTCCTCCTCTCTTTTTTTAAAAACTTCATTCATCAGTGCTCTATTTTTGGAAAAGAAAACTTCTGACCTAGAATTTGTCACTCTTTCTTTAAAATAACCCTGTGAGGGTGCCTGGGTGGCTCAGTTGGTTAAGCAACTGCCTTCTGCTCAGGTCATGATGTCAGGGTCCTGGGATTAAGCCCGGCATCAGTCTCCCTGCTCAGTGGGGAAACTGTTTTTGCCTCTCCCTCTGCCGGCTGCTCCCTCTGCCCATTCTCGTTCTCTCTCTCTGAAATAAATAAAGTCTTACAATAAATAAATAAATAACCCTGTGAGATAGATAGGCAGGGCTGGGAAAGTCCGAGATTATTAGGTGTCTTATTTTATTAATTTTACAAGTAAGATATTACAGAAATCTAAACAGTTTCCCATTATTTCAGAGCAATTTGAATGAAGAATGAGGGCAAGAGCTCAGGTCTCTATAGTTCCATTTCAAACCCTGTTTTTCTACAGCATACTTTTCGTTTGTTTTGTTTTGTTTTTGTTTTGATCTCACTTTCTTCTATTTATAAAAATAAAATGAGGTAAGTGTTTATTTGAAAATCAATCTAATGTTTCTACTTTGAGAATGTATTGAATTACCACATGCTTAAGACAGCTTGTACTAGTGTCTGATGGCTTCAATGGCTACGGATCTGTTTTCTTCGGTCTCAAGGTCAGGCCTTAGAAAAAGCTGAAGCTCATCACCTCAACACTTCAGTTCATTGGGTCGCCATAGGAAACAACCGAATGACTTCCTGACCTTTATCCATGGCACCCCTCAGAACAAGTGTATGACTTGGCCAAATTCTTACTCACTTATTCATTCGTTCAATGAATAATTAATGAATGCCCATTATGTGACTCTCTCCAGTTTGCCAGGGAGGACTCAGTGCTCTGTCCAGTTTAGCATTTTTCTCAGACAGAAGTGTCCCAGTTGGGATGATAAATGGTACGGTTCCCCTAAATAGGTGCCAGCCCTGGTCCTGGGGCAGTGACTGCCTGAGTGACTCAAACGGGCAAAACCTCCTGCCTCTCTCTTTCGTCTCCAGCTTTCATGCCACCATGAAAGCTCACCCACTATAAACGGAGAGGTCAAGGGGTTCTTAGCTAAGAGATGGTTACTGCCTTGCCTACTCAGAGTGTAATGGACGTTCAGAGACTAATAAACTGTGTACACGAACAGAAACTACATCCTGCCAAGAAGATCAAGAAATCAAGAGCGCCGGGTGGTGGGGCTGCTGTCATCAGTGATGCCACCCCTACGGCACTGCCTCGAAGTCCTTTCCTTGCTTCTGCACTTGGTCTCTTTCCTCTTTTTACTGGGTCCATGAAAGGGGAAAAACCTAAAAACAAACACAGTGAGCATTTCTCTAGTTGGTTTGTGGACTCTGGGAGAGATATTATTTCTGCATCGAAGTGTAGAAAATCAGGCATTCCGTATTCAAGATATAACAAATGTGCCCATATTTCAAGCCTTTTAGAGTAAGGTAAGTATCAGGGCTCTTACGTCTTCCAAGGCCCCCAGAAAGATAAAAAGTAGAGAAATGGCAAGATAGGGTTTGAAATATTATCTCTAAAATGCAAAATTGCAGGGTGAGCATCTTTCCCCAAGCTTTTGAGTGTTATGTCTTGGATTCCATGTGTTTATATTTCTTTGAATATTTTGCTAATATCAAGAGTCTAAATGTGAAGCATTTCTGGGGCTTGGGCTTTCTACGCGCACACACACATACACATACACACACACACACACACACACACAAAGCCTCAGCTTTTAGTGGCACATTTTAGGATAGAAGCACTAAAATATATGTTTTTCATTCTCTCCTTTTTTTGGAGCAAATAATTTTTTTAGCAATTATTTACTCAACTATTAAGGCTGATTGAGAGCACAAAAATATCCATACGTGAATATTCATATATAAAAAGACTTGTTGCTTTATAGACAAAGTTCCCCCATTGACCATTGGATTTTGGTATTCAAATTTCTAACTGAAGAGGGAGAAAAATGTGTATCACTTTGGCTAGGGAAGGTAAGGACATCTTAGGAAAATAAGAAGCTAGGCAAGACTAGTTGCAAAAGTGCAAAAGGTTCTCTTCAGGGAACAATGTTCCCTCAAATGGGTGCAGACATAGACAGAATGTGTTTTCTCCCACTGTGCACCCCGACCCTTCATTAAAGGACAATGTGAGGTTCATTGCCATGGGGAGTCAATTCCAATTACAAGTGCACCCATACCACCTCTGCCGCTTAATTCCTCGGGACAATCTTTGTGAAGAGGTATTGCCTGAAAAATAGTTTGCATGTGTGTCTATTGACTTTGTAATATTAAACAGATTAACAGACTTTGAAAATGACTCAGAATTGCCTCTGGTAATAGTCATGACTCATATTATCAGTTGATTTCCTCTTATATGTTTGTTTATGATCCATGCCAAACATTTGGCAGAAAATCTTGACCATACCGACAACTGCAAGCTGCTTTTTCTTTCAGATTTTACAAACTACTTGGGTTGATTCTAATGAAATGGGCAGAGAAGAAATAATCCGAGAAATGCTGCATCTGTATTTACTCCTTGAGGATAAACTGGCAAACAAGTGAAGGAGCTTATGACACGCTGTCTTTTTGAGGCAACCAGGCCCACACCAGATTCTCATCAAGGATGTCCAGGCATTTAGGGTCTAGGCTGTTCACTACTTTAAAAGTATATTACCAGAATCCAGTTATGCTCTTTTATTTTAAGTGAAGCTTTAAAATGGCTGCATTAGCCAACTTTACAAACAAGATCTACAGAAGGCAACTATTTTAGGGTAGTATGAAAGTTTCATTGAAAGATGGCATGGGGTAGAAACTCATATGGGACGATCCTAGGGAGCTCTTAAACATACCTTTCACTATGATTCTACCTGGAAGAGGTCTGTTTCTATGCTTAACCACTATTACACATTGTGTCCGCCACTTGGCTTGCACATATATTGGTGGTTATCTTCTCATACGTATGTCCCATATTACTAATTAGATCATGAACCGGGAAGCTATAACACATGGTCCCAAATGTGAAAATTTTCTATGTATGAGTTTAATGTTTGTTACTAGTTTACCTTCAGAATAGAGGGCAACTCAGACCTTAGATGATCAAAGAAGGTTAGATTTTGTTGAGACCTTAGATATCATGCAGTCCGGTGTCCATCAAACTCTTGTGTAAGTATCTGAACTTGAAGAAATATAACTCAGGTGTGTAATGTACAAAAGAGATGTAAAAAGGAGCTGGAAAGGCAGCACCTAGTAGACTGGATTTCTGCGAACCTTCCATTGCCTGTGTCTTCCTCAACCCGGTCACTTTCAAAGAACCTCTAGGACCCCACGAAGTAGTGTCTAAAAAACACTGATTTCTTTAATTTAAAGATAAAAGAATTATAAGTGTGGTTGTCTTCAAATTTTTCAGATCACATATTCTTATCAATAAAAACATTTGAGCATATGCTCCAGTGTATATTTATATACTACTATGGTATGCTTCTTATAAAACACACACACAAAATAAAAATGTATAAATAGTGACTTGCAAATATGGGAGTTATATTTTCCTCTCATACCCCAGCAGATCATCTTGTGCGCCCTTTATTCCCTGTATGAAGAATGCAGCCTATAGCTGTCAGGGCTGACATTCTCAAACCTGCAATAAAACAAGGATTCAGGGGTGTCTGGATGGCTCAGTCAGTTAAGCATTGGACTCTTGATTTCGGCTCAGGTCGTGATCTCAGGGTCTTGGGATCGAGCCCTGCATCGGGCTCTGTGCTCAGCCGGAGTCTGCTTGGGATTCTGTCTCTCCCTCTCCTTCTGCCCCTGCCCTCAATTGTGCTCTCTCTCTCTCATCTCTCTCTAAAATAAATAAATAAAATCTTTAAAAAATAACAAAACAGGGATTCAAAATCTGGTCAACTTAATGGTCCAGTGTTCTACTCACTCTTCAAATGTTCACTCCAGTTCAGAGTTTGTTTCTCTAGAACTGTGTTTTTGAGTAAGGTATGACTTCCTTTAAAACAACAAAGTCCTTATCTTTCTACTTATTGTGCAACAATAAAAAAACTAATTTATAAACCAAATATGATCTAACTACATAATCAATAAACACTGAAGATGCTAGCATGAATTGATTGTGACAGATTTCGGTGCTTTGATACAACTGAATTATCAATTATATCAACGAGGGATGATTTTGCATGTATATGGCAGCAAACAAGATTTATAAAGGTTTAGAGAAATAGGACTTCATTTTTCTCACATAGGCTACAAATAGGCAGTTACTGCATTGATTTGTGGTTTCAACAATGTCAAGGATGCTGTATCTGGAAATCTTGTTGGTTTTTCCTTCATGGTTATAAGATACCTACTGTATCTTATACAGTAAGTGGTTACTTTTATTTTTAATAACATCATTTCAACCGCTGACTGATTTATGAGCTTCCTCATAATAGTGCTAGCAATATACAAAATAAAAAAATTAATTGTTTTAATAAAAAATTATTATGTGTATTTACAACTTTACCTTTTTTGCTAAATAATTGATTTGAGGGGATGCATACCAGACAGGCCCCACTGACATTTTTACTATTTCAAATGACTGATCAAATTTATTATTAACTCCAGACTGAATAGCCTGAGAAATGGGACCATTGAGATAAGCAGTACTGAAGACACACTCCTCCTTGTTCACAATATGCTGTGGGGAGTACTCCCAGCATAGAATTCTTTTTTTTTTTTTAATGTATTTTTAGGGTCTGTAGACACCCAATGCTGTCTTTTGATGTCAGTAGGAAATTAAATAAATAATTAGGAACCAGTGCGTGGTTGTATATAGATAGGCTGGGTAGGCTTTGGAAAGAAGGGAAGGATGGAGAACATGTGAGGTCCCCTGAGAGACACCTCTGTAGGTAGGAAGTAACAGGGGGAAGGTCACAGAGATAATCAGGGACCAGATCATGTGAAACCCACA
Organism: Ursus arctos; assembly: GCF_023065955.2. Taxonomy (NCBI): domain Eukaryota; kingdom Metazoa; phylum Chordata; class Mammalia; order Carnivora; family Ursidae; genus Ursus; species Ursus arctos. The sequence continues at coordinate 16,127,779 of NW_026622875.1, read as the reverse complement.
AGCAATTTAAAAGACTTTGAATTTTATTCTCAGTGGAATAAGGAGCCTTTGAAGGGTTTTAAACACGCAGTAACATGACGTAAAATACATTTGGAGAAGTTAAGTAAATTGCCCAAGATTACACTGCTTATCAATTGGAGAAGTTGTGATTCAAACTCAGGTCTGTTCTCCAAACACTGAGCTAGCTTTTAACAATCCCTGCTCCAGAGTATTGCTTTACTTTTGATATTATTATCCAAATCAAATCTTAAACTCAAAGCTTGGGTTTGTGCCAAAGTTTATTTTTGCTTAACGAGTCTGTTACATCAGCAGCAACATATTTTGACTCTCTGAAATATATTATGAAATATGAAGAGACAGAAAAGAAAGATAAAATGGAAAAAAACCCTCTGCTGGAAAAAAGGTATCAAAAACTTTACTACATTGAAAACATTTAACCAAAATGGCATCCGAGAGGAATTCAGACAGCGATTTATGTTAGTTGCATTTATGCACTATGAATTAGAATGTGAATTATTACGTCAAAATAATTCTGATTTTTCTTTCAAAATTTTGTATGAAATAAAAATTGAGCTGAACATACTAGTACATAATTTCTTTATGAATTTTTCATATATCTCTCTTCTAGATTGCTTCAAGGTACATGATTAGTTATGTTGAAATCCATGAGAAAGGCTCATGTTGTATTTTCCTCCTGATTGGGAGAAAACTCATGAGATAAATTATCCCCTGTTCGTTCTACAATTTGCAGTCTCGAGAAGATTGGATAGTTCAAAGCAAAGCCTCATTCTGTTCTGAGATTCTTCCATTATTTTTTTTATTTATTTTGAGGTCATATGATTGCATTCTTCTTTTCCCTTTTCTTCTGAGGGAGCTAACATAAAATAGTTTTATGGAGGAAAGTAACTATCTTGGGAAAAAGTTGCACATTTATTTATTCAGTCAAATGATTTCTCGTATTGATGATCCCTAATTTTCTGTGCCTCTTTATTTTTCTGTGATGCAAAGAAAATAAAACTTCCTAAGTGGATTGGATAGCATATCAGGGCTGTATAGGCTATTGTTTTATGTTCCCTTTAAAAAGCAACAAATTTGCTTAATGACTGCTGAATTTATTCTTTCCTCTTATCCTGACCCGCATTTGGCCAATACTTTATGTCAGTAGTTGTATTTTGTCCTGAGAACCATGCCAGTCTAAGGTAAGAACAAAGATATTTTATTGTCATTAAGAGTCTTCATTTAGTGTATAGGGGACAATTCTTCATGCCAATAAAGACAATTCTACAGTAGTATAATTTTGAACAACTTCAAAATATCTCATTGTATGAATGCACTAAAATTCACTCAAATAGACCCCTATTGTTGTACATTTAAACTGTTTTCCATTTTTTATTATGATTTAAAAATGCTGTAAAGAACACAATTATAACTAACTTCATTAACAAATGTTCAACAATTTATTTTCTCACACACAGTTGAAGCAATCTTTTCCAAAGACAAATCTACTTATATTTAAAACCCTTTAAAGCTTTGAAAGGAAATCTTAGTTGTTTGAGAAAAAGAACAAAGCACTGAAAAAAAGAGAGAACTTTGGTGCTTTTGGTCCTTCCTGCCTCATGGACCACGTTCCCCCTTCCCTTGCCATTCTAGCCACAGTGATGTCTTGTCAGTTCCTTGTATTCATCATGTCTCTTCCTACCACAGGATCTTTGCACCTATTACTTTTCTGATTGAACCCTGCTTTCTCCCCTCTTCTGGTTCACATGGGTTCATCATTCAACTTTCAGCTTAAAGGGCCCTTCCTGAGAAAAGCCACTGTTGATCTCTTAACTTTACATACACCTGTTAAACACATTCATGCCTCCCTTACATAGTGCTTGCTGCAGCCACCACATGTTTGTATGATTTTAAATACGTCTTCACACTAAACTGTAACTTTTTGAGGGCAGGGTCTACTGAATACCTCACAAATTGACTGACACAAGTACATGTGTTGTGTATGTATGTGTGTGTGTGTGTATAAAATATTTATCAAATATGTACTGTGTGCCAAGTCCTACGTTAATTGTTGTATCTATGCGAATTTTCTTAAGCATGTTCTTAAGCATCTTCTAAAATACATTTTTAGAAGTGGAAGCTATTTAGTCAAAGGCTGTGCACCTTTTTACAGTTTTAATACATGCATCAATTTGTTTTCAAGAAATGTACCTAATTAAAATCCCAAGACCAGTATGTAAGGGAGAGAACACTTTTCCTCGAGCCCCCAAAATACTTATAATTGCCTCTGTTGTAATTTTCATTTTTTTCCAGTAAGAAAGAGTATTTGTTTATGTTTATTAACCATTTGTTGCTACGGTGTGAGTTCTTAGATTTAAACCCTTATGCAGCATCTTACAAATAGAAATTTATATATTCCTGTGGTTCCACAAATTTCTTATTGGAGATCTGCAATACTTTTTCAAATTTTGTGTTTTCATCTGGATAAAATTATAAAAAAGAAATTATACAGGTATATTCTAGCCCTCTGGAGAACCACCATATAATCAAGTCTTACCAAGTAATTTTAGTACCAATGTTTGCATTATGATAAGGAAAAAAAAGGAACTACTTAACACAACTTTACTTATAAATAGTGAGAAAAGAAAAAAGCAGACTTAATAATGATGTTTTCATACCAAATGAAGGCCAAATGATGCCATGCTGTGCTCTATGAATAATAATGCCATAGTTATTTCAAAAGAGAACATTTCTGGAAGAACTAAAAAAAAACTTGCATAAGTACTATAGCATATTCTAAGAAGACATTTAGTTTCTGCAAAACAACATCATCTTTTATATTTAATTATTATTGTTGGCTTGAATTTTAAGGTTTCTTATAAGGATTTCATTGTCATTTAATTTAAAAATTCAGCTTTGTAAACATAGTATAATAAGATTTCTATACTGAGTTTTATATTTGCTCTTATTTGCCAATATATAATTAATTTTAATTAACATCAGGCGTCTTTAAAAATGTTTTCCTTTTTTTTTTTTTTTTAAGGATTTATGTATTTATTTGCGAGAGGCACACAGGGTAGGGGAGGGGCAGAGGAAGAGGGAGAGAAACTTCAGCAGACTCCCTGCTGAGCCTGGAGCCCCATACGGGACTTGATCTCAGGACCCTGAGTTCAGACCTGAGCAGAAACCAAGTTGGACACTTAACCAACTGTGCCACCCAGGTGCCTCTAAAACTATTTTCCTTTTTAAAAAATGGCTTTATATTATTCAACAGTGTGACGCACAATCACAGACCAACATAGTTTCAGTTGAACTCTACAACTTGCACTTACCTAATGAATTGAGAAGAAGAAATATCTACTGTTGTTAAGATGACCATAAAATTTATCTCTCAAACCACCAGCACACTGCAGGTATAGTGAACCTATGGAGATGTTGACCCACTATGTTGTACGGTGAAACTACTGTAACATTGTGTGTCAACTACACCCAAATAAACAATTAACAATAACAAAAAGAGAATCACCAGCACACTTTAAAGAGTGAAAGGGAATGCTGTGAATTGTCATGCCAGGACAAAAGGTGTAATACCATATCAGTCCTGTGCACACTGTGTTGTTTGGTCACTATCTCTATATATTTGGCTTTGTAGTAACTTTTTGTCATATAAGGAGCAAAGCAGGGAGAAATACGAATTTAGCTAGTCCAGTGTTATAGGATTTTGGCCTTGAGATTTGACTCACTGAATTAAAGAAAGAGAAGCAATAGGCGTATCTTCTGGAATGGTTGTATCTAGAAATAGGTAGAAAGCACAAAATGAGTCATTATGTATAAAACCAAGTAAGCTGAGAAGAGAACAGGCAAAACTTGGAGTGAATTTTTTAAATAAATTAGACTCCAAGCACACTTTACCAATCCCATTCTTTTCCCTATAAATAGGAATTGCACAGAGAGAACACACGCTGGACTTAAGCGTCTTCAGTTCAACTTTAAAATGCCAACTCTAAGGGATGATAACTTCTAAATTCTTACCTCTGGACCCAACTCTCCCCTGAACTCCAAAACCGTATATACAACTTCCTACCTGTATGGAAGCCATCTCAAAATTAACATACTATTGTACTATTGTAGTCTGCTCAAACTGCCATAACAAAATAACATAGACTGAGTGGTTTAAACAACAGAAATGTATCCTCTCACAGTTCTGCAGGATGGAAAGTCCAAGGTCAAAGTGTTGGCCAATTCGGTTCCTGGTAAGAGCTATGTCTGGCTTTGCTGCCTTCTTGATGTGTCTCTGTGTGGTGACATGAGGGTGAGAAAGACAGAGAGAGACAGACAGAAAGAGGACAGAGAACAAGCATATGCGTGAGCAAATAGTGTGCTATCTCTTCTTACAAGGGCGCTTAGTCCCATAGCACACAAGGTCCTCATCCTTATAACCTCATCTAACCCTAATTAAGGCCCCCATTTCCAAATACCGTCACATTGGGGGTTAGGGCTTCAAAACATGAATTTAGGGGAAACACAAACATTTTGTAAATAGCATAAGCCAAACTTCTTATATACCCTCCAACCTAAACTGGCTTATCTCTAAGGCTTCCTCATTTCAGTAAATGACACTTCATTTGAAATTGCTCAGATCAAACATTTGGAGTCATTCTTGATCCCTCATTTTCTCCCACACCCACCAATCTAAAAATCCTTTTAGTGCTTACTACAAAAAAAATGCTTGCCCTGGATTATAATATCCTCTGACATCCGGGATCTGGCTAACTCTCTGATTTTCTCACCATTTCTGGCCCTACTTTCTTAGTTGATAGTATTACATTTTATACTATAACCAAAATTTCCATAATTGTTTAGCTCTATTTAAGTGGATCCATACTCGTTTCCAAATATTTTTCTCTGTTTTCTGTAGTCATCGATTGGTTGGCCAAATTTCATCATCATGATGGTATCATTGTGCTGTGAGCTCTTGCATATTTGGAAATGTAGGCTTTTGCCTTTATTCTTAAGCAATGACTTGACTCTATTTTATCTCTACCCTGTGATGTATATTCCTGGACTCAGAGATAACTCTCTCAAGCCATCCCTCCCCAAATCTTGTGGGCCAAGTACAGACCCGTTTACTTTAGCAGAATTCTGAAATTTACTCTAGCTCTATTGAGGTATGTTTTCTACTTGGCCTTCTCCTTTAAATAGATCCAAATTTCAAATTGCAATCATTGTCATTGGGTTTTGTGGCTGTCGCCTAGTTCATTGGAGATGGGGTTTATAATTGTTTTGTTCTTTGCAATGTTTGGCTGCTTTTAGAGAGAAGGAGGAATAGAAATGCCTTTATTCTTTCATCTTTAACTGGAAGTTTTAGTCAAAAAATTTATAAATCAAAATATAAATCCAGTTGTCAAGACCTTCATAGTGTGGTAAGATGAAATCGTTCTTAAACAATTCCTATTTCATATGCTATAGGGTATAGTAGACAATAGCTTACCTATTTAATGCCTTCATCAGCTCTTATAAAAATAGCTTTCAGGCAAAAATATACATGTAAGCAAAATTTATGTTATATTACATTTAAAAGCAGGTTATTTATGTTTTTATTTGCCAGGAATTTTTAAACTTCAAATCAAAGTAATAATTAAATACATTAAATACTCATAATATTAACAAAATTCTAAAGTTTGGCATTACTAGGCTTATGAGGATGTAGAACATAGGAAACTCTCATATCACTGGAGGCATCAATGCTACTCCCAGTACAGATCCTAAAAAGTATTATTTTTGGGGTAGAAAAAAACTAATAAAAGGATTTTCATTATAACATTGTTGGTAATAATAAAATTTGGCAACCAACTAAATATACCTTAACCAAAAAATGGATAAATTGTAGTAAATAAAATATTAGCATATTATATGCTAATTAAAAGGAATGAACTAAAACCACATGCATTAACATGGATTCATCTCAAAAATATAAATGAGTCAAAAAGCAATTTGAGTAAGAGTAGGTATAGTGGATTGCCATTTGCATAAAGTTTAAAATCACATAAAACAATACTCACTGTTTCTATCAGGTAAAGTTGGATCAGGATATTAGAAGCCACATTACATTCTAAGTTATCAAGGATTTTGATACAAAAGATTAGAGGCATACAAAACAATTGAAAGGGCCGGGAGAGTATAATTAGGAAATGCACTGGTGACAATCTCAGTTGTAACAACAGAGCTGAGCTGGTAGTTTTCAAGAGGTTATTTAGAAACCATTGAAAGTCTCAGGAACCAAGGGACGGTCCTGACTATCCCAGCAGGCAACACTGTTTCTCAAGAAGCCGTTACTTGATGTTTCAATTGCCGACAGCACTAAAGAAGGTGAGCCTGCCAGAAAGCTGTTGTAATCTTCTTGTTTGCAGTCTACCCAGTGTCTGTCTGAAAGCACCTCCAGAAAATCCTATCCACCTCTTCTTTTCTACCTTCCAAATATCACCGGAGTGCCACTCATTGGTAAACTCTAACCCAGAGCCATGGGGAAAAGGGAACTCTAAAATATCGTTCTTTGTTTCTCCTCTGCAATGTAGAGACCTTTGAAGACCTTGGAAGACCTTGGAAGAACTTGGAAGGGATAGCAGTGATTGCCATACTTACAGTGGTCCAGCCAAATATTCTTCCTAGATAAGAACAATTATAATAACTTTAAAAGAAAGCTTGGGGATGATAAACATATATACAGGAGAGTGATTACATCTGAGCAGGGGGACAGTCAAAGCAAAAGCAGTGCAAGGTTAAGTCTTTAAAAAGAATCTGATAGCATTGCAGCTTCTAATGAATAGAGCTGTTAACGGAACAGCCGTTATTTCAAGCACATGTGTAAACACTATAAACTGACTGGTTCACTTATCATCTAAGCCTAATTGGATTTGTTTTATGCTCTGAGTTGAGCCAAGTAAAAAAAGTTTGTGAATTGCCTGGATTCTCTGATTAAAAAAAAAAAAGTACACAATTGTCTGCAGTCTGAATGACTTTGCAACAATGACTCTATCCATTATCATAGAGGGTCAAGATGATTTAATGCTGTGTGAGAGGAGGGGAAGAGCAAACATGTAACAACTGACCAGTGTGTGCACAGCTTGAGTACCACTTGGGGAACTTGTAGGCAGACATGTACGACCTTAGATTGTATTTGAACAGGAAAGCCTGACACCATCCAACTTCCAACTGATCAAGGGACCAAACAGATTCACTTTCTCAAGTGTCTCATTTATATACATTTCTTTATCTCAATTTATGGGAAAGTTAAAAACAAGTAAATTTAAGGATCAAAGTGGTGCTATCAGGATGTGTGAAAATCCTATGAGGTCCCCTTTTCAATCACAAAACAATACTTTGTACATTTTTCTACCCCAGGTCAATTTCATCCAGATTTCTTCCTCCCATCCTGTTTTTGGTCCCCATAATTATCACGGCTCTCTCACAGTGTTTTTATTTTGGCCTCTGACATCAAATACTTTCTTTCAAAAAGATAATATCCAGTTTCCTACAAATTTAAAAACATTTAAAATTTTCTATTTTAAACTTTTAAAACATGGGTGTGTTTAATGTGCTTAAAAATATGTAGGTATTTTAAATGTTGATGTTATTAATATGTACTGTTATTTATAAGTATACTTCTATAAGATATTTAAGCATAAGATTTATAGATATCTTCTAAAGATACTTCCAAAAGTATATTTATATCTCCAAGAACTAACTCATTGCTATCTAAGAGAACAAATGACTAAAGTATAGCATATAAATGTTCAGAAATGAAAATGTAACAATGCTGTAACTGTTGTACTAAAGTGAATGTCAAATAGATTGCAATGCAAAAAAAATAATAAAAAAGATCTGTTCAAAAGATAGAAGTCAGTTATGGAAGGTGGGTTGAAAACTGGAAACCTTTAATAGAAGGCAAGAGGAGAAAGCCATCAAAATCAGTAAATCACAGCTACAGATGCCAACAGAAGAGCAAGGAACGAGGAAACGAAGAGTGAGGAGGAATTCCTACAGCTGCCCAACAGTAAACATATGCCCCTTTTTCCATGACCAGATGAAAACAGTCACAGAAGCTATGGAACTGGACAGTTGCCATGGTTTTTTTGTTTTGTTTTCTTCGTGTTTTTTGTTTGTTTGTTTGTTTTTTCAAAGAGTTTGTGGTTGTAGTTTGCAGGAAATGAGAAGCAGACAGGAAAAAAGATCTAGCTGCAGATTTTTCCCCAGAGCTGACAGTCAACATCTGGGGAGATTAGGAGAAGTAAACTAGCTAATCTAATTAAAACCTTTGATAACTTGCACGCTCACTTAGTAATAACTAAGCCGGAATTTACAGTTTACAAAGTGTTCTCATATGAAAACCCTTGTAAACAAAGTGCTTGAACATGGACACTCGACTAGAATATCATAGCGAGCACTTAAAGTGTAGTATGTGTGTTTATTTATTAAAAAGCATGTTCTCTCTCTAGCCCATTGAAAACCAAATAAAACAGCAAATGAAATGACAACAACAGAAAATCTCACAGTAAAAACTGACTTTCGGTAATTAATAGAGAAAGATGCTCTAGGCCCAGTTGAATGAAAGAGATTGACACGAGACCAAATATATATTAAGAGTATAGGCTTAAATCCACTTCAAAACTGGACATGTTCCACCTCCAAAACTTCCCAGCTGCCTCTGTGTCCCCATCTATTTCCAGTATTCCCCAGCAATAAGACACAAGGAGATGGGAAGTAAATATTCACTTAATTAACAATAGCCATGTTCTATCTAAGGCAATTCAGAATGAATTTTTTTAAAATTTCTGTTTAAATTCTAGTTAGTCAACATACAGTGCAATATTGGTTTCAGGAGTAGAATTCAATGATTCATCACTTACGCGTTTATCATAACACGTACCCTCCTCAATACCCATCCCCCATCTAGCCCATCCCCCACCTACCTCTGTTCATCAACCAGAATAAATTTTATTAAAAGAAGAATAAATTTTATATTGCTTTTTGATATCCAAACAGGTCTACCTGTTTTGAAGATAGAGAGAACTCCAGAGGTAAGCTCAGGTAATGCATTCACGTGGCTCTTTTGAACTATGTTTCAAGAGTCAGATGTTTCAGGGACCATATGTCTCCTACCATCTGTAGTCTGCGATGTTATAATAAAGGAAACACGGGGGCGCCCCAAAGGTAGATGGCTCCTGTGATTCATTCCTTAGTCTCCAGCTTCCTCGGTGCCCGTGGTGTCAGATAAGCTGAGAGAAGGCTGATCAGGTTCAGCCCTGAAGTAGAAACACAGCATGAGTGGTTATTCTGAAAACAATCTGACCCAGAGAGCATTTCAATGCAAGTCAGACAATCTACCCGATTTTTCAATCAGAGAGGGGTTCACGGAGTGGTGGGAGCTCAAAGTTTGTGAGCTAACTGACCTTCCAAGTTATTTTTTTCCATGTATCTCTGTTTTAAAAGTTGTAGTTCATGTCTCACAGTTTTTCTCATAGTGTATAGTAAGTTGAATAATATTTACTCACTCATCCGTCTAGTAAATACTTATCGTGTGACTTTTGCATATGCAGCCCTGTTTTAGGTGCCGCAGTGAACGTCTTTATTGTTTAACAAAGTCTTCTCTTACGTAGCTTCCATTCTAGTTGGAGAAGAAAAACAGTAAACAAATAAATGGTCCACATAATGTCGGACAGTAGTAAATGATATTGAGTCAATAATGGAATAGAGAGTACTTGAAGGTTGGAGGGGAACATAGTTAAGATACGGTTGTCAGGTAAGGCTTCTGAGAGGACGTAGTGTTTGAATTAAATTCTACCAAGGGAAAGAGGGCATCTCTGCAAGGATGTGGGGCAAGAGTATTTCATGCAGGGAGAATGGCAGGCGGAAAGGCCTCAGGGCAGGAATAAGATGATCATAGTGCAGGAAAAGAAAGAAGGCCAGTGTTTCTGGAGCACAGTAAGCTTGAAGAGTGTAGTGTAAGATAAAATTAAAGATATAGGCCAATAACGTAGAGCCCTAAGACTGTTATAAGAAAATGGAAGCCATTGAAAGATTTTTAAACAGGGGAACAACAGGATTTCCTACTGGATATTGGTAAAGAGTAGACTGAGCAAGCAAGACTAGAATCAGGGAGACAAGCAGGGGATTAATTACTGCAGTAATTCAGGTAAGAGAAGATGTTAGGTTAGTCAGAAGTTCCGATGGAGATGCAGAGAAGGGGACAGATTTGTGAGACATTTATTTGGAAGACAGAATCTTATAATTAGTGTAAAGATGTGATGATATGTGGTAAAAGAGGGTTACACCAGATCCAGACCTTCTAGACTGAGTGACTGAATGAATTACTCACAGGGAACAAAAAAATCAGGACTGTGACTGGGGATACAGGGTGAAAACTGACAATTCTGTTTTGGATATGTTAGGTTTGGTATTTTTATTAGACACCCATGCAGTGAACAGCAGTTAGGGAAAGATAAGAGTCTGGAGTTCGGGGGTAGCATCAAGGTCTGGTGGGGTGCGGCAGTCATCAGCAGGGATCTTTAAAGCTGTTGAACAAAATGAGATCACCTAGGATGGGGATGTAGATAGAAAACAGAAGAACTCAGACTAACCTTGAACATGTTGACATTTAGAGGCTGAAAAGAATATAGGCCAGCAAAGGAGAATAAGAAGCAGCCGCCAGTGATGCAAAATAAAAATTAGGACATTTGAATATTAGCGTATTATATGCCTCTTTTTACAAAATATATCCAAGAGGATTTGTTTAAAGTCAACAGTGTTCCCAATGCCCCCAAGGCCTTGGACAGTTTGCAGCATTATCTTTCTGATTCCATCTCTTTCCCTTACCTACTCTGCTTGTACCACAGTGGCCTCGTCGCCAGGCCCCAGGCACACACAGCCAGCTCTCCCCAACTTCAGTGCTTTGCACTAGCTGTTCCCTCTGCCAGGAATGCTCTTCCCCTGGAAGCTATCATATTTTCTTACCTCCTTCGGGTTCTTTACTCGAATATCACCCTCGTAGTAAGATCGTCCCTGAACATCCTGTTTAAAATGCCTCCCCGCCCCCTGTGGTGGTGCCTGGGTGGCTCAATCGGTTAAGCTCTGCCTTCAGCTCAGGTCATGATCCTGGAGTCCTGGGATCGAGCCCCGTGTCAGGATCCCTGTTTAGTGGAGAAACTGTTTCTCCCTCTCCCTCCACCCTTCTCCTGCTTGATAGGCTCAATCTCTCAAATAAATAAATTCTTAAAAAAATTAATATAAAATAAAATGCCAACCCCCACCCAACTCTCCTTAATTTCCTTCCTTGCTTCATTTTTCCATAGCATGTAGCACTATTAAGTTTTATTCATTCATTTACAATATTGTTGCCTGAGTTCCCCATGAGGGCAGGATTTTTTTTTTTTTTTTACCAAATGTGTGTTTTCTGGTGGAAAGATCTGGAAGAGAGGAGCAGTCGATGATGCAGCAGAGCAGCAGAGTTTAATTATTGGGATTGAAATATTTGAAGGACAAGTTTCATTAAGTTCACAGAGCTAACATTTCAATGTTTCCTTAATATTATCATAATGTATCTTTCCACTCAATAATTAAGGAATTACTTAATTCTCAGTGTTCTCACAGCTCTGTTTTTATTTGTATCTTTAGAGAAAGCCTTGTTCTGAATATAACTTCAAAGAGACAAGTAACAGTCAAGTATCAGTGGCTAATTAAAACCAAATGTGGAAAGTGCTTTAATGTTTATAATTTGAATTATCTCATTCTATGTACTCTTATACCTGCAATCCTTACACAAGCCTTTGATCAAAAATTGGCAAAATTCTGAAGGACTTGGCATACATCCTTATGATTCTATTCTTTCATTTACCTATTTCTTTCTCAGATAGGTACCTTTTAGAATTCAGTTTTCTGTATCTGTCAATCAATTCCATTTACTAAAAGTTAGTTTCAATATCTTCAACTGGATTCCTTGGAAACAAAGACATTGATATAATCCTTATTGTTATGGAGCTTAAAATTGTATTGGGAGACATCATATCTTATATACAAAATTTTAAACACAAAATATTAGTAGAGATGCAAGTTGCAAGTTATTATAGAGAATGCTAAAAAAAAAAATACACTTAAGTGGTGACAAGAGTGACATGAGGATGATCCTTGAACCTATTCAACATCTGTGTATCAACAATACCCAAATCCATATCTGTAGTCTGTAGGGTGACCAACTCATCCCAGTTTTCCCAGGACCTTCCCGATTTTATCACTGAAAGTCCACTGGGGGGGAAAAAAACATAATCCAGGCAAGCAGGAGGACTGCCCATACCTACAGCTTGCTATATATCTTAAGATTCAACTGGACATTTCCACAACACAGCCCACAGATATCTTGCTCTCAAGAGCACCAAAACCACATTTATCCTTATTTCCTACAAAACTGTTCTGCTTGTATTCTCTACCTCAGTAAATTCTTCCACCATTTACCCTGAAGATCATGTCAGACATCAAGTCTTTATTCTTTTTTTAAAAAATTTAACTCAATTAATTAACATATATTAGTTTCTGAGGTAGAAGTCAGTGATTCATCAGTCTTATATAATACCCAGTGCTCATTACATCACATGCCCTTCTTAATGCCCATCACCCAGTTACCCCATCCCCCCACCTCCACCCCTCCAGCAACCCTCAGTTTGTTTCCTATGACTAAGAGTCTCTTATGGTTTGCCTCCCTCTCTGATTTTGTCTTGTTTTATTTTTTTTTCTCTCTTCCCCTATGATCCTATGTTTTGTTTCTTAAATTTCACATATGAGTGAGATCATATAATTATCTTTCTCTGATTGACTTATTTTGCTTAGCTTAATACCCTCTAGTTCCATCTACATCATTGCTAATGGCAAGATTTCATTTTTTTGATGGCTGAGTAGTATTCCGTTGTGTGTATATATATATATATATATCCCATCTTCTTTACCCATTCATCTGTCAATGGACATCTTGGCTCTTTCCATAATTTGGTTTTTGTGGACATTGCTGGTATAAACGTTGGGGTGCAGGTGTTCCTTCAGATCACTACATTTGTATCTTTGGGGTAAATACCCAGTAATGCAATTGCTGCATCATAGGGTAGCTCTATTTTTAACTTTTAGAGGAACCTCCATACTGTTTTCCAGCATGGCGGCACCAGCCTACATTCCCAGCAACAGTGTAAGAGGGTTCCCCTTTCTCTGCATCCTTGCCAACATCTGTTGTTTCCTGACTTGTTAATTTTAGCCATTCTGACTCATGTGAAGTGGTATCTCATTGTGGTTTTGATTTGTATTTCATGATGCTGAGTGATGTGGAGCAATTTTTCATGTGTCTCTTGGCCATTTGTATGTCTTCTTTGGAGAAAAGTCTGTTCATGTCTTCTGCCCATTTCTTGACTGGACCATTTGTTCTTTAGGTGTTGAGTTTGATAAGTTCTTTATAGATTTTGGATACTAGCCCTTTATCTGATAAGACATTTGCAAATATCTTCTCCCATTCTGTCAGTTGTCTTTTGGTTTTGTCAACTGTTTCCTTTGCTGTGCAAAAACTTTTTAACTTGATGAAGTCCCAATGGTTAATTTTTGCCTTTGTTTCCCTTGCCTTTGAAGATGTGTCTAGCAAGAAGTTTCTGTGTCTGAGGTCAAAGACATTGCTGTCTGTGTTCTTCTCTAGGATTTTGATGGATTCCTGTCTCACATTTAGGTCTGTCATCCATTTTGACTCTATTTTTGTGTATGGTGTAAGGAAATGGTCCAGTTTCATTCTTCTGCATGTGGCTGTCTGATCTTCCTAACACCATTTGTTGAAGAGACTGCCCTTTTTCCATTGGATATTCTTTACTGCTTTGTCGACAATTAGGTGACCATAGAGTTGAGGATCCATTTCTGGGTTCTCTATTCTGTTCCATTCACCAGACCTTTATTCTTAACTTTCTTTCTCTATCTCATGCCTCATGTGATATGTCCTGTTAATTTCATCTCTTCAGGACATGGATCCTTCTTCCAAATTCCTTTTCAGTCTACCTTTACCTGTCTACACTGTTATCAAAGCACCTACCTGAATTCCCCTACTCATTTTTGTCCCATTTAATCTATGTCACACTAAACTCAGAAGAGTTATTTTCTAAATTACTAATTTCATCATTTTGCTTCTTTGATAAACACTTTTTGCTGTTTCCCCTCTTCATTAACAGTATGAAATCCACATTTTTCAACATATGGTGTATTATCTTTCTTTGCTGCTTTGTTCACACAGTCATTCTGGCACTGGAACATTGTAAGCCAGTCAAAAATCAAACAAATAAAAACTAACAAAATAAATAAATTAGCTATCAAGCCATGAATAGACATAGAGGAGTCTCAAATGCATAATACCAAACAAAAGAAGCCAACCTGAAAAGATTCCAAGTATCTGACATTCTGGAAAAGTCAAAACTATGCAGACAGTGTAAAGATCAGTGGTTGCCAGTGGGTGAGAGGGGAGGGATGAATAGACAGAGCACAGAGTATTTTTAGGGCAGTGAAACTATTCTTTATGATACTATAATGGTGGACACATGTCAACTGCCCAAACCCATAGAATGTACAATGAATCCTAATGTAAACTCCAGACTTTGTGTGATAATGATGTATCAATGTGGGTTCATCAGTTGTAACAAATGTTCCATACTAATAGGTTATGTTGATCGTGGGGGAAGCCTACACATGTATGGGCATAGGGGATATATGGGAAACCTCTGGACCTTTTGGTCAATTTTCCTGTAAACCTAAAACTGCTCTAAAAATAAAGTCCACTGAAATAATTCCTATTTCTACCAATACAAAAAGGAATTTTTCTAAATATAATAGTAATATGTAAGTAGAATAAAATTAAAATACAAAAATTTTCAAAAATTAACAAATGACGTCTTCAATACTTTTTACTTACTATCATAAACCTAATCTCAGTCATTGCGACTTAATTCTTATTACTGAGTGTGTTGTTTTTTCCTTCTGCAATCCTGTGTAAAACATAAACACCCAATCATACTAATATCTCTTTGGACTGGTACCCAGATTTACTATTGCCAGTCCCACATCACACTCATGAGCCTTCCTCATGTACTCTGAGAAGGGCATCTCTGAGAAAAGTCTGTGCACATTTAGTAACTCTAGAATAAAGACTAATAATTTTCCCCCGTATGTTTTATCTGCTTATTTCTCATTTTGGAGAATCTCAGGACAGCAACAGCTAGAATAAAGACTACATTGCCCAGCCTCCATGCAGCTGCATTTGGCCATTTGACTAGGTTTTGGCCAACGGGAGTTGAGAGGATGTGTAGTGTTCAACTTCTGAGAAGTGTTCGTGGAGATAAGAGTCATATTGTCTCTTTTTCTTTTCTCTCTGCTGTATTGGACTGTTGAAAGACTCTAGCAGCTGGCTTTACTTGAGGATGGTGAAACAAGCCAATAAAGATTGATGCTTGACAGTTACAACAGCAACATGGCTGAATAAGACATCCTTCATCCGTGTCCACCCCCCCCCCCAACAAAAATTTGGCATTCATCCATGGACAAAAATGCTTTTGTGGGATATAGCACCATATGCTAAGAAACCCAGAATCTCACCCACATGTGCTTTGGGGAATATACATACACACCTGTCCTGGCTATAGATCCTGCAGTGGCCCATAAACCTGCTTCAGCCCCTCTTGGACATGGTCCAGAAGACCCTGGAGAGCAGTCTCAGAAAATCACCCACCGATGAAAAAAACCTTTATGGAAGTGCAGGTTTCCTACAACTAAGTTCCAGTGCATTGTTGGAGCAAAAACAATACAACTTTGAATGCACTGGAGAGGGTAAGAATAGCTTGACATTACCTGCGCCACTGCTCCCCAAGGGCAGCACAGCTCAAGGCCAAGAGAGATCTTATGGCCCATGATTTCTCCTGTGAGGGAAAGTGAGGATGTACGCATGGCCCCTGGCTTCTCTAACAGCAGGACAGTGCCAAAAAGGCTTATTTCAATCTTACCCTAACCAGAGTACTGAATAGGGTGCTGTATGACAGAAGGGTGGGAAGGGCTGGTGCAGGGAGCGAAGATAGAACTCTCAGAAAGCATTAAAGAGATGTGGATTCTATTAACTGCATCTTTATCAAGAAGCCCACTCAGAAGGCACTGGGATGGCTCACCCACAAATCTCCCCAAATGGACCAATGGACACCCCTGGCACTCCATGCACTTTACCCACACACACCCCCACCCTGTCTCTGGATCTCTGTGTGCTCTCCTGATAGTGAAGATAACAGCAGATTTTGGCATACAGCTGGTGAGCGGGCACAGAAACCCTGCCCAAATTTGTGGAACAAGGAAAAATTAATATTGTTAAAATGTCCATACTACCCAAAGTTATCTATAGATGTAATATTATTCTTATCAAAATTTCAATGGCATTTTTCACAGCATTAGAAAAAAATCTTAAATTTGTATAAAACTGTAAAAGACTCCAAATAACCAAAGCAATCCTAAGAAAGAAGAACAAAACTGGAAGCACTGCATTTCATGATTTCAAAAAACCTTACAAGGGTATAGTAATTAAAACCGTATGGTACTGGTATAAACCTAGACATATAGACCAATGGAAAATAATTAAGACATCAGAATTAAACTCTCTCATGTATGGTAAACTAATATTTGACAAGGGAACCAAGAATAATCAAGAGGGAAAGGATAGTCTCTTCAATACATGGTGTTAGTGAAACTGGATAATCACATGCAGAAGAATGATATTGAACTCCTATCTTATACCAGTTAAGAAAATTGACTCAAAATGGATTAAAGACATATATAAGTCCTGAAACCATAAAACTCCTAGAATGAAAACATAGAGAAAAATCCCTTTGACATTGGTCTTGGCAATGATTTTTTGTATGACAGAAATTTTTTATATGACACCAAAAGTACAATGGATGAAAGCAAAAATGAATAAGGGGGACTACATCGCTTCTGCATAGTAAATACAAACAGACACACACACATACACACACACACACACAAAACAACAAAATGAAAAGGCCAACTGTAGAAGAGAAGAGAATACTTTCAAATCATATATCAGATAAGTTAATATCCAAAATATATAAGGAACTCAGACAACCCAATAGCAGAAAAAACAAACAATTGGACTAAATATGGAGAAGGAATTGAATAGATATTTTTCCAAAGAAGACATAGAAATGGCCAACAGATACATGGAAAGATGTTCAACATCTATAAGCATCAGGGAAGTGCAAACCAAAACCACAATGAGGTAACACCTCACACCTGTTAAAATGGACATCAAAAGAAAAGGGATAAGTATTGAGGAGGACGTAGAGAAAAGAGAACTCTGCACTGTTGTTGAAATGTAAATTGGTGCAACCACTATGGGAAAACAGCATGGAGATTCCTCAAAAAAAATAAAAATACCATTTGAGCTAGCAATCCCATTTCTGGGTATGTATCCAAAGGAAATAAAACCAGGATCTCAATGAGATATCTGCACTCCCATGTCTTGCAGCAGTACTCACAAGAGCCAAGATATGGAAACAACGTAAGTGTTCATCTATAGATGAATGGATGAAGAAGATAGGGTATAAACATATACAATGGAGTATTTATCAGCCAGGAGAAAGAAGAAAATCCTGCCATCTGTGACAACGTGGATGAACTTTGAGGGCGTTATCCTAAGTGAAATAAATGAGACAGATAAAGGCAAATACTATATGATCTCACTTATATGTGGAATTTGAAAAAGCAAAACTCATTAAAACAGAGATTAAAATGGTGGTTACCAGGGGCTTGGGAGGGGGCAAAAAGATGTTGGTTAAAGGGTAATAATTTCTAGTTATAAGATGAATATATTCTGAGATATAATGTACAGCATGGTGGTTATAGTTAATAAGACTGTGCTACATACTTGGAAATTGCTTAGAGTGTGTATTTTACATGTTCTCGCCACAAAAAATGAAAGGTATTTATGTGAGGGGATGGAGGTGTGTTAACTAATCATACTCTAGTCACAAAACGTAAGTGTATCAACTCATCATATTGCATACCTTAAACTGACACGAAGTTACAGGCCAATTATATCTCAACAAAACGGGCAAAAATAAATAAAAAATAGACTGATGATTGGTAAACAAAATGTGGTATATACATTCAATGGAGTATTTTTCAGTCTTGAAAAGGAAGGAGATTTTGGCACATGCTACAACATGGATGAAACTTGAGGACATCATAATGAAATAAACCCGTCACAAAGGGACAAACGCTGTATGATTCCACTTATATGGGATACTAGAGTAGTCAAAATCATAAAGACAATGGCTAGACTAGTCTGGTTGCCATTGGTTGCCAGGGGCTCAGGGATGGGGTAATGGAGAACTATTATTTAAGGGCTACAGAGTATCAGCTTTGTAAGATGAAAAGAATTATGTGGACGGACGGTAGAGATGCCAGTACAGAAATATGAATGTACTCTGAACAGTACACTTAAAAATGGTTAAGATGGTCAATTTTATGTTATATGTATTTTACCACAGTTTATAACAACAATTTTTAGAAGGAAAAAAAACAAAAGCCCCCAATGATTATGTAATTACCATACCAAGTATGAACTGCCTATGTTTATGTGACCCTGAGGTAAATTTCTATCATGTTTGATGCACTATTTTCCCCCCATACAGGGTCACTATACTTTTTTTTTTTTTACCTTTCCCAACTGATTTAGAGATTCTGGCCATTCATCTTCCTGCTCAAAATTTATAAGTAACCATTAACTCCAGCACATTATTAAGTGTTTATGACAAGACTAAATGACTCTAAGGTCAATATCTCAGGAGTAGTTTCTCTCTCGAACGATCTAGGAATGAGAATGCATAATATAATGAAAACTAACAAAAGTTTTAATTAGGAAATAAAATCAGAATTATGACTCTGTAGATCCCAGTTTCTGTTTTCAATATTGGTGCTGTGAGGGGCTTGGGAGAAACCCCTGCTTATCAGAAGCCTCATTTCTTAGTACCCATAGCCCATTAAAACGAACTCCAATTTTGCTTCAAGAATACTATGGAAATATTGCTTAAAACTACAAACTGTTGTTCAGATTGTAAAGTTGGAAGTGATCTATATAAAAAATACATTCACATGTATTCCTACGTTCTTTTCTGTAGACCATCTAAGATGTGGGAAAGGATATATTAGAAAAGAGTTAGAGATGAATTTGGGGGATTGAAAACATATCTTTAAATTTATCTTCCACAGTAGGAACAAAAGGTCTTTCAAGCCAGGGACTGGGGTGGGTGGAGTCCTAATTACAGAGAAGATTCCTCTCTGGTACAAGTCTGAGAACTGTGACTTTTATCACACGGAGACATCCCAAGACAGACAGCCTTTATCTTCTAGTTCTAGGAGAAGTGATGTTTTATTTCTGGCTGATGTCCTCAACATTTCAGAATATCCAGAACTTCCTCCGCATCCTACGTACACCTTCTCCCACAAAAACTTAGGACTTAGACAGAATCATCCAGCCAACTGCATTCCCTTCCTTTTTCTGCTTCCTGTCTCCCCTTGGCTTTCTAAGTGGAAAGGGACAAGAAGAAATAGATTAAAAAGTGCCTCAGAGATGCGTTGATTTTCCTAACTCCCCTTGAGTTAAAGCAGTTCAAAGGTAAGGAACCTTAATTACGGCTTGGAGATTCACACGGCATACATGTATAAAACAGGTACATTTTTAGTGAGGTGTGATGTCAGGATCTGACTCTTGCTCAAGAATAACCAAGTCCATGTGAATCGAGTTAAGACCAAATGAAAAATTTTATTAATACTCTGGGTTAAATGTTAAAATACTCATATAAAAGTTTCACAAAGAACGAAACAATTGAAGCAGGACACATATCCCCATGAGTTTTATAAAGGAGAGTCAATGTCTTCTAATAGCTTGAAACATTGTGCCAGTTCACAAAACTCCTAAAAACCAGGGAAATAATATTTTACTTTTGGAGAGCGCATGACAAGGGCTTTACTAAGTCTGTCTGTGGTAATCAGAGAAATTTGCATGACTGAAATAACAAATGTGCTGGCCTAAACAGATGACGTTTTAGGTGAAGAGATAAAGAAAGATATTTTAGAATGAAGGTATGCATTTCATAAAATCAAAAAAATGTGAATACGCATGTGGTGAAGAGTGAAGTAGTAGTTCCCATAATGTCCAACCCGTCCCCAGGTTAATTTTGTTCCTATCTGTACAAGTTGAAAATGGATGGGGCTGCAAATAAGACAACCCTTACTTACAGTGACTTAAACAAGTAAAGAGGTCTTTTACAGCAAAATGTCTGGAGATAGATGGCTTTTAGATTTTGTTCTGTGCAGCTCTACCATTTTTTAGTATATTGATTTTCTTTTAAAAGCCTGTTGCCTCTTGGTTGAAGGTGGCTGGCTGCCATATGTTCAGACACTGTCTATAGTCAAGTCAGAAAGAGACAGATGAAGCTTGGCCAATTAATGTAGGGGAAGACGAAGTTTTCCTCAGCCCCCTTAAAGTTCCAGGCTGGGTCTGACAATTAAGCGGACAAAGACAGATCAATGGAAGAAAAGCCTACAAATTAATTTATATGAGTTTTATGTGACGTGGGAGCCTTCATAAAGAAATGAAGACGGGAAAAAGCAATGAAACCTGGGTGTTTCTTTTATCCCAACTTTAATAGAGTGTGGACAGTCATGTATAAATATGATAGATCCAAGAGTGTGAATTAAGTGTCGTGAACTGGGAAAAACTTAGCAAGACCTATTTGTTCAGATTCTCCTGGCATCCCTTTGACTTCAGAGATGAGGACATTCCTTTTCTGTGGGATTAGGGAAGGTGCTCTCTTCGGAGGGCTTTATGACCTAATTCAGGGCAGACAGGTGAGTGGAAAATCAGAGTGACTTTCCTGCTTCTGCTAGTCTTAGAAGCCCCTTCCGCTTAACTATTCAGTACGGCCCCCATCACCAGCCAAATATCAGAAAACAATACCTTTTTCCAGATATCCCCCACAGATTTTACTTACTGATCTCATCGGTTAGAGCAGGGAACCCATGCAATCCCCCAATGCACAGAAGGCTGGGAAATTAGAAAGTGGAATGCTTATATTTGGCTTGAAACAATGATTATTCATCTTCTAAGCTTGGCAAGTAGCTGTCCTTCCCCACCACCACAACAAAAATTCTGTTAGTAAAGAAGAGAAAGTAATATCTGCCATATTAGCCCATATATGCTTAGTCCTGTCTCTATGTCTATATCTATGTTATTTCTCCAGAAATAGATCTCTTTTTTTAATCTTCGTTACTCTTCAAAGGCAGACCATAGTACCCCCTCCTTTGCAAGACTTCCCTATATAGTCTATTCCTAATGGACTAGTACTCTTTTTGATGCATATCACATAAAGCTGCCACTAATTACATCCTGTCTTCAATTGCTTGCTAATTGCTATGTATATAAAATTTCTCTTCTCAAAACAAATGTAAATATTGTTAAGGGAGATAGTAACTGCAACTTATACTTTTCTTTTCCTTTCAATGCCCAGAACAGTACTGGGCACATACAATATACATTAATTAATAAAAAAATTGTTGATCCATTTCAGTTTTGCTTCACGAACATTTAGATTCTTAGAGTTGGTTAACTCATCCTTCCTTCATAACAAAATTCATTGAAAAAAGGAGATTTAATCAGTATGGTGGGTATTTATTGTCCATTCCATGTTCTTAAGCACAGGAAAGCTCCCTTTCTCCCACTTGTGTTTGGATGGAACTTTCTCCCCCTATCTGATTCCTGGAAGGAACACAGATCCAAGGCATGAACAGGTCATCCGTTGGCCTCATTTATTGATGGAGCAACGGGCATCTGATCCAAGCCAGGCAGGCCAACATGGTTCAGTTAAAATATTTTAAAACAAACTATTAGGAAAGAGAAGCATTCTCTTACTTTGGAATTGAAACTGGTGGGATAGAGGCCAAAACCCATGTCTTCCATGGAAGAATTTCTGTTTTCAGGACCTAAGGGTTTGTTGTTTTGCTTTGTTTTCCCCCCAGTCTTTCTGCATTAGCATTCTTGGCAGATAAGAGTAAGGTCAACCCAGAAGAGTGCAGAGCCAAGGGAGGGAAAGAGAAAGAATCTAGTCCTAACAATACCATTTATATTCCAGGATCTAATCAAACCTGAAGTCTGAGTATTTCAATTAAGCAATAAATTTCTTTTTGACAACAAATTCCCATTTCACAGTAAATCCCCTTTTTGACTTAATACCACTTTTGGCTGGATTTCTAGCACTTGCGACAAACCATGACATTTAGATTGATGCTTTCCCTCTTTCACTAGGAAGTCTCTCATTGGTTCTGACAACTCTACACAGCCTGGCAGGATGGAAGCAGCATTGCTCTCAGAGTCAAACACTTACCATAATTTGGGCTCTGCCACTTTGAGCGATGTGACTTTAGACAGATGTGTTGGATTGTGGGTCATCAAGTTGGCACTTCCACTCTCATTTAAGGATGGGAATTACATTTCCCAGAACTCCCTTCCCTGCCTGGTTCTGAGTTAGAGTTAACCAAGAAAGGCATTTGCATGATATCAGAACGTAGAAGTGAAGAAGAAGACATTACCTTTAGAAGGCTGTGGGGATCAGACATGGTGAAGGGTGGTACAAAGGTCCTCAGTGGGCCCCAGCTTGGCATTGCTGTTCCCCTGGTCTGTGTCCAGCTTGTCTCTCTGCTTGCTGGCCCTACCAGCCCACCATTGCATACTTGGCTGTGAGATTACAGAAGCAACGCATTCCTGAGGGGACAGTTTCCACATACACGTCCAGAGGAACTCATCTCAAATTTTCCTGTAAGTTCTCCCTTGTCCTCCTGGGCTAATGTTTCATTTGGACCTGGTTATTACTGTACCTCTGAACTCTACCCTCCTCCCTCCTTTACAGACCTGTGTTCAAATACTCCCCCCACATTTGGAAAAGAGCTGACTTCTATGCTGAATCTCTGATTCCCAAAGTATTTTTACTGGTTCTGTTTTCTTTACCGTATCTAATAGGGCCGGTTACTCTTTTAAGCCTTAGTTGCTTTGCCTGTAAGAAATGGGTTGTCCTGCCTGACTCGCACAGCTGTAGTGAGAATCTAGTGATAATGAGGCTGGTGTGTAAACTGTGACTATGTGGCATTATTGCAGCCTGATTGTTGGGCCTCGGGAGCAAGTGCCTTGGCTCCAGCACACAGGACTTTACTACGCTTCTTTCTTGGGTAAACAGACCCTCAAAAGACAAAAGAAAAAAAGTGGTTTCTATTGTCAAGCAAGTGTTTGCCTTAGAAGTAAAAATAAATAAATAAATAGGCAACTGCAGTTGAAATTCTCTTTCAAGAGTGTGCCTATTTCTTGATCCTTCCCATTTTGTCTCCTTCTTTTTATTCCTAGAAAGAATATTGAGGTTTCCTTATGAGTCACTGATTAACATTAAAATATACGTTTCCCCTATTATTCCCAACTAGATCCTGCAACTCCACCTCCTTCCATTTCAAACCTTTTTAATTCTATGCCTATTTCTTTGCACAGAAGATACAGAAAGAATGAATGGTTGAAAACTTCAATGAAATAAACAGCCATTGAAAATATGTCTTGAGATTTATCTATAGACTCAATCTTGCCCTTTTTATCTGTACAAAGCCCTTCTATATAGTTAATTGAAGATTAACATTATATATATACCCACGCCACATGCGTATTTAAGCCACTTCCCTTTTGTGTTAAAAGGTGTATTTATTTAAAATATATATACAAAATATATTATATATATTTAAAATAGATATAAATATTTTAAATTTAAGATATACATAAAAGCTACTACCCAGTTTTGTTTCTCAACAAGACTCTTTCATTAGCTGAGAAATCTTAAACTGAACGGAAATGTTATGGAGAAAGATATGTTTTAACTTGAGCTTTTGCTCAGGATTGAGAATTGCTCTTCTGATGCAAGCACCTCTTTTCCCTTGTAAGAAAGTATAAAATGGGCATTCTACAGTGAATGCTCCCTTCCTACGCAGTGATTTCCATCAATGTATAATTAAAAGTGGATTTCCTTTTCCTTTTTGGTTGGTGGGAGGGAGGGGCTGGTAAACCTGGCTAAAGAAGGGAGAACAAAGAGAACTTTCATGAGTTCCCCTGCAAACAGTCTATCAGTTACAATTCCTAGTGTTCCAATAGCTGCACCATTCTAAAGAAGTTCTGGAATAAAAAAAGTCAAGCAGGGGGTCCAAGGAAAATTCCACCCGCATGCCAACTAAGGGAAAGAAAGAAAAAGGCAGGGGGAAAAACCCTATCTTTTGTCGTAAAAAGAACTAATGAAGCCGCTGTTAGAACTGTCCACAGCGACACAACAAGGCTATCCACCCACACGGACTGTGAAGGTGTCAGTCATCCGCCGTAATGGGAGAAGGGAACGCTGTGACGCAGAGGCGGCGGCGGCGCACGCTGCTTTTAGGGCTTGACTTGGGAACTCGCAGTGAGGGCACACTCTGGCCTGCCGTGGCTCCCAGAAGTAGAGCACAAATGCATAAGGTTGTCTACTTCGGTCTTAAGGAAGAGATGGACTAGTGGGGGGTAAAATCCCATTGTCATTATAAATTGCTAATTAAATAATTATCAATTAGTTGGCAGACAGAACTCATTCCAGTGTATTCCTCAGAGAGCCGTCAATAAAGAAAAACAGTAATTTGGGGTTTTTTCCCTATACAATATTCTTGCCTAGAGGTGCTGAATGGAGATAACATATGATATATTCTACGTAAGATGTTTCACATAGGCTATTATGCATTATTGATCAAAGATAAACACTAATTATAACAAGCAAACATGAATTTCCATTATTCTAGTTACAGGGCTTTAATTTAACCATATTAACTGATCGACTGGGTCATTTTTTCAATGAACAAGACATTATACTATTTCTTTTCCAGTAAAGGAAAAAATCCCAACACTAAATTTTCTAAGCTATCACACAAAGTATTTTGGAAAACAAAATGTCAACCGATATTATTTCTTAAATCACAGACTGTATCTCTGTATTTTTAACTGCAAAACTATTTTATTTAAAACTTCCTATCTATCTAATCCATCCATCCATCTATCTATCTATCTATCTATCTATCTATCTATCTATCTATATCTATCATCTATCTACCTATCTGATCTAGATCAATCTATCTAATCTATCTATATCCTTTGTTGTGAATTTAGGACTTCAGGATAAGTATTGGTACCATCCTCCTATTTTGCAAATGAAAAATCATGTTTGGTTTTCAGAGAATGAGATTTTTTCCCTCTACCTTTGCAGAGAAATATGAAGCTCCAAGCCTCTCCAGCCATCTTCTCTGTTACCTATGAATTTGGGAAGAATTTTAAATTTTTAAAAAACCTTAGTAAAGTCAGTAGCATGTTATGGAAAACAACTAATAAGTAAAATAAATTTATCTTAGCAGCCATTGAGAAAGACATTTTTCTTTGTACCAAGATATTTTCTACTGCAAATCTGCATAAAGGTCCATTTTGTTATAAAAATAATAAGATTTTAATATTTGACGTTAAAACTACCTATTTACTCATGGCAGACATCTTGATTACACAAACCCAGCCCTCATTATATTCAGTTAATTACCTCACAACAGAAAAAAGGTGTCTCTTGTGACAGCCTGATGTCCCTTCTAGACAATAGTTTACTTTTGGAGACTTGGAATCAATTGACATCTCAAAATCTTAAAAGAGCTTCATTATGGCAAGGTCCTTAATTTGATTTACTTTAAGGAATACTTAATGGTTAAAGGTCCTTACTGTGTTGTTTTATTGAATTCTTGTTCATGGTTCAGGATTGATCCACTTCAGCCTTTCAGCAGGGAGCAGTTTTCCAGGGAGGCCCAGCAGGACTCCAAATCAATAAGGTTAATAGATGTGGGGCCACGCAGTCTGAGGTGAGATGGCTGGCATTTCTGATGCCAATGAAGACAAGTTCTGATGTCACTTTTGCACTGGCAACAATGTAATCCTGATTACCTGGTGCATACAGTGGTCATAGGTTCACAGGACTGCAAATGGCCCATTAATCTGAATTATCTTAGGGGAATACATTTTTAAAAAATTTTTAACTCTTCTTTAAATCACCGGTCTCCATGATTTCTGAAATATCAACTGCTCCGTTGATGTGGAAAACAGCAGTGTACAGATCTTCCTTGTGCTTCAGTACCCCCAGCAAAAGAGTATAACTCTGTTAAATGTTAGCCCCTAAAACGAGAGGGCATTTTGTCTGGGGGAAAAAAAACCAAAACTATGTTTCTCTTATGAAAGGACCCTCATCTAAAGAAGGGGTGTTTAAAGAACAAAATCTGAGAGAGGCAACTCAATCTAGAAAACTCCATGTTTGGTTAGTCTATGTAAAACAACATAAAATATAAACTAGTTAATCAAAGAATGGATAATCAAGTTTTGTTTGTACTGCTTTCTAGTAACTGTTCTTTTTAAGAAGTTAATAGAAAGTTATCAACCCCTTCCAACATCTATCAAAATGTACCATTTATAGACATGCCACAGGGACTAAAGCAGCTGACTCTAAGAGGAAATAGATTCATCTCTTCCAATGCTTCCCATTAATAAATATGCTGATAAATAAACAAGTGCAACATAGAAGTACTAGTGAGTAGTAATTTGGAAAATTTGCTTACCTGCCCTTTAGGGAAAAGCTTGACAGTGCATATTAATTCAAATAATGGATGCTGATTTTACTGTACAAATTAAGGAATCATCCTTGCCCTCACATCATTCACAGAGGGGTCTGTTTCACTATTTTCTACTTTTTCAAATCTTTCTTTCCTTCCCTCTCCCTCCCTCCCTTCTTCCTTCCTTCCTCCCTTCTTCCTTCCTTCCTTCCTTCCTTCCTTCCTTCCTTCCTTCCTTCCTTCCCTTCTTTCTTTTCTTTTTCTTTCTTTTTTCTTTCTTTTCTTTTTCTTTTTTCTTTTCTTTTCTTTCTTTCTTTCTCTTTCTTTCTTTCTTTCTTTCTTTCTTTCTTTCTTTCCTTCCTTCCTTCCTTCCTTCCTTCCTTCCTTCCTTCCTTCCTTCCTTCTTTCCTTCTCTTAAAAACAACAAGCCAAACCCAATGAACAATCTAAAGTCCGTAATGCCCCAAGAATTTCCTTGACAAACTCTACCATGTTCATATATCCATCCTGGATGTATCCAACTTTTGTTTTATCATTGGCTGATTTGCCATACTCTTAAAATAAAGATTTATTATTGGTAAATTTGGAAACATCAGATACTAATTATTATTCTCTTCAGATAAATATTGCCAGTGGAAACAGAATATATGTTAGTAAAGTAAAGCAGCAGATTAAATTACAGTATTCTTTTTACTGTCTCCCATACTCATTAAACCTGTTAAATAGTAAAACATATTAGGTAAACTTGGAAATGCTTCAAGTCTGAAGGAAACTAGATTTTTAAAAAATTGCACAGGGAGATCCTCTGTTAATTGAGTTGTAATCAGTTAGTATTGATCGTGAGCCCTTTCCTTTATGATGAGGATGTTAGTGATGATGGTGCTGCTGATGATGTAATGTGCACACAAAAGGATGGAAATGTGTTCTGTTAATCTGAAGAGGATTCGTTTTTATGCCAAATGTATATAGGTTTACATTTGTCACAACCAAGAAAAAGGCAGGAACGAACATTCCGGGTTTTTAACTAATCTAAAAGGAGGAATTTCCTTAATCTTAAATTACCTTTTCCATTTTCATGTTTGAAATGCTAGCCAAGCCTGTCCTGAAATTGAAATTGTTTGCTGAGGATAAATACCATTCTTCTTCTTCTTTTTTTAATGTTTATTATACTTATCTTCTAGGAAGAAAGCAATTCTTTGGCCAGTTGCACATTTTTAAAAATCATGTCTAATTTGAATAAATTAACATATTTTGTCGTCAAAAATTAATTCTAAAAAAGGACGATAACTAGGAAAGCAATTTAATTGTGTATTTTATAAGAAGAGAGAGAGAAAAAAAACTTTGTTATTCACAGGGCAGCTCAGTGAATTTGATGTGCTTTGATGTAAATTTGGGGGTTGCTTTAATTTCAAAACATATTTTTTCACTTAATAAGGGAGACAAAAGAAACTTTCAACCAGCATCTCCAGTTTGTTATCTCAGAATGTTTTGGCTTCTCAAATGTGAGAACATGATTGTTTTTATTTCCAGGAGGAGATAATAACACTGAAGCAATAAAAAAGAGTCAAGGCAGCTTGCACAGCACAGGAAGTTCACAGCCAGAGACTTAATTTCTCACACAATGTGCTGTGCAATGGGCCCATTAACATAGATGAATAGGCTCTTTAAAGGTTTTTTTTTTTTTTCCTTCTCCTTCTTCTTCCAGATACGCAGCTGCCGCTGAATGGTGATATGTTAATAAGGTACTCACTTGCCTATTCTTCAGGTACTCCGGCATTCTCTACCTAGGTAATCTCCATAGAGGGAAAGCTATTAGGGGGTTGTATCTGCTACCACACCTTCAATTATATTAACACCTGCACTGATAATCCACGTAAGGTAAACTAGTAGGGGGCCTATGGCCTTAGTCCACCCCTTTCCTCCCTACAAAGTTACATCTGAGGAGGGGGGGAAAGGAAGAAGTAGAAGGAAAAAAAAGGAAAGTCACTTTTATTACACATCAGTGGGAACCTTCTGAAAAAGCTTTCATGCCTAGGAAATTGTTATTTCTTCAAACAGCTGACAGCCTGCAGAGGAAACTCTTAATAGAAACCCAGCTCCTGCATTGTTATGCATGGCCCGCATGTAGATTCAGGGGGGTGGATTAAGTTAGCTTCCAAAGGGTCTATTGTGTGTAGCATTAATTTGCAGGGCTCTTGATATTTGAGTTTGAAGGTTTATAACCTCAGTGTTTACTTAGATGAACTACATCCTAGGTTTGTTTATTTCCGTCTGCAGTCTCTTATTTCCTAGTAAATGTTACATTTATATTTGTTAACAGCAAGAACGTTGTTATAAATCTGAAGGAAATAATTACACATGCTTACATTCATTCGTTTTAAAGCCTTGATCCTGGTCCTCCAGGGTCACCCTTCACTGTTACATCTATAGAAGATTATACAGATAAATTGATTTTTCAAGAACATTTATGCCACCCACTTAAACATCAGTGGGAAGACGATATAGTTTGGAGTGAATGCTTAATTATAACCTACCCCAAAGTGGTAACATCCTAGAAAATTAACGTAACTGTCTCTTGTTTCTTTCGTATAGCAATATTCTGAATACATGCCCCCCCCAATCTGCACCTTGTTCTTCCAGATGAACAAATCTACTATAGAATTCATCGTCATTTTCTTGTGCCTGTTTGAATTTTTATTTGTAAAGAGTCAGTTGCAATTGTGTAATTACGAGATTTTTTAAAAAATATTTCCAAGTTGCTATTTGCAAACAATTCTGTGTGGTGTTTTTGATATAAGAACCCTTCAAAAGTCTCATCTTCCAGGATTAAATTGCAAACTTACATTCAGAAACTTGTTTAACACCACCCCCAACCCTACTCCCTCCTTTTCCTCCCTGGATTGTATAGGCAGTTGCTAACGTGAATTTAAAATACAATATGAATAGCTGGGAGGAAAAAAAGGCATGCCCATTGGAACCTACTCCGGTCTTAATCTGGATTTAGGGGATCAATTGTATAGAAGTACATTATGCTTGAACAACTGACGGTTCTACTATTTTTAAGCCTTTTTAATAGAAAACAACACCAATTGCATGTTGAATATTTTATTGCACATTTTCTGCTTTTGGTTAGATTTTTGATGTTTTACAGATAATTTAAAATGTGTTCGTGGAATTACCCATGTTAGCATTTATATTTGGAAGGTCCTATGATACACTGGTGAGATATTTATATTCTTAAACATCAGAGCCAGGAAACTAGTTCTGGCTCCAAGTACCTTGGGTTGGTCTTTGAACCTCTTTTGGGTCTTACTTTTTCATCTGTAAAAATTAAAGTGGTGGTCTGATTTCTAAGGTCTCTAAGCAATTAAGTCCTATGATTCCCATCAAAATATACTACTTCTTTCTTATAGAAGGAACTCCCAATAAAGCTATCACACCTAGACCTCCCCTCCTGCCAATAATTAGATCTGCCAATCTTTATATAATTCCACTGTTGCTTATAGCTGTTACTGCTTTTCAACTACTATTCATTCTTTCTTTTTTATTTCAAGGGAAAACTGCTGATCGGGCAACTGTAGTTGGAAAAACTCTGACAGAGCTCCTGGGTGGCTCAGTTAGTTAAGCGTCTGCCTTCTGCTCAGGTCATGATCCCAGGGTCCCGGGATCGAGTCCCACACCGGGCTCCCTGCAGGGAGACTCCTTCTCCCTCTGCCTCTGCCTCTTTCTCTCTCTCTGTCTCTCAAGAATAAACAAATAAAATCTTAAAACACACACACACACACACACACACTCAAACTCTGACAGGTCCAGCCGAAAACATACTGGCTCATAGTAGTGAAACCTAGAAGCAAACTTTTCAGATTTGATGACACTTAATCTGGCAAGCAATGTGAAAGACGGGTCAGATTACCAATACATTGTTTGTTGTGTTTGTTTTCACCATGCCGTTCTCCAGGCTGTTCCTGTGTACCCTGAAAGGAATCCATCAAAAAGTGGAATTTCATTGATCCGGCAAATATTTCTTGAGCCCCTCTCAGATGCCAAGCATTGTGCTACATATTGAAGATATGTTTATATACAAGAAAGAAATGGCTCCTGCCCTTGTATAGATTAGTCTGGAAGCAGCGCCTGTCGTGCTGTAGACATGTAACAAGTATTTTACTGAATGAATGAAGGCACATGTGATGTACAAATGAATGAATAAAGCATACCTTTAATGAATTTGTGTTTTGCCTAAGGCAGATAAGATAGATAGGTTCAGTTCAGCTCCTTTTAACAGTAACTTACTGAATATCTTCCACGTGCCAGGTTTTGTGGTCACTCTTGGAAATTTTTATTTAGGGAAATAAAATACTAGCAAAAGTTGATATAGCAAGGTAGGAACCCTTGTATGGATTAGACTCTTAAATAATTGCCAGGAGACATTCATTTCCAGTGCTACAATGTCTGTGGAAGAGCTGGCCCCTGTAGGCTTCATGTAGTACAGGTTTGGTCTTGGTCTTAAAGTTGTTATGCGAGTTATGTATTTTATTATAGTGTGAGGGAAACAACATTAAGAAAATACTAAGACCTCGAAAGTCACTCATAAGTTTGATAAAGTACCATATGGCTCAGTACATAGTGCCAGAAGGAAGAAGGAAAGAGGAATGCAGTTTTTAGTTACTGCATAGTTATGATAAAAGTGAAAATGACCATGATGCTGTCAGCGGTCTTTTATACTGAGCTTATGAAATACCATATTTTGTCCTGAATGTTCTCTATGTTACATAATTCAGTTTTTTTGTTTTTTGTTTTTTTTAAGTAGGCTTCACATCCAGCATGGAGCCCAGCACAGGGCTTGAACTCATGATCCTGAGACCAAGACCTGAGCTGAAATCAGGAGTCAGATGCTTAACTGACTGAGCCACCCAGGTATCCCAGGTTTTCTGATAGCCTTTAGAGGCAGGCATTATTATCCCCATTTTACAGATAGAGAAACTGAGGTTCAGAATGTAACTTGCCTAAACCGCAAACGTAGCAAGGGATAGAACTGAAATTCAAAGTCAAGTTCCCCTCACTTCTCAGTCTTTCCTCTTAATCACTGCATTACTGTTATCCTATTCTTGCGGCCAAAGCCCTCTACCTATTTTGGGTCTGCTAGACGCTAGCTCTGTTCTTTCTGCAATTCCTTAGGAGACTGCTGGGTACAAACATTAATTGCAGCTAAGTACAAGAACAGCTTTCAGGACTGCAATCCATCGAAGAGAATTTTGTTAAGCTCTTGTCCAAAGTCTAGAAATATAACTTCTGGAGCAATTTTAAAGACTTCTAATGAAATATCAAGTGTCTGCTTATTAAAAGTAAATACGTGTGCGTGTGTGTGCGTGTGTGTGCGTGTGTGTGTGTGTGTGTGTGTGTGTGTGTGTGTGTGTATCATTGCAAGAATAAGATGAAGGAGGTGGTAATGATTGAACAGTGGGTTTATGAAACTTGCAAACTGACCTGTTTAGAGAATGACACCTGCATGTCATCATCATAGCGGAAAGTATGAGAACTTCTAAATCTGAATGAGGAACATAAAGGAACACATAATATTTTTATTCTCCCAAAAGGCAAATGTAATACAGGGAGGGAAGGATGGAGAAAAGCAGCTGCAGGCAGGCCGGGATTAAATGTCTGATCCACGACTTTGACAACTGTAAAAACATATTTGATCACTGATGTCATTACTGGAAAGCCTGATATCATGCTACGGGTTTGCAGACAACACGACCTCTTCATGCTTCTAGAATTGCCATTTCCTGGTTATTTGACTTACAGGAACTTGCTATCACAATTTGTTTACATTTCCACCCATGTGTTAGTAAATTGGTGTATGTACAAAGAAAATTTGGACCTAGTTTTAGTTAACAATTTTGTTAAGGGCAGTAACTTGAGATTCGAATTTCTTTTTTTTAATCACAAGTAAAACTAATGTTAAATGCTATTAAAAAGAAGATGTAAGGACTGATTTTTATTTAATCGTTTCAGGTAGAAGTACAAACAAATAATGAAGTAAGTATACACTTGTGGCGTTTAACAAGTGAGCATATTTTCCCCTATCCGTTACAGAATTTCAAAACATACTTTTGATGCTCTGCCTCAATATGATTTAGTTAAAAGAGAAGGTGAGTTGGTGCCTAATAGTTCTGGGAACAAATGCTTGCTATCACAGTTACTGTGTGGCCTTAAGACAATACCTTTCATCAGGCCCAGTACCAGAGGGGGATGAGAATGCCTACATTTCAGGGTTGTAGCAAGAGTTCAAAGGAATACCCATGAAGCATTGCACACAGGGCTTGTGCTAAGTGTTGACTAAATGATGGGCACCTTTTAGTAATAACTAGATGCCTGGGAAATCAAGGCACCAAGAGAAGAATGAAAAAGAAGGATATTAGTAATAACAAAGGCAATGCAATAGATGAAAAGATAATTTAAAATGGCCAGTACTGGTTGACAAAATAAAGATGTCAAAAGCCAAAATATTAAAAGATAAAGACACTCAACAGAAAAGTTTGTCCATAGAGTACTATTCTGATTTTTGGAATTGTATTTTTACAAATAAGCACAATGCCCCAGAAGAGAAAAGAGAGAAAGAAAAAACCCAACAATATAAAACTATGGGGAAATTAAACGAAAAACAAGAAAATTAGATTAAATGTGGAACTTTTGTCAAAGAGCAGTTGAACAATACAAAGAGAACAATATGATAAAACAAAAGCCCCAGGAAGTCTTGAAAAGAAAACAAAAGAAAAGCAAAGAAACATGGGAAAGACAGGCAAACAGCACACACTGAGAATGCAGGGTTGAAGCGGGCATGTGTTCAAGCCAGTGAACATGCACAACTCTGCTTTTAATTTTGACTGCAAAAAGATACCTGAATCGAGCAGATTTATTATAAGAAAAGGGCATATACGATGTTAGAAAGCAATGCTTTTCCAATTCCCAAAACAGAAGGCTATGTTTAAGCATGATATACCGGTCTATGTTTTAAATGCGTATGGCATTCTAGGTTTGGGGCATAAAGAAATCACTTGATTTCATTATAAATTTACCCATCTGGATGCCAGAAGTGAAAACCCTGATTGTTTACTCATCCACCCAATCAGAGAAGATACTTTTTTTTTTTTTCAAATTGTAGTTCTATCAATAGATGAAGTAGAGATCTGATCTAGTTAAAAATCTGTTAAGAGTCCTTTTCCTGAGTGGATAAAACAACAACAGCCAAAAAACTGTTTCTGGCCAGACAAAAAAAAAACCCTAAAAGTTCTTTGGGCATCAGTTCTTTCCCTTCTCTAGCAAAGTAGCATGAGTCTATCCACCACAAATCTACAGGCAAATCGACTTGCTCCTGTTCACTTGTCCTTGCAATGAGGCATCTGTTCCCTGGTGTTTGTGTGTGTTTGCTTGTTTGGTTGGTTGGGTTTTTTGCTGTTGTTATATTTTTGCCCAAATGCTCCAATTCAAAACATCATCCCATCACCTTTTTTTAGTTGTTAATTCCTCTTGTCCTTGTGGCTACATCTCTAGGATCTCATTAACAAACTAGTTCTGCGCGCCCGGAACACTGAGGCCCCTCGCCTGCAGCTGGCGGCAGCTCTCTGCTCAGACTGCAGTGCCGAGTGACACAGCCAGGCGACATAGTCACTGAGCACTAACTTCTATTAAATGCAGGCAGACCGTGAGAACCGTATCGGAACCGCGTCAAGACATGAGAGAAGCAAAGGTAATTCTGTTTCTATATCCAATTTTTTGCAAGAATCAGATATTTCCATCTGGAAGGGACGAGTGAGCAAAAGGGGAGGTGGTATGTTCAGTGTCAAAACTGATAAGCAAGGAAATAAATTGATCAATCAGCTAGGAAATCGGTTGCCAACACAGAGAAGAGACTCTGATAATTTTTGTTTGTTTGTTTGAATGAAGGTCTCATGCACAATGAATGCAGTGGTTTAGGATCTAGAGAGAAGGGGAGTGTGCTAGTGAGGGTTTTGTTCATGAGAAGTGAACTGCAGGCTAATATCCGGTCATGAGAGGAGTTTTTGTCTTTCTGAAATCTCTAAGTTGGAGAGGACTTTAGAGATCATCCAGTTTGTCATGAATGATCACATCTAATACTTTTCTTTTTTTAAAGGGATAGCTGCAAAGTTTTGGACAAGGCCTCTGCAGGCAATTGGAAGCACAGTGTACCCAGGTGGTGGGACTCGTCTGTGGCAATATATTTTTCTGTCTGTCCAATTGAATATGGCTGTAAAGGGAATAAAACCCATGTAATCTCCAGCAGTGACAATTTAATCAGTTGTAGAAGGGGAAGAAGCAGAGTCCCCTCATTTTCATATTTGCATATTTGATTTTTGCGTTGGGGAATAGAGGTTATGTTTTTCTATTACTTCCCATTCAATTTTAATAGTTAACTCTTTTATGAGTAAATTTTTGCACTGATAGAAAATAGTGAGTCAAATTGGTCTAAGAGGAAGATTCCATGTCAGCAATAAAGCACTGGTGCAGCGTGCTTTGTGTAACATTTTTCCCCTACAAAGAATCTATATGCCAAACATGGCTTGCGTGCTCCAGCCTCTGCACGTGATGCGTCCGCTATTAACATTCAGAGACCTACCCTGAAAATGAAGGCAACTGTTTGGAGAACAATGCAAAATGATGAGGACTATACCATAATATGCTCCCCCTTCGCGTTAATATTTCTTAAAACCTTAATAGCTGCATCTATTTCTGAGGAAGTAGGGTTTCTAAAATACCTGATAAACCGAGGGGTCAGTTTTTATGAGGTTGGAGAGGAACAATAAAATACAGTTATATTAATAAAACCTCATTGTTTTTTACAATTAACAGAATATTATCGCCCATAATGTAGTAACAGATTATGGGATAGATTTTAAGAGAAATAAGATGCAAGTAATTTGAAATCATCATCAATTACCCTTATGTGACTCCCATGAGTATATTAAAACTCTATTCAAAATGGCGTTGGATTTGAATTACTGGAACATGGATAGCTGTTTTTTTATGCATCAATGAATGTTAGCCTCCACTTGTATAAGCCCCAAAAGTATGTTGGGTAATTTGAAAGAAGAGGGGGGGATAGTATTCTACTTGCTTCATGATTTAGAATTTCTTTATAAAAAGTGGACTCTGAAGCCGACATTTCATTGGCAAGGGAAGGAATAATGATATTGGTTCTATATAATTTTACAAAAAGGGAAAAAAGCATTAAGCAAAAGTTTTGAAATGTTATATGCATTAATCTACAGATATATTCACACACATGTGCACATGTATGTGTGTGTATATCCATATATGTACATGTATTTGATTATTAACAATTAGGTCACATATATATGTGTGTGTTGATGATTGTTGATAATCAAATTCCATGAGAGGGAACCAAATTTGGAATTCTGAAAAGATAAGCCATAGGATTTCATTAAAAAGCAGAGCAGATTCTCTATTTAATTTACATATGTGAGATGTGCACCAGCGGAGTATACAGGCATGTATAATCATGAGATGACAGGTATAAGATGCTTTGGGGGTACACATGGCTCCACATTAAATTCAAGCACATAATATGTCAAGTTTGAATATGTTCTTATTTATCTAAATCTGCATTCTGATGATCACCCTTTCAAAGAGGTTGCAAATATATGAATATGTGATCCAATGATTACATATTCAAATTAACCCAGTTTCTTTGAATATGGTCTAATGATTGAATGATCCCCCAAACACTGCAACTCCTTAGGGAAATATGCTGATGCCTCAGCAGGTTTTCTCGAGGCCTGGAGAGTACTAGATCCGCCAAGGAGTGCCTTGAAGCATGGAACTCTGCTCTACCTAAACACGAGTCCTAGGCTTTAATCACAATGGCTAGGTTCACACTAAAGCAATTAACCATATGATTGCTTTCGCAGAAGCCCAACCTCATCAGTATCTTTCCTTCCGGCAAACTGACAAGGCTGGATATAGTCAATGACTCAAGTGGATTTGATTGCCTAAGAGGTACAAGTCTCTGAATACACAGTTCCCAAATGCAGAGTAGGAATATTCATCCTCATTCTATTTTTTAAGTTGCCATTTCACAACCAACACTTTAAATGATTAAGGTAAAATAATTGTTCCATTAAAGAATTAAGAGTTGGCAAGTTTCATCGCAAAGGTTCAGACCAAATAATAATGATCTGTTTTATAGTTTGTTGTTGTTGTGTGTGTGTGTGTGTGTGTGTGTGTGTGTTTGGTTTTGGTTTATTTGCTTTGTTCTTTGTTGGCTGGAGGTTGAGAGTGAGCCCGCAAAACCTAACATAACAAACCTGACGTTGAGAGTTTGAAAGGGATAAAGAAGCCTAAGGAATGCAATTTGTAGTTGAACAGGTAGCTTTAGATAAGGTTAGAGGTGTGTGTGTGTGTGTGTGTGTGTGTGTGCACATGTACATACAGAAACATATATGTGTATGCACTTGTACTTTTATAGGCCTATTTCACCTTGTGACTTCACTAGTCATTTCTGAATCTTGGTGATACATTAAATGTGAACTTGAAGCTTTCTAGTGCCCTCTTCTTGGTATCCTAATGGGAAGTTTCTGCTGGCATAACAGGATTTTTGTTTACACTCTATTAAGATGATTTCTCCAAAAGTGAACTATTAGAGGATTTTCAGTGTTTTCCTAGATTAAAAGCCAAGTATGAATACAAGATCTGAACAACAGAGGTTTTCCGGAGGGTTTGTCATTTCTCAGCACTTTTGTAGATTATCCAAATATGCTTCAGATGCAATTAAAATACACAACAAGGATTCACTGTATTCCATTCTGGAATGCCAATGTACTTATTTCTGTGAAAAACGTTGAGATCATGAGACCGATTCCCCCAAATATTTTCACAATTTGGAATCCAACAGTTTATTTTATCACCTTCAAAGAAAGAGAGTATGCCTATGGAATTTTAGCCTTGATGATGTGGGGGGCCTCTTAAGTAAAAGCACTTATACAGTTCAAATGGAGATTTTTTTCTTCAAGGTGTTAGGATGATTTGTCCTGAACCAGAGAAGACTTTATAAAAGTTGCTAAATCTTACTTTTAAGCACAAAAATGTGCTGCTTTCTCATGTCCACGTATTTAGATGAATGATCAGTGTATCCAGTGACTCACCAAATTGTGTCCCAACCAAAGTCCACATCGTTTTGGCGGAATGTTCTGAGAATCTGGATGATCTCTTGCTGAGTGTCTGGGGCACAAGGTAAAGCACCTGGGGATCTGAGGGGGAAATGTTGAGGGGACCCAGTTCTTTCACTGTCCCTGAGAGAACAAACCCCATGGAGATCAAAATATAGTTGTCCTTGTATTCCATAGAGCCCATCCATCTATTTCTTTTCACCTTTTTCTATGCTCAAAATGTAAATATATATAAGTAAATCTAAGGACAGAAGTTATGAAAATCTTTGGCAATATGGAGTATAATTGCAGCCTGTTGGAGGATTGATTAAAAGATAAATGGGCCTGCACCCTCCTCCCACTTGCTGCCGGCTGCATGCTTCCACAGAGGCTGAAACTCCCCAGCCCAGGGCTTGTGGCTCACTCTCCTCCTTCAGCTATTCTTGGCTGTGGATTCCCCTGTGCTCTTTGTGCACTTTAAGTTTAATTTTGCATTTAAAAACTCAATTGGCTCATCTGTTAAGCATTAAGCAGCTCCCTTTTGAGCCACAGGGGGAGCCCTGGGAAAACCCACAGCTGCTGGAACATGGAAAATGGGTTTAAAAAAACAAAACCATTTTGAAACTTTAAAGCATTTTAGCAGCCGTGGATTTCCCAATCCTTACCCCCCAAATGGTTCATCTGTTTAACTTTTATCTGGTATTGGAAAACACAAACCAGAGCATTAAATAGCCCTCAAATGACTTTTTGTTTAATACAGAATGAAAGTAAAAGCTAAGCAAGCCATGTGGGAAGATCTTTCAGAGAGCTATGGCCTGGAATACCTGCAAGGATATTCTCCCTCCAGTTCCAGGAACAGTTCTGGAATCCAGCCCTGCCTGCTGGAACCGCAGCCTTGCCTCCACTCCCTTAGACAGCCCCGTCCCTCTCCCGCACAACGAAAGTGGAGTAGGCGGGAGAAAACAAGTCCAAATCGCAGCTTATAAAATGACAATAAAACTGACGGAAAAGTTAATAGGCTGGGGATATTCATGAAAACCTCAATCAAGATTTTAAGTTTCATAATGATTTGTCATTGACTAAAAATTCATGTTTAATTACAGTTGGATGGGCTTTAGATAAATCTAGATTATTCTTGTTTTTTCCATGTTTCCCCAATATTCCCCTAACTAACCTGAAGTCTCCCAATGGTAGGGCCCTAAGTCCCCCAGTTAGATACCAATTCCTTTGAATGATGGACACTCCTAGCAAAATGAAAATATTCTTTGGAAGAGTGACAACTGCAAGGCTGTTATTTAACAATAATGCCTAATAGAGGAACACTCACAAGGAAGTTGGAGAGACACAAAACAAATCATTCACCTAACTTCTTTGCGTGGCTTTTGCCCTGATGAGAATCACTGAATTCTCATACAGAATCTGTTTTATT
Source organism: Ursus arctos (assembly GCF_023065955.2). Lineage (NCBI taxonomy): Eukaryota > Metazoa > Chordata > Mammalia > Carnivora > Ursidae > Ursus > Ursus arctos. Next base: position 16,088,371 of record NW_026622875.1, on the reverse strand, counting down.
TTTTAACCTATAGGGCTATGATATTCCAAAGCAGATGAATAAATGAAGTCCAGAACGTAATTCATCCAAAACCATTCCTTCTAATGGTCAGTGTCAGATTCAGGAGTGAAATTATATAATTCCTGATTCCTAGTCCAATTTTTGTCTTGGGATTTCTTCTTTGAGATGCCCTTGCTTGGGGTGGGGATGCAGCGGTTAGTTTGGGAGGAACACACTGCTGGAGCGTCTTTTGCTGTGTACTTTTAAATAAACATTGTATTTTCGAAGTCTTCAATTTCAAATTTATCTCATACTCTTTTCTTCCCTCTCTCTCTCTATCCAATATGCCCATGCGTTTTTTTAATATGTTAATAGGGCATTGTAGTAAGGGGTTGAATATATTCTGTAGATCATTCAAACTTTATGATGCTCTGCAACGGGGTTCTAAGTAAATGTGAAAGGGTGTGTATTAAAAAATAGTAAAATAAACTTATAGTGGAAAAGTAGTTACATAAAAGAGTTAAGCCGGGCACATATACTGACAAATTCTGAAATTATAAAGAAAGAATTTATAGCATCTTCAGTTTAAAAAGACCAGAAAAGATGTCCATTTTTCCTATCTTCAAACTCAAATATTAAAGTTTCAAACTGAGAACAAGACTGATGATATTTGTCTATGTGTTGGAGATGGGGACTACCTCTTTTTTCTATTATCTTTAAAAGTTTTTCCCCGGGGGAATAAGTCTTTATTGAACACCTACTATGTGTCACGCACAATGCTAAGCGATTAAAATGATTCATGTGTCCAGGGATGATGCCAGTTTCCTATTTTCCTATGATTTAATAAAAGCTGTCCAACTTCTTCCTCTTGGTCCATATTCCTTGAGCTTCAGCTGCTGTTCCAAGTTTGGAGAAGGGACATTCAAGATTCATACACATATGAAAGAATTTGACTACTATGTGTAATGGGGCTAAAAACTGTAGTTTGCAGCCAGCTTATACTCATGAAATACAGCGCTAACCAGAATATTCTCTCTAAGCAAATGAAATCCATTTTAATCTAGCCGAAGCCAAAAAGAGCATGAACTGTGGCTCATCTTAATGGGAAGGTAGAGCCAGATTCTAACAATGTTATCTAGACTCTTCATCTGTCTCCTCAGCTCTCATTTTAGCTTTTCTCTAAATTCTGGCCAAATTCTCTCTTCAGCTCAAAAAGCTTCCTTTATATTGTAAAGGTAGAGGGTGGAGTAAGGTCGTGGCATGTTTGGTAGCCCCAGAGGGAAGATGATCTTCCTGGCTTTATTGTAAATAATCCTAGTAAAAGTTCTAATTGGCCTGGCTCCCGTAAGTGTGCCTGACTTCTGGACAAAGCACAGTGGCCAGAGGCTGTGTTTCTATTCCGGTTGGGCCAGGGTCATCTGCATACTGTTACGCACTGCGATTGACTTTCCTAAGAATCAATTGATCAGAGTAAAAAGGCAATGGAAACACAGAGAGGCTAAGTAATTTGCTCAAGGTGACACAGCTAACAACTAGTAGAGCTAGAATTCAAACCCAAGGGATTTTATTCTAGAATCAGTGCCAATGCGCTCGATATTAATATTGCTACATAACATTTCTTTTGGTATAGCATGATCCTGGTATCTCTTTCTCCACTTCTTTTTTTTTTTTTTTTTATGATTTTGGTCAATTGTCGTTGTGATCACACAACATGTTTGAAGCTGCACCAACCACCTTGAGCTTTTAAGGGAAGCTTTTTGGAAATCATTACTGTGCTGATCACATTTAATTAACTATCCTGGAAACTACTACTTTCTTACTTCTTGTTATACGAAATAAAACATCCCTCATTGTTCAGCCACTTTGGTTAGATATCCTGTTATTTGTAGCTACAAACATTCTAACTGGCTCAGGACTGTAAGTTGTGCTATTTTTCTTTTAATAGTGCATCGTGGATGAATCCAAGGCTTATAGAACAACTCAATAGACAAGGATAGTATTCCGGGTGCCAAATGACCCTGGAGGAGAATGTGTTTTAGAGGAGAACAGAGAAAACATGCAATAAAGACCATGAATTCTGTTTTGAATTGAATAATTCTGTTTATATTTTCAAAATATCTCTACCCCTTATTGCAAGTGTGCCAACAACTTTGAAGTTATTTATCTAGTTAATTATTTAATATTCAATATAATTTCTTTCTAATCTTGCTCCAATGGCATCAGATTCCACTTGCTCCAATGTGTCTTTCTTAAACTACCCCAGTGGTTTTCCATCTCACTCAGAGAAAAGAAATTTGATATAAAAGATAAAATTATTTTTTTCACAAAGAGTGTATTTGACTTTTTTCTTCTCATTCCTACCTACCCATCCAACACTTTATTATAGACATACTTCTCTTCCTCTGCAATATTTTCTTGAGTCCCTCCATTGTTTTCCTTCTCTTTCTACAGACTATATGTCGTCAAATCCCAAAGGATGATCTAGGAGAAGACCCCACAATTTCTCAGATTTAGGAGAGGACAATGGGAGAAGAAAAGGACTTGGGAGAGGGTGGGAAGGATAGCTCTGCAGGGATGACTCTGCAGAGATGAGTCATTTCCTGTAGGATTTTGATGTCCAGGATGAGAGTATTTCAAGAAGAAGGTGGCTCTTCTCAGTTGACTGCTGTTAAGAGGAACATTGAAAAGTGGCCTTTGGATTTGGTGACTTTAGTAAGAGCCGTTTGGTAGTATGATGCTGGTAGAAGCAGACTGGAATGGGTTAAAGAGGGAGAGGAAGGCGAGGAAATGAAGTGAGAATGGACAACCCACTGAAGAAGTTTGGCTGCAGAGGAGAGAAGAGAGGTAGCAGGATGCTGTGAGTGCTATGGAGATGGAGCAAGACGGGGTGTTATTTTGAAATGGATGAGATTGGGGTGCGTTTAAAAGCTGATTAGGTAGAAGAGAAAAAAAGAGAATGCTCAATGTATGTTCCCAAATGAAGGAGCAGAGGACAGAATCGGAACCACAGGTGGAGGGATTGGCCTTAGACTATTTGAAGACAGGTTCTGGATCAAAACAGGAAAGAAGGATAAGAGCAGGGAGTTAGATGGTATACTTGCTGCTTCCCAGATTTAGAAACATTAAGACTGTTACAGTTCATTTTGGTTCCTTTGTGTTACTGTTATATTTTTTTCCTTATACCTGTTCTCGCATATTTGAGATTCCTTTGAAAATCCTCAGCTAGGATTAAAAAGAAAGAGCTGTCATTCCAATGTTTTTACATGACATGGAAAATAATAGTGCAACTAACTATTTGTTGTAATAATAAAGACCAGAAGCAAAACCAAAGGCCAGGATCCTCGAGTCTTTCATGTTGACCTCTGTTCTATTATGAACTTTAAAATCTGTTTTACATCAGACACTGCAGGAAATAAAATAGGAGAACATGGGAAAGGAATATATCCTGCTAAGGTTGCCTCGCTCCTGGGGGATTGGTGATGTTCCCAAAGACAAACAAACAGCAGTTGATGAGGGTTTTCAGTACAAGCAGAAATGCTTTGATGTCAGATAATTTTTTAAAAGAGAGAGAAAGATACAGATTTTAGCGAGTGGTATTAAAACAAAACCCAGGTTAACCACAGTTACATCCAAGAAGGAAAGTTTCAGGGAAGTGAGTATAGGTAAAGGCCATAGAGCATAAAAAAAAGTATTCAGAAGTCTTTTGTTAGAACTCATTGAAAGTAATTTCATTAGTCATATGAAGTTTTTAATTCAGCATCCTTTAAAAAAAGTGTGATAAATTGCGAAGAATAAGTTTTAATACGGCAAGTTATTCAGAGCCCACTTTGGGGTAGATATTCTGCATTTCACTAAATTTTCAAATAAATATTGTCCTTTAGTTCTGTAAAACATCTTAATATATTACAGCTTTTCTAGTTTCTGTCTCCTCTTCCACTCCTGTCATTGTCCTTAAAACTGTTCTTGGTGTGATGTTATCTACCCTTTTCTGACAAGGTTAGAAGCACGGGTAATTGACGACTAGTTTCAATGGATGTGGTATGGTAACAATTAGAGTAATGAGTGAACAACTGTACAACTGCAACGCAATGCCAACACAACCTGTTGCGTGAACCAGCATTTAATACATGCTACAGAGAACTATTCCCTCATGTGATGCTACACTTGACATAAGGGTTATAGCTGGGAAGTCAAGAGACATCCCCAAAGTAATTTACTCCACATAATACATAGTCGTTCAGTCTCCGCAACCCTCATCTTCCCTCTTTAACTTGAGGAGATGGCGCTCGTGAAAAGGGGCACACATGAGCACAGTTATTGCCCACCTGGTAAACCACTGAGTCACTCAAGATTCATTTTGAGACGTATGCATTCTTTGGGGTTTTTCTGATCCCCCTTTCCTCCAGTAGAATTTATTTCTCCTTTCCTTACACTTCCAATCTGGGGAGAGGAGAAAAAGAGAATGAATCTAAACTACTCCATTTATTATTAATTAGTTAAATTATTTATTGCATTTGGGTATAATTCTACAATGTATTTATAATTTGATTCTTCGGCAGGATGGGACTGATTTCTTTGCATTGCATTGTTACCACAATCAATGTTGTATTTGGAAAGAATTAATAAAAACAGTAATCAAAAACTGAGTAGAGTCTGACTGGATATTTTAAACGTGTGAATAAGACACAATTAAAATCAACATAAAATAGACCTAAGCGTTTTTTAAAAACTCAAAAATCAGGTGGACCTTCTTAAAGGAGTATACATCGGTTTTGTTTTCCTGAATTATTTGAAATTTTTTACTAAAGGTAAAATAGGGAGAGAAAAGCAACAATATCTTAATATTACTTTATTTTTTTAAATGGATTCAAATCTTTAAAAATTCTGATGCTGAGCTGATTTTGAAAAATAAACGTCTTTCGTGTTAGAAAAATTTTAAATTGCCAGTTTAAGCTTGTTAAAAATATTTTTATTGCATTCTTAGTAATTTCCCATGGAACATTTCTAAAGGCTCAGCAAAACATTTACAACTTTATAAAACCCTTTAAATTAATTTACAACTTAGCTGTGAGCTTCTTTTTGGGAGACTCAAAACAGTGGGTGACCTTATATCCATAATGTGTATGCTTAAATGTTTTATTACGACGAAATGAATTAGGATGGAATTACTTAACTGTAGACACCAGCATTTCATTTACTGCAATCTGCTTGGCCCTTTACTTAAGCCTATTTGGTTTTATACAATCACAAGCTCACTTTTGTGTGTTTTGTTTTGTTTTATTTTCAACTGTGCAATAGCTTCAAGAAGGGAATGGGAGAAAATGCTGACCAAATTTAGTAATTCTCATGGCATTTTATCGCATTGGGTGTCTAAGAAGATCAATGTTGCCCCATAATCTTGCTTAGTCTCAACTCCGTGGGCACCCAATCTCATGTTCTCTTAATCCACCTTTTTTAGTTCAGCTGTTGCTATGACAACCAACTGTGTGCAGGTGTAACCTGACGTCACATTGCAACAGCCATACCTGTCTTTTAATTTCTGTCCCAGAGCATATTTACACTTATTTTAGTTCTATTTATTTTCTAATAAATGCTTTCTATCATGTTCACACGATGAACCATGTAGTATTCTCATTGCTCATTTCTACTTAGAATTTAATCTTAGCTTTCATCTCCCAAGTTAACCTGGGGTTACTTAGAGAAGTCTTCCTGATGTCTAAATAAATATTTGCCTTTATTTTCACAGTTTATTCCCTGAAATGTACCCTAAGTGATTTCTGATTTGGGGTCCTCACTGAGATTTCCCTTGTGTGAAAGATTACATGGTCTTTTAAAATGAAATTTCCATGGATACGGAACCATTTCTGTGTAACACAATGTTATATTGGAACTCTTTCTACCTCAGGTCTGGCTGATGTCACGAAAACTGAGCAGCAAGTATTCTCATGTTTTACCGTGAGGGGCTCTATCCCGTTATGTAACTCCTGCAAAGAAGGGCCTGGAATCAGCTTTGCAATTCTTGCCCACCAAGAGTCCAGCTCGTGTAAACTGCAGACCCACACAACAGCCAGAGATAGGTTAGTAAAGAGAGTTGGGGGAGGCTTTTTCGGGAGAGAATTGTTGACGGATGTTGAGTACCACCCACTCCTCTGTGGAAGGATGAGAAATGCTTCAATTTACATAAAGTCTAGTGTGAAAGAGACTTTCCTGAGACCACCCAGACAGCTTGGTATGTGTTCCTTACAATATCAGACACATTCCTGAGAAATTTCAAGAATGCAAATTGTGTGAAGCTCCTTGTGTCATCAGAATAGAGAGCTAAAGTGGATGGGAAGAGAATTTCCACCGACAGAGGGCCAAAGATGTGCATGTCTCCTGGTAAAGGCTACACGTGCAGGGAGTGGACCGAAGCTGCCGTTGGGCTGTGACATTCACTCCACTGTCATACATGTGAAAACTGATCAAAGGCAAACTTTTCAAACTACTTATATTTTCTACGGGATTATAAGCCTAAAAAGATATTAATGTAAAATTATTCAATCAATTCAAATTAAGTCTTCCTATTAATGCACATAGCACATGCATATTACTTTCAGTAGTACTTTGGTAAAGTCCCTCTATCCCCTGGGTGGCAGGCTTCTCTCCCCAGCAGCAGTCTAGACCATCACTGTGAATTGGGTCCCGCACAATGACCCTTGTTAGAATGAGATCTGCACTTGTCTGGCCAGATGACTCCAGTGTTGGGAGACCAGAGGAACAGCTGGGGCCCTGGGGTGAAAGAAAAGTGCCTTTGAACTGTAAAATGCCTTATTCCCACCTGTAGCAAGGAGCTCCTTTTCTCTAATTGGTTTCCCTAGGAGTGTGGTTCCCGTTCAGACCCTTGGCTATGATTGGGTATATGTAAACTAATCCTAATGTGTTAATCCTAGGTGTTATCAGCACCTGTATGTTCTTTCTGCAACCCACACCCATATTACCATAGCTTTTATAGATTCAACAATTAAACAATCCTCATTCGCTGCTGCAGACAAGATACTGCGGCTGCGATTGGAATTTAGCATCACAATTCATGAACTCACATTCTTTAAACCCAACCAGGTGTGGATCATAGGCAAAAAATCAGCTGGGATAATTCTAGGAAAAGTTCAAGATTGCTATCTGGGTTTTGGGTGAGGTGACCTCTGTGGAAAGAGTCCAGAAGCATAACAGAACCCAAGACTGGATCATCAGTCACACTCAAGATGGTATGTTTTTAATTGCATCAAGGGACCCAGTGTTCGGGTGTCTCCAGAAGAACCTGCACAACATCCTTGAAAGAAAGACTGAGAGTCAATATCTTCCATGGCCAGAGTCAACACTAATCAAGAAAGCCTTTTTCTGTGCCTTAATTTTCTTCCCTTCCCTGTTTCCACATTGGAGGAGCCCAGTGAGTAGGAGGGAAAAGAAATAGAATCCCAAGCTAGGACAATGCTACGGAAGTCAACCATGCTCCCTGCTTTCCCACTGCAGGCTTCCCATCAACATGGAGACAGGTGGAGAAGAGGCAGAAGCGCTAACATTAAATCATGCTCCGAGTTTCAACTATTGCATTGTACTGGACATTTAGTTATTGAATTGAGTGTGCATTATGATTCAAAGTATCTGAAGGACTTTTTAGTTGGTGAGAGTGATCAGAAAAGTGATAGCGTTTACCCTAGGAGAAGGAAGCCTAGCCCAACAGAGCGGTGATTTGGGGTGGAAGTGGTTGCTTCCTAATTGTGTTCTCGAGTCTCACTTCTTCAGTGGTTGCTTTATATGTGTGTAGATCATTTCCTTGCCATGCTATTCAAATAATTTCTATCAGAGGTTCGCAAACTACAGTCATAGGCCAAATCTGTGTCATCTGTAGTCATGAAGGGTAGAAGAATGTGCCACCCCAAAATAAGACTGTAGGAGTTCAGGACATGCCACCCCAAAATATGCACTTTGGCACATTGATTATTTTGAACTCTGGGCACTTAAAAAATAGTACATGCAGGTAGAGCTTTTCTCTGTACTTCCCTTATTTGCTTAAAGATAAATTCTCCAAAAGGAACCTGATTGTCGTAGATCCCCTCCCCAGGACTTTTCATTGACCAGGGAAGATCGACTCTTATTCCAGGAGAGGAGACTAGAAGTTGACACCTAGCCCAGACAGACTTTGTCACAGACTATCATACCTCCCGTCTACTCTCTCTTAAAAATCATTTACTCTTCCCTAAGAAGACTACAGCCCGCCCCTTTTACTATTTTTTTTTTAAGATTTTATTTATTTATTTGACAGAGGTAGAGACAGCCAGCGAGAGAGGGAACACAGCAGGGGAGAGGGAGAGGAAGAAGCAGGCTCATAGCGGAGGAGCCTGATGTGGGGCTCGATCCCATAACGCTGGGATCACGCCCTGAACCGAAGGCAGACGCTTAACTGCTGTGCCACCCAGGCACCCCCCCACCCCTTTTACTATTAAGATGACATTTAATCCTGAATTCTAAGCCACTTCTGTGAAAATTATTCACTTTTCCTGGGTATCTCTGATGTATATATAAGAAGTTAATAAACTTCTGTTAGTTTTCCTCTTGTTAATCAATCTTTTATTATAGGGATCTTGGCCCAGAACTCATAAAGGTAGAGGGAAAATTATTCTTCCTCCTCTACAGTTGAAAATAAAGTTTAATTGGAACACAGCCATGCCCATTCATTTATGTATTATTTTTGTCTGCTTTCACATTACAGCAGCAAAGTTGAGTTGTGCGACAAAGACCACGTAACCTCAGGTCTAAAGTATTTCCTACCTGGCCCTTTGCAGAAAATGTTTGCCACCCTTGATTTAAATCCTTCTCCATTTTTAGTCACCTAAGCACTTGACTTCCCCCACTATGTGAAGTTGTCAATTTCCCTTGGTTTCTTGTAACACTTTATACTTTAAAATTTTCCAAAGCGATGTGGCAGTTTCATGACTGACATATTTTTTACGGGCCTCTAGCTTTATCACGTCCAATGTATCTCCTTTTCCTTTTTAATGAATGTTACCTGGGATTCTCTTTTGTCCAATCCGCATAATTAGATGCCTGCTGTCTTTGAGTTAGTATTTGCCTAGTACTTCATTACCATCAATTAATTTTTAGTCTACTGCATTACTTCATAGATATTCCTCTTTTCTTTGGAAAAAAAAAAAAAAAAGCCCAAACCTTATAATTCCTTTTTAAAAAAGCGTTGACTTGGAGAACGCGCGTGTGTGTGTACGAATTCTAATGCTCGTATTTTTCCTTACCGTATTGTTGTGTATCACCCATGCTCTTTGGCTCTGTTACGTTTTTCTTATCTTCTTTTAACTTGATCCATCAAGCATACTTGTTTCTTTTTCTCTCATTTGTGGGTTGATGTTGTAAATCCTACTTCTCTCTGCTTTGTGTGTATTTTTAAAATCTTAATGTACATATTTCAATTCACTTTTCTGCTGTTATTTAGATTTAGCCATCTTAATTTATTCCTTACCATAAAATGGGAACTTTGCCTACCTTTCTTCATCCTCCTCACTTGTCAACACTAAATGTCGTGATCATTTGGAATATTATGAGAATATTATTTTAAATGGTACCCTCAATTATTTAGATTCAGTTATTCATTTTATGAAACTGTTTTCCTCTATCCATCTTTTCCCAACATTTTCCCTTTTGGGGGTCATTACTATTTTTTTTAAAGATTTTATTTATTTATTTGCAAGAGAGTGAGAGAGCAAGAGAGAGCACGAGCAGGGGGAGGGGGAGAGGGAGAGAAGAGAGAGAATCTCAAGCAGACTCTGTGCTGAACACAAAGCCCAACATGGGACTCCATCCCAGGATCCCGAGATCATGACCTGAGCCAAAGTCACACACTTAATTGACTGAGCCACGCAGGTGCCTTGGGCGTTCATGAAAATTATCTTTGGGAGTCATTTCAAGTATGAAAAATATCTATTTTGATCTTTCACTTGAATGTTTCCCCATCTCAACCATGTTCCTTTAAACATGTTAAGTTCTCTGTACATAGCCCATTAAACTTTCATCAGTGAAAAATTTAGTGTGCTGACTGGTTTCTGCCAGGATCTTGAATGTGACAGATTTTATATCTTGAAAATCTAAGAGATGCAAACCATCTCTTATTATCATCTTAGGAAACTGAACACTAATAGATATATATTACATATATATGCCATGCTCAACATATGTTTTTACATACAGGTTAAAAAAATGTACCAAGAAGTCTCCCCCTGCCCCCTTCTGTGGTTTCACTTTCCAAGGTTTCCATTACCCATGGTCAGTGGCGGTCCGGAAGCAGATGATCTTTCTCTGACACAGCATCAGAAGGTCACTAGTAGCCTAATCCTAGTTCCCAATGCCTATGCCATTCACCTCACTTCATCTCATCAGGTAGGTATTTTATCATCTAACATCATCACAAGAAAAAGGATGAGTACAGGAACAATAAGATATTTTGAGAGATAGCAAACCACCACATTCATATAACTTTAATTGTAATATATTGCTATAAATATTCTATTTTATTATTGGTTATTGTTGTTAATCTCTTACTGTGTCTAATTCATAAATTAAACTTTATCATCAGTATGTATAGGAAAAAACATAATCTATATGGGGTTCAGTATTATCTGCAGTTTCAGGCATCCAGCAAGGTCCTAGAACATATCCCTCACCAGTTAGGGGGGACTAACGTAGTGCTTATGCTAGTTGACAAAACCTCTTACCCAAGTAATAAATTAACCATGAAAGGAAAGGGATCTAGATGAAGAAAAGTATAAAACTTCATAAATAAATAAACAAATTTTACTGATGGACAAGGACCCTGACCGTAACAAAACCTAAACCACTCCTAGATGACGTCACAGTGAGGCTGTGTTTGGTTGCAAATTGAGGAAATGGAACTCAAACGGACTGCAACAAATCAGGGCACTGCTTCCCAAAAATGTGGTCAGTGAGCATGCTGCGTTCTTAGCATCACCTGCGTGCAGTCTTGTTAGGCAAATTCTCAAGGTTTACCCCAGAACTACTGAATTAGAATCTTGAGAGGTGGGGCCCAGGAATCTATGTTTTGGGCCTTCCAGGTGACTCTTAATTCACATTGAAGTTTAAGAAGCACAAGTGAAGGAGATTTATTGGTTTACAAATTGGAAGTGTAGAGTTAAATTCTGTGGCTCAATGTATCTTTTTGCATTTTTGTTCTGTCTCTATCTGGTCAGTTTCATTCTCATTCTGCTTCCTTTGGGGATTGCCAGGCACTGCCAACAACCTTAGGGTTGTAAATTTCCTTACCAACTTGAAGGGGAAAGAAAGAGTAGGTTACATATGGGAGCTCCTTTACAGAAATAAAGAAATTTCTTTCTCAAAAGCCCACACATACTTTCTCCTTATGCCTCGTTGCCCACTTTGGGTTGTGGGTTTGTCCATAAATATGGGCCAGGAGATGGGATAATGCTGATTACCGTGTGTCACATGCCCCCATCCTAGAGACACAGAGGGGTGCAGCATCTCTCCAAGCTGATGGGATGTATGGGGGATGTGTGAATGCTTGAATTCAAATTAGAGTTCATGCCATGAGAAGGAGTAATAAATGACGGGAAGCCAACCACAGCATCAACTCAACATCATTAAAATGTCAATCTTTCAAATGATTATATAAAATTAATTTTAAGTCTATCAGAATCCCTACTAAAAAAGATTAAATCTATTTTAAAACTTCAATAGAAAATTGCCCAACGTTTTAAAAAGTAGATGGCCAATGGGGAAGGACCTACCCAAACAGATTTAAAATATACTGCAAAACTTCAAAAATCAAAATTTGTATACCTAGCAAACTTACTGAAACGAGAATAGACAATAGATTAATGGGATTGAAAAAATATCCAAAATGCATAAATAGGAAGATTTTAATATATAGTAAAGATGGTATTTCATTCCTGTTATTTGATAAATACATTCAACATAATTAGCTACCCATCTGTATAAAAATAGATTATTTTATTACACCATTTACAAAAATAAATTGTAAGCGGGTTAAAGACATAAATGTAAAAGAAATTCCATATTCACAAAACAATTACGAAACTATTTCTACAACGATGTGGTGGGGAGAACCTCAGAAGCAAAAAAGGAAACTTTATAGGAGAAGATTAAGAGATTTGATTACAAAGAAATGTGAACTTTCTACATGGAAAAATATACCATAAACAAGGTCTAAAAACAGATAAGACCGAGAGTAAATATTTATAATATTTACAGCAACAACAAATAATTTGATAAGTACATAAAAACCCATAAAATTTGGCAGTAATATAAACCATCCAGTCACAGAGGAGGGAATGCCAATGGAAGAGAGATATTAATATATAAAAAGATGTTTAATTTCACCAGCAGTCAGGAAAATGGGAATGGAAACATAAGTGACAGGGTAGTTTGTTTAGTCAGTGCATTTGGCAAAATTATGTGTGTGTGTGTTTAATATATAGTGCCTAGTGCTGATGAGAAGATGGGGAAATGGAAATTCTTATACATGCTGGCAGAAGGATGAAATACTATGAGCCCTTTGCAACAAAATTGATAGTATCTATTAAAATTAAATATATATTTACATATACTTACTATATTACATACATATTTGTGTATATACATATACATACAGACACACACACATACATCCTTTAACCAAGTAATCTCAGTTTAGGGAATCTATCAAATAGAAATAAAACCACAGATATATAAGGAAATATGTACAAAAATGTTTATTGTAGCATTTTATAAGTGGCAAAAATAAATCAGCAAACTATATTGTCAATTAATAGGAGACAGGTTGAATCAATTAAGGTACACTCATGCTGGGAAATGCTACACAACCATAAAAAAGGAATGAGCTTATTCATTATTCATTCAACAAACATTTAACATATACCTACAGTGTTCATGTCCTGTTTTAAGTGCTGACATTAAAGCAAGTTCTACAGTAAAGTGTATCTTTCATGACCCACGTACTAGGGAGGATGGGAAATAAACAAGGAAATAAAGAAATAATTTTAGAAAGTGGTTGTATACTAAGAATAAAGTAAAACAGGGTGATATAATAGAAAATGATAGATAGGGAGATCAACTAAGACCTGAACAAACTGAGAAAGCCTCATGAAGCCTAATGGAAAAGAATATTTTAGGCAGAATAAACATCTTCCTTATAGCACTATCAATGGATCCAGAGGGATGTTCAGATAATACTAAAAAGGAAAAATGACAGGAAAATATGGCATAATGTGATCCCATTTTTGTTTAAGAAATTAGGAAAATTACTCTCCAGGTTGGTATGTGTATGTTATTTTTAGTGAGCATAGTGAAAACAAAAGAATACATCATGTTAGCACTAGCTAACACAGTTGATAATATTGGAGTGGGGAGGTGTAGATATAGTCTACTTTTTCTTTGTAGATGTCTGCTTTGGGCTCATAACAGCAAGTAGATGTTTTTGTAGTTCTGAGGAAAAACTATAATCAAGATATTCAAATTATTTTTTAAAAATTTAGGATGTAGGTCATTTCTACTGTGAGATTCATTTCTCTAGTAATGAAAAATCTTCTTCATTCTTCTATTATTTCCTCCCCATTGCTCTCTCCAACAGTTCTTTATGGAACACCTGTAAATTGGTCATGCAGCCTGGCTACTCTAAATTGCAATTAATTATTTCCAATTAATACTCAAGACTCTGCTAGGGCCAATGCCTGCTCGCTGTCGTGTTGAACATAGGTTTTTGAAGCCTGAGCCATTTCCATCCCCACAGCTGTCTTGTGTCGATATTTTTGGCTTTGTTTCTTTGGCTTTCTCTCTTTCAGAATTTTTCCTCAAAGTATCTTCTAAGTACTCCCTCCTCCCCGCGACGTCACATTTATCCCAATCAGGTTCTGTAGCTCATTAGTCACATCCCATAGTGTTAGAAGTGTTCTCAGGCAATGTTTCTCAGTGCCCCCCCCCCAACTTTGTATCTGCTTTCAAAGAACCAAAATGTCTTGGTCAGTTCAGACTGTTATAACAGAATATCATAGACCAGTGGCCTATAAACAACAAATAGAAATTCCTCACAGTTGGAAAGTAGGAAGTCCAAGATCTAAGTGCTGGCAGATTAAGCATCTGGTGGGAGGACGCTCTCTGGTTCATAGATGGCTGTCTTCATGCTACATCCTCACGTGAAGGGAGGGGCCAGGGAGCTCACTGGGGTCTCTTTATAGGGCACTAATCCCATTCCTGAGGGCTCTATGCTCAAGACCTAATTACATCCCAAAGGCCTCACGTCTTAATACCAACACTGGGGGTTAGGATTTCAAAATATGAATTTGGAGGGAACACAAACTTTCAATCCATAACACTGAATAAATTTTGTGCTGGGGAAAGGTAGATGTTCAGTTTCTCATCTTTATCCAACCTCCTGTTCCTTCTGCCACCTTAGAATTTACATGTCAGCCTTGCATGATAATTAAGCCTAAATGTGAGTACTTGCAAAACTACATGGTTTTAGAACACAAATAACTCCTTCCATTTCATGCGTTCAGAATATTTATACCAGTGCTCTGAGTTTCCACCAATTGTGGGTTTTATTATCCTGTCTACATTTTCTTCTCAAAACTATTGGTTTTGAACATGATTGCTGAGGGCACAGCTCCTAGAGCTAGAATGTTGCTTCCATTCCCGCTTCAACCAGAACTACTTAGTTGTTACCCAGTCAATATTGTATGTATCTGTTTAAGGTCTTGTCAAAAAAAGAGATGATTATTTTTAAAAGAGTTGGAGCAGCACCTTAAGAAGGATAACAAAAGCATCCATAATTCCTGCATTATCTTTGGCTCGCTCTCAGTATTCTCCTTGATCTCCTCTTATTCCCAATTCTTCTATGACCTGCCTTCCAGATGCTTACAAGCCCATATGGTCCTCAAATTCTAAGACCTATTCAGACTCAGCTTTGCAATAAGGATGTCCCGAGCAATCCAAGATTACCTTTGTCTGTTACCCCAATGAAAATGCAAATTCCACTAGCACATCAGATTTTTTCAAAATGTTACAGAATTGTCTGATTAAAAATTCACATACAGTTGTTAAAAGTGGATAGGAAATCCCCAGGAATCATGTTGCATTCTAAAATTGGATATTATCTTTTCTCTTGTTGGTAGACGATATGCAGGCATGTCTGTGTCTATGTGACCCATTCTTCACCCTCCCCTTGTCTGTTCAGTGACCTGACATATTCTTCTTATTGAAAAAGTAGGAGGCATAACACTGCAAACTCTTTTTATGTGTCAAACTTAGTGATTCTCAAATTAGTGAAGTTCTTGAGGAATTTTCTAGTGGCCTATAACAAAATGAGAAAAATAAGGCCACGATAGCGCATTTTCATAAAGCCAAATCGATTCAGTTCATAGAACTATAATTTATTCTGTGAGGTGTGTCCTGTTTTAATGAAATAATTATTGTAGTAAAAAGTACAGTTGATCCTTGATCAACATGGGTATGAACTGCAAAGGTCCACTTGTATGCGGATTTTTTCAAGAAAGAGTATAGTACTCTAAATGTATTTTTCTTGTAATTTCTTAATAACATTTTCTTTTTTCCAGCTTACTTTATTGTAAGAATACAATGTACAACGCACATAACATACGAAACGTGTGATTGGCTGTATTACTGGTAAGGCTTCTGGTCAACACCTATTAGCAGTTAAGTTTTTGGGGAGTCAAAAGTTATAGCAGATTTTTGACTGTGCAGGGGTCAGTGCCCCTAACCCCTATGTTGCTCAAAGGTTAGCTATATTCTTATTTTGACTGACTGACAAAGCAGAATTTCCTGATCTGGACAGAGCAGAATTTTCTATTGTACAACTTCCAATTAAAAAAATAAATCTGTAAAATACCAAAGCCTTTCAACATAATATATGCTGAGCTTTACGGGGAAAGGACTTTATCTTATCCTGCACCATATGCCTTCTGCAGAGCTTAATGTCTATCACACTATTGGGCCCACTATTTGAAGAATTGAGTTATGAGGTAGAGTAAGCCAAACCTTTTCATGCTATCCTTAGAGTTTATGCTGACCTGTATTTGCAGAAACCCTACTAAAATTACATGTGATAAATACCGCTTCATATAAACCTCATGCTGTGGTGTGGATTTATGAGTACTCTATTTTTTCCCTCCAGTTAGAATCTCAAGAGAATCTATTCATTTGGTCCCAGAGAATCGGCAAGATGATCTAAGTTTTCTGCCTCCCCATTTCCCCAGATTTTCATTTCTAGAAAAAAATCCCTCTTGGCATATTTAAAACTTCCTACCATCTTTCTAAAACAGGTTTCCAGCCATCAAAATTGTGTGTCCTTTTACTCTAGCTGACTGGTTTCTTATCTATCTTTATATGTAAATTGTGCTAAATTTAACTAAGAAGACAAGGGGGTCTAATTTAAAATTCCTATGGCTCATTAGTCACATCCCATAGTGTTGGAAGTGCTTTTAGGAAATGTTTTTTAGTCCTGGAAAAGTTATAAATGTACAACATGTCTTGTTAGCAATGATTCTTTTCCCCCTGAGAAACTTACCAAACGACCTGAAGAAATATTTGTAATGTATATCTCACTCATTATCTTATTAGATTTTTCTGTTTTCTCAAATTTAATAATATCCATATAATTTAATTTTTGCCAATTGAGATTTCTTGGCTATTCCTTCTAAAGGAAAATTTTGTTCCTTCAGTTGGAACTCTGCCCCCATAACATACACATCTTTCCCTTTTGAGATCATTTAAGTACTTGTTTTCTCTCCATTTCAGTTAGTTTTATCCTGTAACAATGGAACAAAAATTCTCACGTACAGAATCTTTCACCCTGTGCTAGTCTGGTTGTTCTCTCCTCCTGGTGAATACAAGACTCCTCCCTGCACCTCACATTCTACCCCATGGAAGTACATGACAGTGATTATGCTTAATGTAGACTGTCTCACTGTTTTAGAGGACCTGAACAGAACAGGACTGTGGATATTAAAATAGTGGCACATATATCTCATTTACTTAACCAATGCATTAATGAATGGCAAAGATATTTAGCATAGGTCAATATCAGTGAATAAATTGTTAGAGGTTCAAACATGTCTTTTTTGTCAGTTGCGGTTAAATAAAAATGCATATATGCAAATTTTTGTATAGTTGGCCTTTGATCATTAATGACAAAAAGGGCAAGACCATAGCATGGATGGCCATGGGAGAGCATGATGCTTCGCTGCCCTTAAAACACACGCAAAAGACCTTGAGAGTCGAGACCGTGAGCTCAATTGTCTTTCAGTGTCAAAGGACCTCCCACTCTCTGGACCCAAGCGCCACATCAGGCTCTCTAGTGCTCGCACGCCATTGCACATGCTATCCTTGAAATTTCTGATAAATCTCTAAGGTTCTGTTATACTTTATCCTTTCTTTCCTAGATCAGGAGAATATGATTTAGATGTTTTCCCAAATAAAAATATCTATGCTATCATAAACATTTGCATTTGGCAGTGTACCTTCATGGCTTCATTTTAAATATGTGTCTTTCATTCTATTTAATATATATTGTCTGCCCATCAAATATGTTTATCACTATTTTTTTATGTACACTTGATAAATATTTTCTATCTTCAAATTCTGAAGTCTCACTGATGGCTTTTTAAAAATTCCTGTGCTCATACCATCAAAAAGATTTACTCCTCTGTACATGTTATGAAGATAAGGATGATAAGCCCTCAAAGTTATGAAAACTTCATACATTATATAAATAGTAAAGATAACAAGTAACTTCCCACCCATGAGAATATCATGGAGCTAGTTTTCTTAACTCAAATACGTTTTTTCCAGTTATATTGCTTTAGCAGTAGATGGTTGACTTTCCAATTTCCAAAAACTAATTTTTTTCTTCAATAAGAAATGTTAGAAGATAATTTTCTTAAAAAAAGTTGAAATCATGATTATCATATGATATAAAATGAACACGTGTGAAAGATTTTAGCTTATTAATTGATGAGGGAGCAAAACTGATTCAAAGAAAACTCAAGTACCACAGGTTCATTGCAAGATAACCAAATACTAAAATGAATTTAGAAATGGATGTAAAATTAGGAAAATTAGGGATGTCTCTGTGGCTCAGGCAGTCAGCTCAGGTCATGATCCCAGGGTCCTGGGATCGAGTCCCACATCAGGCTCTTTGCTCAGTGCAGAGCCTGCTTCTCTCTCTGCCCCTCACCCCACTTGTGTACACACACTCTCTCTCTCTTTCTGACAAATAAATAAATAAAATATTTTAAAAATTAGGAAAATTAGTCAATATGCACAGGTCAGTGTGCGTCGGTCAAATGCATTTTATCAGACACATTTGTATCTTTATAGATAGAAATTATTTGCAGTAGAATTACTTTTTTAGAAGTTAATGTATATCTCTACAAAGTTGTGAAATATTCTGGTCAAAGAAAAAATAAAGTGCACCTTCTTGTAGGATCAGTTAATCTCCAGAAGCTATGATGTTCCACTGAAAAGATACCCAGTGATTTCTTTTATCCATTTCAGTGGAAAAAATATCTAGTGATCTCTTTTATCCATAATTTGCCCTTCCTTTGTGATCTTAATAAGCTCAAAGAAAGATTATTCTTGATCGCAATATGAAGTTGGCTTGGCATGATTTCTTGCATATATGCCCCAGAGTCTTAATTTACTATGTATGCCTTCTCAAGATTATTTTGCAAAATCCAGACCCATACAGTATTGAACAACCACAAAGTTAACTTCTTTCTGCAAATTGTCACAGGAATCTCAGGTTGGATTTTAAAGGCTTCTATTATGAAGGTATGGCTTCAACATGAGAGTATTGAAACCAAGCCAAAAAAACCTCTTTATACCAGATTTCATCCACAATAGCTACACATTTGGATGAATTTTTCTCCTCTTCAAGTCCCCAAATCATCCTTAAGTTTTTTGGCATGCCAAGAAGTGAACTTTCTTACCATCCGTAACCCTGGGACTCTGTAACTAGAGTCTGCACCAGGCCAGTCTCTCTAAGGGGACTTTGTAGTCATCAATTTTATAGGTAAAGTCAATCATAGCTCCTTAAAAGCTCCTTAAAACTCTAACGCCCTATACGAGGACGTGCTTGCATAACTAATTATCTTGTTAGAAATGAGGACAGATTCTTACAGAGCCTAGGTAAATAACTGAATGAACATGAAAAGTCAGAAGACTGAGGAACTTCTGGAGAGGGTCAATGGGAAATACTTTAAAACGTTTCATTTCTTTTATAAAAGCAGAGTCTATCAAGTTGTCATCTTTCACTGGATTTGGGGTTACAGTTCTCATGAAGTTCTTTTATTCTTCACTTAGCCCAGTCTGAAAGTTGTCTAAGTGATGTCATCAGAAGCTTTTATGCAAGAGTCTATTCTTTGAATTGTCAATAGTGTGCAGTCCCTGGAATAGTCCTTTCCTGGTGAACTGACACGGTCTTTACCAACAACATATGAGTAAAACGCTGGTAGCTTCTAGCAGAGACAATCATCAGAGTAAAACAAAGACTGTAGAAGACAGAGACTTAATTGCTATTGTTAAATCTATTACTGAAATTTTCAAGTGTGAAAGAATTAATGAGAGTTCGTCATAAGAATCTGTAAGTGACAAAAATGTGGGTTGCTTTTGTGGCGCGCAAAACATGATAATAAAGTCATCACAAAAATAATTGCAGATAAAGTCTCTCTAGAGATAACTGATTAAGCCCATTTTCAAAAAGTCAGTGAATGTTACACCTGATTTATAAAACAAGGTGAGACTAATTTTATAGAGGATAATTCTGGGACATTATACACATAATACACAAAGAATACACTGGGAATAAGATGTAAAGAGATTCAGTAAGTAAGGAGTAAGTCTCAGACATCTGTATTTTTATAAAACTATGAATAAGTCTGATATATATCCTTACTTGAGAACCACTGGCCTTGAAGATACTAGATCCTAATTAAAGTATTTTGTGACCAAGTTAAAAATTTAAATAATTAAAAAATGATGACCATGATACTGTACTGTTGTCTAATATCTACAGGCAAATCACCAGAACTATGACAAAATACAGGGAAAATCAACTGAACTATTTCATGAGAGCTTTGATTAGTATTTCCCTGATCATAAAAATTTATCAGGGACAGTGAGGGCTCTGATCCTCACTGTTCATGGATTCTGTATTTATGAATTTGCCACTTGCCAAAATTTATTCGTAATCCCAGAATTAACTCTTAAAGATGGGCAAGTCCGAGTTGAGGTCAAGCAAGGAGATGTTCCGCCTTATTTTTTAGCTTTCATATTGCGAAGAGGCAATCCTTTCACGGTCAATTTAATGCTAATTTTTTCATAATCTTCTGCTCTTTTATTGGTGATTTCACAGTCTAAAATGACCTTCTTATGAAAAAAGGGAACAATAATAGTAACATGTTATAACTCATTAAATAAAATTAGATTTCATGAGTCCCTGATAACAACAGATACATAAATAAATAAGCAGGAAGAGAGGAGAACGTTGTTCCTTACAGTCAAGTGCTGACTAATAAATATAGAAGGAACAATGGAATTAGGAACTATTTTGCCACTGTCACTGTAAGCACCTATTAAGAAAAGAATAACTGTACGGTAAATCAAAGGTGGGGCAGGGAGGTTAGGATGAGGTCCCTAATGTTTACATAATCTTGAGAATCTCCCTGCGAGTTGTGTATTATAGTCAATCCTCATTATTCATGGATTCTGAATTTGTCAATTCATCAACATGCACTTTAAGGCCTCTTGAGCAACTGGGAAGTGATTCACTTGGGGAAATTTTTTTGGGTGGCCCTCTAATTCTAACATCTGTCTTTTTTATTCCAGTTTCAGAGGCACCTTAATCTCTAAAGTTTGAGTTTCTAATTCTACCCAGAAATAGATTTTAGTACCTCATCGTGACCCTCTGTCCCTGATACAACCTTCATTCCACCCCACCCTGTAATTCTCTCTAACAGACTTCCTGGGATTGTAGATGTGACTGAACACATAGGCAGACGCATGAGGCCCTGAGGGCCACCTCATAGAGCTGGACTAGGCATGGTGGCCCTGTCCATTTCAGCCTGTTAGCGGCAGGCCACGTGTTATAGATGTTTGATCTGTCCGATCATTGTTGAAAGAATTCCACCTTTCCTTTAATAGAGAACATATGTACCCTTAATTGTTTAAAGTTTTTAATTTTTGTCAAGTGTTCCTGAGCCATCTTGGTTTATTTAGTACTGATCTTCTCAACCTCAGCAACAGTGACGTTTTCAACATTCTTTGTTGTTGGGAGGGGCCTTGTGTATTGGAGGATTGTCAGCGGCAGCCTGGCCTCTACTCATGAGGTGCTAGTAGTACCCTCCAAGTAGTGGCAATGAAAAATGTTTCCACACATTGCTAAATGTGTCCCCAGTTGAGAACCACCAGTCAAATTCTTTGTTTTGAATCTTCATTGCCACTTACTAGCTAAGTAATCTTGAGCACAATACCAAACTCCAATATCCTCAGCTGTAAAATGAGCAGTTTATCTGATACAAATAATTATTTTTTAAAGTACTTGAATTTATTTATTTATTTATTTGAGAGAGAGAGTGAGGTGCGGTGGGAGTGGGGCAGAGGGAGACAGAGATTCTCAAGCAGACTCTGTGGTGAGCACAGAGCCCAATGAATGGCTCTACCTCATGATCCTGAGATCATGACCTGAGCTGAAATCAAGAGTCAGACGCTTAATCGATTGATCCACCCAGGTGCCCCTTGATACATATATATGTAGGAAATAAATATGGAGACACATATACATAAGGAGATAAGTGAGTTAATATATTTCAAGCTCTTAGTGTAACATCTTGCACATGATAGGTGCTCAAATAAATGAAAGCTCTTATTATTTTATTATCGATTGTAGATAGTTAAGGGAATAAGTAATGTTCAAAATAAACATTTGTATGCTACTTTGAAACACACCGTTATCCCATAGACTGATGTTTAGAATGACTAATTTTAAAAAGCGGTTATTTTCTCAGAAGGCCTATTTAAACCATTTTGTTGATTTAGTCCCACTAAATCATGAAGTTATGAAAAATTTTCCCGACACTTTTTGAGGTCTTTAGTCTAATATCTAGGATGCTTTAAATTTAGGTGCAGATTTGTCATTAAAATATTCTCATGAAGTTCTTGATGAATTAGAAGACTTTGCCTATTTCCTCATAGTTAAACTTCCCTAATAGCAGATGGAAGTCATCTAAGGCGGATGCAGTATCCTATTTATTTTCTGTACAGTACACAAACCACCATGACTTTCAATGAACTCAATTTTTTAAGTATACCCTTTTCTGGGAGAATCCTGTAGAATTGACATTAACTATTGGAGAGCATTAGTTTATTATGTGAGCTATCTTAGGTAGCTGAAGAAAATATATCAATATGTCTCAACAGGTAAAATCAAAAAACTTTTCAAATAAAAGATGCTGAAAGCTCTCATTCTAAAACAATACTGTTTCCAGAAGGTCTCTGTTTAAATTAAAACATACTCTCCATTAATATATTATCCTAGTGAGGAGTACATTGGGCAGTTTGGTGATAATGGGGCATAAGGGGGATGTAAATGTATTTAAAGCATGATATAGAATCTAAGAAGAGCTGATGTTAGTGATTCAAGCTGGTAGAACCAACTGGAAACTCTCATGTTCTATGTGTCTGATATGTCTCCTGAGCACAGTGGAAACCTGGAGATGTCCTCGTCCCTAGAGCACCAGGGCCCAGGCTGGGCAGTGGGCATAGCCTCTGGAGTTTCAAGCTATAGACAGATACTGGTGAAGGAGGAACCTTGACAGAATTTGTATTTTGTGAGAGTTTTTAATTAATAGAAAAATAAATGCTATGAAGAGAGATTTCTAAAGTCAAAGAAACCAAAGAAAGACCAGCCACGTAGAGATATCAAAAGCTTTAGAATCCAAGAAAGCTGGTATAGAGGGCTGAAGCTGTGAGCTGGAGCAATTCGCTTGAGTTGAGCTATTTGCCAAGTTGGGTTTATGTTGTTGTTGTTCGGTTCATTGTTTTTCTTGTGTTTGCTTGTTTGTCTGTTTAAGGCAGAGCTATACTTTCTATTGGAGGTAAGGGTTGAGGGCCTACTTTATTCAACATTATTCATGTTCACTGAAAAGATTCGTATCTGCCAGGTGATTTGTCAGGTGGCAGAGATGCAGTGGCAGGTATATTCAGGATTGGTTCTTGCTCTCATAAAGCTCTCAAGTCAATAAAAGATACAAATCATCATATGAATATGTAATTACATACTAAATTAGCTGCTAATCATGAAGAGAAAGGTGTTCTATTACAGTAGGGAATAGGGAAGCCAGATCCATTGTGGTGGTGGTGACGGTGTGTAGCTACAAATCTGGGGAAGCTTTCCCAAGGAAGGGCTTTCTTTGTTTTGTTTCTGTTTTTATTTTTGTTGAGATTCCATAAGTGTGTGGGAAATCAGCAGTATTCCAAACAAAGGGAATTCATGAGCACAAAGACTGGATGGGGGAGTTCAGCAGGACTCAGTAAGTGGAAGACGGCCAGGAAGACTTGAGCATGGAGACTGAGGGGAGGGGAGCACTGCCAGACCAAGCAGGATGTTACTGGCCATCAAAGGGATCTGCATCTATATCCTAAGCTTACTAGATAATCATTGGAAGTATTTAACAGAGAGTGAACGATCAGGTGTATAATTTACAAGTATTCCTTTGACAACCCTGTGGTGACTAAGGGAAGATTCTTGGTAGGCTACCATTGTTCTTTGGCTATAAGATGATGGTGACTTGATTAGAGTGAAAGCATTGTAGGAGGATCCATTGATGAACTGGGGAGATACTCAAGAGGTGTGACTGGCATGATTTCATACTGGATTAGACTTGAGTGTAAGAGGAAGGGAGGAGTTCGAGTTGACTCGTGCATGGAATGCTGTCCTGGGAATTGAACAGATAATGATGCCTGAATAGGTCTCATGGGGAAGATCACAGCACCATTTGATGGGCTGACATACCAAAAGGAGGTGTCTAAGAGGCAGGTGTGGCTTTGAGATACTAATCTGTGGGTCTTCTCTCCATAAATGTCAACTGAAACCATGGGCTTGAATGAGATTTCTCAGAAAATATGTTAGAAGAAAAGAGTCCTAAGCCTGAGCTTGGAAAATGCCCCCATTTGATAACTTAGCAGAGGAAGATACACTGGGAAGATACACAGACAGAAAAGAAAAAGACAAGCAGAGTGTGGCCCAACCAAAGACAAGAGAAAGGTGTTTCAGATAAAGAGAATATTAACAGAATAAAATCATGCTAAAAATTAGGGGAAGATATGGATTTATTTGGATATTAAGGCCGTCATTAACCTTAGGTAGCTCTTAGCGAGAGATGTTTTGGTGAAGGTAAAAGGCCAGGTTTCTGACAGCGTTTGAATCAGAGGGGGTCAGAAACAATGTCAGACAGAAGTCTGGTTGCAGAATGTTAGGGTAATACTAGTAGTGGGATACAGGTCATAGGGAAATTGTTAAAAATTAAGCTGGCAGATGTTGAGCACGTTTAAACCTGAATAGAGAAGACATGCATGAAAGAAAGCACTAGAATAAAAAGATGATGTAATTGAGAATGGAGAGTTGCTTACAATTATCTTGGAAAATCATTTGGAATCAGAAATGGATTACTGAGACACCAGTAAAGTTTGCATGGGCCTCTTTATTTGTGGTGTATGCTATATTTTTGGTCAGCTTTTTGATGATTTTGAATGCTATTTTTTTCTCATTTTAAATTAATATACATTAATTCCTAGCTTTTTATGTATAATTTTGTATGACTTTTCTTAAAGAGGATCTCCCCTAATTTTGTATCAGCCCACACATTGCTTGGTTCCACCCCGTTTTGCAACTCAATCTTAGTCAACTTAATCATGTTTTCCTACAAAACGTACTAATATCACAGTTTACAGTCTAACAGGGTTTCCTCTACTGTGGTTTCTAGAATTCATTTTCCTCATTCTAATGTTCTGTTATTCTTGCTTGGGTTACCTTCCCTTTAAGTAAAGTAAGTACAGTATTTTACAAAAATCCTCCAGAGAACAATTTTCCTGGAGGTTTTCTTTAACATACAATGACAATTCTGTAAGCTCAGCTGAGCTTTGAAAGTTAAAGAGTTGGGGCCTCAGTTCACTAGTTTTGGAAGCAAGGCATCCATACACTGTCACAGTTTGCTAGCACCTAAGCAGCAGGTGGGAAGGAAAGAGAAAGCAGACTGGATGGGTTTATAAGGCAGGGAGGGGAAACCTGTAAGCTTGATCCAAAATGTTGGCTGATATTGTCAAAGTGAAAATGGCAGTAGAGAGATCTGTTGCGTCATGGACCCTCACTATTTGACTTATGAATTTAGACAGTCTAAGACTGAGGAAGGAGCTAAATGGCCTGGGGGAGTGATGTCATTTAGTCCTTTATACTGGAGAAAACATATGCTTCCAAATGGGTCAGGCACAGCAGAGGAGTATGGCTACAGTCTCCAGGTGACTTTCAGGATTGTGGCAGTTTTTCTGCTCAAGGCAGCAGCCAGGAATGGCCCAGGAAATCTTCTACGTCTACCCCCCCTCTAAAACGGCTCTTTATCCATGCGTTGTCCATCTGGGGCCTTGCCTGATCTTTACCATGTCCAGTCAAGAAGAAAGAGGAAATGAGAAGAAAATTTTCATGGGAACTTCACTTTGGAATGTCACAGTATCTGAAAACTATTTAAGGCTCCACGTAAAATATATTTGGATTTTAAAAGACCTCTGATATGGAAGGAAAGAGCCATTACTATCTACAAAGACAAAAATGTATTTTATGCTGTATGTATCAAATGGACGTGGCTCTATATCGATCGATCGATCGATCGATCGATCTACTATCTGTCATCTCGATCGTAATCAAGATGCCTGTCAGTGTGAACACTAGAGAGTTGCTTCTTGACCTTCACTTTTCTGTCTCTATCCCTCTAGGCTACACTCTCTTCCTGGGCTGCCAGAGAATTCTCTTTGTGCCTCCAGTGTCTACAGTGTGTGTCACTCTGGAAGTGTTCAGTACATCCACCAAATAAATGGGTAAGTTTGGAGCTCTTATTTTTATATATAAGGAGCAATACTATATGAAATGTCTCGATTCTATTTTCCCCAGCTTTATCGAAGTACAATTGACAAGCAAATTGTACTTATCCAAAGTATACAACATGATGATTTGATACGTCGTGACATGATTGCCACAATCAGGTTAATTAACACATCCATTACCTTGCATAGTTACTTGTTTATGTGTGTGGTGAGAATGCTTAAGATCTACTCTCTTAGCACGTCTCAAGTATACAATAGCTAGTATTAACTACAGCTATGGTATCCATCAGGTCCCCAGAACTTACTCATAAAGGCTTATACCCTTTGACCTGCATCTCCCCATCTCGCCCCACCTCCCAGCCCCTGGCAACCATGGTCCTATTCTCTGTTTCTGTTAGTTCAAATTTTTGTTTGTTTTTAGATTCTACATATAAGTGAGATCATATTGTATTTGTCTTTCTCTGTTTGGTTCCTTTCACTTACCTTAATGTTCTTCATGTTCATCCATGTTTTCACAAATGGTAGGATTTCCTCCTTTCTCATGACTGAATAACATCATATATATTTGTATATACAGCACATCTTTTTTATCCTTTCATCTGTTGAAGAACATTTTGGTTGTTTCCATATCTTCACTATTGTGAATAATGCTGCAGTGATGATGGGGGTGCAGATATCTTTGAGATAGTGATTTCATTTCCTTTGGTTTTATACCCAGAAGGGGTTTTGCTGGAACATGATTGTTCTTTTTTTAATTTTTTGAGTGACCTCCATACTGTTTTTCAACGTGGCTGTTCCAATTTACATTCCACCAAAAATGTAGAGGGGTTTTCCTTTGTTCTCCACATCCTCACCAACACTTGTTATCTCATCTTCTTGATGATAGTCAATCTTGCAAGTGTGAGTTGATATCTCATTGTGGTTTTGATTTCCATTTCCCTGATGATTAAAGCTGTTGAGCATCTTTTCATGTACTTGTTGACCATTTGGATGTCTTCTTTGGAAAGATGTCTTTTTAGTTCCTCTGTCCATTTTTAAATCAGATACTTATTGTTATTGTGTTATATGAGGTCATCACATGTTTCGGATATTTACCTTTATATTAAATATATTTTTTGCAAATCTTGTCTCCTAGTCCACAGGTTGCCTTTACTATTATATATTTTTATTTATCATTAAACAATACTTTTAAATAATTTAATCCTAAAATTATTAACTCTATCTTTTTTTTTTTTTTAATAAAATGAGCTCTTTTTTCTCCCTGTAAGATATACATATACACTGGAATCACGAAACACTCTGCAGGCATGAACACAGATGCTTTCAATTTTGAAGTTTTGTATAATTTATTTCTTTAGTTAAATACCTGTTAATTGGGGCAAATATCAGATGTATTAATAAGGAATCTTTTGAGTTTTTAACTCAAATCAACGTAAGAAAAAAAGGAGGGCTTTATAATTTTTTCGTAATTAAAATTCTAGGACTAAATCAGTCTCCTTTTGACACACTCGAATCCAGGGTGTCAAATTATGTCATTTGCCGTCACTCATGACCTCCTTTCTCTTCTCTTTCTCCCTCTTGCTCCTCTCATTCCATCCCTTGCTTCTGCTGCCTTTTGTGTGTTGGTTTTACCTCTCATGAAGGCTGTTTCCTCAGGGATATAATAATATGTAATATTATTTTGGAATTATAATATTGCAATCATGTGTTATAATGCATTTAATATAATTATAATAGTTTATAATATAATTATAATTAATATGTGATATTAATTATATAATAACCTATGCTATATATCAATCACTAATATTATATATTAATAGTGTAACATAATATGAATATATAATATCATACAATTAATGCATAGCAATGTAATTAGAATCATAATATAGATTTATTATGTAAAATTTCCTACACAATTCAACATTGTATTATGAGCATAATTTAATTAAAATTACATTATGAGAATTTCTCTATGCCATTAAATTTCTGTGAAAAAATTTTAATTAGATCTATTTAGCAAACTATCTTACAAATGCTTTTATAAAAGTCTTCCTTTATTATTGGAGAAACATAATTTTTAAATTAAAATATGCTAACTTTGTTTTGGTGTATGCTTGATACAGGCAGGTTTTGTAGGGGTTTTGTCTTTTTTTTTTTAATGAGTAAATTTAAGAAGAATGTAGAGGGTGAAGAATGATAATATGCTATTCTTTGTATATGAAAATGGCAGTCCTGACCTGCCATTAGTCGGGGCACTTATGCCCATGATAGATTTTTCCGGATCCATCTGCTTTTCCTTCCAGGCACCCCAGGCTTCTCAGGACGAAAGGCATAATCGGCGGTCTCAGAACAGAGCAACGCTAATGAGGATGACCCTGACCTCATGAGAATAGTGTTCTGACCCCCTGACCCAAACGGAAATAGAAAAGCTTGAGCAGTACATTTAAGAGTAACTTTGGGATTAGTTCTATGAGTATAAAGATAAATGAGAAAATAAATTCCTCTCACAAGTAGAGACACTTGGATAATTGTATGATATTTGAAACATAAAACTTAAACTGAAAACTATTACCCTTGTAAATTGAATTACATTATTATTCCTTTTAACTAACATCCGAATTACCTTTTCTTTAATATTTCCTTAGTTAATAAGAACCAAATCTTATTATAATAATTAAGGCTACTAAAAAGTCTTTAAGCCTTTTTCTTTTTAAGAGATGCATTTGTTATTCATTTATTAGGTCTATTTGAAACATATGCTGAAATTGTGTTATTTTTAGAAATTTCAATTGAAATATATTGAATATTGAAATATATTTAGGTTATAATTAAATACTGCCAAGTAATTCTTTCCCATCAAATATTATGAAGACTCTTTAATTGATAATTAGATACCTACCATGCATCTTATCTCTATTAATAATGATCGTTCTGAATTATTATCTTGAATCTGTTTTACTAAAATCCTTTCATATAAATTCATTAATACTTTAATTACCTGATGATATATGGAAGCTCTACTAATATCAGAAACTTTAAATGTACTATCTCTAGATAAAATTATATGAAAAGATACAGAACAAAATTATTTATCTTGTTTTGCTTTGGTAAGAGATAGGGTAAATTTTCCTATAAATCATAGGCACTTAGAGGCAGTATGTTAGTCATTGAAGTAAGACACACGACTGAACTGCTCTGAGAAAAACAAAATCCTTATTTTTCTCTTTTAAAAAGTAAAAGAACAACCGCCCCCATGAGGACTGGTTGCACCATTTCACTATTTGTTTATTTATTTATTTATTTATTTATTTATTTATTTATTTATTTAATGGGAGCTTCAGCTCTGGATTACCTAACAATGTGTGAAAGCAAGGCACTTCTTGACTGTAGGCATCAACTTTCAATAGGACATAAAACCAGATTCCTGGTATTTTCTGGAAGAGTGGAGTCACTAGCTCCAGTGTCCTGGCCAAATTTCAATTTGGGTAATTGCATTCTGCTTCCTTTAAAGGCCCCTGGTTGGTTCAGTTCGATAAGGAGCTCTTCACTCCGTGCCCGAACAGTTACGGAATGTGGCGGTGCTCTGGGAAATGGTTACTGGGTTTGCTCCTTAGATAGGCGAATGTCAACACTGCAACACACACACATATACAGAAGCATTTACACACTCACAAGTACAAATACGTGAGTGGTGAATTGAAATCTCATGGGAAAGGCACGCTTCCGCACACATCCACGTTTTCATAGGCCAGATTCCATTGTATCATCAGCACCATGGAAATAAGTATGGTTCCTGTCAGTACACACAAAAAAATTCCAGTTATTGAAGAAGGCAATGATGATTTAATTTTTAAGAGTCAATTAGATTAAAACTAAAGCATAGTACATAAAAAAATAAAACATTGACTTATTAGAGAAGAAGAGATTATATGTTGGATGCCCCATCTTATGGCTGGAGGGAAACCCAATTGATAAACACATTACTGTGACTTCCTTTAAGAAAGCTTCAGTGCATGTGTAGCAATTTTTTAAGGAGATTTCCAGTAACCTCTAACTACTCCAGGTTACTATTCACAATAAGAAGAGCAGAATTTTAGAAGTCTCCCTAAAGAGAGTAATAGCAGGATTTAGTTCCTAGTGGATTACAGCCCACATTATGAAACTACTGCACATTTGGCACAATTATGCACCACTGGCAGCCTTTTCTCAAAGGAAGCCTCATGTTAAATGAACACTTAGAATCATTTTGGAACTCATGCATCTTGCAGCTAACACTGTGCTAAGTTAAGCATCTAACGCCATGCCCATCTGGTAGAGAGAGAATATCAGGGCTGCAATATCATCAGTCCTTTCCCCTTAAAAGCTTTGATTTCATTAAAGGTGACCTCTCAAAGTGCTTTAGAAAATGAGCTACTCTACGAAATGTGCTGAATAGGACAGAGGGGCATTGAGTACATAAATTACCGTCTTACCCATTGTTGTTTTTAAGGTTTCAGAGGATCTTGCAGGTTGGCTGTTTTTCTGCTTTGGTGTCCTATGAAGCCAGTCTAGCAGATATTCAGTGGGCACTGAAGGGTTGAGGAATATACATTTGCAATGAGATGTTCTGCCCATTACTCTCCAGTGTGTGATTGGGATCAGAGATTTCAGAAGAGAGTTCAGAAACCTCAGAAATAAAATACAGACTTCAGTTCCTTTCCAGAACTAAGCATTTGGAAAACGGGATTTCAAAGGATGAATATGAGTTTATTTCCTACTGTCTCTACTCTCACTACAAAATGGTGTTTTAAGAATTCTGACACAAATATTTTACAAAAATATGTAATCACACAACCACAAACCATGTATTCTAGCCCCAGCCACCTTGCAATAATACCTGTTTGGAACACAGTACAAAGCATGAAGCAAGCAAGTAAGACCCCTGCAAAGAAAACCCATTAGGCGAAGTTCAAATTGACTTTTACTTACCACAAAGCCTGCGGAGTTACTGCTCAAAGATGATTTATTTCAGGTATTTTATTGAAATGATTTATTTTTGCTTAATTCACAGTGCCCTGAACTTAGTCATCCAGCTTCAAAGTCAAAATTAGGAATAACAATTACACGGGGCCTGCCATAACCCAGTCTATGTATATTAGTGGAAAGTGATAGCATTCAAAATTTCAGAAACTACAGCAGCCTTTCATTTTATGATTTATTTTGCCTACAGTAGATTCCAGGGGGATAAAGTAAAATAATCTTGGCCATCATACTTTGTTTTTTTTCTTATGTCCATGTGCTAATTTCCAAAACCCAGAGTTGGAAACGTCATGCAGGCCTATGTATGTTTTACTCCACTTTTCCCTTCATATCTGTATTTGGCTTGTTAGACCGTCTCTCAGTTACTTAACCATTCAATGAGGATGGTAATCATTGTTTCATAGAAACAGATAATGGAAAAAGTTGAATTTCATATTTCAATCGATTTTAAACTTATAATTATACAAGAAGTTTTTATTTATGTTGAATAAAATAAAGCTAATTATCCTAACTGAGCAAGGGTGTATTTAAAATATCACGAGACTGTTTCTATTTTAGAAATATTTTCATCTGAATTAAAGTTAATTTTTAAATGTTGATAATTTCATGTTGAATAATCACTTGTTCTGGGGATGAGCTTACCCACATTGCAAAATCCTCAAGAGTTCTAAATAGCTTATATTATACTCCACAAAATATGTCGGTTCCATTTATTTCTTAGTGCTTCAGTAGATCCCAGGAGAATATAAAGTAAAACAAAACTAAACTAAACTAAACAAACAAACAAAAAATGGACACCATACTTATTTGTTTTTATCTTATAGTCATGCTATATTCATATTCAAAACACACACTTAAAATTATAAGCAGGTTTTAATTTATATTGTATTTATAATTTATTTATGTTGTAATTTATTTGTCATATTTATCATTTTGATTTCAAATCTTTTTTGTGTTTGGATTATTGATTCTATTTTTTTGCCTTATGAATTCCTCATTTAACCTTTTTCCAAATGAAACACGTTTACATTATTACAATTACAAAATTATCCATAAATGAATGCTCACTGTATACATTTTAAATATTAAGAAGCTGATAAGTCAATAAATAAAAATCCCTTTAACCCTCTTTACCCTTATTACATAAACACCACTCAAGGGACTGTCAACACACACCTTCCAGGATTTCACAGTGGACCAGGGATTGGTCTTGGTCTCTTTTTTGAATAAGAGTACTCCCCTGGTTACCTAATACTTGTCCTGCCATTGACCGTTGGGTGTGTTGGGAGCTGATAACTTACCTATTTAGTTTACAGTTTGTCTTTTTAATTGAGACTAACTATTCTCAAGGAGCTGATATTTAAGAACTACCCACTGAGGAGCCTCCTATGCAAGCGAACATAATTTAAATTTGGATTTGAACCTGAAACCATAATGGGATGAAATCCGGGGGGACTTAGAAGGGAGGTAAATTATTTTACATGTGGGATGAATGTGGATTTTGTAACCAGAGGGAAGACTGCGTCAGGTTGTATTTTATAAAATCAGACACAACATTATTTCTGGCCCTACAAATTTTTCCAGAGCCTTGTCATCCCTCAGTGAAGAATTACAGTCTATTTCCCATCTCTTTGAAACTAGATGGAACTTTGTAGCTGTTTCGATTTAATAAAATGTGGTGGAAATGATGCTACATGATTTTCAATTCTATCTCATAAAGTAATATGGCTTCCACCTGGCTCTCTGCCTTTTGGGACACTCACCCTTTGAACCCAAACACGATATCCCAGGCCACATCAAAACATCATGTATAGGTGTTGTGCCTGGTAGTCTCAGCCAAAATCCCAATTGACAGACAACAACAGCTGCCAGACATGTAAGTGAGTAAGCCTTACGATGATTCTAGTTCCCAGCAATCAGGCCATCTCTGCCAACGCAAAACAGAGAGACTAGTTTGCCACACTAAGTCCTGCATAATTTATAGACAAACTTGTGAGCAAAATAAATTTGTTTAAGTCATTGATTTGGGGGTGGTGGGGCTGCTTTTTCCACACAGATGAAAATAGCCAAAATAGATCACAGACTATTTTAGATAGCTGATTAGAAAAGTATGAAAATAAATCTGAGCAAATCTGTCATGGCTTCATCTAGAAGACTGAGAATTGTTTATGTATTACCTAAGTCTTCATAACCTAGTCTTGGGGGTATCGGACTACTGTCTCAAGACCTTTTATTGGTGCCGTAGGACCAGAGAAGACCAGACCTGGGCATGTGTGTGTATGTATTTAAGTATAGAGTTTCCCCAGAAGAACGTGTATATTCCCACTTTAAATTATACTATAAAGAGACCAGTGCTGGGGCAGGAAATCGAAACTCAAGGAGTGAGGGGGTGAGTGAACAAGTGAGTTTGTAAAGAGAAAACTTTTCTCTTCCCTTTGGGGTCAGGAGTTATTCTCACCTAGACTGAAACACAAAGATGCCTGGAGCCCTATTGTGGTGGTAGATTTGGGAGTGAACTACCCATACAGGTGATAAAGTTGAGTTTTGTCTGCTCAATAGTGGGGGTGAGATGTCTCTGGCTTATTGAAGTTAGGGAGAGCACCTGGGCTTGTGTAGTACTGTTGTCTGTTTTGAATTTCCCTTCCATTGTTTCTAATCATTCAACAAAGTTTCATGAAAAATTATTTCCTGATCTCTGCTCTCCTGAGCCTATACAAAACAAGGAAAAAGGGCTGGTCTATGCTTGAGGGAGTAGATAAACAGATATTAGTGTTTGATACCAGAGGAAAGATGGCAACGCTAGTCCCTGGTGAAAAGTGGTACATAGTAGAGCGGCCATCTGGTGAAGTTCATCAGAACCAAAGGAAGCATTTTGGTTGCATGATGCAGAGACTGGAACTAACTAATCGCAAAATTCCATAATCAAGTCTGATTAGGCAACACTCCAGGAAATTCTTGTAGAAAGCTAATTTATGGCAATAAAGCTGCTGAGAAGACTTTGTATACTATTCTGGATTATAACAGCTAAATACACCACTTACTAGATGTTTGACCATCTGTAAAACATCTCTCTTGCTCTCTTTCCTGTAAAGAATAGTGACAACTGTCTCATGCAATTGATGTGGTAGTTAAATGAACTACTGTCGATGTACTGTCCCAGTTGAGGCGTTTTCCTCTAACCAATCATTAAAATAAATCCCATAAAGTAAACCAAAGTGAAATGTAACAAAATCATGAAGCACTCAGAAGAAAATAAAGAAAGCATTTTTTTTTTCTTATCTTGGGTTTGGGAAGGATTGTCTAAACATAGAGACAAAAAATGACACTAGCAAGAGAGAAAATTAATTTGACTTACACCGAATTAAAAAAAAAAACTTTTTGATCTTAAAAATTAAAAGGGAAGGGGCGCCTGGGTGGCTCAGTCGTTAAGCGTCTGCCTTCGGCTCAGGGCGTGATCCCGGCATTATGGGATCGAGCCCCACATCAGGCTTCTCCACTAGGAGCCTGCTTCTTCCTCTCCCACTCCCCCTGCTTGTGTTCCCTCTCTCGCTGGCTGTCTCTTTCTGTCAAATAAATAAATAAATAAATAAATAAATAAATAAATAAATCTTTAAAAAAAAAATTAAAAGGGAAAATAATAGGAACCACATCAACAAAGAAGAAAATAAGAGCTGAAGATCGATAATTTACTTAAAATTAATATTGTCAATAAAGTATAAAAGTATGTTCAAACTCACTGATGAAGAAATGAATTTCAAAATGCTCCCATGGGGATTATTCTATTGTCAAATCCCAGTGCTGAATAGAGTAGGATGAGAGTGGAGCTTTCTTATTTTGATGGAAGGTGATAAATCGGTGAAAAAATTCCAGACTCTAGAATTATTTTAGAATCTAGAGAATAATTTGACAGTATGTAAGAAAAACTGCAAAATGGTACACTAGTTGATCCCACATTCCACTTATAAGAAGATATTCTGAGGGCATAAGGACACGTAAAAAGATTTACATACAATTATTTTACAATAGTTTAAATAATACAATAGTACAAATTAAATATAGTATAACAGTTCAAATACACTGAGTACAATAGTGACGTTACTGATGCTGTAGGACACTGCCATTACAAACTGTCATAGTGATAAGACAGACTGTTAGTAACATGTTCCTGAAAGAGTAATTGGCATGAAGAGGATAATACGGCACCATTCCAAAAGATGCATGAGGAAAATATTGGAATAAAATGTAGCAAAATAAATACGATGAATTTTTAGATAATTTTTGTTTTCTTCTTAACTTTTCTACATGCTACAATTTCTTTTTGAGGAATTTATATTACTTCAAATTGGGACAAGTATTTGAATATTTGAATTCATAAAAATGTAATGAAACACAAAAGATAAAATTTTAAAATTTTCTAAACACTTTGCTTTACAGATTAAATTGCTATTAAAGTGTATTAAAACTTGTTCAGCTGGAATAATTGAAGGTCTTGTATGGTCCAAGTACAGCCAATAAAATTACAATTGAAAAGATTCAACTTCTGAATAAGAAGGGGAATGAGAAGCCTGGGCTTCCAGTTATGGAATGAATAAGTCATAGGGGTGAAAGGTACAGCGCAGGGAATAGAGTTAATGATTTCGTAGCAGCGTTGTATGGTGACTACCCTTGTTGTAAACATAGCATAATATATAGAGTTCTCCAATCACTACGTTGTACACCCAAAACTAATGTAACATTATGTATCAACTTTTCTTCAGTTAAAAAAAAAGATAATTGATAAATTTCCATTTGTAATAAGAGATCTGACTTTTAGTATCAAAGTACATCTGCAAACTACTGAATTAAAATGTTACCTGATAGAAGAGTCAGAATTGAGGACATTAATTCTGTTTCAGTTGCCAAGACAACCATTTCCTTTCACTATATGCTCAGATGGTGACTCATTTGGAACCTGCCTTTTCGGATATCTGGATTCCGCAGCATCCCCCACGTTTCAAGGCAGGGGAATAGACAGAGTAAAAGCAACAAAAATGGCAATATGTATGATACGTGTATTTAACTATAGTTTAAAAATTATAATCTGGCAGAATATTGACATTTCAATATTAAATAGCAGTAAACTGAGGGGTGACATCAGGAAGATGGCAGGCTAGGAGAACCCAATGCTCATTATTCAGACAAAAACAACAACAATGAATACAAAACTCCAATGAAAATAGCTCTGGGAGAGCTCTGGATTACAATGAGAGAGCTGCAGGAACACTGTGGAGCACTTCTGGGTATAAACCCTAAGGAAACAAAATTAGGATCTTGAAAAGATTTCTGTACTTCCATGTTCATGTCAGCATTATTCACAATAGCCAAATATGGGAACGACCTAAATGTCTGACAATGAATGAAGAAAGAAAGAAAATGTAGTGTGTGTACACACATCCCCCCCACACACAATGGAATAGTATTCATCCTGAGAAAAGAAGGAAATCCTGTCATTTGTGACAACATGAATGAATGCGGAGAACATTGCACTAAGTATAATAAGCTCAATGTAGAAAGGTAAATACTGCATGATCTCACTTATATGTAGAATCTAAAATAGTTGACTCATATAAGGGGAGAGAAGAACGGTAGGGTCCAGGAGCTGGGGGGGAGGGATAAATGCAGAAATGTTGGTTAAGAGGTACAAAGTTGCAGTTATGCAAAATGAGTAAGTTCTGGAGATCTAATGTACAACAAGGTGACTGAAGTTAGCAATACTATCTTATACTTGCAATTTGTTAATAAAGTAAATTTAAAGTGTTCTCAGCAAACCAAAAATGTGGTAACTATCTGAAGTGATGGATATGTTAATTAGCTCAAATGTGGTGATTACTTCACAATATGTATGTATATCAAATCATCAAATTATATGCCTTAAATATATATTAATTGTCAAAACAGCAAAAAATATCAAACAGCAATATATTGAATTTTATGTATATAAGATAGAATGCTTAACATTAACATATATGTACACATTTATGCATATGGAAAATCAACTTTCAAAAATACACTTTAAATTAAATTTTTTAAAGTATGTATATTTTAAGTGTCCAAAATGTCCTTTAAGTATGCATTTAGTTTAAAATGTTCCAAAATTTTTTATATCTCATGGTTGTCAAATAAAAACTTGAATTAAAAATTTGAAGGTTGGGGTAAATTTAATCCTCAGATCAATTTCCTAGTTGTTCAAAATATTTTGATGCCAATCTGGCTGTGTTCAAGGCAGAAAGCAAGCTCAGGGTCCCCCCACTACTCCTCCATCTGAACTCCCCCAATGGATTTCACTTCTTCGTTGGGGTAAATTAAAAAAAAATTAAAGGTGAACATGTTAAACCCATAATGTGGTCTTGCGCACCTCAAAGTACATTTTCTTTTCTTTTTTTTTTTAAGATTTATTTATTTATCTTAGAGAGGGAGTCGGGGGAGGGGCAGGGGGAGTAAGAGAGGGAGAGAATCCCAAACAGACAGTGTGGGGCTCCAGTCTCATGACCCTGAGATCATGACCTGAACTGAAACCAAGAGTCAGATGCTTAACTGACTGAGCCACCCAGGTGCCCCTCAAAGTACATTTTCTCATTGCAAATATATTCTTACTTACGTATCCAAGATATGTATCTCTAGATACAAGGATATAGTTTTTAGTTCCTCACTTATGAGAATTTTTGTGAGCTAGCCAAGATATTATAGAAAAATATACAAAAATACATTTGTAAGCCAATACTGCAACTTTGATGTGTTAGATGTAATAAAATATCGTTATCGTAGATTACATGAATTAGAATTTTTATCCAGATAAGGTCTTAGCATCATTGGCATCTTAAGAAGCCTAAAAGCCAATAACTTGTCCCCTATCCAAGTTTATCAGAAAAGGAAAGCTAAGGACAATTACAGACTTTTATTACTTACGTAGCTAATATTGGAGAATGTGGTTTATATCTGCAGGCAAATGAAATATCTATCATTTTCGGTATTAAGCATATTTACCCATCCAAAGACAGGGTTGTCTCAGGATGACCTTGCCTGTGTAAAATGCGTGCCTAGGGAAAGCAGAGCTAAATTTATGCTTACCGTGGGCAACTTCCTCAGCGTGCTTGACACTGGTATATCTAAGAGCTTTTATCTATTTTACTTTAACTACTGCTACTAATGAGTAATTAAAAATTCTAGATAGGCAGATTAATGTAGTTGCAGATATTTTGTCTACTTGGTCAAAGATTTTGTAGAATGTGCTTCAAATAGTTAGTGGAATACTAATAAATGATCCATATCTATTGATTATGGCTAAGCAGAAACAAAACTGATTCCTAAGTACACTTCATTTTAACAGTTTATATATGGAGAGTAAGAGTATTTCAATGGAGGTAGGAAAATACGTGCTTGGTCTTTACAAAGGAGAGTCCGTGATTGTGAGGTGTCACCTTTCTGATACGGGCAATCCACTTGCTCTGTGTGCTGATTTTACTACCATAGTGATTGAAAACACTGCTGCTGAGAGGGAAGGGGAAAAACCGAAACATACGTTCAAAAAAGCAATTTTTGTGGTTAAAGAAAATAGTAGGTGAAAAGGTGATGAAAATGGAAGTATGATTGAAACTAGAGAAAATGTCGAGAGAGATTTACGAGGCTTTTTAGACAATTCTAAGAGATTCTAGATCTTGTATCTATTGCATAGTGTATATTGACCTCCTAGATCCCATGACCTCTGCTTGCTAAGAGAATTTCTTTTTCATCCTCCCCATTTACTGTACCACGAGTTCATCCACATTGATTTAACACACCATCATCTAAAGAATGTGATAAGTTGGTGTTTCTCTCTGTCAAGGGACCAAAGAGATGAAAACGAGGCTTCACCAAAAGGTATAATTTTAGGTTGTTGGATACCCCTGCATTTTTCTTAATTATTTCTGACATTTTATCTATTTCACCATGAGCTTCCTTGGAGGTTACAGATAAAAAAAAAATGTTCTTCATGACCCAGAAGAAGAAATACATCTTCTCTTAATAAATCCCACCTGAAATCGCATAGGGGAAGGAAAGAAGGAGTAACAGTTCACATTTATCACTTGTACTGTTTCATTTGCTAACCTCTTTTTGGAACCTGAAAGACAGCGTCTTTTCAGCATGAAGGGAATCCCATATAAAATGTGAGGGTCAGGAAAAAAACATTTTTTTTTTTTGGACAAACTATATATAAGGAGCTGTGCAAGGGGAAATTGAAACGTAAAAACTGAAATGTAAAAAAATTCTCTGTCGTTATCCTAAGCTCTCTGAAGATAAGACAGAATTTTAAAATCGGTGTATCCCTAGCATTTGGCATGTAGTGTATAGTAGGTATTCAGTGAGTATATCCTGAAATACTTTGAATTTCATACGGCATTTTATTTTTAGTTAAGACAGCATGAATCCTTCAGGAAATGAATGTGCTAAACCAGAACAACAACCATAAACTGAAGACGACAGGAGAGTGTCTATTGCACTTACCTAGAACCTAGTGTGAAAGTTACTCTATGTATGTTACGTTATGTATGTTATGAAACATACATGGTTATGAAAGATGGCAGAACTTCTAAGATGCCCCACTGAGCTGTGCCTCCTGGTATTAGTACCTTTGTGTAGTCCCCTTTAGGTTGAATCTAGGCAGGCTCGGTACAATCCGTAGAATGCAGTGGAAATGGCTGTCACTGTTTTAAAATCTTAAAAACATTTTTAAAGTTTTTATTTAATTTCCAAATGACTGTAACTTCTAAGGTCAAGTCGTAAGAAGCCTAGTAACTTCTTTCTTACTTTCTCAGAAGGAGCACCCTTGGGGAAGCCAGCCACCATGCAAGAAACCTGACAATCCTGAGCCTGCCACG
Organism: Ursus arctos; assembly: GCF_023065955.2. Lineage (NCBI taxonomy): Eukaryota > Metazoa > Chordata > Mammalia > Carnivora > Ursidae > Ursus > Ursus arctos. The sequence continues at coordinate 16,048,271 of NW_026622875.1, read as the reverse complement.
CTGTGAGTCGGAGCTGGCCACATGGAAAAGTTCCCCCAAAAGAAGATATTAAACAAAAACCAAAAGAAAGAAAATAATTTATTGGAGAATATATTTTTCAGACTGTTTTTATTAATTGATTAACTCAAACATGTATTTATTCAACTTTAATCAAGGGCCTATTATCTGTTGGGGATGGTACAAAGTGTGGAAGGTGTAACTGGAAAGACATAGAGAAAGTCCTCTGTCCCCGAGGAGACTGTAGTTGATTAAGGGCTAAATCTGGTGAATAAGGGCAAGTAAACAGACAAACAGAAAGCCAACATAAATCCTCAAGATGTCAAATATTCAGACACGTTAGAAATCCTAGGTTATCCTCGTATATCTGTTGATAATAGAATCCTGGAAAAAAATATCCGTATCAGTTGAGTTGTGAAGGCAACTCATTATTAAAAATAAACACTGGCATGCGTGTATGAATACTTCGATTTTTATCTTTCTCTTTGTGTGTGTCTGTATCTAGGCCAGCAGTCATATTACATTTGTTCCGTTTTCTTGTTCTTTCACTGTTCTTTAACCTGGCAAGCAATTGGGCGGCGGGCAGTAATATTGGTAATCAAAGTATTAAGACTTCATTCTGGGCATTTTCTTTTGATTTATTTTCTGGCTTATAAACTTTCTTCTTCAGATATGTTTAAGCTACTACTAAACCTTCCACTGAGTTCCTAATATAATTTACTGTATTTTTTAGTTCCAAAATTTCTGTTTTGTTATTTTTTATAGTTTTCAGTTTCCTGACAACATTTTCAATTTTCTTGTTGATCTTCTTAAACACATAACTATAGATCATGTATAATATACATCTCCCTACTGCATTATCTTCACATCCGTGACTGTATTTCAACTGACTCTCGTTTCTACTCGCTCTTTCATTCGTTTCCTTTTCATTTACAGTTAATTTTGATTAAGGATCAATTATTTATATGAAACGTCATTGTAATAACTGAGGCTTCTCGATAGAATTCACACTTGCTCCTGGTAAGTGGCTAGGACATTGGCAATCCAAACTAATTTAATTGTACTCCAGGTTTTTGATATTTTAAAGCTAGGCTTTGGGGCTTGCTAGGCGTAGTCTACTTCCAGTTTCCCCTTCATTCCAAGATAATCGCCTTTCAGGGTCCGATCTCAGAGAGTGCTTGTGAGGATGTTTACCAAACCATACTCGAGGCAGACACTGGAATCCAGGAGCGATCCTCCTAGTTTAGAGGCTGATGGAAGTTTTGCTCAGTTTTGCTCAGCAAATGCTTCTAGTACAAATGCAGTGTCATCAATCCGGGGAGCCATCTTTCACTGACTTCTGGCCTTGTGAGTCCTCGCTGCCTTTTTAGTTCTCTGATGTATTGAAGCAGGTTTAAAAAAATGTTTTATCTAGCTTTTCCGGTTGTTCTCAGTGGGAGGGTTGGCTCAAGTTGCTTATTCCGACATGACTTCGAAGCAGAAGTTCTGCATCCTTATTTCTTTGATTCTTTTAAAAATTTGAAGGAAAAATAAAATATAAATTAATCCTTATTCAGAAAATTACATAGATATATATATATTCTTTTTCACAAGGAAATTAAGGTTTTCCTTTTCACAAAGAAATTTGAAGTTGTTTTTACTTGATTGTTCACAAGCTCTACGTCCTGATCTTCAGGACACAAGTTGAGATCTGCAGAACTTCCATGTTCAGTACTCTGCTCTTTCTTACATGTGAATTATTAGTTAAGAACTGAGTAAGATCATTTGCAAAATTCTTCCTTAATCAATGTTATTTCAAAATGAAAGTTCAGGGTGTTTTTATTAATGTATAATAGAAACTAACTCTGGATGGCAGAGTCTTGGGCAGTTCTGAAGATCTCAAAAATGGTACCTCATGGATGGACTCCTCAGAAGAGCAATGCTCCTAACATTTTTATACATTGGGTCTCTCCAATCAAAACCTTGTTTTGCCTCGGAGCCCTATCAACAAGGAAAAGTACCGCAATGTTTTTTATATAACCATTTACTGAGCGACTTCGTCCTTTTCCAAGTGCTGTTACAGTTGCCTCACTTATTGCCTGGATGTAACAACTTTGCAGGGTCGATATTATACTTTTCATATTACACAGAATTTAAATGAGTCGTTTACCTATTTCCCTAGAGTCAGAAACATGTGAGTAATATTGAGCTTTCTTTGGAGGGAAATAATGGGTTTAAGGAGAGTTAGAATCATGTTCTTAAGGTCATAGGATCAATACATGGTAAACCAGGATTTCCACCTTGACTTAAGTCCTTCCCACCACATCATCTCTTTATATTTGGGGACAGCTTGTTTTCATGAAATTCAAAAGGAAAAGTTATGATAAAAAATAGGCTCTCTCTGTTGACCTTACAAGATTAAAACAATGATATAAAATTGAAAGCAGTCTTGCTGTTGTGTTCATTTTGTCACCTCATCTTCAGAACTGTGATCTGTATTGGGTTGTATCTACCTTACAGGAATGATAATAGCTTATTAAAAATGGACACAAAAGAAAATAGTATAAAAATATCTGTATACCAGAGTGCAGCTATTAAATCATATTATTGGACATCAAGAGAATGAGATTTACTACTGATGTGGGATGTTAACCGTTCATTAGTTAAAGCAAGTCATTATAAGCTCATTAATAAAGCCATACTTTTTTCAAACTTGTACAGATCTCTTTAGGGAAACTTCCAGATTAAAAATAAATTTTATTATTTTAGCTGAGAGCGGCCTTTCTAAAGTCATAGAAATTACATAGCTAATTAGTAGCGTTAGTTACCAGTAATGCTAGCAATCCCCTAAGGACAGGCTAATGTTTTTTAGCCAAGCTTATAGGAATTTGAATATCCTTGAGTGGTTACTTTCTCTGTGCTTAGCTTCCAAACATTCTTCAAAGTCACCAAATCTCACAGGTAAGTATTCTTTTTATTTCACATGATTTTTCCCCCCTATGATGAGGTAAATTTTGGTAACCAATAATTGAGCCAATAATTTCACAATTTATGTGTCACCTTATTTGGCATCTCATTTATGAACTGATGCTTAAAATTCTCTACCTAATCAAGATCATGAGCATAGTAACTGATCTTTTTAAAATTTTCTCCATGAATGCTGCATATGGTAATTTCTAAACAGTTCCAAAGACAGATGTTTTTATTTGTCATATATTATCATAAATGATCATTGAATTTCAGCATTTTTATTCATATTTTAAAGTGTCTCATCCTAATAAAGTAGTGTATTATATAAAAAATTATTCTTTTAACATTATAGCATAGCGAGACTCCCTATTGGATAGGTAAGCACATTAAATCTATTTTCAAAATCTGCAAGTACAAATTATACGATGTCAGTGTACAATTAGATGTAAGTGCTTTTTCCACTAATGTAAATTTTAAAAATGCCTAGACTGTTAAGAATGTAAAGCTAAACTATTAAATGTAGAGTTATTTGATCATAATATGTTAATTTGCGAAGTATTAATAAGGCTTTTGTGAAACAAAATTAATACTGGGACTAGGGCTAAGTATTTTGAAAAGATGAAATGGTTCTAGAATGTTCTCCTGGAAGCCTTGGTGCATTTTGTGAGTCAGGTAAGGAACAGAGGGCAGCACAAGCAGTAGATCACAGAGAAGGATGGAAGGAAGAGTACACCATAATCTTCTGTGCCAGTCAGGAAGGAACACAACCTGCAGGTATGAGGGTAAAGTTCGGGGACTTCACATGCTGAGGTAGTCCTAGAAGTCTGTTTCTAAATGTCATCTAAACACTTATATTTGATTTTTGTGTTATTAAGTATGTTACTTTCATTAAATTCTTTATTTTATCTTTATTATGTCTTTATTGCTCTTTTTCTGTATTTAGAAGATAGTGATTTTGCTGTCAGCAATATTACATGAGACTAATTACATGGAAATTACATTTTAGTGTTTCATTTTCCTGAGATAGTTATTATATTGTGTTATTACACTTAGGTTATTTCTTAATCCTCACAACTACTCCTCAAGGAATGGATTATTATTCTCCTTATAAAGGCTCGTATTTGGGGAGGGGCAGCTCCCTGAGACGATGTGTTAGTAGAGCCATTTTCTAGACCCAGATTTGTTTTGACTAAAGTCTTGTTTGCAGTTCATCATAATGCAAAAAATACTTTATTTCCCCAAACCTGAGAATACTTTCAAGCAATGTGCTTTTTTCTACACCTAAAGATTGCATAACCAATCATCACTATAAAGTGACTATACTCTCAATTTTGTTTGTTCTCTTCCAGAGGTGATTATTTATTCCCTCTGTTTTATTTCTAATCTCTTATTTATGATGCATTTGCAAAATATCTGAGGAGGTGGGTAGTTGCACATAAGTGGAGTTGAGTGTCTTATAGGAGATCAAATCTCTAAGTTTAATCTCAATAACGCTCTGCTCTGATCTTAGTGGTCCTATTTTGCACCAAAAATTATTACACATATTTTTGACTACCACGGAATGGCTGAGTTTAGACAGCCGTTGGGGGAAAAGAAGGGCTGCCACATTTTTTTTCAGTATTTTTAATGGTGCTTCATGTCTCTTTCTTTCTTTCTCCCAGTCTAATTCATCCACACCACATTTTTTTCCCCAGCCTCATTATCATTTTTTAAATATGTTAACTGGTCATATTTTAAAAATATATTTTACTTAAAATTCTCAAGAATGAAACTATAAAACCAAAATATCAAGGGACAGATTTTAGACGCCTTACTTGGTGCCCCCCTCAAACACATCATATAAATGGTTGCCTAATCTACTAAATTATAAATATTTCGAGCAAAAGAGCTTAAGTGTATTTGTTTTTGTATAAATCAGTGTGTGTGTGTTTGCTCATATACACATGTACACACAGAAAACTACTTTCATGCAGTACTGTATTTAAACATATACTTGCTGGTGCTTATAAATGTCTCGAATAAAAATATTACCTGTCTTGTCTTACTATCACAAGACAAGTCCTAATTTGAAACAACTTAAGGAGGACTTTCGAAAACAATTAGGCATTTTACGCTTTCACGATACAAAGCAAATAGCTGATTGAGGCAAATAAATATCAGATTTATAGGAAAATATCAGAAGTTGAATAACCATAGGTCTTTCAGCCAGTTCCACACTAATTTCAGATTAAGAATTCAAAAAGCAAACCCAGGTTTTACTCAGGCATCGTTGTCATGCTATTATACCCAGTGTTAGTCGCACCATCTAAATTAAAGACAATTAAATTTTGTAGTATAGCAAGTTGTTAATAGCACTCAGGAGTAAAAAATTACACAAACTGACAAAAGTCAATGCTTTCTTTTGTTATTTCAGAGTTATTCGCCAACAGGAGGTTTAAAAAAAAACATGCAAATGGGAAAACTGTACCAAGTCACTAGTATATTTAAATGAAATCTATTTACCTTTTATCCAGTCTGAATAGATGCTTTTTAATTATTGCTAATTGTTTAAGATGCCTTTGCGTGCCCCAGAAGATTTAGTCGGAATAAATTTAATTCCTTTAAAATCTCCTTCACTTACAGGCAAATACAGTAAGAAGCCCCATAGGTATGGCAGTAAAATAGTCATAAAGGCAGAAACATTTAAATGAGCAGAGCAAGGAAGTCTTCCCCAAAAGAGGCAGAGAAGCTATATGGCGGGAGAGGCAGGAACCAAACGTGAAACACACAGTTGAAACATTTCAGATGACTGTGAAAAAGGTCTATGTTCCCTCGTGAAAGAATGCGCTAGGGCAGACTAAAGCATGTGAATGGTTCTTTTACAGGTCACAGCGTCCATTCAGCCTGCGGACATTGTTATTTCCCGACAGAAATAGATGGGCCTAATTAATATTCTGAACATACCTGGGAGAACATTCTTAAGGAAATCATCCTCTGGTGGTTTGGAAATTTTAAAAAAAGAAAGAAAGAAAACTTAACAGTAAGCATTAAAAATGGGATCTAGATAACAAAGTCAACTGCTCTCCAAGTTTATTGCCAGCTGCAAAGAGGAGCCTGGTTTGTGTACAGTTCTCGGCGTAAATGGCTGTGACTTGTGAAATAAAGTTGAAGAGTCTGTTTGAATTTATTAATAATTATATTCTTGCTATTTTACCAAATAATATAAAAATCAGCTATGGAAACCTTGTCATAGTGGACTTGCACATTCACGTAGCGATGAATCGTCTAGCAATTCATAAAGTTGGTATTTATTAATGTAAAATGCATAGAGTGAAAATAAAATATCAGAAAAAAAACTCTATTTTAACGAAAAAGCGTGTATGTATTGATTTGGGAAACAATCACCTGCGGAGAATGTTTAAGTATTTCCAAATGTTTTCTAAATAAATTATTAGTTCAAATTTTATATCTTCATATATGATTCAATCTAAATTTATCACACACACCTATGATATAATAAGCTATAAACTTTTCATTTTTTAAAATTGTGAGCATTTTACATTTTGAATATCATTTATGCAAAAGTAACGCAATTATACTTTAAAAAATTTGCTGTTGTAACTAGGGATCTAAAACCATAATTAGTTTAGAAATATAGTAAAGATAGGGTAGAGGACAAATTTTATGAGCTACTTCTATATTTTCTGAGCATATATAAAACATATATATCATACGCATATTTATCTATAAATGCATACCCCTGTATAAAACACACATACATATATCCATATACACATATTAAAGAAAGAATAGAGGATAACACTATAAAATATTTAATGAAACAAGATTGGAGAATTGAGTAGTTAAAGTACCTATCCTGTTCAAATACCTGCATTTAACAAAGTGATTCATGCTAAAATGAGAGTCAAGTGTTTAGTGCCCAAACCTAATACAGTACAAATAAAACAAAATCCCTATTGAAATGAATGGAGCCATTCATTTCCGAGACACAAAAAGCTGTACTTTCTTTGTCTTGCTACTTTAAAGCCCCTTGATAGCATTTTCCCTTTTTATGGTGCTTTAGGTATAGATGCGTGTCTGCTCAAAAATCATGAAAAAACGACAAGTAGCAAATACCTAAATATGTAGCAGATGTATAAGTGCTCCTTGGGATAAATGGATTATGGACAATTAACTGTCGTCACATCCCTGTCTCCGTTTCCACTCGCTCCTGTAGTATACACCTGTGGCTTATTAGGAATATAACCAAAGTGGCAGCACAACTTCCAGGTTCAAAGGTAACCTAGGAAAATCTGCTGGCTTACTTTCTTGAGTGTTTCTTATGCAGAGAGCAATAAGCAAGGCAGAAGCAAAGCAGCGGATGCGTATCATTCCAGAGAACCTTTGTAAAGAACGCCATCTTGTATTTTTTTCTGACTCAAACGAACCAAACCAACTGTAAAAAAATAATTATGAAAAAAAATCAAAAAAATCTGAACACTGGATATTTGATGACATTAAACTTATGTTTTTCAGTTGTGAGAATGGCATTGTGGTTTGGTTTTTTGTGGGGTTTTTTTTAAGTGTAGATGAGACGATGTGTCGTCTGGAATTCCTTCAAAGTCATTGGAATGGTGAACAGAGAGTGGCTGATATATTATGGTGATTTTAAGCTATGTTCAAAAATTCACTGATACTCCTCCTTTCAAGATGTGGAGATTGATTCCTCTCTCGTCCAGTGTTGGTTGTATGCAGTGACCTACTTCTAACAAGTAGAATATGGCAGAAGTAACAGTGTGTGATTTCCAAAACTAAATCATACGAGTCATTATGGTTTCCTCTTTGTTGTTTCTCTTGTATCTCTTGCTGTGTGGGGAAAACGTTGGCCATGTCACGAGAACAATCCACCACCTAGTTGGTGAGGAAATGAATCTTCTTACCAACAACCCCTGAGGCCTCTTGCCAATAGCCATGTGAGATGATCGCCTTGAAGTGGACCCTCTGGTCCCAGTCATACTTTAAGTAACCACGGCCCAAACCAACGTCTTGACTGCAGTTTCATGGGTGACTCTCAGAATGACCCAGCTAAGTTGCTCCTAAATTTCTGACCCACAGAGAATAAGATAAGACATGTTTATTGTTCTAAACTCCTAACGTGCTGTTGTTCTGTGGGTTTTTTTTTTCTTTTTTGGCAGCAATAGATAATTAATACAGTATGTACAAAACTAGATTATCAGTTGAGTTTTTGATGCTGGATAATGAAAAAATGTGAGGAGTTATCATAATATTTTATCTACTTTCATGTATATTTTAATACCATATAACTTTTAAAATTGATTTTCATTTTTCTTTATTTTGCAAGGATGTAATTTAAATGACAACTATTGATATTTTAGTTAGTATTAGGAACTTTTCTTTTTCTTTAAAAAGAGTCCTTTTATATATCTTTGCTAATTTTTTCTCTAATAATATTTATATGCATTTGGATTATCCTTACCGATTTTCAGCAACTTTCCAAAAAATAAATCTTAATGGAAAAGTCACACCAACAAAAAGATGTAGGACTATAAAGTAGAGGCCGCACCACGAAGAAACTTCGGAAATAATTTAGGTATCCCCCCATGACATACTAGTTCTCGCTCTACCACAAATAAGCTTGCTCTGTGAGTAAAACAGTGTGCTTTCTTGATAAACACAGCTTCCAGGTAAGACCCCTTGAGCTCTGACTATAGCAAAATAAGACTATAAATGTGAAAAGATATTATCTTTAAAGATTGCTGTAATATGATTACCTGAAATCTATCTAAAATGAATATAATCAGCAAATAACATATTTAATAGCCTTGAACTAAGTACTAAACGAAATTGAAATACATTTTAACTTAAGGAAAATAAAGTTGTCTTTTGTAATAGAGTGACTTCTAAAGGGATTAATTTCTAAAGTTTTGAGTTTTGGCTTTTAAATATATAAGTTCCACACACCATAGTAAGTAGAAAGCATATGTATATCAACTATAATCAAGCATTTCTGAAGGAAAATAATGCTTATTAGACACATACCATGTTCGATACATTTTATTATATTGGTTTCTCATCTTTTTCCCATGAGCTATCTTTTTTTCACATTTATAGAGGAAAAAACAAACTTGAAAGGTAAATTCTCTTGCTAGGACTATGCAATTAAAATTAGTGGTTCCTAATTTCAGATTTGAGCTGCCCTGAATTGAAACCCCCAAATCACACGGAACATCACTATGTGCCTAGCAAGGTGTTCTGTTCTTTGTGGACAGAAAAGAGGACAACATAGCCTCAGCCCTCAGTGCACACTTACATTTTTAGAAAACAAAGCATTAAATGGAAAATAGTAGGGCATGGAAATATTAATAGTATACTGCATGGGACTGCTATAATTGAAATGGAAAGCTGCAGGAATTAGGGATGTGTGTGGTCAGGAGCAGCTGGACAAATTTTTATGAAGGAGTTGAGATTTTAGGTAAGCTTTGGGGGAAAAAAAGCATAATTTGGACCGAAGGAAGCATATGGATATTATTGGTAAACGTAATCCCCAGTCGCAGACACATTTCAGTTGGAAGAAGATCATATGAGAGTTCTGAAGGATGACATTGAAGAGAAAGCCAGCCGTGCAATCCTGGGAAGCCTGTTGCCTTCCTCAGATCCCTTTGCTTGCTTCTTCTTGTTGGAATGCAGGTGTATCAACGGGAGCCACCAAGAAAACAGTGTCGGCGTCACTTCACTGAGCTGCTCAACCAGCACCAGCAACTGCTCACCTGAGGCACCTTGTTAGGTAACAAAAACAGCACCGCATTTGTTTAAACCTCTATGGATGGGTTTTCTATTCCTTACTAACATTCGTAATAGATATGGCATAATCTACAATATTCCAGGCAAGAGACATACCACCGAAAATATACTCATCTTGGGCATAAAATGTTTAAGTTTCCATAACTGCAGTATTTGAATATAACTTAGTCTGATTCTAGGCCTAATCTTTGACTAATAAATTTTGATGGGCTCCTGAATTGAGGTCACTGTTTCTTTGAAGGTGCCATCTTTAAATCTTCTCCATAGAGTTGTATCTGAGATTGTCCACCAAAAGTCGGGTAAAATGAAGATTTGAGATTGTATGAAAAGAAGGCATGAATAACCCTTACTGAAACATTCATGGAACCCTTACAAAATGAAATAAAAGTCCGGGTAAGCAACTGTAGAGGTCCAATGGAAGTTAGTAAACTAGTGTTTATCACTTTCGAGACTTAACTTCTGTGCTCAGCTGTGGGGATTTGGTTTAAATTGGTCTGTGTGATTTTCTTCTTTCTGATACATTTGGAAGGAATTGATGACAATATTAAAATAGTTTTATACAAGATATGAAGGAAAAACATTATCTGGGCTTTCCAGTTTAAGAGATTGCTAATGTTGATACCTCTGATGGAAACAGAGCTCTTCGAAAGGAGTACTGGTCTTGGAGGAAGAAATAATTTCCCTGTTGGATGTATTGATTGCATTTGAGTACTCCTTATGTGGACTTGTGTGAGCTGCGAACCGGCACAGAGACAAAGACAGTGGTTATGAATGGAGTTCCACAGTTAGAAGTAATCGGGATAAAAAATAAAAGCTAAGCAATGAAGGTACTAATTTAATAAAACTGCTAAGTTAAAATTGTAGATATCAAGAACAGAAACGTGAGTTCCTGTAAGAGAAAACAGCAGTGTAAGGGAAGAGAAACATGAATAACAACAGAGAAGAGCAGTGAGAAAAGTGCAGGGTCAGTTGAACCAAGAGAGACTGGTTTGGGACACAGGAAAGCAACAGAGTGAAGTGTAGGGTTGGGACTCAGGAAAGATCCGTGTGTAGGAAGGCCCTGGTAACCTGTAGGGGAGCAGTCCTTGAGACCAGGAGTGATCTTAGTGATCTTAGCCCATGCCTACATTCCAGGCATGAGCTAAGAAATGGGACAGAGAATAGAGAATATTTAGCAAAAGAGTGAAAACTTACAGCTCAATCCAATAAAACACATGTAAGGGGTTGACGTGAAGTTTTAGGGGGAGGGAAGAGGTTTATTCCCATCATGGTAGTTGTTGGAGGATGCAGATTTTGAAAGCATAAACTCCTTTTGGCTTAACAATTTGAAATAATATCTTTAAAATCCTTTGCTTTGTTGTACTACAGTAATTGCTTTTGAACTTTTAAAAAATTGTGCGAACATTTCTGAGTTGTACAAAGATTATAAAAAATTATCTTCCCCACTTTATAATAATTGAACTGAATGTGTTAAGACACAGAAAATTGCAAGTGTTCAACTCAATGAAAAAGTTTCTTTGTACTTTTAAAGATCAAACAAAACTTTGTACAACATGTTTAGACAGAAAAATACCTTTTGTTCGTAGAATAACTTTAAGTGTATTTTTACACTTATGCTTTTGTATCTAAATTTATAAAATACAATTATTCTTTGCTATCTACATTCCAATCACTATTGTATGGCATCAGAAAGCTGCAAACTCACATTTTATTAGCACGGCTTTGCACAAAATTGCCTCTATAGGATTATATACAATAATTATTTGATTTTAAATTATGTCACACCGTTAATCTAGAACCGAAGTAGGAAAGTCATGAACAAAACATCTGCATTAGATATTAAAATAAAAATAATAAAGTGACTAAGAAAAAAGATCCTATGTCTTATGCTATTCATTATCTTTTACTTAAAATTCACATGAGTAATTCTTCTTAGGACGCTCATGCTAAGAAAACAGACAAAAGAAAAGAGTAGAATCATTAAAATGGTGATATGTCATGTGTGTTTTAGATCTGAGTTTCCTGAGATAAAACGAAAGGGGAGACAATCTCTTTTTGTTGTGTGAGAGTTCTATAAACCATTTTGTTCCTCCTTTCTCCTTGGTTCTCAGGAAGCTCAAATTGAAATTTTGTTGGGAAAGCCTAGAATACATTAGTTTTTATGGCATAATCGTATCTCTCTTCTGTCTTTATACTACTTGACTCTCCATTCTTTCTTATGCTTTATTGGCTTACCGTTCTGTGATACTTGCTTTCATGTCATCCTTTTTTGTATATCCTTTTTGGAGTCGGTTAGAACATAAGTATTAAACAATGAATTTGATCACCGTCAAATCATACTAAAGATCAATACATCCGTGCATTTTATGGAAAATAGTAATATAAATTTTAAAAGAATTAACTAGCCTTAAGTTAAAAGTGCAGATTTAAACACCGTGAATGTTGATAACAACTTCATTAATGGAACTTACTCACATTACAAGTAAAATCATCTATAGACAAAAAGGGGACAATAGAATAAATTATTAACTAGAAGTACTCTAGATTGTATGAGGCATGAAATGAAAGTCAGTAATATCAATTAAGAAATTGCCCTGATTTGGGTGACCGGAAATTCACCTCTTACCCTGACTATGCCACTAACAATTTCACTGTCACCAAGTCTTGACCTTTTGAGATTTCAGTGTTCTTACCTATAAAATGAATAAATTTGATTTAGTAAGGCTTCTTCCTACTCTAAAACTTCTTTCCTGGAATGTTTTTTAAAGTCTCTCTATATATCTTTTTAAAGATTTATTTATTTATTTATTTTAGAAAGAGAGAACAGGATGAGGGGCAGAGGGAGAGAAAGAATCCCAAGCAGACTCCCTGTTGAGGTGGGGCCAGACACAGGGCTCGTTCCCACCACTCAGAGATCATGACCTGAGCCAAATTCAAGTGTCGGACACTTAACCAACCGAACCACCCAGGCACTCCTTAAAGTCTCTATATTTTAAATGCACTATTTATTTTGTTGTTTTATCTTGTTTTACTGGATATAATAATGGGTTAGAGGAGGCCAAAAATTGCATAGAAATGACACAGGAAGAAAAACAACACAGATATCTCTGGTGTTCTGGCATTTCTTTTGAAATAACATGCTTATTACACTTTAGTAAGCTTAAATTAGAAATATTTAACTTCAAAAAGTTTGTGAAATTGTAAACAATGAACAGTACTTAAAACCAGTTGCACTTTGCCATAAAAGATAGAGTCTGGGAATCATTTAACAGCACGTATGATTTTGGCATCTTACAAAGTTGTATTTGGTTTGCTGAGTTTTGTGGATAACTTGTCACATGAACACTTTCAGGATTTCAACACTTCTATTCCAGTAGGAATCAGGAAAACAGAGTTTGATGGAAATGAAAAGTATGTATTTTAACATCATTCTCCTCTTTTTCTCTGGGTTTCCAAAAAGTTTTGATTCTAGTTTGATTTGTGTTTATGGTGATCTGGGAGGCAGTTTGCTGGATTGCAAATCTCCATTTCAGATTGACAGCTGGAGGGCATTCAACAACCACAGACCAAAAGCAGCAAAGTAGAACTACAATTTAAAAGAAAATCAAGGAATCTGCATTAGTAAAATTTCCATTTTACTTTACCAGCTGGCTTGGTTTCTTGTTTAGGTCCTTTTTCAAGTATTTTAGTGTCTTTTTTTCCCCTTGTATTTATTTAGAATTGTTTTATTTATCTCTGGCAAAGTTAGAGAATCCATTTTGACTGACCCACTAAAAAGAGCTGGTAAAAACCACAATTTTTATATTTCCCTGACACCATTAGACCATAAGGTCTTTCCTTAATAACAATGTACGTTTAATTATAATATCTGTTTCATTAACATTTTTTTTACTATCTTCTAACCTATTGATATTGTTGTAGAGAAGTTGATGAGTACTTCAATAGAAGAAGAAATTCACTATTTCAAACACTAACATAGATGTTAGACCATTTATTGAAGGAACTGACTCAGTCTCTATAGCTGCAAAATTGATATTCTCCAAATGTTAAATTAATTTATATAATAACTGTCCAAAACTCCTCCTAAGTTTACCTTTTTTTTTTTTTTTGGAAAAAGATATAATGTTACCACCAGCATCTCAAAGGTGATTAATAAAGAGAATCGACAAAACCAAAAGTTGGTTCTTTGAAAAACTCAACAAAATTACAACCTTTTACCTAGATTAAAAAAAAAAAAGATGCAATTAGCTAAAATCAGAAATGCAACTGGAGACTATTATTTATCTTACAGAAATTAAAAGGGTATTAAGAGAATAATGAACAATCATACACCAACAAATTTAATAATCTAGATAAAATGAACAAATTCCTGGAAACATGCAATTACCAAACTGACTCAAGATGAACTAGAAAATCTCTACAGACATGAAACAGGTAGAGAGATTGATTCAGTAATCAAAAACTTCCCAAAAAAGAAAATTTCAAGACCAGATGACTTCGCTGGTCAATTCTACCAAACATTTAAAGAAGAATTAGCACCAGTTCTCCTCAAATTCTTCTAAACAGAAGAAGAGAAAAAAACGGGAGGGGGAGAAGAAGAGAGAATACTTCCTAGTACATTCTATGAGGACAGCATTACCCTGATACAAAAGACAAAGATACCGCCAGAGAAGAAAACCACAGAGCCACATCTCATGAATATTGATGCAAAAATCCTTAACAGATAACTTGCAAACCAAATCCAACAGCAAATTAAAAGATTATACACCAAGACCAAGTAGGATTTATCCCATGAATGGCTCAACATAAGAAAATAAATTAATTTAGTAGGCCATATACTTAGAACAAAGAAAAACAAAACCCACATAAATATCCCAATTGATGTAGAAAATATTTGAAAAATTTCAATACCCTTTCATGATAAAAACAGTCAGGTACAGGGAATTTCCTAAGATGTAAGACACTGATGAAAAACCTATGGCTAATATCATGTATTCAGTGGTAAAAGACTGAAAGCTTTACCCCTAAGATCAGAGACAAGACAAGGTGTCCACTTTTGCCACTGCTATTCAACATTGTAATGGAAGACCTAGCCAGAGCTCATAGGCAAGAAAAAAAAATAAGGTATCCAAATTGGAAAGGAAAAAGTAAAGCTATCTCTATTGGCAGATGACATGATTCTATACATAGACTATCCCAAGAATCACAAAAATACTGTTAGACACTGTTCAAATTCAAGGTCAATATGTAAAATCAGGTGTGTTTTTATATACTGTCAATGAATAATCTAAAACCCAGAAAACAATTCCATCTACAAAATAATCCAAAATAATAAAATATCTAGGGGGCACCTGGGTGGCTCAATTGGTTAAGCAGCTGCCTTTGGCTCGGGTCATGATCTCAGGGTCCTAGGATTGAGCCCTGCATCATTGGGCCCTCTACTCAGTGGGGAGCCTGCTTCTCCCTCTCCCTCTGCCTGTTGCTCCCACTGTTTGTGCTCTCTCTCTGTCAAATAAATAAATAAAATCTTTTTAAAAATAAAAATAAAATAATAAAATAAAATATCTAGGAATAAATTTAACAAAAAAGTGAAAATTTGTACACTGAAAATCACAAAAAAAGAAAAATGCTGAAATTAAGGAAGACCTAATTAAATAGGAAATCATCACATATTGATAGGTTAAAATTGTTAAAATGGCAATGCTTGTCAAAGTAATCTACTGATTCAATACAATCCCTACCAAAACTATAATTGCCTTTTCTGTAGAAATGGAAAAACATATCCTTAAAATCATACCAAATTTGAAGGGGCCCTAAGTCACTAAAAACAATATTGAAAAAGAAAAACAAAGTTAGAGAACTCAAATATTTTTTTATTTTAAAACTTACTACAATGCTACAGTAATTAAAGAGGGTGATACTGGAATAAGGATAAACATATAAATAGAATAGAATTGAGAGTCCAGAAATAAATCCAGTGTCTATGGTCAATAAATTTTGACAAAATGTCAAGAACATTCTATTTGGAAAGTGTAATCCCTTCAATAAATAGTGCTAGAACAACTGGATAACCACCTGGCAAAAAAATGATGTTGGACTTCTTCCTTAATCTCTCTCTATATAAATTAGCTCAAAATAGATGAATTACCTAAATATGTGTTAAAATTATAAAGCTATTAGAATAAAATATTGGGGGTGTATTTTCATGACCTCAGATTTGACAATAGATTCTTAGGTTGGGCACAAAAAAATACAAACAAAAGAAAAAATAGACAAATTGACTTCATGAAAATTAAAAACTTTTGAGCGTCAAATGACATTATCAAGAAAATGAAAAGACAACTCATAGAATGGGAGAAAATATTTGCAAATCTCATATCTGCTAAAGATTTAATATCTAGCATACATAAAAAATACAACACAAAAACAAAAAGACAACTCAATGAAAAATGGGCAATGGACTTGACTAGACATTTCGCCAAAGATGTGGCCAAAAGCATATGAAGGTATGTTCAACTTCATTAGTCATTAATAAAATGCAAACCAAAGCCACAATAAGAAACCACTTCACACTTACTAGGATGGCTATAATCAGACACAGAGAAAACAAGTGCCGACAAAGATATGGAGAAATTGGAACCTTGTTGGGAATGTAAAATGGGTAGCCATTGTGGAAAATAATTTACCAGTTCCTCAAAAGGTTAAACATAAAATTACCATATGACCCAACAATTCCACTCCTTGGTATACATTCAAGACAAATGAAAACATATGTTCATGAAACACTTTGTACTGGAATATTTATAGCAACAGCATTCATAATAGGTGAATACCCCTTAATGAATTGGTATATAAAGAAATATGCATGTGATGGAATATTATCTAGCCATAGAAAAGGAATGAAACATGCTACATCTTGGATGAACCTCAAAAAAATTAGGCTAAATGAAAGAAGTCAGATACAAAAAGACGAATACTGTGATTCCATTTATATGAAATGTCCAGAAGAGACAAATTCATGGAGACAGAAAACATATTAGTGGTTGCCAGGGGACAGAGATAGGGAGGTTGGGGAATGATTACTTTTAGGATATGAGGTGTTCTTCTGAGGCAATGAAAAAGTTCTGAAACTTGAGAGAAGTGGTGGTTGAACAACATTGTGAATGCATTGAATGCCAATAAATTGTACACTCAGAAATGGTTAATTGTATGTTATTAAAAATTAAAATCAAGTAAAAATTAAAAAGTAAAAAAATAATAAAATGTACTATATGGAAATGTTTTGAGGATCAAATGAAATAATGCATACACACTACTTTAGCATAGTGCTTGCAACTTAAAAAACAGTCAGTATTGCCTATAATGAGAATAATTGTTTTAACTCCTTTTATTATTGTTAATCCTGTCTCAAGCAATACTTTTATTGACACTTTGAAGATATAGAAGAATTGTATACTATATGAATGGCACAAAGTCACAATCACATGTTGGATGGCAGAATCAAGGTTTGAACATTCTCAATAGTCTGAAAAAGCATGATAAATTTGGAGCTAAAAGTAATAATTTACCTTGAGAGTTAAAATATTACCAGTGGAGGAAGTCTAACAAGTATGTGATGCTTAGGGAGTGCCTGGCTGGCCCAGTTGGTAAAGCATGCAGCACTTGATCTTGGGGTCAGGAATTCAAGCCCCACATTGGGCATTGAGCTTACTTTAAAAACAAAAATAAGTTGTAATGCTTTGGTAACCAACATACTCAAAAAATCGTCATTGTCATGGCTACCAAAAAAGCAATTGCCTTCTTCAACTTAATTATTATGGAGACCCATATTGAGGGAGGCATTAATTTTAGTTAATTTCAGTCCAGAGCCTGTCTCAAGGTTGTGTTCATATCTGGACAGCTCACAGATGGATGATTTTAATGGACCGGAACATGTTAATGTCGGTAAAATATGATTTTGCTAGGCCTGGAATTTTGCCATAGAACGATAATTTAAAAAGTTAAGGATGATTATAGAAAAAAAATCAAAACATTGTTTCATAAAATTGGTATTATCTTTTTATATATGTAAAGCTCATTTTGTGAAAGATTACTCTGTATAATTCCACAGATTTAGTAAGAGACATGGGTAAAAACAACAAAAAGATATATAATTAATATGAGAAGGAAGACCCTAAGATTCATCATTGCCATCATATCTGGTATCTTACTCAGCAACAGCTTAGTATTGCCGGAACAATCCAGCAGCAGCCTCCGAACGCATGTCAGGGATGATACAGTTGGTAAGCAACAATGGAACATGCCAGCCCCAAATATACTATCTTTGTCTGTGGTACCTTGGCCAATTTATATACCTTAAACATTCATTTTCCTCTCACTGTAAAATTAGACAATAGCTACATCGTAAATTTATAATTTTTAAAAGCACCTATAAAAATGATAGAATCTGATGCCTGACATAATAATGCTCAGGGAATATTGCCTTTTTATTATTTCAACCTTGCATGTAATGATAGTTCTCTAAGATTATGTCCAAACTGATGACACATCCAGACAAGGGAAAGGAGATAACACTACACTGTGAGCAGTGGCAGTGTCGTTCCCATCTTTAGTGGTAATTAGATTGCTCACATGTTTGGAATTATTTTGTTCAAGATCCTTTCCTCCAGGGAATGAGAACCAACAGAGATTTTGCCTTGGTAGGTTCTCGTCCAAATGCAGCAAGATCTGAACGGCAGATTATCCAAATTTGAATAATACATGTGCGAATGTGAAGCATAAACTTTATTTTGAAAAAACTAGCTTATGATGAACAATTTTAGGCAGATACTTAGCACTATGATCTCGAAATTTTCATGAACTTCGAGTTAATTGTTAAATGTGATTTTACAAAATCTGTAGAAAGTCCATCAAGAACTATTCTTGGACGGTAACTGCTTATATGCACTTATAGACTATCAGGGTATTTTAAGGCTTTCAAGAACTCCAACAATTTCTCAAAGGATGTCTTTATTCTTTCTAGTGCATGCTTCCTGTTGCTTTATCCCTCCTTGACTTTTTTACTTCTTCTTCTTTTTTGGGGGGGTGGGGGTCTCTTCATCACCTAGCCACCTTAGAACCTTTCAGGGTGTTTGCTTTTACTGTTGACTCTATTTTATGATTCTCTAAGTTGCACAGAACATTTAGAAGATCTCATCCTATTTCATTTATTAGTTATTTCCTGGTATTGTAAGGATTCGTGTTTATTTTTTTTCATTCACGTTTGTAAAGGATCTGAAGTCCCTTGGAGAAAGGCCTCCCAGAAAGCAGGCCTAGTATCCTATATCATCTTTCTATATGCTACACCAGCTGCACTATCGAAAGAGACACAGTAAAATACCACAGAGTCTAAAAGCTCTATCACAAAGTTTGGACGACTGAGGTCTTTCTACTGAGCATGAAATAACGGCCATGTGCAAGGCTGGAAATAATATGCACTTGGGGCAGGGCACCAAGTGGACCACAGAGTTAACCGAGCCTGTGGGTAAGAGTGTATAGAGTTCTGTGGGGAGGATGTGTCTAGAGACAGGACGTCATTTTCTTCCTGAGAAGCAGTTTCACCAGCCGTGTGCGATCTGCACTCATCACTGGAGAATCATGAGGGAATTTGTGTTACAAAGTCTACCTTCTTATCTTCACTATCACATTTTTAAAGTTCTTTTATACTCTTTTAATAGAACAGGTTCCAAATTCCTACTTTTGTCCATTTTTTTCCCATACAGGACTTTCATTCTCTACTCAGGACAAGTCATGATTAGTCTTGATCCCTTACTTGCTAGAGAGAGTCTTTATGACTAATAATCTTTACATCCCAGCACCTGCTATGATGCCTGGGACAGAGTAATTACCCAATACATATTAATGGATTGTTATTAATATTAGATAGTTAGCTTGAATGCATCTTTTTCTTTTCAGAATCTATTTCCCAAAGATTTCCAGTCAACAAATTACTAATGACTGCAAATATTGAATAAGGTGTTCAACTGATGCTTTAAGGATTTCCAAGATGTACTTCCACTAACTTTAAGGGAATTGTTTAAAAAAATTAAAAAATACAGCTAAATTATGAGATAAAATTTAATCTTGTCAAAAAGAAAAATAACTGCCATGGCTTAATGCTTTAAACTACAAACTGGGTCAATAATAAAAAAAAAAAACACATTAGAAGAGATTGTTATAGTATATAAACAATTAAAATTCAAAAGTGAAGGGATGCTATTGTAATTGTTATGTAATATGATTTAAATATGTAGCTAATAGCTACTATTGGAAATGCAAAAGAAAGACTAGAGTTCAATTCAAAAAGAACACCTGAGCCTTAAAGAGTTGGTAGGTATGAGATAAGAATGCAGAATGGGAAAGCATTCTAGGTGAGGGAATGAGCAAAAATTCTAAACAGGTGAGCTATACATAGTCGGACTCTATATACATAATGTATGGTTGGAAAACAAGATGTAATAGAACAGATAAAGGATTCCTCAAAAGTCTGTATCTTACAAACATCCTCTTTTCTACTTATTATGGCCAAAATTAGTATCGTAAGAGTATTTGCTGATGGGAATTCTCTTCCAGGGGACCATCCTTGCTGGAAAATGAGCTGAGGGACCAACAGGACTAGCTAATTTGGGCCAATGGGAAAATGACAGAATTGGCAAGTTTTTTAATTCCCTTCCTTGCAGGACAAAAACTCAAGTGGTTAGAAGAAAAAGGTAGTGTCTTCCTGATGAAAATCCTTACCCAGTGAATTTGTCAGAGAGATGGGGATGAACGGTGTCTGCAATGATGGTCACTCTTTCCCCAGTGCCCCAAAGAATCAGCAGTCCTAAAGTCCTTGCCTGGGCTGGAATGTAATAAGGAGAAAGGTACCCTGAAGGGAGGGCATAAAATATCTAAACAACCAGGGCAAGTGGGGAAGCAGGCTATGGGCTGAATTGTGTTCCTTGAACCCCACAAATTTATACTTTGAAGTCTTAACACCCCCCCCCCCAGTACCTCAGTCACCAAAATGTGATTTAATTTGGAGATTTGGTCTTTAAAGGGGTAAATTAAGTTAAAGTGGGGTCATTAATCCAATTTGACTGATGCCTTTATAAGAAGAGGAGATTAGAACAGAGACACACACAGGAAAGACCATGTGCAGACACAGGGAGAAGGCAGCCATCTACAAACCAAAAAGAAAGGTCTGTAAGAAATCAACTCTGTTGACACACTAATCTTGGACGTCCAGCTTCCAGAACTGTGAGAAAATAAATTTCTGTTGTTTAAGCCACACAGCCTGTGGCACTTTGTCATGGTATCCCACCCAGACTAACACAGCAGGACCCCACTAGGAGAACGGGAGAACAGGTTGATTCAAGACACTAATAAAGTCGGGTGCCTCCAAAAAATTTCGTTTGTATCTCTATGTTTATTTACTCAAGGCTTGTGTAGCAGAGTGTCAAACCCTTCTCTGAGAGCAAAGTGAAGTAGGACGCCACCCTTTAAGAAGTGTCTGTCACACTGAGCACGTGGTGAAGAGAAGATACCTACAACGGAAGGTAAAAAATTAGAAGGGAGCTAAATTGGTCTGCATAAGAAAGGAATGAACTGTGAGAGGCTGGAAGACAATTTTTTAGGTGAAGAATCAGAAGCCTGGAAGGTCTAGGTCAGAAGGAGGAGGGTGAGAAAGAGGAGACCCAGAGGTGAGAGGAGGAGAGAGGTGGGGCGGCAATCTGTGGGGATCCTGCAGCTGACCTGCCTACACCACATGTCCTAAGAAATTTCTCTACAGGCCTTGATATGAGTGATTTGTCTTTGAGACTATGGAGAAGTGTTGCACCAGCTGGTAAATTTGATGCAGGCAAAAATAGAGACTGGGGGATGACTCCAAACCTGGCCTCCACAGTGAGGACTACCAGGGAAGCACAAAGTATTATGAGGCGCTAGCTTTGAACAGGTGGAATTGAGCGAAATGGTGTATCTGGGAAAATACATGGATTTATTCTGCAGTGAGGATCCGGGTGAGATTCAGATATGGGCTTTGGGTGCTGGCATGGAAACCCGAGCTTCTTCCTCAGAGGATTCAACTTGTTTTGTGAGGCTGACCAGCAGGAGAGCCTTAGCTGTCCCACCCTCACTGCAGCACGGGAACACCCTGCGGGTGCCACTTCCGGAGCAAATGTCACGGAATTCATAGGCCAATATCATGAGAAACAGTATTTTCACTGATAGAAAACAGAACTTTTTCCCTCTCTTACCCCCCTTGCCTACCCAAAATAAATTAATAAACTGAAAAAGAAAGAAAGAAAACTTTGTACCGCACTGGGGAGGAGGCGATATTGCTAATAGCTCATCCCGGGCTCTGGCAGGTGCCACTCTTCACTGTAGAGCCCAGCACAGCCTCGGGCTGCTGGCAGCTATAGGGCTTTGGAGGTGGTGCCCAGAAAAGGCCAGTGCCCAACAGAATGATGGTGGCATGTGAACATCAGTAGTGCCTGCCTGCATTGCAGAAATGTCCATGCCCTTCAGAGCAGCAGTGACCCCAGCAGGAGAAAAAAGTGATAGGGCAGAGATGATGGAGCAGAGCTAATTTGAGAATGGCACTGTGGTCGCAGTCACAGCATCTGGCTTCTTGTGGTGCCCAGAGGAACCATGAGCTTGCCCTGCCTGCAGGCTTGAGGAATAAGAGTAGCAGAATGGGAGAACTATAAATGCAAGCAGGGTACCAACCATGCCCAGTGGGGGTGACTTGTTTAGAGCAAGAGTGAAACACCCTCTGGGGACTCCAGGAAACACTGGGGTGGGGTATGTGCTTTGCAAGGGGCAGGGGTCTCGTGTAATTCATGGGAGGGCAGGAGGCAGTGAGATTCTAGTTATTAATGTTAATGTGATCTCATTTGCTTCCGTAGGCTGGTGTGGCCTGGGGAAATTCTGGTTCTGTTGTGTGTAATGGGGAGCTTCCGACTTTTAAAAGAAAAAGAGGGGTGTAATGAAAATAGTGTTTTAGAAAGATTAAATTCCAATTTATGAGGAAAGAGAAATGACTTTAGCGGTAGGAAAGCATTAGTTACATTGCTTTAAAAATTGAGAAAAAAATCACTGTAGGTTTTAAACAAAACTATCCCATTTAACATGCTAATTTACATACATACCTCAAAGAAAAAGAAAAATGCCCAAAACTTTGGAATAACTCACAGAGTCTACAAAGCTACTGCTAATTAAGGTTCTCAGAAGCTCTTTAGCTTGAAACAAAGTAGCATGGCTAGACTTCTAGTCTGTGCTAACACTCCTGAATAATTGCTGACATCTTGCCTTCGTGCATATGTCCAGGTTCATGTTCCTTGAGCTAGTTTCTCAATCTTAGTATTTACACGCAATTTACAAAGCTTCTCTCTAAGCTGTATACGTAGAGGGAAATGACTCCCGTTTGGACAGGATGGGACAAATAAGACAACCGGTGACTAAATCATTTCGCCAGGCCCAAACACTTCTGTTTCACCATCTCAGATCAGTTACTTATGCTCTCTTTGTCTCATCTTTTTTATGTGCGAAATAAAAAGGTCTAGGTGATCATTAGTCCTTCCCTCCTTAAAATTATATGATTCTAGAAAAATTACCATACAATTGCTTGAGAATCACTTCATTTTCCCGTATTGACTAAATCCTCACGTACTTTTCTCTCAGGCCAGATTGAAAAGATTCAGAATTTCTCTTTAATCTAAGCAAAATTGCTCGATCTTTCAAAAAAGGCAGACGACAGCTTTTGCTCTTAGAAAAGGAAGCAGAATGGAAGCAAGGAGTAACTCCAGCCTAAATGAAAGCTTCATTAGGAAAAATGAACTAATCAGTGTCCTCTGAGGAAAATTCATCTGTTCAGAAGGGCATAGCCTCTGCTGCTACACATCCTTAACATAATTTATATTATTATTAAGATTGCTACATAAATATATATACATATATATTTATAGTTATATATTTGGAACACAGCTAATGGACCATATTTTACTACTTAGTATCATTTCTATCAGGAATTACTAGCTATTGTGATATTACATTTGAATATGGATGAGATAACATATTCAAGCAAATATTATGTGCACTGTGGTGCTAGGAATATGAAATAAACTCATGAAACAGAACCTTCTGCAGAGTTCCACATTCTGTGGTGAGTCAGTCAGTAGTACACAAGAGCAGGGTTGAAAGATCAGCTCAAATCTCATCCAAGAGCAGTTTTTTTTTGCATTAAAAAAAAATCTGAAAGACTTCCATTTATCCAAGTTTAGACGCAGCTGAAGAAAATTTCAGTATACAGAATTATGAAATAAATATTTATGAATAATTATTTGGTTTGTCAAATACTTGAATTCAAAGCTTAAACAGCACAGGATTTCACAGAATCTCAGAGAGTATGTTTTTTTTTTTAAGTTTTATTTATTTATTTGACAGAGAGAGAGACAGCCAGCGAGAGAGGGAACACAAGCAGGGGGAGTGGGAGAGGAAGAAGCAGGCTCCCAGCAGAGGAGCCTGATGTGGGGCTCGATCCCAGGACTCTGGGATCACACCCTGAGCTGAAGGTAGACTGGCCGGCAGTATGCTTAAGAAAGAGAGGAAGAAAGGGAGGGAGAGAGGGAGGGAGGGAGGAAGGAAAAGAGGCGGGAGCAATTATGAAAAATGTGGCTATTAAGAAACATCATACAGGGGTGCCTGGGTGGCTCAGTTCATTAAGGATTGACTTTTAGTTTCTGCTCAGTGCATGATCTCAGTGTTCTGAGATTGAGCACTGCATCAAGTTCTGTGCTTAACATGGAGTCGGCTTGAGATTTTCTCTCCCTGTCCCTCAGCCCCTGCTCCCTCCCAACATGTGCTCTCCCTCTCTCTCTCTCTTAAATAAATACATAAATCTTCAAAAAAATTTAACATCATACAGTGGTGGTATTAAATAAATAATTTAATCATAGTTTAAATAGATGATAAACTTTATTGAATGCAAGAAACAATTTTCTAGGTAATTTCCTAGAATTTTGCAGGAGAAATGGAAGCAAAAGAGAAATAATAATTACTGGAGTCCACTATGAATTTGGCTGTTTATTTAACCCTTACAACTACCCAATGATGTCAATATTACAAATCCTTTTAAAATGAAACATTTTAATAAAGAATGATATGAGAAAAATGATAGGAAATCACACCTTAGGACCAGAGGGCCACAAGAATAAGTCCAGATATAGGTAAAGACAACAAATTGCTGTTAAATGGAGAAAAAAAAAACAATCAAAATCTTAGGTTAGATATTTTTCCCATTAAAATTAAGAAGTATTACAGACAATTAAAAGCAAGAGAAAAGGCCCATGTTAAAAAAAAAAAAAAAAAAAAAACCTTTGGAACAACATAAAGCTGTTACTAAAAATAATAATAATAATAATAATAAAGTACCTGGCAAAGATCAGACAAATATTCAATGAAAAGAGGAAGGATTAATTTCCTCCCCCTTCATTACCTTCTCTTTCTTTATTGAAGATGATCCTTTGTCCTCTGGATAATTAAAGAAAGATCAATGGCAACGTGGAAGCAATAGACCAGATGCAGAGAGTGTAACCAAATTAAAAAAGAAAACAGAAATCAAAAGAATCACTTTTAAAAAGTCTTCACAAAGTATTAATGAAGCAAATGTTTAGAGTTATATCAGTAATAGTGGAAGCAAAAACATATAGTCACACCAAAAGTTTATGTGGAAAGTAGAGCTTAAGATGATACACACACACACACACACACACACACACACACACACAGGAGAAAAGAAGCAAAGCATGTAGAGAAGAAAATAAGGATGATTTAATAGAACTAAAAAGTTTTCTGTTAATTAGGCCATTTATTTTATTATACCATTGTATAGTAATCTAGTTTATTCCTAATAACTCTTTAATGATAATAAAATTATTGTTTCCTTTTTTATACTGCAAAACATATTTTTGTTAATCAAACAGCAAATATTCTGTAAAACAGATAAGCAAAAACAGCTATATATTTATCAGGCTGGGCTAGGTTATGCCATGGTTAAAAAAAAAAATGCCCAAATTCCAGGGGTTTAAAACAAACAAACAGAATGGGCTTTTTTCCCCTCACTTATGCAATGTTGCCTGTTGTGAGCTGCTGCATTAGGCTTCTTGAGCTGCCATAACAAAATCCCACAGTCTGGGTCTGTAAACGACAGACATTTGTTTTCTCGCAAGTCTGGAGATTCTTCTGATGGCCTCTTACTGGCTTGTAGATGGCTACCAACTCCCCGTGCCCTCACCAGCATGGCCTTCTGTGTGAACAAGGAAGAGGAAGAGAGATCTGGTTCTCTTCCTCTTCTTATAAGGACACCATTTCTGTCAGATTAGGGCCCCACTCTTGTAACCTCACTGAATTTTAATTACCTCCCTGGAGGCACGGTCTCTAAATACAGTCACATTGTGGCTTAGGGCTTCAACATATGCATTTGGTGGGGGGGGGAGGGGCACAATTCAGCCCATAACAGTTGTCTTGAAAGTCACATGACCATGCTTAACTTCAGTGGAGAGGGAGAGATGCAGTCCTATCACCTTCCTGGAAAGGAGAAAACTGGAATGTTGGGAAAATACCACAAATGACTAACATAGTGTGTATAATTTTCTATTGTATCATTATTTTTATAAGTAATCTAATCGATACTGCTAAGATGAAGATCATTATATGAAACTTTCCAAAACGTATTTTTCTTTTTTTTTTTTTTTAAGATTTTATTTATTTATTTGACAGAGAGAGGCAGTGAGAGAGGGAACACAAGCAAGGGGAGTGGGAGAGGGAGAAGCAGGCTCCCAGCAGAGCAGGGAGTCCCATGCGGGGCTGGATCCCAGGACGCTGGGATCATGACCTGATCCGAAGGCAGACGCTTAACAACTGAGCCACCCAGGCGCCCCCAAAACATATTTTTCTAGTATGAGTTCTACAAGAAAAACTCTTAGAAGTATAGTAGATGTGTTAAACAGGTTGGAACGTTTTGAGCATTTTATTGTGTCCTGGCAAATTTTCTTCCTGAAAAATATTGTACAATCATTACAATTCCTTAAATCCTTGCAAAAATAGAGATTATTATTAAAAAATAAAAAGAGGAGGACAGGGAGAAAAAAGAATTAAAACTTTTGCCAAGCATACTGTCCCAAAACACCATTTCATTGGTTTAATTTGATTTAATTTTTTTTTACCAACAAGGCATATTATTATCTTTTTTTTTTTGTATTATTATCTTTTTGCTTGCATATCCTTTTGATGACATAGGAAATGCAGTCACTATTTTGGTTATTCTTTTTTCTCAGAGATGCATTTGCCATTCAGTTACAGACATTTTACCCATCTTATATTATTCATTACTTTGAAGAAGAACTCTAACTTCTAATATATGTAAAAGTCTGTACGTGCACGTTGGCCGAAAATTCCATGTATGCAATTGATATTTATTCAGCATTTTATCTTCACAAAGTTCCAAAGATCACAGCTAAAAAATAAATGCAAAATTGTCTTTCTCTGAGGTTGTTTTTAACATAAAATCAAAAACTCACATATCACCATCTGAAAGAGCGTATCTGTCATATCAGAAAGAATGCAAACTTTTTCCAAAAATAATATTAGAATCTGTTGGATGAATAAACGTCTCTGATCTTCACCGTTGCTTCTTTATCTCTTTATCTCACCAGAGATCTGAGGTAGAGGCTGAACGCCCCTGAAGAAGGTACAAGTCCGCGAACCTAGCAGTGATGAACTTCCTCCTGGCTCTCCTGTGCTCCGAAGACGTCTTCAGCTCGATGTGAGCTCTTGCCTCAAGCTATTTACACCATGATCAGGCTAGTAATTAGCAAAATGTTTAATATAATATAGAAGCAATTAGGAGGTGATAACATGCAATTAAGATGTGTTTTCAGATTAAAGATTTTATAGTGCTCTTTTTCTTGAAAAGATAAAGTGCCTATCTCAAAATGTCAAACTGCAGTGATTTAATCTGAATTATTTTCAATTAATATGCATGTATTCTTGCGATGTGTTCACCGTTGTTATTGACATTGATAAATTAAGCTCATCCCAGCTGAATTTATCCTTGAGTCGCTCTATATTTCCTGAATGTCAGCTCTTCGTTCGTATTTTTTTCTTTGCCTACAAGCTGTGCGTGATCTAACTCTAAGTCCCTTGATTCATCCCTGGGATTACAGCGATGTGTCAGTCTGGAGGAACAATAATCTGAAAGGGCATTGTTATAAATAGAGTGTTAGAATATAATTGTTTGTCATGTCATTTCTCCTCTTTAAATTCCCTTGAGTCCTGTTGAAGTAATTTAGACAGCTAAGATGACAAGAGTCTTGAGACTGTACTTATAGAGTTGTCCAACACATCTTTAGCCTAGTCTGCCTTTTGAGACCATCTTGCCTGCAAAGTAGGAAATGCAAACATCAAATGAGTTTTGACTACAGTGTGGATTTAATTTGAGAGTTTACATAGGCCACTCTTTGTACAATACGAGCATTATGTCTCCTAATTCATCTGTACTTGTTGGGACAATGGCTATTAAATGCCATTTAAAATTAATTAGAAATTGTCATGGGTGAGCACAGCAGCTATTGAAGGTAACTTAGAGGAATTAAATATTTAATGTGTAGGAGGGTTTTTTTGTTTTGTGAAGACAATGTACAGATAAATGGCTTGGGAGGAAAATATTTAATTTTTTAGCTAAAAGAACTGGTGAAAGTTATTATTTTATGTCAACTTTGCTATTTGTAAATGAAGAATAATATTAATGATTAGAGCAGCAAACTGTATGCCTTGTAATATAAAATTGATGAAATCAGAAGCAAATTTAATATTTTTCTAAACAAAATGTACAGAAATGCCTCAAATTTGAGAGTTACTTTTTTATTAAGAAGCACTTCAATTTGCAATTGGTTTAGCAAAAACTGCAGTTTTACAAATTATGAAAAGTGTAGTTGAAGAGGCAACAGTTCAGAGTGATGAGTGTGCCTTAGAGCCTGGCAGATCTACAAATGTATTTACTGGCCCTAGTACATAAACACTTACTTTAGATTTGACTGAATTTTTTTTACATACTCAAGTTCACTAAAATGAAGAAAATCAATATGTGATTAATTTTACTAAAAGTAACAAAACTTGATTATGTTTATAAAGGAAGAATTTAACTTTTATTTACTCGGTAGGCTTTGTGAGTTTGACATTATCAGTGATTGTGGTCCATGGTCTTTAAAGAGGGTTGCATCCACCTAGGGAAGCTAGACAATCTCTTCAGGTGTGAAAACAAAATACTCAAACTTTCAATTATCTTTACATTTCATCTATAAATAAGCAATACATTAAACTTTACTAATATTTAATATGCAAATGACATCCAGTCCTCACAACGTCCCATGTCAAGAGCCCACACAGAGACCATATGCATGTACGATGTGTCCTAGAGCAAGAGAGGGATTCATAGCATGGAAGTATGAACAGAGGAGTCAAGGCTTTTGTTTGCTTTTGTTGTATTTCCACATAGTGCATAGTTAAGTGGATTTGTGGACTTCATTATTTAGTTTTAATTATCTAGCCCTCAAAATTGACAGTGACTTTATAAGTTTCCTGCAAAGAAAATGCAGCTGAACATATTCATCACGCAAGTGTGAGTGAATTTCAACAAAAACCTTTGTATAATTGGAGATAGGATTGAAAAATTAGCCTTCTAATTTAGTAAGAGGGGCCAATAATGCACTTCTTCCATTGGGGACTACTTGTCTTTGAGAAGTGGTGACAATCATTAAACAGGTAGCAAAATAAATTGAACTTAAAACTTGAGCTTTAAATAAATAACTATATTTCAAGTAATTAAACCAGAAAAATTAAATAATGAATAATAATAAATGGCATTGTTTCCATCAAATACTGTTTCAGTGATAGAGATAAGATGTTTAACGTTAATAAATAAAATAAATATTTTCAAATTTTGTTTATTCTAGGTGAATTTCATTCTAACTTTGAGCATACTGTGTGTATTCACAGAATAAATATCATATACAACAATAAAATAGATTAGCTCAAAGATTAGAATTTTTATTAAAATTAAATAGTCATTTGGCAACCACTTGACCAAATCAAGCAAAGTAATGCTTGATAAAAAAGTTTAGAGACGACTGCTGTAGAGAATGAGTCATTTTCCCATTCAATATATTGAAGGTTATAAAGTGTGTTTAAGCGTATATGTAAGCTAAACATACACACATGTGTGTGTAAAACTGTATACTCCTGAACCCATATATGAGCTTGTGTAAAAATGTACTTTCATTCAATACACTTTTATTAAATATCAAGCCACTGCACTAAGTGCAGGATAGAAAATATGTGATGAGTTTTGCCTTCCAAGGAGCCACAGGTGTGAAATGCTTATATGTTTGTTGCAAAATTACTTGAAGGAAGTGTGTGATGGAGAGGTCAATAGGTAGTGAAAATCATGTATAGAAAAATATCTGGTAATTATCCTATGGTAGGAAGTAAACATTTTTCTGTAAAAATTATAATAATAAATAATTATGCATACCTAGAAAATACCTTTATTATTATAAAAATATATGTATGAACACAAATAATAGTGTGCTATTAACTCAATGCAACTGGCACCTTTGCAGATCCAAAATTGTCACGTTGGTGATTTATGGCCATTAAACAACACAGAATAAAACTTCTTTTATTTTAGATAGACTCCATTTCTTTCTAAAACTATAAATGCCTAGAATAATGCCTTGCCCATGGTAGGTGCACCATAAATATTTGTTGAATAAACACCAATATTAACACAGCTCTTCTCACACATCATTATCACCCAGCCTTGCCAATCACCTTCTCCCCTCTCTCAACCTCTTTCTTAGAGAACCTATTCCTTGCTGGCCACAACTGATGAACAGCTGACAAGCTGCCCAGTTTAATTCTTCCACTAAAATGAGAAAGTGGCAGTCCAGAGCAGGCAGGGGCAAAACAACCACTCAAGCTTGGCGAGATTTTTGGGGACCATACCAGGCTGAGCTTGTGAAACGCTTGGTAAATTCAGAGCGTCAGGATGACTAAACATGCTTTTGTAACTGTTGCTTTGTGAATTCTGATAAATAATGTCTTGGGTAAGCCAAATTACCTAGATACTAGGCCCATGCTTTGCTTTGGACTAAGTGGGACTAGAAGTCCAAGACAGAGAATACAAATCAGGCTCTAGTTATTTGATTTTTAACCTTCAAAGAATGATATTCTTTGAACGTAAGCACATTTCTCCATGGATGATCAAATCAGACATTGCTTCAAAATTTGATTGAGCTGGTTTTCTAGTTTCAGAAAATTTCTCAAATGGTTTTTACTGCCCAAGGGGAATGTGAATAAATACTGTGTCTGATGTACATGTCTACTCTTTCTTTTTTTTCTCATTCTACAATGTACTTAGAGGTAGCCTTTAGGAAGACACACCAATCAATAAATTGTGTTGGCAAAATGGTAAAGCATATTGATCCATTTAAATGAAAACACTTAAACAGATTTACTTATATAAAAAGTTATTTAAAATAACAAGTATTTAAAAAATTTCAATATTAAAATTTTGTGGATTTGGTAAAATAATCTCTTGAATTCAATCAGATCAATAAAGCATTGTTTAAAAATTACAGTATTAATTTATTAATTTTTTTCAGAATTGGAAAAATATATTCTTTTACGTTTCTTTATATCAATAAATAAGAATGTTTTATCTACATGTCAATAAAACGTGAATGTTTCATCTACAAATGATTTCATGTATTTAAAAAGTTTGTATTTCTATTATAAAGTCCTCAACAGAATAAAATTTCCCCCATTACATTATTATAAAACAAGAAGGTATGTTTAGAGGCTAATATTTAGGAAATACCCTACAAGGTTCATTTTAAACAGTCTAAGCATGTGATGGCATAAGGAAATTGTCGTTACTTTTATCAGAGAAACAGCACCCATAAAACACTAAAACCACAGTTTCTAATATCTGTATAATTTGAAAATAATATCTCCGCCACTGCCCTATGTGAACGTGATCGTAAGAAGAATACTCATCCCTTAATTAGTATTCTGAATATTATCAAAATTATAATAAGCCACTGGTATTCAGGATAGACTAAGGAATTTAATTTTATGTTTGTTTGTTTTTAGCCAGTCAGTAAGGAGTTAAGTTGCTTTCTACACTAGTCAGTGTTTGTAGCTCATTGTGGTTAAACAAAACAGCAAGACAATAATACTGATCTTTCCAGAATAAACTTATTCATATATATTATACATATATATTCATAATGTTTGGGAACGCCCAGTTCTTTTAACCCATGAAACGTTTCAGTTCATCAGTAACTAAGCTAAGAATCTGCAATGTAGCCTTTTAAAATCCTCCTGATCAAATTTAATTCTACTGGGTGATATAAAGGACCCATTTCCATTTCCAACCCTTTAAGGAAAATTGAAAGAAGAGTTTTAACAACTGTGCAGTTTGGTTACAATTGTTTGCTAATAAAAGACTGATTTTATTTCAGAGCAAGAAAAAATTAGCGATAGCAGCAATGCCCCAACTAACACACAGACTTCATTATGTTCTAGCTAGACGTATGCATGTGTTTATAAAATGTGGGCTCTCTGCTTTACAATACATAGAATAACTAACTAATTTTGAAAATCCAATCTTAAAACCTAATTCAAGGGGAAAACCTCTCAACCTGACAAAAGGAATTATTGCCGGAGATTAAACTGCTTGATGTTCTTCATTGTTCTAGTTGAGTCAGGAGGGAATATTAATTGAGATGTGCCATGGATTCCGGTGTGTGTTCCATAGTGTTTCACAGGTTTCCTGGTGGTCCTTCCAACAGGAATAGCATAAATGAGTGGAATAAGACGGATCATTCTGAACCACAGTAGTTAAGCCATTGTTCTGTTTGGCACAAAAGGTAATGGTTGGTTGATTTGCTTTATTTCTGTGCTGTTCTGATTTTTCCCCCATACACCCTAATCTCTACCACTTCCTCTGTGAGTCATCAGCAGCTGGACCCAGTGAGACCACGGGAACTGGCTCCTGGATAAGAGCTCTAATGGAGCTATTACTCAAGTTCAATTCTCTTTAAGTCTGGTAAGAACTGTGAGTTACAAGGAGATAGAAAAAAGAATTATTTTGCATTTTTTTTTTTTTACTTTGAAGAGCCTCCAAATCATACTGACCTATTTATATTTCTATGAAGATACATGCTAGATATATTTATCCCAGGAGTTCTTATGAACAAACACAATTTAGAGGAGAAAAAAATAAGAATATTTTACATTATTACCCACAGTAATTTAATGATTTTTGCTGGAGATTTTTGTTTATTGGTTTTGTTTTGTAGTAGTTTATTTTCTTTTGCATTTTCCAAAAGCAGAATTTAGTACTTTTCTTCCCACATAGAATCCATCCAACAGTTTTCGCTTGTCTACATCTGATACGGTTACTATTATAACCTCCGTTAGACATAAACATCCTTGTTTTCCCACCACACAAGGGGATCATGAATCAGATTCACAAAGAACAGCTTGATTTGTAGTTGTTTTTTCTCCTTTCCATTTGAAAAAAACGTAGCATGGCGTCAGGCTTTGATATGAGAGAGTTCCCACAGTCCGCAGGCAAAATCTCGCTGGCTGTGTACCTAAATCAGAAATTAGGCCAGAGATTTTACTAAAGAGGAAGTTGTTGGGTGCACCTGTAACCATGGCCATGGTGTCTGGCTATTTATATTTAACAAGACTCTGAATAGGAAAGCCCAAATCTTAGGCTTTACTGTTATTTAACTCCTCATGTGGAATCTCAGATTCCTTCAAGAAAAACAAGATATTTTCAAAATGCTAAAAATTATTAAAGAAGGCTTATTATTTAATACATTTCTCCTAGAGGTGATATAAAGGAAATTTGCAGGAAACACAACGACCACAGACGATAGTGTACATTCACTGACTGGAAGTATAAGGAAATAAGATGAGATCTCTGATGGCAAGTCTACAAGTAGAGAGAGTATACAGTGCAGGAGACCCCTCTTCCCACTATAAACTCTCTACCCATACAGACGTATTTTCTTCCATTAGCTCTCACCTTAAGGCACCAAGTATCTTTCTGCTGCCAGTCCCCATAACA
This sequence comes from Ursus arctos, assembly GCF_023065955.2. Lineage (NCBI taxonomy): Eukaryota > Metazoa > Chordata > Mammalia > Carnivora > Ursidae > Ursus > Ursus arctos. The sequence continues at coordinate 16,014,304 of NW_026622875.1, read as the reverse complement.
CCATGTGTTGACTAGAAGGCTCCATCTATTGAACCCAACCCGCCATTCATCCCTCAAGGATCACGTTTCCTGAAACTATTTTAGTCATTCTTCCCCTACCTTACATAGTTCAATGGTAAAATTGTTGAAAAGATTTAATAATTTGCCCTACTTAGAAATTTTTTCAGCCAACAAAAGACTCAGAGTTTTTAAAAGGGCAGTATAATTCTTTCATACATCTGCATTTAAAATCTATTTCCCCTGAAGAGGATTAAGTCTGAATTACTATGTCGGTAAGAAAATTACTTTTTTAGCCTTAGTTATATCAGGAATTGGGAAGTTTTAAATATCGTATATGTTAGTATTAATTCATTCCAAAATTGTATTTTTAGTACCACAGAAATGCCTGCCAAAAATGTAATGTTACTTTTCCAGAGAATTTTAATTATCTCTATCTAAATTTAAAGAAAATCTTTGGGGAGTTGAGAAATATTAAGGGATTTAAAGACTCAATGTTTATAAATCCCACATCAGTCTTCAACTATAGGTAGCTTTAAAAGTAACCACCTGACATCTTGAAAATAACTGTTTTTTTTAATATGTGTGTTTTATATTTTATGACATTGTCAGATATTTTAAGAGTCATGATTACATACTGGAAAACATCACCATACCTATTCAACTAGTTTACCTTTCTTTTTTTTTTTTATTTTTTAAAGATTTTATTTATTTATTCGACAGAGAGAGAGACAGCCAGCGAGAGAGGGAACACAAGCAGGGGGAGTGGGAGAGGAAGAAGCAGGCTCCTAGCGGAGGAGCCTGATGTGGGGCTCGATCCCATCACGCCGGGATCACGCCCTGAGCCGAAGGCAGACGCTTAACTGCTGTGCCACCCAGGCACCCCAACTAGTTTACCTTTCTCAAAATGAGTAACATGGTACACAAGTAAAGTTTCACAAGATCAAATGCAAATTAATTTTTGGTTAAAAAATAATTAAGATTTACTCATGTGTTTTGGAGAAATTCACTAAGTTTTATGGCACTACACTGCAAATTAATCCCTGATTAATGCTCATTTGTTTTCATGCATGATCTCTGGTACTAGGAACACAATACTTTTCCCCATATGTTTTAGCTTTTATTCATACAGCATGTATTAGTTTTACATAATAAGACATCTGACAGTTTTCCAATCTTTAGATGCAGAAGAAGTTGGAATAAGCCTGAAAGCCTGCCAGTTATATCCAGTTTTAACAGATTTATTTGCTCTACTTGGAAATGGGTTTCTTCTTTAAAATTTTGAACTGTTTACAAATGCTAGTTTTCTTATGCTGTCATTAATATTTACATTAACATTTGAAATACTCTAGAAATGTATAGTGGCTTCAATGATGTTTATTGTACATGAAACATTAAACAGATCCCAATTAGAAATTCCAAAAAAAATGTATATTTTGTGACCTGATGAGTACCAGGGATAGAAAGTGACCCCATATCGATCATTAATTCCTCCTTTTTATTTACTTCCTCATTTTCTCCACAAAGGTTTGCTAAGCATCTTTTATATATAAGGCATTGTGGTAGGTAGTTTTTACTTAAATCCCAAGTGGCTTACCCCTCAGCTTTGCAAAAATGTGTTAATGATAGTAATCATCCTGATAGTTGCTGTATAATTCTTTTTTCAAGGCCCTTTTACCTCCTGAACAAGTTTGCAAATGTTTCATACCATGGAACCTCTGTACTCCAAGAAAACAGAAAAGAAAACTTTCTGGTATCTTCTCCAAGCTTTCCCACCTCAAAGCTTCTAACCATGCAGTTTTCTTAAATGAAAATGTCTCATCCCTTTAACCATTTCTTTATATCTTAGCAACAGACAGTGTGAGGTAACAGGTTTCAGCATCTCTAGTCCTTCATAGTCAAAACTGTGATAAACTAAAAGTGGAAAATAGAGGGGGCCCCAAGAAGTCATCGCTTCCTCAGGTACTGTTTTGTATCTATCTCAACAAAGTGGGGATGAAGACCAGTGAGTGACTCTTGGGAATCCGTGCTCTTCGGCATCCAGTCCACAGAGAACCAGGTTTTGGCTCAAAGCAAGTGGTTTGCTAATGGGTTCAGTCACAAGTCTGAGGGTAGTGTAGAAAATTGGAACTACAGACTGGAAGATGGAGGGAAAAGTGCTAGGAAACTTTCAGGTTACCACCAGTGGGACAGTCTCACCAGCACTATCCATAGAGGCCTACTTTACTTGGTACTAGCTGTAATTTTTGGATGCTCAGGCAGACTGTAGAAAATATGAGCCTAAGGAATATTTGGCCAATAAGGGATTTGGTGACTGAATAAATGTCGAGACAATAACAACACAAGAATAAACTTATGGGGAATGGGGTAGCTTTCCAAATATGTGGTGACCTATTGGTAGAAAAGAATCATTCCCAATTGTGATAAAGATTAGTTGCATCACTATAGACTTAGAATAAGAATGACAATATTGGAATATGGAAGTATTACCTATGAGACTACAGTTTTCAACTTCCACCCATCCATAAAAATGTAAGTGCATCCTAAAACCAGAGGAATCAGAGAAGGCTTCTTACAGGAAGGACCGATAAAGAAGTGGTTCGGGGGGGCGCCTGGGTGGCACAGCGGTTAAGCGTCTGCCTTCGGCTCAGGGCGTGATCCTGGCGTGATGGGATCGAGCCCCACATCAGGCTCCTCTGCTGGGAGCCTGCTTCTTCCTCTCCCACTCCCCCTGCTTGTGTTCCCTCTCTCGCTGGCTGTCTCTATCTCTGTCGAATAAATAAATAAAATCTTTAAAAAAAAAAAAAGAAGTGGTTCAGGGGTAGCACAGTCGTTAAGCGTCTGCCTTCGGCTCAGGGCGTGATCCCGGCATTATGGGATTGAGTCCCGCATCGGGCTCCTACGCTAGGAGCCTGCTTCTTCCTCTCCCCACTCCCCTGCTGTGTTCCTTCTCTCGCTGGCTCTCTCTCTCTGTCACATAAATAAATAAAATCTTAAGAAAAAAAAAAGAAGAAGTGGTTCAAAGCGTGAATGCTAAAGTCAGGCAGGTCTGGATTTAAACCCTAGGTCTACCTTGGTTACCTTGGGCAAATTATGTCAATTCTCTAAGCTTCTGTTGTCTCATCTGTGTAATGGGAATAATATTATTCCCTGCTACATAAACTGGTAGTGACTATTCAGTGATTAGCTCTGAATTAATTTTGTGTTTTCAGCTTTTTATGTCTCTCCTACGAAGTGTGTATTCATGAAGCTGATTCATCTATGAAGCTGTATACAAATAATTTGAAATTAGTTATGGAAGCATAACAGGAAAGTGAAATCCCCAAAACACAAATGAAATGAGATAGGGTCATTTTCTTCGATCTTTTCACTTCCCCTAAAGTAAATTTATCCTGCACCTATTGATAATAATATTTGAGTAAATTTTAAATAAAGACTAACATGAAAATATAATGCATTCTATATTTCGTTAAACAACAATTTACTGAGTACTGCATTAGTTTCCTAAGGCTGCCACAGCAAAGTAATACAACCTGGGAGGTTTACAGAAACAGAAATGTATTCTCTCACAGTTCTGGAGTCTAGAAGTCTGAAATCAAGGTTTCAACAGGGCCATGTTCCCTCTAAGACTCTAGGTAGGATCCTCTCTTGCCTCTTCTTAGCTTCCATTGATAATCATCAATCCTTACCATTCCTTGCCTTGGAGCTCATTCCAATTCTGCCTCTTTTGTAACGTGGCGTTCTCCTCGTGTGTCTGTGCCTTTTCTTAGAAAGACAACATTATATTAGATTAGGAAGCCATCTAATAAACCTTATCTTAATTTAATTACATCTGAAAATACCTTATTTCTAAAGTCACATTCACAAGAACCAGAGGTTAGGATCTCAATATATCACTTCAGAGATACAGTAACTCATAAACAGGCATCTATTATATTGCTGGCAGCATTTAAGGCACTGAGGACACAACAGTAGAAGAAAAAAGACAAAGAAAGGAACTCTTGGGGCACCTGGGTGGCTCAGTCGGTTAAGCATCTGCCTTCGGCTCAGGTCATAATCCCAGGGTCCTGGGATCGAGCCCCCCATCAGGACTCCTTATTCAGTAAGGAGCCTGCTTCTCCCTCTCCGTCTGCCTGCTGTTCCCCCTGCTTGTGCTCTCTCTCTCTCTCTGTAAAATAAATAAATAAAATCTGAAAAAAGAAAAAAAAAAAGAGGAAGTCTTGTGATAATGGAAATAACATCTATCTTTGCTTTGGGAATAGAAGGTTTCGGCTCTATCGTTTGCTCAGGAATTATTCCTTTCACAATTTCTTCCTCCCAGCCATTTTTCATTTTCTGCATACTCCCAATACAACTCTGCAAATTCAGCTATCAGTTTTGTAGGTAATTTACAAAAAATTGTTTTCCTTACAAGTTCAACTTAGTAGGCAATTAATCCAATAGTAGATAGATTGAAGCTAAAAAGTATCAAGAACATATATCTACACTGTTCCCTTGTATTTGTTTAAAAGATATGGAAACTCTCAATCTTATTACTCTGATTGTATCACAACATCTGCCAAGCAGTGATAATGGTGTGCACAGACCTCCAATTATAGAATTAGACATGGTCCTGACTAAGTTGGCATATTGTCAAATTGGACAAAGACTTGACACAAACAAACATTAGGAGGATGTGAGTAGTAATAGAGAATAAAACTGAATGAATATTTTCACTATTCTCTGTTTCTAGTATTGTTCATATTAAAAAAGGTTGAAATTCTGAGAGAGTTAAATAGGAAAAAAAGGGAATTCCTATTTAAGACCTATAGAGGAAATTAATACATGCTTCCTAGAACATTTCAAGCAATTTAGAGGAAAAGTTAATTTCTCCCCAATAACCTTACAGTTCCACTCTTTTTTCCTGTTACTACATGATCTTATGTATTGTTGTAAAAAAAAACCCAAAAAACCAATATCATTATTGTATATAATTTGCAACTTGCTTTTTTCGCTAACAGTTCTCTTATATACTGAAAACCTTATGTTAAAATCTCTTGTAATTTATTCTATTAAATCTGTCAGATTCTGTTTTTTATATTTTGAGACTATGTTATCAGGTGCATACATATTTATGTTTTTTAAAACTTATCAGTAGATTAACACGTTTATCATTAAAAAGTCCATGCTAGTTCTACTAATACTTTTTGCCTTAAAAATCTATTTTTTCTGATATAAGAAAACTAAATCAACTTTCTTTTAGTGTTTCACATGATGTACATATTTTTTACCATCCTATTTCTTTCAAGCTTTCTGTTTTCTCTGTTTAAGGATGTCTTTTATGAGCAGTATATAGATGAGTTTTGTTTTTATTGTATCTAGCTTTATAATTTTTTTAAAATGGAGTATTACCTATATAATGTAATAATCTTTTAGGATTACTTCTACTTTTTTAGTAATTGTTTTGTATTTGTCCCATCTAATTTTATTGAAGTTGGTGATTTTTTTTAATTAAACTCTTTACTTTGAGGTAGTTGTAAATCCACATGCATTCTAAAAAATAATACTGAGAGATCACATGTGTCTTTTACCCAGTTTGCCTCAATGGCAATATCTTGCAAAACTCTAGTACAATATTACAACAAGGATATTGTAATTGATGCGATCAAGACAGAAAACATTTTCCTCATCCCAAGAATCCCTCATATTGCCCTTTAATAGTCATATCAATTTCCCTCATACTCCCACCCCTTCCTTAAACACTTAAAAACATATGTTCTCCATTTCCATATTTTTGTCATATCAAAACATTATGTAAAAGGAATCATACAACATAGTCATGTAATCATTAGAGATTGACTTTGCTCTGGCTACTCATCCAAGCTGTTGTGTATATCAATAGTTTATTCCTTTTATTACTGAGTAATATTCCATGATATAGATATACTGCAATTTGTTTAACCATTCACCCATTGATGGATATTTGTGCTACTTCCACTTTGAAGCTATAAACATTCATATTCAAGTGTTTATGTAAACATAAGTTTTTTTTATGTCTCTGGGATAAATGCCTGGAAGTGTAATTGCTGGGTTGTACTGTAGTGTGTATTTAGGTTTTTGTTTTTTTTTTTAAGAGAATGCCAAGCTGTTTACCAAAATAGTTGTACCATTTTACATTCTCTCCAGCAACCCAACGATCAAGTTTCTCTGCATCGTCACCAGCATTTAGTGTTGTCACTATTTTTTTTTTATTCTAGCCATTTTGATAGGTGTATAATGATAACTCGTTGTGGTTTTAGTTTGTATTTGCCTTATGCCTAATATTGATCATCTTTTCATGTACTTTTTGCCATCAGTATATTCTCTTCAGTGAAATGTACCTTCATGTCTTTTCCTCATTTTTAATTGGATTGTTTCTTTTACTTACAATTGAACTTTGAGAGTTCTTCATGTGTTGGAGGTATAATATTTTTCTGGATATGTGGAAATCTTTTCTCCTATTCTGGTACTTGGCTTTTTTATTCTCTTCACAGACTGCCACGGAGCAAAGTTTTCAATTTTGATAATGTCCAATTTATAATTTGTTTTTCTTTTATGGATCATGCTCATGGTGTTGTGTAAGAATTCTCTGCTTAACTTTAGATCCCTAATATTTTTTCCTATATTTTTCTGAAAGTTTCATACTTTACCTTTTATATTTATATCTTTAACTCATTCTGTATTAATTTTTATATGAGGTGAGATATTGATTTGATTGTTTTCACTCTGGGTGTCCAGTTGCTCCAGTGTGAATTGTTGAAAAGTTCTATTTCATCCACTGAATTGTTTTGCACTTTTGTTTAAAAATCACTTGGGCATATTTGTGTGGCTCTGTTTCTGGATTCTCTATTCTGTTCCATTGATCAATGTGTCTATCCGCCCACTAATATCACACTTTCAATATCTTGAAATAGTATAGATTAATTCCTCCCATTATATATTTTTTCAGAATTATTTTAGCTATTCTATTTCTTTGCCTTTCTATGAAAGTCTTACAGTAATCTTGTGTATATCTACAAAATATCTTGCTGGAATTTTAATAGAAGTTGTGGTAAATCTTTATATCTGTTTGGGGAAAACTAATATCTTTGTATATTGAGTATTCCATTGCAATTCAATATGTGTAAACACATTATGTCTCTCCATTTATTTAAATGTATTTAGATTTTTAAAAAATTCATTTATCAGCATTGTGTAATTTTTAGTATAAAAGTTCTGTACATGTTTTTGACAGATTAATACCTAAGTATTTATCTTATTTTTGAGTTATTATAGATAGTATTGCATTTCTAATTGACCTCCAAGTATTGATTGCTATAGTATAGCAATGCATATAACGTTTATTTTGTTACCTGAGAACTTGCTGAACTCACATATAGGCTTAAGAGTTTTTTGGTAGACTCCTCAGAATTTTCTACACAATCATATCACCTACAAATAGGGGCCATTTTATTTCTTTCTTCATCATCTCTATTTTAGTCATTTATTTTTCATTTTTTTAATTGTTTTTTAGTGAGTAAAGCCATAAAAGTGTATTAAGTGAAGATATTAGTTATCTCTTCTCTTTGCCTTTTCACACTAGCTAGAACTCTAGAACTGTGTTGAATAAGAGAGATGAGAGTGGACATATTTGCCTAATCCCTGAGCATTGTGGGGAAGCTTTCAGTCTTTCACTATTAGATATAATGTTAGCTGTAGGGTAGTAGATGTTCTTTATCAAATTGAAGTTTCCCTTTATTTTTGTTTTTCTGAGTTTAATCATGAATAGGTTTTGAATTTTATCAAGTTCTTTTCCTGTATCAACTGGCATGATCATGTGAAATTTCTTCTTTATTCCTTTTAATATGATGGATTACACTAATTTTTTAAAAATGTTGAACCTGCATCCCTGGAATAAACCCCTCTTGGTCATGGTGTGTAATTTATATATACACCGCTGAATCCTATTTGTTAATATTCTCTTAAAGATTTTATTGTGCCTACATTAATGAAGGATATTGGTCTTTAGTTTTCTTTTTTGTACTGGTTTGATATCAGAGCAGTATTTGTTTCATAAAATTAATTGGGAAGTGTTCCCTCCTCTTCTGTTTTCTGAAACAGATGGTGTAGACTCAGTTCTTCAACACTTCAACATTAATTTTGAAAAATACTCAGCTATTATTACTTCAAACATTTCTCTGTTCCATCCTTCCTTCCCTTCTTCCTTCCTCCCTCTTCCCCCTCCCCCATCTTTCTTTCTATCTCTCTTTCTTTCTTCTTCTGGTATTCTTATAAAATGTATGTTACATCTTCTGTAATTGCAGTACAGATTTTGGATAGTCTGTTTTGTTTTACTTTTTTCTGTTTTTAGTTTAGTTTTAGAAATTTCTATCAACATTTCTTCAAACTCACTTATTCTTACCTTGCTTGTGTCTGATCATTGATGAGCCCACCAAAAGCATTCTTCATTTCTCTTATAGTGTTTTTGAATTTAGGCAGTTCCTTCTTATTCTTTCTTCAAGTTTCCATCTCTCTGTTTCTCTCTGTTTACATTTTCCATCTGTTCTTGCATATATTGGACCATTGCATATAATTGGCTATCATATGGAATAGTTGATATCTTTTTCCACTAGATCCCTTAGCATATTAACCGTAGTTATTTTAAATTTCCAGACTGATAATTCCAAGATCTCTGTCATATCTGAGTGTAGTTCTGATGCTTTTTCTGTCTCTTCAAACTGTGTTTGTTCTTTTAGAGTATGCATTGTCATTTTTTGTTAAAAGCTAAACATGATGTCCCAGATAAAAGGATCTGTATTAAATAGGTCCTTGGTATGAAGTTTCATGTCTAGCTGAGTAGGAATTAGGCTGTGTTTTCTGTTTACTATAGCCATAGGTGTTAGAGGCAAAAATTCTGCTCATTGTCTTGTTTTTCTCTCCCATTATCTTTGGTTTTCCTAGACATGTTTCTAAATATGTTCCAAACGACTTCCACTACCTTGTCGCTAGCCATTTCACTCCCTTAGAGTTATGTTACCAATAGGAGTCGTGGGGTTTTTCCCCCCTCAAATGTAGTTTACTTACCAATTATTTCCTTGTAGCTAATCCTTTTTGTGTCCTGTTTAAATATTCCTATTCTCAGTTCATAATGGGATACTACTATACTCTCTTTTGAGTGCTTTACTGTTTTTTCCACTTATGTTTAGCTCTATGATCTGCCCAGAATTATTTTCTATATATGGTGTGAGATAGAATCAAATTTTATATTAACTTTATGTGGATAAACAATCTCTATCATTTATTTTCCACAACGGGACACTCTGAGAGTGAAAAGGACAGAATAAATAATTACATCAGGCCCAAATCATCCCCATACCAATACTGAAAAGACCCTTCTTTCCTACTGCTTAGCAGCACCCCATTTGTCATGAATCAAGTGTTCATGTATGTGTGACTCTGGATTATATCTGTCTATCCTTATATTAATCAATCCTGTATAATATATTACACCTTTATAGTAAGACTTGATATACTGTAAAGCAAGCTCTTTAATCTTCTTCAAAGGTGTCTTGGTTATTTTTGACTCTGCGAATTTTACAGTTAGTTTGTTAACGTCTGCAAAAAATCCTTTTATAACATTGTGAGATACATTGATTTTATATATACATTTAGAAAAAATTGATACCTGTAAAATGTTGAGCCTTCTGATCCATGAGTGTGGTGTATCTCTTTATTTGTTTAGATTTTCTTTAATTTCACTTAATAATGTTTTGTAATGCCTGCATTTTTTTCATATCTTTGTTAAATTTCTTTTTAAGCATTTGATATCACTGAAAATCGTTTTAAAACTGTTTTGTTCCTATTATATGGTAATTGATTTGTATATATTGATTTGTTTCTAGTAATATTGCTAAGTGTCTTATTAATTTAAATTATCTATGTGAAAATAATTTTGGATTTTCAAAATGTAAGCACTTATTTCATCTGAAAATTATTTCTAGTCCTTTGATTTTTTTCTTTTTGATAATTCTGCTGTAGATAGGTATGCTGTAATTTGTAAGCAAAGGTAGTATTTCCACTGTCATACAGATTAATAAATAAAATTTAAGAGTTTTCATCAAGGATTACTGAAGTCATGAATGTATTTTTCCAGTGTTTTCCACTATAATACATTAGCCCCATCAACCATGATTGCATTATCACAAAATTAGAAAGACATGAAGATGAGCATTTAACATACTAAATTGTGACACCCTGCTACTTTCACCACCATAACTACCATCATCCTTATAGGAGAAATTGGGGATAAATTAATGTCATTTTTAGTAACTCCACGTTTTGCTTTATTTTTCCCATCCTGAACTTTCTGAACATAATTAGATTCAGCAAAATCAAAAGCTCCAAAAAAACCAACACTATGAGACATTCTATTTGAATTATTTTGGTATTAGAACTTATCTCAGTACAAATATTCTATTTTTTAAAACTAGTTTTAGCAGTTCAAAATTATCACTTTTATTGAATCAAAATTTACCTGCTTGTATTTTTTTTCCCCCCTGGGAGAGTGTCATGACAGAGAAAAGATAGATATTAATCTTTGGAATTAGAAATCATGTAGTTCACAGTAAGGTTCACTGTTGGTTGGCCTGTTACTAAGGGCTCAGGCATATGTGAATCTTGTCTGGTCCTTGGGTATTTGGAACTTTGTTCAGAAGTGCTGGTTTAGGGACAAGAGTATGCTTTAGGGTCTGCAGTTGGGTCCACAGACAGTGGGCCTGTTACTAGGTGTGTGAATGGTGTGACTCTGTCAAGTCCCTAGGAGGACTCTTGCTGGGTCACTGGGCTGGTCCCTGGGCAGGCAGAACCGGCCTTGAATTGGCTGAGAGGGGCTGGAATTGAGTCTCAGGGCTGCTTCAGGATTACCAACCAAGACCAAAGTCTACAGACCTGGCTTTAGAGGCACAAATGGGCATGTCTCCCACCAGGTTCCTAGCTAAGCAAGACTGCCCCTGACCACAGCAGGGAGGTCCTGAAGCTAAATTATAAGACTGTTTCAGACTCTGCAGTCAGACCAAGTTTTGTAGGCCTAACTTTAAGCACACAGCTGGGTTTGTTGTTGTTGTTGTTGTTTTTCTGGTGGGTCTGTTGGGGAGCCAAACTGCTCAGGACCACAGCTGAGTCACTGGCCATTTCAGGATCTGCTGTCAGATCGAGGTTGGTTGGTTATTCTCCACGGGCACCATCATAGGCCTCTCAGTGGGTCCCCAGGCTGGCAGGACTGCATATGGACTATGGCTGGGAGGACTGGAGTCCAGTTACAAGGGCCATTTTAGAACTGAAAGTCAGACTGAGTTTGATGGGCTTGCTTCCAGATCATAGCTGAGTGGGTCACAGAGTCACTTCATGATCCATACCACAAGCTGAAAACTACGGGTCTACTGACTAAGGCATGAACAAGCTTGACTCCTCCTGGGTCCCTCCAGCATACGGCAGAATCAAGCCCAAATTGGCCTGTAGCCAGTCCACAGAGGAATGGAATTGTTTTCCACTTTGTAACTGGGACCACAGTCGTCAAGTCAGCTGCTTGGACACAGGCCTGTCTTCTCTAGGTTTCACAATCTCCTACTCAGATCCCAAAGCTCCCACAAAGGCTTTTTAAAGGTGTTTTTTTGGTTTTTTTTGTTTGTTTGTTTTTTGTTTTTGTTTTTTCTTGTGGATGGTTAACAAATTATCATTGTGCAGGGGGGATTGAATGAGGGACATCCTATTCCATTATCTTGCTGACATCACTCCCTCTGGAGAAACTTAAATGCATTTTAGTAAATGAAAGAGACCAATCTGAAAAGCTATATGCTATATGATTCCAACATCTGACATTCTGGAAATGGAAAAACTATGGAGAGAGTAAAAAATATCAGAGGTTAAAAATTGCCAGGGGTTAGGGGAAAGGAAGGGATGAAAGGAGAAACTACACTGTATGATACCATAATGGTAGATACATGTCATTATACATCTCTCCAAACCTACAGAATATATGACATAAGGAGTTAACCCTGATGCAAACTACAGACTCTAGACGATAATGATTGTTAGTGCAGGTTCGTCAATTGTAATCAATGTAGGCTCATCATCTAGTGGGGGATTACAGTTGGGGAAGCTCTGCATTTGTGCAAGCAGGGGCTATACAGAAAACTCTGTACCTCCATTTTTGCTGTAAACCTAAAACTTCCTTAAAAAATAAAGTCTATTAAAAATAATCTAGTCCAAAAGTTTATATAAAATGTTTCCTGTACATTTGTCGAGATGCTAATACATTGAAAAAAGTATGAAAATATAGATTTCCTAATATTGAATTGTCCTTGCATTTCTTTTTTAGAAAGCCCAATTAGATGATGTTGAAATAATGATATTGTAATACATTCATTAATGAATTCAAATTATTTCTATAGCTCTTGGACATTTTACTGAACAAATCTGTTTTCCTGGGCAGAGAATCAAATGACTGATTAATAAAAAGTTTTAATTTTTTATGTTTATATAGATGTAAATTGTGCAACATAGTATTTTTGAACTATCCCCTTTAAAATTTATTACCTTGACTTTGACAACAAATAACGAGGTTTTAATTTGTAAAAGAACCTCTCAAAGAGTTTAAATGATAAAAACTTGTGGTCCTTGAATGTTTGAAAGAACTTAGCAGTGAAACTCTGTGTCCAGTGCCTTATGGAAGGGTTTTTTTTTAATTTGGTTTTGTTTTTTTGTCAATTCCATCTATTAAGGTTTTTAAAAAATCTCTTATTGAAGATTAAGGGTACCTATATTTTGCTACAAATATGGTCCATCTGCTTAACCACAGTGCTCACATTTACTTGAGATGTACATGGTATTTCACCAGAGGAATGCTGACTACGCTGAAATGAATAGGTGCCTCCTCCCTGGATCACAGAGAGGAAGTCCAGTCCCATATACTCCTCTTCCCGGAGACCAGGCTGGAGAGGGGAGATGGTCTCAATACTGTGTCAAAAGCTGGGATCAACAGAAAATAAAAACAGTAACACGGCATCAAATACAAAGGTTCGGTAGGACAACAACTTGAGGACCTTATAACCAAAATGAAGAATAGTGATAAAAGGCAGCCATTGCCAGCCTTCTTCGAATTTTTTTTAGAAATTTATTGATTGCAAGAGAACACTCGTATTGGAACTGACATGTTTCTTACTTCGCGCTATGTTTGCCTTTCATTTCCTTTCACGCTCCATAATCCTAGTTTTGGGGCACTGAATAAGTGTTTGCCTTTACTGGCTTTGCTGCATGAAGTCATATTTCAGAAGCTATAATTTGACAAGTGGTACTTCTGAGTGAGCTTAATTATGACTCTTATTGTGTAAAAATTAGTGCCTTAATTGTGTTTGCAATTTTTGTAAGGCCAGTATTTACAATAAAAGTACCTTTTGTTTCTATTTCCCTCTTCTCTCTGTTGAAGCATATATTTTTTAAAGATTTTATTTATTTATTTGACAGAGAGAGAGACAGCCAGCGAGAGAGGGAACACAAGCAGGGGGAGTGGGAGAGGAAGAAGCAGGCTCCTAGCAGAGGAGCCTGATGTGGGGCTCATCCCAGAACTCCAGGATCATGCCCTGAGCTGAAGGCGGAGGCTTAACCACTGTGCCACCCAGGCGCCCCTGTTGAAGCATATTTTTGATTACTGGTAAGAGAAACTTAAAAACTTGGGGCAGAAGGCTCTTCAAACCCACCACGTGGAAGTATTGAGTCCTTGAGGGGTCATCAGACAATCCTATAACAGGGTCTTCCCCAGCCATGGAAAATTTGAACGTGACTGGATGTAGAATGGAAAGAAACTCTGCGAATCCAGTCCAGAGGGCAAAGGTCATTGTGGGTGAGGATCCATCCTCAGGAAATCCCCCCAGCTTCCGAGACTTCTGAGGATTACCTCAACTCCCAAATCTTGTCTTGGACAATTGAATGCAGCTGGCGAACCAGAGGAGCCGAAGTCCCATATGTAGGTGCCACGCATGCACAGCTGCGTATGCTGCTGCACGTTGTTTTAAGGACAGAAAGGACACTTACCATCTCGAGTTAGTTGACATTTGCCTGAATACACGCCAGAGTTTGTTACCTCCTGTATTACTCTGTTCACTTCCTCCACCTTTAACCCATTCTGTAATAAAATGAACCGTTAATGTGGCTTCTGACAGATGGCAAACACGGCCTAGGAAATAGAAGGCCAAAATGCAATTTTGAATAATGGAAACTTATCCTGTGACCAAAAGTTCCAGTTATTAACATGGACAAGAGAGGGTTCTTATTTTCCTAACTAGGAAATGACTAATTATAAGGATAAACATGTCAATAGATTCTTACCAAACTAATAAACCAGGAACTAAAAGTGCATCCTTCTCTTCATGCCATTAGGACATATTTGTTTTATTTTAGCTAACATGTTGATATGATAATTGTAGCTAGATGATAAATAACAGACAAGGCAGCAAAATTATTTTAGGGAAGTGGTTATTTTCTTAAGTAGCAAAATATTTCTGGAATCTTTGCTGGCTATATCCAGAGCAAAATTAACAAAGATCATGTTTATTAAAAGCCCCGTTGGTTTATCCCAGATTACTTTTCAAGATCTAGTACTTTCCTCCTCTTATTATTTCCTCTTCACCATGTTTTCCCTCATTTTAAATTCTCCATTGAGACTGCTTACCAAGTCGATTATCCCCAAACTCTCACTTTATAAGTTAAAAAAATAGTATATTCAATAACCCTAGAACAAATAGAATTTATAAAAATAATAATTTGCAGTGCCAGCGCTTTGGAAGGATTTTTTTTTCCCTCCTCTGTGAATGTGTCTAATGAGAGAATGTGTATCAGGAGGGGAATATACCATTTGGGTTCCCAGATTGCTTGCCCTATTTAGCATTATTATTTTTTTTAAGTTGCAATTAGTATTAGCCTTAAGAAATGAATGAAAATTGGTGATGAATGAAAAAGTTAATAGATGTTGGTATTGTAATTAGCAAGGGTCTGATCTTGCAAGAGCGGTTTTACAACTGCAGTCTTTGGAGGACATGCAAGTCTCCAGCCTGTCTGCCTGGAGCTTTGCACCACATGTGAGGGAAGGGTTTCGGTGGAGAGAGAATGAATTGCCCTCCTCTGCCACCCATGATGATGAGGATGTAAGGAAATGATATGGAGTCTGAGCCTCACTCAGCCTCAGAAACGTAGTCCATCTTTTCCCCAGACAAATGAGAACAGAATACAATAGAAGCTTAAATGGGCTGTGGAAGTAGACATAATGCAATTGAGAAGATGTTTTTATTTCAATACAAAACATAGGGCTGTTAGACTGAAGAAAAGAAGCATCTAAATATGTTCTAGAAAAGAGTGATCCTCTTACTTGGAAAAGTAGCAACCTGAATTTTTCTTTGTGCAGTTTCTCTCCCATTTGCCCAGAGGAAATCTTTATCCTTGGAGTCAGTCTTTTGTCTGAGTGGCACAGAAAACAAACTAAGTTTAGAGTAAAAAGTACTGGAAAAAAAATCTAAAGAAAAAGACAAAGGACTGGGGATGAATAATGTAATTATTTGTTCTGAGATAAGTTTGATGGTAAAATTTACAATTGGAAAATATATTTAAAACTAACAATACTCAGACTTGGTAATGGTGTCAAAAAATGACATTTCACACATATTGCTTGTGGGCATGTAAATCGTTATACTGTTCATGAAAGGGCATTTGGGAGGCTACAAATGTAAAATATTAAACATATGAATGCTATTTGACACTATAATTATAGTGGAAAATAATATATAATTGGGAAAGTCATGACTATAGTAATATATGTAAAACATACGGATATTCTTCCCAACACTGCCCAGAATTAAAAAAAAAAAAAAAGGAACTAAACCAAATAACCAAATAACCAGTGATAAAGGATAAGCTAAAAAATTATGATGCATCATACCATGGGATACTATGCAGTATTTTTAATAAAGGAGTTTAAATACAGGGGAAATTATGAAAAGTAAAAATAGAATTATAGAGGAAGAAAGCTGTTATAATTAAGTCACAAAGTACTTTTCACTACATTACAATGAAAAAGTTTTGCTTGTAGAAGTGGAAATGAACAACACCAATAAAGAAATTGCAATCTGGCAAAGACTAACCATAACACATATGACATGCAGAAATATTGACTTATAATATGTAAAGAGCTCTTGTAATTCAATATGAAAACAATAATCACCCAATAGTAAAATGAGAAATATTCATAAATAGTCAATTTTCAGATAAAGAAATGTAAGTTGTCAGTAGGGATGCTCAACCTTATGATTTTAAAATTTTAGTTAAACAAGGAAGTACCACTGTTTCACCTATCATATTGGTGAAGATTTTTAAAAAATGGTATGTAGAGTATGGTGAGAGTGAAAGAACATAAGTGGCTTCATTCTATTTTTCTTAATATGGAAAATGGCAACAAATATGGAGATTCATACGACAATAGTTGTAAAAATTTAAATGTACCTCTATTTTTACCCCACAATTGTGTTTCTGGGTATTTATCTTACAGAAATACTAGCACATATCTTACATTTATATGCAAGATATCCACAGCAGCATTGTTGGAAAAGCTAAAGATCAAAAATAAGCTAACGGTATACTTAAGCAAATTGTAGTACCTTCTTTTAATGTGATACCATGTGGCCATCAAAAAGAGTGAGGTAGACTTATATTGCTGATGTTTGACCCTTTGAGAGTCTGTAAATAAATGCATTATTAATGGGAAAAAGGTCCAAACTTTGTTAATGGCATGTTTCCATTTGTGTAAAGACCTGGAAAAAATGCAAAAGAAAAAAAAGCCCGAGATGGGAAAATGATTAACTTTTCACTCTATGCAATTTTGTTCTGTGTAATTTTTTTTTTTACTATAAGCATTGAAGTGTTTTTCAACATAAATTTTTAGATTAGAATTAAAAATGAGTTTAAATATACCTGTTTATTTAATGTAAAAAATATGCCTAAGTATAATTTTATATATTATATTACATATTTTGTTGTATATTGTATCTTGTCATATGTAATATTACCTTACATGTTATATATTATATTGTATGCATAGTTAAGTGCAGGAAAATTGAAACAGATATAACAAATGTTAATAATTAGCTTCTCTGGTGGAGTTATGAGTAAATCATTTTTTTTTGACTTTTCTTTATATTCTTTAATTATTTTTATATCAAATAAACACTTACTTATAGAAAGATTATTGATAGATGTTCACATGAATAGTTTTGACATTTTCAATATGCTAATTCAATCTTTATTTCACAAAAGTTTTCTTGAATTATATATCTAAATATTTCTTCTGTTCCACTGTTTAGGATTATTTTTGATTATTTATGTGTATGTTAATCCCTTCAGCTTCTCTTCTGTAATAATTGCTATTTCTAAGACTTTTTAGCTCCTTTAAAATGTCTATTTAATTTTTGTTACTTTTTAAAATTCTTCTATGTGCTTTCCTGCATTTTACTTAATTCCCATTTTCCTTTGTTTTCCTCTATTTTTAATAATTTTTTTATATTCTTTTATATCATTTTCCTCTTCATCTTTTGGAACTTCTGGCAGATCATGTTTCATTTTATTTTATTGTCTTTCCACTTCCTCCCTGAATTTTTGCATTTCCACTTTGAGGTCTTGCCTTCAAAAAAAACTAATTGCTTCATTATTTTTTTTTAAATGGGTAATTATTCCTTACATTTTTTAAATAAGCTGATTGGCAATATTTTTCTGGTGAGTAGCTTTCATCTGTTGGAAAGTTATACTACTTCTTTCTTTTCTTTTAAAATGATGGTGATTTTTTAAATCCAAGCTCTGCTAGTGTCTTTTTTAAAGTCCATTGTTAAATTAGTTGGGTTTTTCTGGATCAGCTACTTGCAAGAGTTTCCTTTGGGAGAGACCTATCTTAATAGTAACCCAGATGGTTGATTTTCATAAGGCAGGTCTAAGTTCTTCTCTGCTGCCCCACATTCTATGTCTCTGAGATACTTCACAGAACCCCACTTTCTCTGTTTTTATAAACCAAACCCAGTCTAGAGCTCAGCAGTTCACCTCTGCTCCTGCTCTTGCTGCTTAAAAAACAGACATAGATATTTCAACTTAGGTTACGCCCCTCATCTTCAGAAAGTATACATTTGCTACTACTTCTGAAATCTGCAGCGACAGCCCTCTCATAGAGTCTGCTACTTTTTCTCTCCTCTTCCTTCCATGAAGCTCTTTTATCACATTTTCAGATATCTCAAAACTGACTTGAGCTCATGATTGGAATTGAAATAAACTAATAGATTAACGTAATAAGCATTGACTTAAAAATTACTGAGTAAGCCTCAATGCTTAGTTGTATTGCATAGGTTTGCAATTTATTTAAGGTTGTTGGATCACAGTCCAATTAGTAATATCTTCAGGAAGAATATATGGATACTTGTTTAGACCCTGCCTATTTAGGAATGTGTATAATGAATGGGTTTTCTTTCCCTCAAAATGTAGAAGGCAATCTTTGTGGACTTCTTGCATTTAAAATGCAAGAGAGAGATGTCTTTTAAAAAAAGAAAGGGATATCTTAAACTCAAGTTTCCTTATTTATAAGTAGCCTAATTTATTCTCTGGCCATATTGTTGTTTTTAAAGATGGACGTATTAGAGTATAATTGTATTTAATATGATTCTATTGCTACTACATCCACAGAACTTTATCAAAATTTCTTTCCCAGTCTCTAGGACTTTTGTTGATTTTTACCCTATCTTTAGAGTTTATTAATTATATTGGTGGTGATGTGGTCAGGGATCAGTAAATGCCTATACACCTGACATCTAGAAATTTATTCAGATGGGGATGTTAAACCTCAAAATATTTATGTACCTTCTATTTTAGGGTAACCTTTTTTATGAGAAATAGTTGACACCTGTAAATGATTTATTTTTTTCCAAACCACTGATATTTTCCAATTTTAATAAGAAAACAAAAAAGATAGTAAAGAACCCAGGAAATCACATTTTAGTCCATACAAAGGGGGATTTCATGTTTGACCAATAACCTTCCTTTGAAATTAATTCCAAAAGAGGATTCTCAAATGTTCTTAATTGCTGGAATCATTATTGAAGTAAACATACACTATCTCAAGATTAGTCTCTTTAAAAATAGCAGTTATGAGGGTTTTTCTGTTCAAGTATGCACCTAAAAATCAATCTCCATACTTGACAGTCAGAGCTCAGGTAAAATTATACAGAAACAAATTATTTAATACTTACTGAATCAGATTCTTCTTCTAGTTCGTACACCATTCACTGTTTTAGTGAAATAAATAGACCTCTAGTTGCCTGAGTTATTCAGCTTCCAAAGTGCTTGGCTTCATCCCAGAAAGTAGTTTACACAGTGACACTTTACAAGTGTTAAAGAGATATGAAGAGGTACTTGTATACTCACAAGAGCATACATCTGCTAATAACTGGAATTGCCCTCAGAGCCTGCGGCTCTTTATTGACCGTCTTCAATAGTGCAAATTTTCATCTTTTCAGGGTAGGCCTGCTTTTCGTGTAGTCAACTAAGAATTGTCCAATAGCATTGTATGATTTCCAAACTTCACAGAAAAATCTTCTGGTGAACTAAAAATAAATGTATCTATACTAAATTGCAACTTTTTGACTTCATTGAAAATGCAAATTAAGAAACCATAGACATTTAAGAATATAGAGCAAATAATTCTTTGTGTCTAAATACATTTCTAGAACATGATACAATATTTTAAATTGAAGCCCAGTAATAAATATTTACTCACATCTTATCTAGTAATGAATTTTAATGTCTATGCCCACATAAACTATATTCATAGTTAATATATAATTTAATTGAAAACAATTATGAAAGTACATATTCATATTTAAATTTAACTTTTTACCCTTTTTGTTTACTAGTAAGTTGTGTCTTTTCTCTTTTACATGGGTAAGCTATCCCTCTTTACTCTTACTACTAAGATCTTGATTCTTCTATTACTACCTTTCTTTTTTCTTTTTTCTTTTATTTTTTTTAAAGATTTTATTTATTTATTTGACAGACAGAGCGACAGCCAGTGAGAGAGGGAACACAAACAGGGGGAGTGAGAGAGGAAGAAGCAGGCTGCCAGCAGAGGAGCCTGACGTGGGGCTCAATCCCAGAACACTGGGATCACGCCCTGAGCCAAAGGCATACGCTTAACAACTGCGCCACCCAGGCGCCCCACTACCTTTCTTTTTTAGATACCTTTAATCCATTTCTCTCAACTGGGTCTTGTCCTCCCATGTTCAAGAATGTAGACTTATCCTTTATCCTGAAATATTTCCCTTGACTCAACTTTGAACAGTTATTGCTTTTATCTCTTTTGGGGTTATAAACAGATAGGAAAGAGACAAATCATTCTGAGTCTTGAATGCTCTATTACATATTTCAGTCATTCTAAAAATAATTCAATCACTTAAAATAGGAGTGATGAGGTTTTGAAAATGGAAGACATTATCTGATGAGTTTTAAATCTTGAACAAATCATCTTTTCCATGTACGGAGAATGAATTTGGCAGTAGGGAGAATAGATGGTTGGAGACACTTAGAAACAGAAATTGACAGGACTTAGTGATGGATTGATATAGCATGATTCGAGTTTCTGGCTTAGGGAACTGGAAAGATGGTGTATCTACTTTCTGCAATTGGAAATTTAAGTTTTTGAAGGTAGGATTCTAGAAAATGCCATGAATTTGGAGTATTTTGGAACATACAGGTGGAGCTGTTGAGTAGGTAGCTGGGTATAGGCCTGAAGTTCAAAAGTAAAGTCTAAGAGAGAGATAAACATTTGGGAATCATTTGGGTATAATTAATCAATGAAACTATAGACAAAAATAAGTTTACATGGGAAGCGATTATAAAGTAATATGAGAATAGGGCCTAAAACCAAAAGAATACTTACATAGTGAATGGTCAATATAAGAAGATGTCTGCCACAAAGAGTTACAAGTAGCCAGAGTTAGAACAATAGAAATGTTAGTGTAAATTAAACCAAGGGAAGATGATTTTCTGAGAAAAAAGTAATTAACAGTGCCATACGTGGCTTAGCGTTCAAGAAAAATTAAAAATTTCCATTGAATTTTGGGACATGGATGTCCATGTGGATCTCAGCCACAGCTATTTGGTAGAGTGAACATCCAATCTTCCTTTAACCCTTGAAGATGGGCTTAGACTACTATGCAAAAATTATATTCATGTTGGTCAACAATGACCTACTGATCAAAATCAATTTCCTGTCTTTAGTCTTATTGCTCCTGAAGTCTGTTGATGATATTGAATACCCTTTTTCCCTTGGTTATTATTTCTTTTTAAGGCCTAATTTCCTACTCTTCCTCCCTTGGTACTTTTTCTGGGTTCTAGGGTGTGCTCCTCCATTTGGCTGTTCTTCTAGTCTCTTTTCCAGTTTCGCTTTGTATTTGCAAAGATACATTGAAAACCATACAAATTGCCTAGAACAATACAGTCACTACAGGAGGGACATATACTAGTGGCAGGGCAAGTAAGGTGACACTGATAATGTTCTTCTGAAAGTTTTAATCTTAGCCACAGGAAATATAGTTTTCATTTTATTTCTTATTAGTTCATAATTTGTGAATAAACCTGTAAATTGTTCCAACAAAAATCTTAATAACATGAGTTCAACTTTAAGAAGGTCCAATATATTCTAATCAACCAAGATAATCTATAAATTAGAACCTGTGATTTAGGCAAAATATTCCCTCAGATTGGCAGTTATGACAACAACAAAGTTTGAAAACAAATGTAATTTTGTATTTGAAGGGAATGTGAACAGAAAGAGTGATATTGAATTCTTAGTCTATGGCAGACATTGTGCTAGCTTTTCTATGTGTTTTCTCATTTAGTCCTCAAAAACTTCTCTTTTAGGTAAGTTTTGTTATCTTTTTTTGTTTCAATTCAGGAAAATTGAGACTGGTTAATCACTTTCACTCGGGATATAAAGCTAATAGATGACAGAAACAGGATTCAAATTTAGATCACTAAAACTTCTAATTACATGCTTTTCTCACCAAAATACCCAGTAGTGTTTTTCAAAGTTGTGCAATATCCCCAAAGACAAGAAAGTATAGATGGTCACATTTAGATCCTAATACTTTATTCAAGAATTGAGTTATAAAACAATTGCCATGGATCATAATTTTAAACAATTTCATTTTGTTATATTTGGTAACCTTCTGATATCTGTGTATACTTAGAAATGGAAATGCATGGTTTCCTTTTGAGGACACAGCTAACCATGGTGTTCACTGAGTTTCAAATACAATGAAGTCATGCATCAAACTTTGGCTCTGGAATCACAATGCAAATTATTCCATAAATAATCTTCTCCAGCTAACAAAGTCTAAACATCAGTTTTAAACCTTTCAGTTTCATTAATGATAGACTCTTGAAAGACCAACCCTCCATTTGCCTGATTATAGTAGCTTGTTCATATATAGTGACTAACTAATAAAATGGCCTTTTAATACACAGCACATAAAAGAAAGGCTTGTGATGTCAAGTTTCCTTCGTTCAAGATGCTTTTGTTAGATCATGATTCTCTACAATGTGAAATCATTATTATTATATGAATCACTATTCCTGAAAATCAGGCTTTATCAATAACATGACAAATTCAGTTTATCCCATAGGGGAGCAAAAAAGGGGGAAAAAACATATCCTAAACAGGTATGATTATTTTTTAATTTACTTAGATCACAATATTCAGTAGATATTATTTGACCATCTAAGTTGCAAAATTGTGGTTGTAAATGCTAATTTTACTTTAAAAAATATAACAAAGAGACTGGTCCAATTGCATTTCTTTAGAAAATAGGTGAAATTGAGGACTCTTTGCTTTTTCTAAGAGGAGTATTGTTATTGCTTCCAAAAGTTTGGTGATTCTTGCACCAATGTATACTTAACATTTTCCATATTTTTCATACATAATAGAAAATAAGTGTTTTCTAAAACTTACCAAATACTGAATTTAAAAGTTTACCTATTTGTTTTAAAATCTGAAATAATAGACTAAAGAATGAATTCATAAACGATGCTTCCATGGATGAAATCTATATTACATTCCTGACACTAATGACTTTTTTAATAGCAATAAGTTGTTTCATTGTGTCTGTCTTCAGGATTTTGGATAATTCATCATTTTTTGGTCATAGGCATAAGAAGTCACTTAACATATGTAATACATATACTTTCCTCAGTGACAAACAATAATTATGTGTTTAAAGCAGATTATAAATTAGCGCAAATGTTTAAAATATACTTAGTTTCCATTTTTGCCATTTAAAAGTGAAACTAAATCTTTCAGGTTAAGAATGATGTTACATTTAGGGTCAATTACAATTTATGACTTCATTCCACTTCTTTGTTTTGCTTTTCTGTTCCCCAGTTACTTAAGGAATGTGAATCTCAGTAAGTTACATTTATTTTGAAATAAAAATATAATTCAAAACAAGTTTCACTGCCAGTGGAAATTTTCTAAAGGTGTCTGTATTTTTTTAGGAAGCTGTGATTTATTTACACATTCCCTCTCTGTAAGCCACTCTGTTCTATCATAATAAAACCTACAAATAAAGGATCAGCTCTATGGAGCAATGTTGATATAATACTAAGAGTACAAACACAGTACTTGTTTGTCAAGAGAGTGTCCAAAGATTATTTCATCAAAGTAAAAATATAGTACTTAAAAGCAATTTCCATTATACACTTGAAACTTTGAAAATATTCATGGAAGATTAAAATAATACACATTTTCTGGCATATCTAGTTGAACATCCCTATAGATCAGAAAAACTAATTTATTGTAAGTGATAATGACCTTGAAAAATAACTTACCTTTTTACCATTATTATTATTTTCTTATTGAATCCACTTCTTAAACCATTCAGATTATTTTTGCCATTTATCTAGATATTTAAATGTTATGTTCTGAATTTGGAGAGAAAAATCACAGACTCAACTTCGTTCTCTAATTTAAATCAGATACACATAATAATATATGTGTGTGTATGTGTATGTATTTAAAACATGAGTAACATAATAGGCTAATTGTTTTTATTCTGAATGAGAAAATTAGCTAACCCCTTTTTAATCTGAAGAATATCAAAAGTATTTTTTATAGAGTTGCTAGTTTATAATTAAAATTTTCAGCTCAATGAACAAATATTCTTTTTATGCTGCATAAAACAACTAAACATGACTCTTGCTTATTGAATTTATATCATTTTTAATGTGGTATTTGCACAAAATCCTTAGAAAATCAATGAGTAAGTGATGAGTAAAGAAGGCAGAGAAAAATATAAAATCTTCTTTGCAAATATAAATCATAGCAGAATGTGAAAATGTAAGTGAGAGCTCTCTTATAAGGCTTGTTTGAGATGTGCAAAGTTGCAAACAGTCTGGGTAAAATATTAACAAAGAGAAGTTGAGAAGCAAAGTAACATGGAAAATCATCTAGCACAAGGATCTGGAATATGGTAACACCTCAATAACTATTTGTTGAATCACTTGGAAAAAAATCACATTAGTAATCACATAAGGAGAAATCTCTGAATGTATTTTGAATATAGAGTAACTTGGTATAGTTTTAATACGTTTGTATTTTGAGAGTTTCCATGAAGGACTTCCTTTCATTTAATTTACTTAACTTTGCTTTAATTGATTTTTCAGAGAATTCCTTATGGTGGCAATGATTCCCCAGGGTGCCAATTTTGAATCACGCTATGCTTAATTTTTAAAAAAATCAACTGGCTCAGGCAAATGAATTTATCTAGGAAGAAAAATATTGAAATATTTCCTTTAGTCTGATCTAAATGCTGTCAGATTTGTTATTGCTGATTTAATATTATTAATTATATAAGATATATTATACAATCGTATATTTTATAAATTAACATTGTTAATTAAATATTAAAATTTAAACTTTAAAAAAGTTTTAGTATAATGTTTATAGCATTTCTGTCTCATAGAGTCATCAAAGGTGGAGTTAAAATTATTATTGAAGGCAATATTGAGTGGATTGATAGTGAAATATGTTCTGAGAGATTACACTGTTGGAGACTTAAGTCTTTTCCAGATTGAGTTGTGTCTGATAGTGGGTTTTGTTTATGTCTTTGTTTGTTTGTCTTGGTATTCTCATCTACTTTCCCTACTTGACTCAGACAAAAGCAATAATTCATTGGTGTGGCAAAGAAATGTGTATAAATAAGTCATAACAAATAAATATAAAATGATTTGTATCTATATAAACATATAGATATGGATATATGTAGCTTGCAAAGTGCTTTGTTAAGAAAGAAATGTGTGTAGGTGTTTTGCCAGTATTATCTAATTTAATCTGCATGTGCTCTTGTACTACTGAAGCCAGCTCCTCTTGGCTCACAAGAGATGATGGTTAAATTTTCAGAACTATTGAGAGCTGAGCTGCTCAACATAACTCTTAGTATAAAAAGACAAATTATAAAACTTACCACAAAATGAATTATACTAAAAGAGATAATATTCAAAATTCATTAATTCCTAATTATTATACAATATTTCATCAATATCCTGATTTTGATTGTTATTTATAGTTATTGAATCCATATGCAGAAAATAATATCATGAGATAAATAATATATTTTACATTATTTATAACTATATTATACATATAATGATGTGCAACTGCACATCTCTTCCCAACTCTGTGTTGGAAGCTTGAAATTGGCTGTGGTGGAAGGAATTACACCATAAGAAATCAGCAAATGCAAATTAGACATTTATAAGCATTTACTGGTAGAGCACAGATTTTGTGCCTCTATCAACTATATAGCCCTTTACAGAAGTCGAAATTTAAACTCAGAGAAGAAGAGTTGAATCAGAATTTAAACTCAGAGAATGAGAATGAATTGATCTAAACTCATTAGAATTAGTTGATCAAATGCCACTCCTCTTATAAGTGTCAGAATCAACGTATTCTCCCTGATTCTAAACCTATGTGTGTATATAGCTACACATGCTTTGGTGATGCTTTGTTGTCTGGCAAACATAGATAACATTATAAAGCCCAACTTTATTGAACACTTCCTGGCTGCCAGTTTCTCTGATAAGTAGTTGATTTGATATGCCTTACCTTAATTGTCACAGAATAATTATGACTTTCATCCTTATTTGATAGATGAATGAAGGGTGGCTTTGGGAATTTATTTGCCTTTTCTAGAGGCAAGATTTGAACTCTGACCTTTCTAACTCTGAAGCTAGATCTCTACTCATACTGTTTACCCAAAAAACCTTCAAAGGCTGATTTAAAACGAAACAAACAAAATGGGTGGAGAAAGAGTATACACATGAACTTTCCTAATATTATTGACGCCAGACTTGAGTCTACTTTTATTTTTACTTTACTTCTTACTTATTTGTAAATACTATAAAGTTGCCATAAAATTCATCTACTAACTTTGTTTCTTTTTGATGCTGATTAAAAAAAAGAAAAGAAAAAAATGCCTCCCCTCACCTTCCATTCCATAAGGGCAAAGACTTCTCTTTAAGATTTTTCAACTTAAATATGCCTGATGAAGTGGAAGCCAAATTATAATATAAATTCAGGCATTAAGGAGAGACGCATACGATTTCAGGAAACATTTTCAAGGGGCACAATATTATTTAAATATAAAATATTAGTGTTTTTCACTCACTTCTCTAAGCTATTTAAAGTGGTTTCATTAAATATCAAGCTTAAATAATAAAGACTAAAATGTGAAATGATCGATAATGTTATTAAAGATTATTATTAAAGAAACAAAGGCCATAAGAAGATACCAAGGTTTAGGTGAAAGACAGACACAGGGAAATAAGACTGATAAAATGCAATGATGAAAGGAGAACAAAATAACTTCAAGCAAATTGGTGTTTGCAGGAGAAAAAATGAGAGAGCATTAAAAGAAATAGAAGCTCGGTCTGATAATAGCAGAGAAGTGAAGATCGTGTCTTTATAGTTTCCAAAAAGGCTATACCATCCAATGAAGATGTTGCTATTTTAGATTAATATATTCTTTTTAAATTAAATATGCACTCATTTACAAATAAGTCCTATTCAAATATTTTCTGAAACTACATATTCACTCTTCGGTTGAGATCACATTCCCCAGCTATTTTATTCTGTTCTTATATGGAGTTATGTCAGAAGAAAAGTTTTCATTTCAAGGGAGCTTAAATAATACCTGAATCAGCAATTTTTAACCTAGAGGTAGCCAGCATTTGAAAGCAACAGGATTATTATCTAATGGGAGATCGACTTTGCTTATTAAATATCACTTTATATCACTCACTCCATATAATTTTTAGAGTTGAAATTCAAATAATGGAATTTTGATTTTCCACCCTTCGAGGCATTATTTTGTTAACGTGTGGGGAAATTTTTAAGAAATCTATGTTGTGTTTTTTTCCCCTCGGATCTGATAGGAAAAATCTCTAAAAGGAACTGTGAAATCCCTATGAATATTTCACTTTAAGCAACACTTTACTAAAAAGTGATATGTGAAATAATATAAAAAGCCCCCAAATGTTCAGAAACTTAGGGAGTGGGACTAAAAGAGAAACAAGCTATTCTTTTAAAGCATGTATAAAACTTTGCAACAAAATGAATGATACTGATACTGGAAACTCAAGAAAAGGTCAATAAAATCCATTTTTGTTTTTTTTTACAGATTGAAAAGTCTGTTATTCAGATGCTATAATGAGAATGGAAAACTTACCCAAGTTTTATATACTAAGCTCTTTGTTTGTTTGTTTGCTTGAGTTTTAGATGGTACAAATACAAGCACAGTGATAAAGGGACTCCATCATTTCAACTTAAAGTATGGTAAAAGACTGGCTTTCATATAGAACTGAAATTCTAATTTTTTTAACCATTTTAATTTTTTGGTTTATATGATGTACATCTCAGTTTAGAATATTATTAAGTTTAGAAATACTACAAATAACACATTCACAAGTAGGAATATATCTTTGATTGGAAAATTGATTTTAGTAACATTTCAAAGTTATGGTTTTATTTTTTACATTTTCCCATAAAAATATTTTAAAATTGTCACCATTATGATTAAATCACGATTAAGGTATATCATCTTCTTAACAGATTTATTATTTATCTTCTAATGTATAAGTCCAAATTTTTTTTTGTAGAATTAAAGGACCTGAGTACTATTGAAAATAATAAGCTGTGATGCAGATTCAAAGAACGTTTTATTTGAATTTTATAATTATGCTATTATTTTTTCTTACTTTGTTGCTTTAAAATATTTGATGGCATTAAGTTATTAGTATAATTTAAAATATGAAAAAGAAAAGATTTGAATTTCAAAAATTAGAAGATGATCTAATTAGGAATTTTGATTACTTTATAACACATTACTCAGTCTTTAATGTATTAACGAATACTACCAATAACTAATAAGAAAATATGACAGGAGTCATCTTCCTAAAACACACATTACTAGACCAATTCTCCTTATACTTTCTTAAGCATTATAGGATTTTTTCCCCATATGGTGCAGTTATCACTATTAATGAAAAATGAATTATTCCTGACTTTTAAAAATGGTCTTATAGGGGTATGTATTTCAATTTTAATTAGTAGCTGAATGAAATACAACCTGGATAAATACTGTATAATTTTATATTCACAAGTTGAAATGAAAACATGCTGAAACCCTAGTCAGTAGAAGAAATGAAGAGAAGAGATAGAAAGAATTATATATAATTGCATCAATCCAGTATCTTCGTTAAGCTGTTTCTGTACATAGAGTGCTTTATTTGGCTGAAAATATTCCTGAGAAGATAATGCTAGACTTACTTATTCATATTATTTACAGATCTACTTGACGATGACCACAACTGATAAAGAAACAATGGATTCTGTAAAGTGGAAAGTGAATTTTACAATGCAGAAATTACCTATCAGAGTCGCCTACTTTCTGATAAATTTAGATATTGTATGATTGCTCTAAACAAGAATAAAAAGCATGATTTGAGAATTTGGATGCAGGATGGGAGAGGAGAGGGGAAGGAAATATTTTCAGCTGTCATTTGGTTCAAGTGACAACATATCAAGTGAGTGTATTATTCATCAAAGATACTGACTTTTTCTTCTGGACTGTTCCTTAATGGATTTCCATTTGTTGTTTATTTCCTGAATGTAAAGGAGTAGATAAAAATCAAGGATGGTACAAAGCCTTGATGAATTAACTTAGTCCCAATCTGATGAACTCTTTTGCAACTCATTTGTCGAAAGTGAAAAGATTATAGTACTTAGAAGATACAATTGCCTGCATTCTTAATTTGGCATAGTAAACCTGAAACAAAACTGCATATTTTATTGAATATTAGTTATACTGTGAAAATCTTGTCAATTCTGCTATTTTTTCTTAATAAAAATAGTTGCTTTCAAAGAATTAGACATTTTTAAAAATTGAAAACCTTATATGAATTTCTTAACTGCCTTTTAGGACTGGAAGAGCCCTCAGAGGTTACCTAAACCTATCCCTATATTTTTCTGGACAGGAAATTGAGACCATACAAATTAAAAAATCTATCTAAATTGCATAGCTACTTAAAGGCACTTAGAGGATTTTCATCCCAAGAAATTCATGGGAAAAAAATGATACTGTGTAACACCCACTTCCTTTTTACTTGTCTCATTAAAATTACTCTGAATCTGTAAAGCTATAAAACATCCAGGGTAACATAGATGTCCTTTGGGGACAAAGTAGTAATGCTCGATGCATGTAACTATGTGCGTGCATGTGTGCGTGCGTGCGTGTGTGCGTGAGTGCGTGGGTGTGTGTGCGCGCATGTTTATCTTTGTGAATTACTGGACTTCTCCAATCACTTTTCTCAGTCCCCTTGTTTATAGATTCAAGTGTTAAGTGACAAATATTCCTTTATGTTGGCCTGTTTTGAAGCTCAATATACTTTTTGTTAGGGATTTGTTTTTGATTCTTTCAGATAACTCTTTTCTGAGATAATATAAGAAATAAGAGGTTAAAAAATAGAAGACATACATCCAGCACGTTGTATAACAGAGCACCAGAACTATACTTCAGCTGTTCCAAAGACTGTGTTTCGAGAAACAGAAAATTATCTCAGAACAACGTGGTAAAACTCCATTGTATATTGTGATTCCCCTGTTGTAACCATCGCTGATGCCAACACATGTTCTGCATAAGTAGAGAAACACGCATTGAACTCAAAATGCCCCAAGAGTATTGTCCTTCATAACACCCTGGTGTCTCGTGTGTAGCTGAATGAATAACAAATGACCGAGCTATTAAGATACTAAACAAAAGTCATCTAGGCCCATAATATTGATGTAACAGCATCTCAGCACTGTATTTGCTTTCATTAGTTTGTCTAGAATAAATCTTTCTAACTTAAAAAAAAAATCACACTGAGCTTGGTGGTAATTTGCTCCAGGAATTTTTTAAAAAGGGAATCCTGCTGTAGCTCTTTTTAGTAGTTGCATGTGTTTAATATTACAGGCATATTTACAAATGTGTGATTGTTCAGCTTCTAGGGTTTTGTTTTTAACAAGGTCTAATTCTCGATGTTACTCTTTATAAGTTTATCTTCTTCAGCATACACTGCCAAATATACAACGAAAATGAAATCTGCCCAATTGTTGAAGTATATAGTATTTATGTCTCTACACCTCTTTTCAGCATGATTAAAATCAGATTTTCAAATTGATTTGAGAGAGCATGAATTAAGGAAACTCAAAGTTTGCCATATATATATATATATACATATACATATATATGTACATATATATATACATATACATATATATATATGTATGGGTGTATATACACACATAGAGCCTAGAGGGAGTTTATCGTTGTCCCATTGTCCTTTCAAACGTGAACTCCAGTCTAAGTGTGGTGTTTGTGCATACACGCATGTCATATGTGGGGTTGTGCTCACAGGGATATTAGAAAACGGGTCGTGGTACTCTGCTTTCATTCATATTTCATAAATATCCAAATTGTCAAGACCCAACAAATTGCAAATAAAGAACCTCCCATTGTCCAACATTTATAACAGCTCAGCTAAGTTTTAACATAGTGGCCCTCTCTACCTTGCATATTTCCTATAAAACAGTATTTGAGATGAATTAATGTGGCCAGACTCTGAAAGCCCCCAGATAGCTGCACCAATTTCCCGAGTGCAGGCAGATGTGATGTGAGCACCCCATTACGTGCGTGTAATTTTATATACTTCCCCGTCACCTTTTATACTGAAAGAAGCATCCTATTTTTAAAATTACTTAATTATTACTTAGGTTCCACATTCACTTTTTAAAATCTTTCTATAAAGGGGAAATATTTTTTCCCTCAAATTAACACAGATATAAAACAGAAAGACTAAGGCGCATAAAGGCCATGGACGTGTTTTGCGGGGGATAGGTTCTGGTTGAATGAGATCTGGGATGTGTGCCAAATTAATAGAAAAAAATCCTGTTCTTCCTCTCCAATAGCCACAATGTTCATTATTAAGAAAAGCATATGAACCACAGGATTTGATTTTAATAACACCAATGTCTTCATTAATCTGTACATTCCATTTAGCCTCATTATTGGGCAAATGCTGAATTCATGCAGAACATATTATTGTCAGACTTCCCTTGCAAAACCTTTCTCCCTTCTTTTATCATTCATTCGAGGACCGTCAGGTGTGTATGTCATGTTTTTAAATAGGCCCGTGGCCCTCAACAGCTGTTTTCTTACCTCAGGTCTAAGAGGAGACTTTCTGCTTGGGGTGCCTACAAAGGGGTGTGGGAAATAGAACTGTGGATTCTCATTCAAAACCATAATTATTTTTTTCTGTCATTTTAATGCTGTCATGTCAAGAAGGCCTCTCTGTCACCTGCAACTGAGATGATGTTTCCTCGATGGTCTCTGGGCCTCCTTCTAAATCAAGAGTGGTGATAGCCAACACCGCTTTGTATCTGCGGAACAAATAGTAGCCTTTGTCCAGCACAAGTCCCTAAACAAACTTAATCTCTCTAACACTGTGACAGATGACATTTAGATGTCCTTGTTACCCTTAAAATGAGTTTTATTGACAATCAGAGAACAAAAAGAAGGCCCAGAGAAAGCCCAATGTTTTATAGGCTTGCTAACAACATCTTAGTGCAGAGGGTGAGGAGAAAGCCTGAAGTTGCCCCCATTTTCCCCTGCTTTGCTATATCACCATGACAACAGATATAGAAATCACTTAGTGACTCCTAGAAAGAAAACACAGTGACACAGTACCCCTTGTATGGCGAATCAAACTAAAGCCTTCATTCAAATAGCTATTCAGCTTGGGCATTCATGTAGAGGATAGGGTGGGTTTTACACAGGTAACTACAAGGGAAAGGCCAGCGGACCCTCCAGCCGCAGCATATGGCTGCGTCTCCGTCTAATTAATGCATTCTCAATAGAATTGATCCATTTTAAATTTGTTTTCTTTTACTTGAAACATCATTAATGTAAAGGGCAACATTAATCAACATCGTGGAACTTAAAAGGGCATTAAAGAGTGATCTTTTTCCCCATGCAACAAGAATCTTTTCAAGTAGTTGTGTTAGCTGCGGCGGATTCGAGGCTCCTTCCGAGTTCTCGATCCGAAGGCAAATCTAGAGAGGCCTCTACTGGCGAGTCTCTCTCAGTGCACTCGTCCGTGCGGAACTGTTCGAGAAAAGCCCGTACGAGAACGACTCCAGCTTTTGCGGGAAGTTGCACACGAGACGCATCACTGATGAACATACCGTACAAAGCACTGAATAATGGCAGTCACACTTCTGAAGTTGTCATGTCCAACTGCCTTTTTTTCAGGTAATAAAAGGATCACAAAGCTCTGATGAATGAGCTGCTCGGACTCTTTGAGATATTTTAAGATTGTTCAGCCAGGATGTAACAGGTAATCTCTCTCTTTCTCTCTCTCTTTGCACATCAGACTCTCATGCAAGTGTGAGATTTAAAAGCCATTCTAACAGGCAATTCTGTCACTTGACATTGCGCGGGAGGGCTGGTGGACGGGGCACATTGCGGACATCCATAATCATTACATTTCTCTCAGTTAGCAAAAAACCTGAAATAAATCTTTAGATAAAACTAAAGTATCCAAAAATTATTTTTGGCTTAATTGCAAAGCAGAGTTCCCTGCCAAGCTTTCCTACTTGTAGTGAAGAAATATGGGCCAAACGTAGTCTCCCCAAGTGAGATTAAACATGAAAATATCATTGCAGCATGTTTTTATCAAATTAAGCCAAGAATAGACTTGCTGCTCTTTATAGAGGAAGAAACTTTTAGGGGAAAAAAAAGAGAAGATTTAATTTTTCCGCCAGAAGTTTAAAATTATTTACTATTTCCGAGGGTAAGGATAGGTATGATCTGTTTCTGCCTGGGGAAACTCGGGTTTTTTTCTCTTTTGAAAAAATGACCAGACTCCACAAGTGTCATTTAACTTTGAAAGTTTTCAAAAGACAAAACCCTGACTCCTTTCTTGTTTTCCAACATTTATATTTTTATATTCAGTATTATTTGAAATAGGAGTATGCCAAAATTCTACTCAAATTGCCTTTCAAAAATCCCATGAGTTATTTTTTGTTGCAATGACTGATCTCTTGAACCTTGGGATTTCTTCCAGCATAATTTCGGTAGGGTCATTTCATATTACAAATAATTTCATGTTTATTTGAGATAAAATTTTAGTCAAGCAATTTTTCATAGGATAGTTTGGTTAGCATGTCAGTAAATTACCTTCTGGATTTTACAGGTAATGCATGATCTTCTGGCAAGTAAATTTTGTTAGATGTCTTGGGATCGCTACCTTGTAGTCCCAATAGTGACACCTTCTGGTAGAAAGAGAACCAAAAATAGTTTAGTTTTCTTTTTGCTTATTGTTTTGGAGAATGCTACCAGGGACTCTGTTGGTATAAATATAACTTATTTACAATTACCTTTTCAGGTCTTTTAAACTTAGAACAATACATTCCCAAAACCTTATAAATGAGAGGAAAAGCCCAAACAGTAAAATGTAAATATTTAGTTGTGAAACTGAAAAAAGTTACTAGCCGAGGAATGTTGTCTAAATTACTCCCGAATAGTATATAGATTTATAATTACAGTCTTTTGGGTTCTTATGTAACAGAGAAAATGAGAAACCAAAATTTAGCAATTGTCTTTCTGGAAACTGCCATATTTCACAGAACCAGAAGATGGGTGGTCAAAATGCTTAACAGAAATATTTAACATTTCTCTAAAGTTTCCTTAAATATTTATTAAATGTTTTACATTTAAGAGAGAGCAACATTGATCCGTGAACAAAAAGAATATCAGATCATATACTTCGTAGCAGCTTAATCGTCAACAATCTTTGGGGTTTTATGCTAATTTAACTAGAAAAGCTCTTCCAGAATATGGATTTATCACAAATCAGAGGAAAACATTGGAACCATGTTGGAATGTGATCATTTCTCGACTGAGCGAGCAGCACACGGTTTGCAGAACATTGTATACAATAAATACATTCTCTGCATCAGAGAGAGTTCGACATTAAAAACGAACTTTGCCAAAACAGATCCATAGCTACCGAGGAGAGATCTTCATTTCCCTGTGAGGCTACAGTGACACTCCTCTCTAAATTATATCAGTTCTTAATTTATAATATTACCACACAGCACATCAGAGAATTTTCAGTTTCCCATACAGCACGTGAAGACTTTCGTAAGAAACTGCTTTCAATAATTACCTGAAGACCCATGTAACACCTGCGTACGCCTTTTTTTTTTTTTGACTGGGTATCAATTTACTCGTTAACCTGTAAAACTATAGTATCAATAATTCTAGAGTTTTGCTGTCACATGAGATAAAAATGGCAGAACAGAAAGAAATCAATTTCAACCCAGGATTAACTGGAGTGAGCATCTCCATGCAAAATGTGCCTGATATTTCTTTCAGAAAACTTGGGATCTTTATTGATATTTCAGATTACAAAGAAAATATGGCTATCGGTCCCCCCAGATATTGTTTTTCCTTGGGGATTGTGGTCAGCCATATGGCAAAGCAGCGAATCGTTTAATCCATGGTACACATTTATGACTACTTTTGTGATATCACTGTGAGGAAACGTGAAAATGTCTCACAAATTATGCGGCAGACAGTTATATTGGTGTCTTTGAAACCATCTTTGGCTCTGCTGTGTGCCTTTGTTTGTACAACTCAAGCACATGCTTCAAAATGTCATCCAGATTACAAGCATGCCGGGAATGAAGTATTACTTCTGTATCAATATCAGAAGCACGCTACTTTATTTCATTAAATAGTTCATCAACCCACTGCACTTGCTAAATTCGCAAAATTCCTTCTGTGTATTTCTTGCGAGACTTATTTTATCATGTTATTTACCACCTGAGAAAAAAAAGTCTTCAAAAATTATTTATGATGATGGATATGGGGAAACAAAGGACTTTTAAAATCGCATAAATTACAACATAAAAATCACCAAGCGCAACATTTATACAAAATCATTTGGCCAGGCCCCTGGCAATTAAGTTGGGACACAATGCGCTCCGAGTGAAAACAAGAACAGAAACGAAAACCAAATACCCGCAAAGACTGGAAAAGTTTGGGTTTGGGTTTGGGTTTGCCTGAGTACCTGAAATAGCAATTCAGCTGATCATTAGACACAACTCTGAAGAAAGGCGCTATTTTGCCTTTGGAGAGTTCATCCAGAGATTGCACAAGGGATTTGCACAGAATAAAGCTTCACAAAACCCAAGGGCTGTCAGGGGGAAATGGTATCCAGGAGGACAGGGCAGGCCAAGCATCCCTTCACTAGCAAAGCCACACAAGAGAGCCAGAGGCAGCGCAGCGGCTGCCAACACAACTGCCTACCACGTCTGCCAAGGAGCCAGAAGCCGCTTGTGGGAAAATATCACTTACCCTTAGCATCTGGGTCCTGTGATTGTTATCCAAAGAGACAGAGTGGTAAGATATAGTGGGATAAACAGCATCCCATTAAACACACACACACACACACACACACACACACACACGACATTCCCTCTCTGTGTACAGAGGGAGATAAGCCATGCATGGCCTTGAATTAGAAAGACTTTCTGTAGTTGGAATTCTTTTAAACAAGCTTTATTCTTAGTTATAAATTCATACTTCATAATGAGGTGAGCTTTAGTAATTGTTCTTCACCAATAGCTTTGGTTTGTACAAAGCAGGAATTAGTTGCATTTGTGGCTATTTGCAGATGGGTACAGTCCACTATGAAACTGTTATTCCCTTGGACTTGCTGGTTGTAGCTGGCTGATAGGATTATTTAAAAATTAAATCTCAATGATAGATAAACTGAAATGAAGTTTGATGTTAAACTTTTTTTTTTTCCTTTTTTTGGTATTGTATCACTGTTTATTTTTAAGAAGCCAGGTTCCAAACATAAAGTCATAAAATAATTGGGAAATTCTTATTTAATATATACTATATTATAAGCATATAATATAAAGCTATAATTTGTATGTAATATAATATATATTATTACATATATTTTTAAGCTTGATAAAATGTCTTCTAAAGTATACACTTTCTATTTACATCTGAATGAGTGTTTTTAAGGTTTCCAAACGTAACAATGTGATCATACAGCTTCACTTGGTATTGAAATATGGAACAGGAGAGGGAGTGAATCTAGAGAATTTAAAGATTGGAGACACCTTGTGGTTAGCACAAAGGCCTTTACTTTTTAGCAATATAACCATTGTTTAAAGATCGTTATTATGGTAGAAAGTAAGTAATGGCCTTTTTTTGAGTATTCAGTAAAA
This sequence comes from Ursus arctos, assembly GCF_023065955.2. Lineage (NCBI taxonomy): Eukaryota > Metazoa > Chordata > Mammalia > Carnivora > Ursidae > Ursus > Ursus arctos. The sequence continues at coordinate 15,977,337 of NW_026622875.1, read as the reverse complement.
GGGTAAAAAAGTATGTTTCACTTGAAGGATAGTGCTCTGATATCAAGAACAGACAAGAGTGCTGTTTTAAGAGTCAATGGCAACACGATATGCCCAAAGATAAATTTTTTCCATATTTAAATTCATTACAAGTCAGTTCTATTACCCAGGCTAAAGGAGAGCATTTGCAATTACAATCTCACTTATTTACACAGCAGATTTATTATTCAAACTTTTTTGATTTTCCATGAAAGAAATTAAATTTTCAATTGTGTCTGGTTGACTAAAAAAAAATATGCATCTCAAGGCCATAAAATCCAGTTGCTTATTTATGCATGTTACATGAGATAATGCCTACGGGTCAGTTTATGCTATAATATACAGAATGACATGCATATAACTACTTACAAACATAGTCTACTTGTGCACAAACTTTATTATATGGACACTTAATTGTTTATTTGTATAAATAGCAAAGTAATTTAAGAATGTCTACTATCTAGTGATAACATGAGGACAATGTTCAAGGGAGATGAAATGTTGTGGAAGTGCAAACCCATGCACAAAAGTAAGCAACTGATGTGTTTTTATTTTTGTTGATTTTCATTATCACATACACACAAAAGAAAATTGATTCTGCCTGATAGTCTTTTGATTAATAGATTATTCTTTTATGGGACCAGAAATTCTCAAACTCGTTCAAATTTAAATTGTTTCATATTTACAGCATTTCTATACAAATTAGAAAGGTATGGTGAAACAATTTCTTTTATGTTGCCTATCTGTGTGGTTGTGGAAGACCCTGCGAATTCAAAATAGTGTTCAGTTATGGAAAGAGGAAGGTGAAGGGATAGATCCTAATCATTTTACTTCACTTAAAAATTTTAAAATTTTCAAGGGAAACTTGAAATACTCCAATCTTTGTAAGTACCTAAAATAACTTACGAACAGATGCAAAAGACTGATAAGAATTTATAAAAACTTTTTTTGTGCTATGTGTTGTTACATTTTCCATAAAGGAAATCAATATCCCCAGATGTAGATGAAATCAGACTTACTGTTTCTAGGGCATTTAAATCGTTACATTTTACAACTATAATATTAAAAGCAAGTATTAAATTTTGATTTTACCATTAAATATTTGTACAGATTTCTCACTTTTGTTATAACTTTTACTCGAAATTTTTGTGTTTCTTTGCATTTGCCTCTTTTTTCATTTCATTTTTCATTGCTAAGGTTTGCATTGAGCAGTTTCAATTTTCACTCTTTTAAATATATTTATACTATGCCTTCAATATTTAACAGTTTTTTTCTCTTAGGTTTAGGTGGTTTTTCAACCCACCAGTTTAATTAGGTATTCTTTAATATCACATAATATTTCCTAGGTTGTGGTATTATATACAAAAGGATTTCCCCAAATCCTAGCTGTGTATTAAGACTAGTGAATTTCAACTTGTTATAATTGCATGTGGCAGAATCATTTAACCCTTGATGATGTTAACATTTTAAATTGTGAAAAGGAAGATCACACTCATTTACTAAAGCCAGCACAGTTTGCACACTTAACTAAATACATAGCCAGGCTTCCCAGGGATTTTTTCCCCCCAGAATATCCTGTCTGAAGCTGCAGAGGACAAGTTAGCCTCACATTCCCTGTATTCATCCTATATTCTTTACAACTGTCCAAATTGTATTAGAATTTGCTTATAATGATGTTATATGATGTCCTTGTTGTGATACCTGCGTTTGTAGAGAACTTAATATTGATTTACTGTGTCTTTTGCCCATCTTTGAGCAGCCTGGATAGCAATTACAGCTGTTGGTGGTATCTATTTTGTCTTTTCATAATTGTCATTTCTTGTTCTACTTAAGATTAAAATATGAAAATTGTACCACGTGCACATCAACAGTGCATTAGCCAAGTTATCAGCAATATCTGTGAAGAACCATCATTTTAACCAGGGTTCTTTACATTGCCTCTTCATTTTATTTATGAAAATGGCATGCTACAATATCAACTTGAACAAGGAATGCATTCGAAGGTGAGCCTCCCTGACATCAAGTCCTCATCTGGACCATTACTATCTTCCTGAGAAATCACTAGGGCTTTCTCTATACCTGCCTGCTTCTGCCAAAGGCTTTCTCCCCCTCACACTGGGATTTCTGACAAGCAGGGGCTGCTTCGTTATTTTTCACCTCTAACTGTAAAGAGCCCTCCCAGTTTTTGAGCTCTCTCTACTAGTCTCATTTCAATTCACATTTCATAAACAATATGGTATTTTCTACAAGGAAAGACATTTTTTTTAATAACAGAGCAGACTTGACATGAGTTCTTCCTGATCACAAATAGCCCGACCAGGTATAGATTTCTTCAAGAAGAACTGTTTGAGAGCTGTTCCAAAATTCAAAAATGTCTCATTTGAAGACCAAATACACTTACGAGGAGAAAGGTGGGGGATATCACTGCCTGGGATTCTCTCCTTAGGAAATTTATCAAACAGAGGCTGTAAAAATAATTTTTAAACGGTGGAGAGAGGAAAGCTTTTTACAACTAATTTGGGATTTTTTTTCCTGGTCAATTTATATAAAACACAGTTGAAATAACTGAAGCCCTTTGATTCTGTCTTGACTCAACAAACCTGGAACTACTTGAGAAGGATTCTTTGTGTTGTACAATGAAAATATAAATATCGCATTTCAGGATGAAACTGAATAAATATTTGAATACTACCCCCTACACACACACACACACGCACACACACACACACACCACACGCATACACACACTCTCTTTCTCTTTCTCTCTCTCACACACACACACACACTCACACACTTTCCTATCAGCAGACTAAATTCAGCTAGTTCCTGAAAGGCATTCATTTGAAGAGTCACTATTGTTTTATTTTACTACGTTTGTTTGGAGACGTTTTAAAAATGACTATGTGCGAGGCAATAATAAATGCATCTGCAATCTCTAGCAGAGGCCCCTCCTCATGAGACGGTGGCGGGCGTTTGTGGGTGTTGTTATTGCCGTTGTCGCAATCTAGCTAATAAAGGCTTTCTCTTACACAAGAGAATTTTGACAGGGTTGACTCCAGACAGCTTTCCAGCTGAGGTCTGGGGCCTTGCTGAACCTTCAAAATTTTCCCATTTGAGCTGCATCAAAGTGAAGGAAATTCAAGGATCACTAGCGTCTCAGATGGTAGCACTTGCCCTAACAACGAAGGTTCAGGAATTCTTTGGAGCAGGCTGAGGTCATTTTTCTCCCCTTTTCTCCTAATGCTTTTCTCTATTAATCAGAGCTCAGAGCTCAGATTGGTCTTCAACTTCCTCCCAATCCTTGCTAAGCCTGTCATTTCTAGCTATTATTTACTTTAATGGACTTTGGCTGATCCCTTATGAAGCTTTGGATCTGAGAATAATAAGGCTGGAGAGTAACGGGCATAGACATGGGTGTGGGTTTGCCTGCAGATTAACCGTGCCAGATGGGCTTTATTGCGGTTTCCTGTGTACTGAGGGTTGATTGAGAGGGTATAATGAGAGAGGTGGTGTCTACACAATGGTCACAGCCACTTCATTGCACTTTGCGTCTAAACAACCCCATTTTTCTAAATCTTTGGGTTGTGAAATTTTAGGAAGTCAGAGCACAAGAACAAGTACAAAAACAACTGTAAATAACCATGAATGTTAATCCAACACTAATTGGTCCCTTCTTTCAATATGAGTCCATTTTGCTCAGTTTTTAAAATTCTGGGTAAATTAAATGGTTAAACAAAATGGTCCTGCATTAGGTGGTTCGGGATGAAATAGTGAGCAACGTGTATTTTCTGTGTGTTTTTTGTTTGCTTGGGGTCTTTTGTTTGTATTTTGTTAAATATATGCTCTGTTCGATTATTACCACAGACAATAAAAGCTTACATTGTAATTATTTTCAGATGCTTTGGGAGTTATCACATTGGGGACATTTTTCTGAATTAAATCAGAGTATATTTAAAAAAAAAATAACATCAGGGTTATTGTTTTATCCCTGGCATAGGAAATCAAAGATTTTTTTTTTTTTTACCTTTCTTTATTTCCTGCGCTTGATTTGAATGTTTGCTCGGTTGCAACTCACCATGCAATTAAAACCTTGTTTTTATAGGTGCTAGCTAAAGGTCTTTTACACATTCCTCATTTTTAAGATTTTACTTAATTCCTCCCTTTCACCAATGGATTAAATCACAACTATTGATCCCTTTCTTCCTTTGGGGCTTTACCCATCTGTCTTAAGGCTTTCATCCTACACCCCTTGCTCTCAGAGGGGTGTTCTGAAACTGAACCGCCAAAACCTGGAGAAGACTCTAGGTCAAGTTTGTGTACAAGAGTTTAAATTTTTAGTGACAGTCCTCTCTCACGGCCGCCTGAAAGTTTCCACACAGTGCTGCACAAGCGAGCACCACCAATTATCCTTCTCCTTTGAAAACCATTATCAAGTTTTTCAAAACTTCTTTCATTTCACTGTTGTCATTCAGTGAAAAGGAAACTAACCACCATGTCAAGACAACTCCGCTGCCTAGCAACGCAGGGCCACATTTTAATTCTGACTTGCTTCTGGTCTTGACTAATAGAAAGTGACGATGTTAAGCCAGTCACAAGAGTTGTTTGTCACTTCTGAAATGCAAACAAAACTATATTGTTTTCCAAAGTATTGGGTGTGATTGATGTAAAGATTTACAGTAACATCATTCATTTTCCCTTGTGTTTTAGCAGGATTGATGTCATATCTTTTCATGCTTTATTAAATGCTTTAAAAGAGCTAAAAAAAAATGACGCTTTTTGTCCTTTAAAGAGTCTAAAGAGGTTTTTTTTTTTTTTCCAGTGAACTAGACTCCAACAACTTGTGAAATTTAATGAATCTATTCAACGAGTGTCAGCCACATCCATAAATAATTTAATAAGAAACCATCATCCATGAAGGGGAATGCAAGTCAAACAATCAGAGAGGAACAGACCAGACCAAGGTCAACATTCTGGGGTGGGGGAACGAAAAGTGAAGCTTTTAAGTCGTGAGTCTTAGAGTTTGATTTATCAAATTTTCCCACAGCCCTGTGTGGCTTTTTGGTATGCATATTGCTGGCCGGTGTGATTTTAATTGTAAATCTTTCCAGGCATATATGTTGAGAAGTCGATAATAAAAGCACAGAATATTTAAATTCACTAAATTCCTATAAAATGGTTATCCGAATTGAGAGCTTGCAGTTGAGCTTAAAAGTAACTGCTGCAACGGCCCAGAAGTCAATTAATAAAATAGAAAGGTATTGCTGTTATATTTTAAACACGGCCTATAATTATTGGTATTTCTACTATTTTATGTAAATAAGTAGTTGAACGTCATCTATTAGACACTTTACAATATGCCAGTTTGTGTGATTCGAATATACGTTATCTAGAAAAAGATAACATTCTTTCTCAAAATAAGATCTGAGTATAAAAGAGAAATTATAAGCATTAATTATAATTTTCTTGTGATATTTTAATACTCTAAGCAGTAATACAATAATGTCAATCATTAAACAAAATGTTTATTGAAACACTACAGCTTAGAAAGATCAGAATCACACACAACAAAATGAGGTATCAGCATCATGGAAAGCTAGAAAGTTCTCTTCCTTTTCAATTCTCAAATCACTACCTTTTCCATAAAACCTTACTCGTATTTAGAAGTGAAATCTAGTTATTAAGTAGGACAAAGGCATATAGTTTAAAAATTTTTTAAATCATTATAGAAGTATGTTTTGAGATGAAAAAAACATATTGCACATAAAGAATAAAATGTGATATTAAAGAAAAAAAAGGTTATCTTGAAATCAAGTGAAAATCTTAAAGAGCTTTTATGAACTCTTAAAGGCTTAATTTATTAGCCATCTTTTGTCCAATAAACCTGTACTGACATTGAATACGAACTCAAAGAACTTAGCTTCCATCGAAACAGAAGTGGGTTAGGCTCCATCTAGAAGAATATATGAAATTATTCCATTACGGCAGCACCGTGATGTGCTCGAACATGCCCCACCTTGGGCATCAGATAGGAGATCGTGTGCCATGTTTCACTCTTCGGTTGAGGGCATTACCTGCCCTTCTGGAGCCTTAGTCTCTTCATCTATGAATAAGGATGAAAACATATTTTTCGCAGGGCCATCAGGGTGATGAGAGAGCATCTGGTTCACTGAGGGGCTCGAGATAAGTAGTATTAATAGCAGCAATAGAATGTGTCGCTTAAAAGCCCAAATTAGTCTGCAGTGGTTTAAATTCCACTTACTAGCTGTTTGACCTCGAGCAAATGGCTTATATTTTCTGATTCTCAATAACCTCATCTATAAAATGCAGTTAGTAATAGTACCTATATCTTAAGGTAATACGGGCATTAAATAAAATAGTGTGTATTGAGTGCTTCAAACTTGGCCATAATGGTGCTCAGTAAACAAATGTTAGTTGCTTGTATTGTAATTATGTCTGTGTTAATGGTCTCTTTCCTCAGATATTGAAATGATACTAATAATTTGGCTCCTCACATGTTTTTGTGATAAATTAAAATCAAAGGTGTTTTTTTTTTTTTTAAAGATTTTATTTATTCATTCGACAGAGAGAGAGAGACAGCCAACAAGAAAGGGAACACAAGCAGGGGGAGTGGGAGAGGAAGAAGCAGGCTCCCAGCGGAGGAGCCTGACGTGGGGCTCGATCCCAGGACCCTGGGATCACGCCCTGAGCCGAAGGCAGATGCTCAACGACTGAGCCACCCAGGCGCCCCTAAAATTAAAGGTTTTGTTTACAGATTCATAAATAGACTACTTAAACGAACACAGTCCATTCTGTAACAGAAAGACAAAAGTAAGCTTTTTAGATACTGATCATTCTATCAGCGTTTTTAATCAAATACCTTCATGAAATATAATTGAGCGTTACTGCAGTATGTCTTGGCAAACCTCAGAGTATTCTTGTTCCAAATCAAAGGTGCTTTGCCAACTAAGTTTAATTATTTCATACAGCCAATCACCATGTGGCACCAGTAATAGCAGGAAACGATGTCGGCACAAAATCTGATATTTTGAAGCCCAGTCTTGTTTCTTTCAGAATTTCCAGCAGGGGGACATATTTATGGACTGACTGCAACACGTGGGCAGATCTTGTTTGTCCTACAATCTGCTTATTATTAAATTGCTTCACCACATCCCAAGCTTAGGTTTTGCATTAAAATCCAGATTTCCAGTTTCTCTCAAAAAAGCAGGACTGTGAGGGTGGGCTGGTTTTCCTGAAGTTAAGTGATGGTTGAGTGGCCATGGTTCCTTTGGGAGAGGTCTCAATTCTCCACTTCACCCTGTCCACCCTTGCTCCTTCTCAGAGTATATTGATCCAGATTCACCTATTTTAAGCGAGGTGCCTGGTCCCTAAGGCATTTTAGATTTTTTTAGCATAAGAACTCAAATTAGAAATCATGCAAAATTCACTAGCTGAATCCAACATTACCTATAGCACTCTGGGCCCACGGCAATTTGTAATTTCATTACTTTTCTTCCAGTATCTTCGTAGTACGTTCGGCTTAATTACTCATGAAAAGTGTTAGAGATGACTTCTCAACAGACTTGAAAATAAAATACCTTTTCTCTTCCATTGCATGCAGTTTTTCTCCTGGCTCGATGGAGAAGAAATTAAGTCCCCAGTTAGGAACTGAACACAGACTGTGAACAGCACAGGGCTCTGAGGTCTGGCTTGTGGAATTGTGACAGCCTGCCCAGGAGAGCACCCGTGGCCACAACAAAGGTGATGGTTTTTCTGTTTTTCCTACCCCACCGCACCACACACTTTATGCCAAATATTCAGAGGTGACACTATGTGAATTCTGACTGGTGACTCTCAGGAAATCTAACTGATAGCTTCTCTGGTAGTGATGAGGCTGGACACATGAAACCTTGCCAAGAATATGCACATATTTCTACAATTACATGTATTTCCTTCATAGTTTTAAAAAAATATTTTAGGCCGAGTTATAATTACAGTGATAAAGTAAGTAACGTGACATTTAAATAATACTCTTAAACTTCTCCACATTCATTTCTAAATACCTAGATCTGCATTTATTTGGTGATATTATTCACCAGAACTTTTAAAAGGAGGAAATATAGACTGTAAGAAGCTAAGTACTTTCAAGTTCCAGTTATTTCTTCATGTCAGCACCATCAAATCTCATTTGCAACATGGTGGATTTAACTAATCTATTCATTAACTAACTAACCAACTAACTACACAAATAAAGGAACAATAGGAAAGTAGAAACTTCTGAGCTTCTTGCTATGGTTAAATCTCAATCTTTAGGGCCATCAGTAAAGAACATACTTTTGGTTGTTTTGTCCAGATGTAGGAATGAGTGGCTGAGGACATGCGAGTGTGTTTGGTGCAGTGAAGTGGAATCTGGAGTGCTTCCAATGGCTTTGGATGGAATAGACGTTTTCCTTGTCTTGTACTTGGGATTGTGGCCTCTTCCTTATTTGCGAAGGGCTCTAATCATCAAGGCAAATTTTCCGGCCCATACTACAAAATATGTTAAATAGCTCATTACCTCTTTAAATGTAGACATTTGATCGTATGCAAACTTGAATTATCAAAATTTTAAAACACCCACAAGCATTAAGAAAAACAATTTCAGTTAAAAATAGGGTTTCAACCATCATTTGTTTGCTATGCCTTATTTATAGGTGTTCTTATTTAACTCTATAGAACACTTTGCATTTAACAAAAAGTTTAAAATAAGTATTTGCATGAGGAAATTTCCTTGCAGGAAAATACACTAAATTTTCATATGATGTCTAGCTACATATTTTTTTAATGCTTTGTTCATTTCCTGTCACAAGATGTTAACCTCGAAGAAACATTTGGTATCACTGAAATAAAAGATTTTTTAAATATTATTTTCAAACCACAGAAATTGTTTTTCGATACATGTTCCAGTTGAATCCCACTGCTAGAATATGACATGACAGATAGCAACCCAGAAAAATAATCTTGATGTGAGAAAAAGACTTAAGAAAAGTTTTAATATCCAGTCAAGAGTTTGGATCTTTAAGCTTATATGTAGTTCTAGGTCTCTAATTTCTATTCCCAAATTTAATATAGATAGTTCTTTCAATGAAACATTATGGGTCAGGCTAATTTCTGAATTAGAAAGAAAAACAATGAAACACATGAAAAGTATTTGTAAATGGGATTATTCCTCCAGGTGGAGGCTTTTGTGAACAAATAAAGAGTTATATGGGTTCCCAGACTCTAGATTTGGGAGGGGTTTGAAAATCATATAGCACAATTTCACAATGAGGAGACAGCTCTCTGCATCATTACCCTACCCCAGTGTGTTGCTTTCTGACACCTTCCTGTAATGAGAAGCTCCTTTATTTTTGAGGAAACTTGTTTCAGATGGACTGTTCCAGGTCTATTTTAGGGTAAGCCAAAGTTCCCTTTCTCTGACTTCCTAGGTCTTTCTTCAAAACTGTCTCACAAGGCAGGTGGAGCAAAAAGGTTTTCAGAGCCATTGATCATAGCCATGATTATAAGAAGCTAATGTGGTGTTTCACACACGATATATACTCAATAGTTACTCAATATACTCAATATATCAAATAGATATATACTCAAAAGTGAGCATTGATACATGGATTAGATTCTTCTATATCTGGGACTTATGTGTCTTAGGGTAACGATAATTGCGTCATCTGCCCCTCCCCCACTCCCACTCAACGAAGAGACAGAAGGCAGCAATCATAGAGAATGTCAAGTCCACATCCAACCACTTCCCTTTGCTTCAAAATCTAGTCCCACTCCCTCGTTACCCCATACAGTCAGGCCCAACATAGTTTTCTTTTGGGTGAGGTCAGACCTAGGTTTGCTCCACTCAGCGATGAAAGGAGAAATAAAGCATGTGCCATTCTGTCTTCTCATCCCTGAAAGCGACATTGAGGCCACAGGAGTTGTCTGAGCCCTGGACAGCCCTGTTCAGGACTTACTAAAGTGGCCATGCTCCTGTTTTGTGTTGCTTTGTTCTTTGTCTCATCAGGATGTCCTCAGGTCATTATTTATTTTAGTGAACATTTCTAGAATGTCTATTAGATGTCAGCCATTTCAGTAGGTCCTGGAAATGCAAAGATGAATATGACATAAACCCTGCCCTGACGTTGCTTGTAGTCTATTGAAAAAGACAGACATGAGGACAAATCTTTCCAATTAAAAGAGCCCCAAAGAGACACCAGTATATTGGGCTGTACAGAGCAGCAAATAACTATGAGAGGTGGGATTACGTGAAGGAAGGGTTCACAGGCTAGTTGAAGCGTTAGTAGAGCAACGTGAGTACAGTTGCAGGGCTGTGCGAAGGAGCTGCGTTGTCAGAAGTCTGCTGGTATTTAAGGATAGTGTGCTGGAGGAGTAGCAAGCCATCTGCATGGTTGAAACACAGAGCCTGATTGAAAAACAAGGCAGGGATGATGGAAATTAGATGAGATTCAAAAGATAGTTTAGGGTTATTAACACAATGTGATTGCTTCCATTAGCAACAAGATATTTTATCCAGACTGTAAATGCACTTTAGGAAAAATAAAATGAATTAATCAAAAAGGCCTGTTGAATTTGCTTCTTTCCATGAATATACTTTTGCCCAAGCAAGTTTTTATTTACATGTGAAGGAGGGACAAGGCCGGAAGATTAACTTATTGGTAACACACGTTTTATACAAATTTTAGTTGAATAAATAAACTTTGAGGTGTTTTTTAATAATAACAAAAATTTTAAAACTCTTCATTATCGATAGGGTGTTGGCAAGATGAATTTCGGATTATCCATATTTTGGAATACTATGGATTCAGTAACATGAGGTTGTAGAATATTGGATTATATGTAATCAATAGTTATTATAGAGATTGTTAGGAGAATAAAAGCAGGTTTCAAAATGCACAATAAGTTCCCAATTTTGAAAAAATACACATCAATATATATAGAAACATATATTGAAATATATATAAAAATATTAGTGGTGGTCATTTCAAGGTGGTAGGATTAGGGATAATCTGAACTTTCTTCTCTTTGGCAAACCTGTTTAATTTTTTTCTACAATAAATATGTACTGTTTATATAAAAAAGAATAATGGTTAACACTCGATGGGGGGAAAGGCCAAACTGTAGTTGTAACAAGCACCCTTTTCAAATACTCATTCCCAGGTCAGCCTCCATATATAGATGGAGCAGTAGAATAATGCCAACACGTGTCAAGTAGTCCCTAGACCCAATAACCACTAGGGTCGTCTCCATGATTGTATCACTGACTGTGACTCAGCCCATAGAATAGCTGAGCCATTCTGTTCTGAAAGTGTTTCTCTAGTTGGATGAATTTCTCTGACAAAACAAAAATTGGTTGATATTCATTATAACCTTTCTACCACTTACAACATATATATAGTTTTAGATGTAACACTCTTCCCCTAAATTTGCTTTGAAAATTCTATAAGTGAATTAATATATAAAGCATTTATCATCATGACAATTGCCTCAGTTGCCTAGGGTACCCTTCCATCATCTATGCTTTTACTTGGAAAAGCTGGGCAAATATTTTTCTGCCTCACTTTACCTGATTTGTTTACCTTACCTTTATCTAGGCTGAAAAATTTTACAACTTCCACTTGGCAAATAACCCAAATAAATGGCCAGAAATGCAACTACTTCATTATATAAATGCAAAATTCTGCTTTATATTGGCTTTGAAATGTTACTAATCAAAAGATTTCCCATTTTCAATAGGTTTAAAAACAAAATTATTTAATATCTACTTCGATCTACTTCATATATATGATTCTTTATCTTTTATTCGTGTCTTGAAAATGAGCGTCCACATTCAATGATAGCCAGGAGGATTACAATGTTATTTCACTTCTGAGCAAGGAATTCATTTTTGGACATTTATCAAAAAGACAGCCATAAATCATCATTGTATTCCTTTGTAAGCAAAAAGTAGAAGCAATACACAGTTTGTACACCAGAGTTTCATCTTCTCTTCATGTTGTGGCAGATTAATACCAGCTTAGCCCAAACATCCAAAGTTATGCTGTTGGCAATGTAGCCATCTGTTTTTAATGAATATCTGGGGTCCATTTTTCAGTTAAGCTTCTCTTATTGTGTGTGTATGTTGCTTTTTCACAGCTATCTGCATAATTGCTTAAAGATTTTACTACAAAATTAATATCCTTGCTGTGAACAAGGGAACAGGGCAAAAACCAGGATGACAGAGCCTGAGATGAGGTGAAAAGCAAATCCAATTTTTCCTTGCACCATAGAAACCTCGTCAGGACTAGCTTTATCTGGTAATCCACATTTAAACTTTAACCTGTAGGGGGGCTCTTTGTGTTAGATAATGTAAGCATAAAAGGAGGCTGAATCACTAATCAGATTAATCATATTTTGTAAGACTCAAAAGCTTCATTAAAAGGACCTGGTATCCAAGTTACACATTTTTGTTGTTGTTATTGGCAGAGGGGGCCTTTGTCATTAAAAAAAAAAAAAAACAAAAAAACAATGATATGGAAATGCTCAAATGTCTGTAACTTTTAATGAACCTGTAACAGACAAGACCAAAGAACAATGTGATACCCTAACTCATAAAATTACAACTTCACAAAATCAGCACGTGTAATATCTCATTGTCTTCACATTTACATGTGAGAAGGCAGTATTGGATAAAGGTCGTAGTTGCTACTACAGCTTTTCTCTTATTTTGAGCAGTAGTCTTCTTTTAGAAGACTAATTTGTACTCTCTGCGTCTAGAAACTGTATATTACATATACATGCTATTATAAGTGTAATTTATATAATATGTACAAAGACTACCAACTGATGATTTTTTTTCTAAGTCATTTTGCAAAGCATTATAAAATTGATTGTTCAATTAAAGAGAAGAATATATGATGGAAATGGGACCCTTTTCAAGGATAAAGTGAAAAGGGAAAATCTTTTTTTTTTTTTTTTAATTTTATTTATTTATTTGACAGAGACAGCCAGCGAGAGAGGGAACACAAGCAGGGGGAGTGGGAGAGGAAGAAGCAGTCTCCCAGCAGAGGAGCCCGATGTGGGACTCGATCCCGGAACGCCGGGATCACGCCCTGAGCCGAAGGCAGACGCTTTAACGACTGCGCTACCCAGGCGCCCAAGGGAAAATCTTTTTAGGTCCAGCATTTCATAAAATGTGATGTAGGGAAATACATTCACAAACTTCTTTTGTTTGTTGGAAAAAAAAAAAAAAGGAAGGAAGAAAAATATGTCACCAAACTAAATCTTTGCAAGCAAAGCAAATCTTTCAAAAAAGAAGCAAATGAATTCTGTGGTTGACAGTCTGTAGCATGACTAGGTAATTGTGGAAAAATGCAATTGCATGTGTAACTTTATGCACACCAAAATCTCCTCTTTGAAAACTCAGCCCTTATACTTTAAATCAACAAATAGTTTTCAGCATATGGTCGGTTACACAAATGCTTCCTAACAAAACTGCTCCAATAATAATCTTGGTGAAAGAGCATGCCGAGTAATAGCTATCGAAAATTGGTTCATGCTACCTTGTGAAGGATACCATCTAATTCCGATGTCTAATTGGGAGTATAAAGACATTACATCGGTTTGTTTTTCTCAGCACAACATACATCATCGTCAGGAAAGATCAATTTCTCAGATTATATATTCACGTCTGTGGAGCTCTACGTCTTAAAATCAACTCTACAAAACTGCTAATCAAAATGCACAAGTCTTTATAACAAGTCATTTCAGATGAGGAAACTCAACCAAATGAAATGACAGTATGTTAGCAGCAACAACACCCAACAAGACACAAAAGCAACATAAACAACTTTCTTAGCATGTGATGAGACTACAGCACTATTTAAATTATTGAATACTTAAAATTGTATTGCACAAGATTAAAGCCTTCCAACAAATTTGCAGTTTGAATATCAGAAATAATAGCTCCCGAATGAACCATTGGTAAGTCTGATGCATGATCTCTCAGCGGTATACAAGGATAACTGACGATACCCAGAATGTCTAAATCGAGAATTTCTGCACTTCTAAATATACGTATCTATTATTTATTGTTATGGTAATAAAAGTATACCTCTAACCTATCCCGAATATTTCAACAGTGTATCTCGGTGTGAAATATAAATACCACCTTTAGAAGTGGAGACATGAGCTCTTTGTGGAAATAGAATTTGCATGGATTGTTTTACTTTTATCCCAACAGAGTGAAATATTTAACCTAGCCACCCTAAAAAACACAGCTTTATAAATTTTATTTTAGATTTTTTTAATGCCTTTTACCTAGGGTTTTAGATTATGGAGATCTTCACTACCGCGTTAATTCCCACAAAGTCGACTCTTTCATTGTTTCAGCACTTGTTCTACACACGTATTGTGACCGTCGTCCAAAACAAACAGAAACCACGCACACACATCAAAAAAAGTAAAGAAGGCAACACTAAATCCGCATCCTTTTAAAGAGCTAACATCAAAGCTCATGAGCAGCTTTAACCTCTGATGTGCTGAAGCCGGTGAGAGGCAGAGGATGTGGGCCGGTGACTATTCATCAGGATATTGGGCCTCTGGTTTTTCTAGAGCATCAGACCAGCTCCGTAGTTCGTGCAAGTCATGTCAGGGTCCTGATCGGCACTATAAATCTATAAAGTGAGGAAAGCGAGCTAAGCTCTCTGTAAGGCCACTTATAGCTTGAATACTCAGTGATGGTCAATATATAGGTGATATTCAAAGGAAAGGCCTTTCCCTTTATGCACATATAATTATTTAGAGGTTTCTAGAGTAATGCAGGCAAAAATATAATCGGCACAACCTCAGTTTCAGCCTGTTGAATTGTGTGGCCATCTCTACGACACAAAGAAAATCAAGACGTGCATGGACCTAGTGGATGCAGATAATATAGACAGTAATCAGAATCATTTGCCTCCCATAAGCCTCAGGCTAGTCTCCAGTTGGCAATTTTGCCTAAACCAGACATTTATATAAATGATTTTTTTTTCTTTCTGTCCTGAATAAATTGTGACGATCGTTACCTTGTGTCACCATATCAACTCAGTCATAGATATAGGAGGCAGGAGATCAACTCTTGGATGATTATAGTTCTTGGGCCTCTCCAGTATGGAAAACATTTAGCAGGCTACAAAGAATGAATAGAAATACAGACCGTGCTTTATTTTCAGATCTTTCTTGATGCAATTCTCAAGGCCACCTTTCAGGTAAGACAATTTTTTTTCTCCTTACGGAGGTAAAAATCTTCACAATGCTTTAAATAAAAATAAAACAAACACAAAACAAAACAACAAAAAACCTTACATGACTGCTTCTAGGGGAAAAATTCCCCTTTGGAATCGAGAGCAGCTGTGGAGACATCTGTGGGCTGAACAGAGTCCTAAAAGAACAATTGCGCATACATCTGTGGAGATAAAACAAGTGATGGATAAATGCGAATTAAGAGCTCACATTCTGTAGATACTATTATAAATGTATAAGAATGAAATGAGACTCGTAAAGCATCTTTTTTGCTTCACCATCAACTATGGTGAACAAAGATGCAACCATAAAAGAACAAAATAAGGGCCGGATGAAGAAGGGTCAGCTGGAGGGGCTCAGAGCTGCTCAGTGTTTTCTTTCTGCAGGGTAGACTGAGGGCACGTCACCTTCTTGCAGTGAATACCACGTATCTTCATGTGACCATCTGTACTGAGAGAAATTTCGGTAGTGTCCAGCATAACACCCGTACCTTAGGCCACGATGCATTCATTCCTCCATAACCTAGAATATTTTTGCAAGCTTCACAATGTAGTTTTGTGAAATTGGAAGTGGACTACAAATAATAAAATACAGTAAGACACTAAAACAATCAAATGTTTTGTAAAATGACATTTAAAAAACCTTTAAATGTCATCGATTTCTATCTTAAATTCCAAAAAATATTTTCAAGTGCAGAGGCAGCAAAGAAACTTGGCCCAAATCACATGGATTGCCACAGAACTTGGACAAGGACCTAAGTTGTGTGGCTTTCAGTCTGAAGTTCTTTACATTATACTGCGAGTTAGTTATCTTGGAAATATTTGGCAAGTTTTTAAAAATAACATTATGTCTTTAAACATAATTTGAATGCCAATTAAATTAGAAACACCTTGAGATCAGTATGCATATATGAGTAGTCATGTCAAACCTTAATATTCTGATTATTTTCGAGGCTATTTAAATTGTTCCAGATCACAGGAAAAGATGGGAATTTTCCTGAAACTTAATAGTACCTTCAAATTCCTTTTGCCAAAAACTAAACAAGATATGACACAAAGACAAAGAACATAAATCAGTCACACTTATGCTTGAGGTTACAAAATCCTTCCACAAACCATTAGCAAATCAAATTGAGCAATATATGCATACCATAACCAAGAAAGTTTTATTTCAAGAAATTGGAAAAAGAATTCCAACAATTGAAAGAAAAATTGACGTGGTCTTTGTAGATGAAGGTGATAAAATTTAATCTTCATTTCTTTTCAGAATTATTGAAAAACCAAAAGCCAAAGGTATTTCTCTCACATAATAAAGACTATCTTAAGACAACAGACAACGTAAGTTTTTAATTGTGAAATTCTGGAGTCACTTCTATTATTCAACAATTACAAACATTTACTTAATCGCTATAAAATATGACCACATTATAGGTATAATTATTTCAAAGGAAGATGATAAAAACAGAACAAGTTATATATCATATGCTTTGTACTTGGAAAGCCCAAGATAATCACCTGAATCAATTGAAATATTATGAGCAATTACATAATAAGGAAAAGAGTCACAGAAGTAATCAAGAATCAATAGCTCAATGACAATTTAGATTTAGAACTGTCAGGGGAAGAAAAAAATAACAAAGAAAAGTGTGATATATAGAAAACCAATTAACTGCGGTACTAACCGAAATATAGAAAATTGAAAGCTTTACTAAGATAGTAAATGAAAACTCAAATACATGTAAAGTCTTATTATGGTCCTGGATTAAAGGATTTAATAACATAAAGAGATGCATTTTCCCAGAGTTAATCTATAAGTTTGTATAAGTTATTCACTATGCCCAAGGGATTTTTCTTCAGAATTTTGCAAAATGGTTCTTTGAGGCACAATAGCAGAAAATACGAGAATTGCAAAAACATCATTGAAAGAATACTGAGAGAGCTGGCTATATAAAATACTAACTTACATTCTAAAAATACACTACTTAAAATGGTAAGATACTGACATAAGCATCAATGTAGCAGAAAAGTCAGAAACATGCCCAAGGCCGTGTATTAAATACATGATAAAGGAAGTATCTCCGGTCAGAAAAGTAACAAAATTTTTAATAAATGGTATTGATATAGTTTATTACAGTTTATAATAAAATTAATTCCTGATGAATTAAACATATAAAGTTACAAATGAGCTCATAAAAGCACTATGAGGTCAACACATAAATTTGGATTGGGGATGACTTTCTAAGTATGCAACCAAAAATAGAACTATAAAAGCAAAATTTAATAGAACTGACTCCTTTTCACCACTATATTGCTATTTTCCCAGCTAAGGTCTCCCATATAAGTTTCAACATGGGTGTTCTTAAACCTTGGAAGCAGACAAATTAGGAAAAGGGCACTCGATACTTGTGACCTTGAGAGAAAAACAATAAGAAAGTGGGAGAAATGTTCAGAAAAGGGAGTAGTAGTTTTCCAGTGAAAATATTTCTTAATTTGTTGTGCCTATGGAATGTAAAGGCAATATAAAATGACAAATAGCTAGTATAATAATTATAAGGATTATTATTTTAAATAATCATCAATATCATTATATTATTTCTTCTATGCATGTGTTCCACTCATAGAATTTAGAATTTAGACTCAGTACTTTCATTCAACTGCATTATAAGTAGAATTGAGTTTTTAAAGTGATCTGCAAACCTAACCACTCTGCTAAACATATGCATTTGTAGGAAAATACATTTTAACTTCCAAGTGACTGACTTTTAAATAGACCTTTGAAATACAAACTATTAATAAAGCATGGGATACTAATACATTTTTCCATTTATATAGATATTATATATACACACTACACATATGTTACTATGTTACTTTTTGAGGGTTCTTTTTATTTTAGCATTGTCATTTCATACAAAAGCAACAGAAAATAATAGCAAGAGTTTACAATGGAATATTTGAACAGAAAATCTGTATACATTATCATTTACAGCAATTTTACATGGTAAATTAACTGATCATAAAAAAATTCTCTCTAAATCCCTCTGCTCTCTTATTTCATAGGATTTTATGGGTAAAAGACCTACCTATCACTATTTATAAGTACCAAATTAAGACTGTATAACTTACATAAAATCCATTCACTTAACAGGTCAGTATCTTTGAAAATTCAGTGCTTTGTATGAAGAAAAAAAAACCCTAACCTTCACATAGTGACAAAAAGGCCAAAAATTAAGTTTCCACAAGGATATTAAAGGTATCCAATTCTGAGAATATTTAATCAGATACCAATCAAGAAAGCTGATGCTAGATTGGTGCTATGAACATACAGTTAAACCCAAACCAATTCTCTGAAAAATGACAACTTAATGTCTAAAATGCTTGTGAAAAAAACCGTTAAAGTACTTGTCAGGTTTACATGGTGTCTGGTAGGGATTACCCAATTAAGTTTGTTGAAAGCTTCAAGTTCAATTGTGTGTGTATACTCACATACATATGTACACATAAATGTGTATATTTGTGTGTATATATGTTCAGTCATTTATATACACACATATAATATACTATCATCACATCATTATATAACATAATAATATATATAACAATAAATAATTCTACATAATATAAATGAAGTTTGACAAGCTGAATTTTGAAATTGTTGGGAACTGATGACTCTTTTTTCCCTTCCATTTCCTCCCCCTGTAGCCAGAATGTTGATAATTGGTATCCTATGCCTGCCCCATCATTATATTTTGGGAGCAGAGTACTTGTCCCTTGAGTTTCACAGGTTTACACAGATGGAGAATTGTTTCTTAAATGGGTTATACATACCCAAAGCCTCATCCACACTAATCCTTGAGGTTAAAAGATAGAATGCCAGAGGCATAATAATGTGCCCCCAAAGATATCCATGTCCTAACCCCCAGAACCTATGAGTATGTTAGAATATATGGCAAAGGGGAATTGATGTTGCAAATGGAATTAAGTTTCTAAGATCAGCTGACCTTGAAAGATGGCTTGATATAATTATAAGCTCCTTATAGGTGGAATAGGGAGACAGAAGAGAGACAACCGGTGATACGGAACTATGAATAGACTTGGCCCAATGTTGCTGGCTTTGATGATGGAGAAAGAAGGCCAGAAGCCAAAGAATATGGATGGTCTTGAGGAACTGGAAGAAGCAGGGAAAGGATTCTTCCCCATAGCCTTTAGCAAAAAGCACAGGCCTACATGATTTGCTTTGACTTCAGTGAGACCAGGGGGGCTTCCGACCTCCAGAACTATAAAACAATACATTTGTGTTGTTTTAATCCATGAAGTTTGTGATGATTTGTTACAGTCACAATAGGAAACTAATAGAGATTTAAATATATTTCAAAAATTTAGTGTCTCTTAGACACAATGCTGACCTTAGGAGATGACCTTTAGAAAAAGGACCATGCTGCTTCATTATCCAATGGAAATTCTTAGCTACTATTTTTTAACTCTCAGTGGAAATCTTTGGGCATAATTATTTTTATTTTCTGGATGTTGTGGAGTTTCAGAGTTTGCACATTTAAAACAGAGTATAAGTTTACTGTATGATATATCCATACAAAAGTTAACATTTCCATTTACTTAGGTTTGGCTTTCCCAGGTGTGAGGATTTTGATTTACATCCTTCATTAATTCAACAAATATTGATTGAGCACTCAGTCTATGCCAGGCACTATTCTGGGAGTTGAGAAGAAAGCATTGAATAAGAAAGGTGAGTTCCTTGATTTCATGGACCACACATCCTAATCAGGGAAGAAAGGAAGTAATCCAATAACTGAAAAAACAAGATTATTGGATTATGATGAATGTTAAAATATGACATGATTGCATCATGGGATGGGTGGCTAAGAAAGCCCTTTGAAAAGTGACATTCAAGCTGAGAGCTAAATGACAAAGACCCAAGGGTGAGAAAATCTGGGTGAAATCATTACAGAAACAGGAAACAGCGAGTGAAAAGGCCTTAAGCTAGTGTTCCAAAAGCCAAGAGAAAAAAAGGGAGCAGTATAAACTGTGTTGTATTTTCCCGAGAATTCCAGAAAGAAAAGAAAAGGAACTATTGAAATTGGCAAAGGGAAGCTGTTAGAAGGTCTTATCAGAGTGGGCAGAGGGGAGACGTTAGAGAGAAGAGGTGGAGAAATCAGCTGTGGGCAATATTTTCAATACATTTTGCTATAAAATGGACAGAGAAATCAGATAATAACTGCAGGGTGATATGAGGTCAGACATGGTCTTTGTTTTCTGTTTTATAAGAAATACTAGAACATTTTGTACACTGAAGGAATGATCTGTGAAGGGGGACAGCGATGATACAGAAAGAAGTGGGAACATCAGAACAAAGTCCCTGAGTGGGCAAGAGAAGACGGTCTAGAAGTTCCGTGGAGAACTTGGTTTTTGATCGGAGCAGACAAAGACTCCAGAGTAATAGGAGGGAAGGTCAAGGGAAGGCTCAGATGCTAATATGTCACCTGGAATTCCTTAGTAGGAAGAAGAGCAAGTTCATCTTTCATTGCTTCTATTTTCTCAAGCACATGAGACATATTTGTTGCATAACAGAAGAGATGGTATAGAAAATTTGAGACAAGGAGAGGATAACTTGAAAAGTTTGCTGACTTTTGGTGACTCAGCAGGTGTAGGCATGCATCTCTAATATACTTGAGTGGTTATCTTTACTCAAAACTCATGAGGACAAAAAATTTGTCAAGAAAAAAACAAGTCCTTTCTGCAAAAAGAATGAACTGTAATATAGCATTCTTATACTCCCTCTCTCTCTCTCTCTTTGTGTATATACACATTTACTGTATGAACACATACAAAATATATTCAGTGAATATTAATGCACTTTGACAATGTGAGGGAGGTTATCAGCCACATTAACAAGAAGAGCCTTTCTTAATTGGGGCCCAAACTTAAAATAGCTCTTTATCTTGGGTAGCAGCATAACCCTTCCCATGCAACATCATTAACACCCAGGCAATTATCGATTCAGATACTGAGTTTGAATCATTTCACAAGACACCACGAGAAACAGAATAAATAAATTATCCATCGCTCACTGTGGGCAATAATCAACACCAAACTTCTGTGTCCTCCGTTTGAACATGGGCTGCCTTTCTACCTCCACATTTCCCAAGGGACATCTTCAGGGAAACCAAAACACATATGAAGAAAAAAAGGCTTTTTGCATAATCCTTATGTCCTCTCTTTGCCAGCATGAAGACAGTGACAGTAGCATCAGTGTTCAGATTCACTGAGAAACCACAGGCTTGTTCTGGGTAGCCTATTTGCGCGAACAGCGTCTCTCCTGTCCTTGGTCACACTCCAAGCTTGGCTACCTCAGCTTTTCCGCTTCTCCGGATCCATGGCTCAAAATTTGCACCTCTCTTGGTCTGAAAGAACTACAACGTGCCCAAAACACTCCATTTGTTAATGGAGCTATAGTAATGATCTTCTCAGAATCATGCAAACTATCCTGACTTAAAGTTAATAGCTGAAAATATAAAAAGAAACTAATCAGATACTGAATCCAGAGTTGGTCCTGAGTAGGGATAAAACTGTCGTTCAATCAGGGCTGGCAGAGCCAACAGCAGCCCAGGGGAGGTTGGTGTGAAAAGACACCCATTTCGTGTCTTATATTGAATTTCTAGCGCAAGATACAGAGTAAGAGATGGCAAGTCAGGGTTAGAGCCCGTTGATAAAAATATGCATAAATTAGATTGCATCAAAGTAGGTGTCGAAGACAGAATGGCAGAACTTTGCTCTATCATTTAATCCACAGACTTTAGATTTCTCTCTCATTCTATGCTTCTAATGGCCTCTCTTGGGAAGAGCTTGGAGAGATATCCTGTGCCAGGCCAGGCATGAGGAGACAGGGCCAGAAACAAAATTAGATTAATGCTTTAAGTGATAACCCACCAGCCACATCAGCCTGCCTTGACTCAGCGTCAGTGTAAAAAGAGGGTGGGAAGTTTGATTCCACTAAGAAAAGATAGTGACAAACCAAAGCAAAGTATAAGTCTAAACAGGCATCAGGGAAAGAATAATGATTGCAAATGTCAGGAACATGGGCTTATACTTAACTGAAACATTATAACTACCAAAAAAAAGGAGTCACTGTAGGGATGACATTTTCTATAAAATAGTTGCTACTAGTTGATTCTGTAGCACAAAACCGTAAAGTCTATTTGGTGAGCCTTTGGCTTTTTAAGCTCATAGAAGCAGTATGGCTGCAATGCCTCACTAAAGAAAATGCAAACCTTGTGGAGAAAGAGAGAAAGGGCTGCTTACTTTGAAGTGAAGATTATTAGTGACATTATTGGTAGCTTCATTAAGAAGCTTGTTGCTGACTGCGTTAATAAATTGGCACAATTTCAATTCAGAATGACAGTGCTCGAGGGAAGGTCCCCCTCTCTCATTCTCTTTCTCTCTCTCCCCCCTCCTTTTTCTTCTTTCTTCTTTGTCTATAAGATATGACATAGCATACATGGGAAAACGCTTGATGTCACTCATGTGGGGAGCAAACGCAGAAACTCAACATCTCAAAGCCAATCTTAGAGACTTTGTTCAGAAACGGAATAGATTGAAATGACCTCTCACAACAGATTGTGTCAGAGGAAAAGGGAAAGAGGCCATTCCTATAAGACAGCAAAATACGATGAAGTGACACAACCGGGTGCCTTAACAGTTCACGTATGTCACCGACACATTGGAAGAGTGGAGGCATTTGTACAGATCAAGTAAACCGGCGGGAAATCAAATTAATCAAGTCAATCAAATTAATTTCAACCACCGAAGATTCAGGGTAAAGAAAAGTGTTTTAAAATGAAGACTCAATCAGACTACAAATTTAAAATAACCTATTACAATCATCCATTATTCTGCCACAACATGTGGCTTTTCTGGAAAACTTTTGTGCAGGTTTTATGAAACCATTTCCTGGGTTACCGGCAAATAAAATTGTGTCTCCTTGAGACAGCATTGTCTCTTCCTGCCCCCTTTTGAAACCCGAACCTGCGGTCACATGGTATGATCATATCATCAAGGCATTATATAGTCTATGGCAGAATCGTCGAGATTCTACTTACTTGCATTTTTAGTTGACATAAAATGTCATTTTCACTTGCGTAAGAGTAGTGCTAAAATTGCATTCATCAGAACTGAAAGCTGGCTAATCTGGTTTGAAATTAACTACAGAATCAAAAAGCTCAGAACTGAATAGAAACTCAAAAACTATTTAGTCCAAAGACATTACAGAGAAGAAGACTGTGGCTCAGAGAAATGCGAAGCGTTACCCAGTAGCCATAGGTATTTAGCGTTGAGTGGAATAGATTGCACTCAGATCTCCTCAGTGTTATCCGGTGATGCACGGGAAAGACTTTTCTCAGGAACAGAATATTGGTCTAAAGGAGCCACTTTAATCATTTTATTAAAGTTGAAATAGTCACTTAAAGTGTTAGTAATAAAAATGGTTAAAACGCACACGTACTATGCTCCATGAATTCGTTGTGAAGATTTGAATTTATAAAATTATACAGGGGTGAATGAAAGAAATATAGTAGTCTCAAATTCTAAACAGATAAATCACAGGTTCTCTGGGGTTTTTTTCTTTTTCCTTCCTTTCTTCCTTTCTCACTTTGTCCCTTTCTTCTTCGCCTTTGCCTCCACTTCCTCCTTCTCCCCACATTCTCGTTCTTATTCTTGCCCTTGTTTTGGTATTATGGTGGCTTGTAAGTGTCCATCAATTCTTTGACACTCTTCCCTTTTAGGATGGGGTCTAATTTCTCAGTGGGCCAGACTTTATTACTCTCTTCTAGTGAATAAAACGTGGGGGAGGCAAACATATATCACTTCTGACAGCAGGTCATAAAAAGCACTGCAATCTCTCCCTTCTTTAATTTGTTGGATCACTTGCTTTGGAAGAAGCCAGTGGCCATAGCAGGAGGATACTCAAGCAGCCCTCTGTGGAGCCCTGTAGTGAGGCTCTGAGGCCACCTGTCAGTAGCCACTCGAGTGAGCTGTCTGGAAATGGACACCTGGCTCTAGTCAGGCTATCTGGTGACCTCAACCCCAGATTTCCTCCTGACTAAGACTTCATGACAAATTCTGAGCTAGAGCTACCAAGTAAGCTGCTCCTGGTGATAGCCCGACCTGCGGAAACAGTGAGATAATAAATAGTTGTCCCTCAAAGACTCTAAGTTAGACATAATTTTTTATTTAACACTAAGTAAGTAATGCAGCTGGGTATGCTACCTTTATCATGTCAGAGTTGATGTCAGCCTTCTTAAAATTAATTCGCAGCCTTTCTTTTAAAAAACTGTTATGAATTTTCCATACAAAAATAGACAATCCAAATAAACATATGAATAAGAAACACTTAAAATTGAAGTATGCTAGAGAATAATTACTCACATTTTAGTGTAGATCTTTGAAGACTTTTGCTAAGCTTTGTGTCAAAAAGCCAGCAGATAGGTTCATAGTAAAAGAGTAAGAACATAAAATCTGAAGGCCGACTGCCTGGGTTTGAACCCTGGCCCTTCCACCTACTAGCTGTGTCTCCTTAAATACGCTACTTCTCTTTGCCTCAATTTTTGCATCTTTAAAATAGGGATAATAAGAGCATATCTGTCTCCTAGGCTTGTTGTGAGGTTTAGATGAATGGAATTAAGATATTTAAAAGCATTTAAGATATGTAAAACGTTAGAATTGCACCGGAATTATGGAAATCATTCTATACATTCATGCTCTCATTATTATTATGTTGTCCTACGTAAGGAAACATTTTCCCAGTGCCTCCAAACCCCTGCACGCACCATTTCCAGTGCATTCCTCCAGCCCTTTGCCTGGCTTGCTCTCATTCTTTATCATAGAAAAGGCCTTCCTGACTCCCGCTCCCCCCCCATTTTTTCTCCTTGTAAAAACCTTCAAGTCACCTGAGGCCAGTGAAAATTTATTTATTTATTTTTCCTTGTCTGTTTGTCTCCAAGTGCCTTTTCCTTGCAAAATGCCTAATGTAACACCAAGGGGAATGTGGGAGTGAGGTCACCTGAAGTGGCAGCCCAGGGACTTAAAATATAAGCTGGAGGGCAGGGCGTGGGTGGGACGGGAGAGAACACAAGGGACAGGGCTGCTCAGGTGGAGATCAAAGGTTCGTTTTTCTGCAGGAGTAAGTTAAGCCAAAGAGCAGGGGCTAGGGTCCTAGGTCGGAGAAGGTGAGTTGGGGGTGGGGGGAACCTTGGGCTACACCCACATTCCGCAGAGGAGAAGTGGCAATCAGGTGTGAGGATCTGTCTTTGTAGGCTCTAAGCGACAGAAAGGGGAGAACAGGCCAGATGTAATGTCTCAGGGAAAATTCTCTCCTAGTTAGTCCTTTCATACAATATAATTATTGTATGCTATGTTATGTTGGTTATGTTACATGTTATGTTATTCGTTCTTTTGTGTCACACACAAATACTTCTGAGTACCTACTGTGTGGCAGGCAATAATCTAAGTACTGATACCAGTTTAGAAAACAGTCATCATCTGAGCCCTGGTAGAGTCTACATTCTAATTTTGATGAACAGTAAACAAAAGACATAATCAGTGAATACATTATATATTACATTAAAGGTGGTAAGTGTGTGGTTTAAAAAAAAGGGGGGGGGAAGAGGAAGAACAAGGTATGGAGTTGGTTGGAGGTCAGGGACAGGGCAGAGTTGCAGTATGAAATATGGTATCAGGGTAGGCCCCTCGGGTATGGTGAGATTTGAGCAAATTCTTGAAGGCAATGAGCAATTTATCATATGCTATTTGGGAGAAGACTGTTCCAGACAGAGACACTGTGGTGTGGGGTCATGTCTGATTGTGCACAAACTGCAGGGTAGTTGAGGAAAACAGAGACTAGGAAGAGGCAAAGCCAGAGAAGGAGGAGGGACAGGGAGAGGCAATCAAGGGGGACCAGTAGGTCATTTTAAAGACAAGATGCTTTTTTATTCCCTTGTATTTTACCCTGTTGTTATGCAAGTCTATTTATTGATAAAATTGAGCAGCTTGCCCAGCATGTTTCTAGGTTCCCTTCGTTAATTCTGCCTGGTAGTCAGTAAAACTATTTATCTCTACATCCAGAGTTGTTGGTTTGTTTTAATCTCATGAAAAGTTTCTTTAATTTAGAACTGAACTTCTGTTTCTGTTTTATTTGTCTAGATTTATTTATTTATTTATTAGGAATTCCAACTATCTGTATCTTGATATTAAACTCTATGTTAAACCATTGTGTTCCTGTCAATGTTTTTGTCTTTTCTCCTTCTTCCTTTGCATTCTGGAAAAGTTCCTAAATTTACCTTCCAAATCAAGATTTAGGTTTGTGAAATACCAGTTTTGCTTTTTCCTGCTTTAAATACAGATCTCATATTGTGATAATACAGTATTACTCATCTTTCATTCTTTCTTTACCACAGCCGGAAGTCTTTTCGTATCAATTGGCTATATTAAAAACTCCTTTCATCTCTTGTCCTCCCCACCCCAAGGCATATTTTGATTAAGAAAGCAGCATACCTTTCTAAAACTACTTCTGTTTCCCATAATATTTTCTTAATAAACATTTCCATTTTGGTTTCTAAAGTGACAGTCTATTTTAATTTTATGTTACATAATCACTCCCATGCACACATTTGTTTCTTTTTGTATGTCCTTGAATAGAGAACATTCTACCCATGCTTGATACTTAAGAAAACTCCACTTGAATGGATTTCCCTTGTAACTCTTTCATGAAAAAATAAATGTTAGATAGCTCTCCTATCTTAACTGCCAGTGTTGGCAAACTTGAGTGTCCATCACCAGGTCAGTGATCTGCAATTGAATGGGGGAGGAAACTCAGCTAGCCCAACAGGGAGACATCGCTTCTGCAGTTCCTGCTCTATATTTGACCAAGTCGTGCTACCACCAATCATTTATCTCCTGTGGCTTTCTTTTTGGTCCAGCCTCTGCTCCAGGGACATGGCATTGTACTTTATCCCCTGATACATTCTACTCACCCTATCTAGAGATCTGTTGAATGCTCCCTGAATTTCTCACCCTTGTGACTGGTAGCATGTGGCTTCCCTCCCCCAGTAGTAGACCTGCACAGGTCGAAAGCCCCACCAGAGAAGTGTAGCTATGGGCTCTCTGTTGACATCAGCCCTCCAAATTTGGACTGTTTTCTCAGAGTGCACCTTCCTGCTCTCTCAGAAGGGGACATTGCTGTAAACCTTTGAAGTTCTCTTTTCCTCTGGTCTTACACAGTAGACACGCTTCGCCCTGTAATGATTAAGTGAAGTTAGAAAAGAGGTTTTGCAGGGCGCCTGGGTGGTACAGCGGTTAAGCGTCTGCCTTTGGCTCAGGGTGTGATCCCGGCGTTCTGGGATCGAGCCCCACATCAGGCTCATCCACTATGAGCCTGCTTCTTCCTCTCCCACTCCCCCTGCTTGTGTTCCCTCTCTCGCTGGCTGTCTCTATCTCTGTCGAATAAATAAATAAAATCTTTAAAAAAAAAAAAAGAGGTTTTGCTTCCAAATGTGTACGTAAGAGGCAGACAAGGAAGCAGTTCTCCACCTGCTTTTCTCATCCACAGGGCTCCAAATCTCCTGTCAGAGGAACCATACAGAATACTTCCTTGAATTTTTGCCTTTTCCCAAACAATTGAGTCATGTGCAGAAAAATCATTTATCCTTCTTATTTATTATGTCCCAGGCATTTAGAAACTTATCAAACATAGACTTGTGATATGGATGAAAAACTGCTATATCGTCATTGGGAAATGAGTTATAACTCAGCAGTTACATTCCATCCAGTCAGCCTCTGAATCGTTAAATCTGATTCAAGTTCAAAAGAAAGGGTGTCAATCACACATTCTGTGGCTATTTTAGCTCCCACATGTCGCCTTGAGGTAAAAGACAAGTGAGGAGAATTCAAGCAGAAGCTATGTTGAGATTTCAGATAGGCCCTTGGTAATTTTGCCTCCAAATTTTCGGTGTTTACTCTTTAAGTTTAAGAGAAACAAAAGGCAGCGAGAAATTCATCCCGAAAAGGTAATTTCCATTAATAGTAAGAAGAAATTCATACCATATGTTAAATTTAACTTTAATCAACTTAGGGGAATTGGAAATCTAATGAAGCTAATACATTAAGGAGCTGGACTAATAGAAAACTCCAGTGACTCTGTAAGTGCTAAGTTTATTTTCAAACAATAATATATGAATGACATTTTGCATTTGTCTGAACCCAGCGATTTGACAACCGATATAGCTGCGACAAGAAGCACACCGTTCTGTGAACCCCTAACTGTATTATATTTTTGTTCTTAATGATAGTTGTTGTCAGCAGTTACAGCTCTGTGAAGCAAACGTACTTGTTTTATTTTGACTCTGTAGGTTTGTGTAGCTTGTGCAGAATGATTATATAATCGATGTCGATTCCAGCACTGATGCTTGCACATCGTTAATGTCATACCCTTTCCTTTGTCACCGCGTTTAACTCTAACACTGTAAGACAAACACGCCTCTTCTCGTCTTCCTATTAGACTGCATGCCATTAAAAGTGAAAAGAAATGCTATATTTATCTTGATATATATTAAAAAATAATGAAGAGGATAATTATCAAGGCCGCATTGCAATTTCACGGCATGGCTGGCAGTTACAAACCGCTTGATCCGCACTCTTTTAGTTCATCATGTCAGGAAAGAAAATCTAGTGATTGAAATACAGTCATTTAATTAATTTCTCTCTATTATTTCTTTCAGTGCTACGCTTGTGATTTGAGCTCAGGAATGGGAAATTCAAGTTTGGAAAAATAGGAGACTATGAAAGCTGGTCAGTCAATTTTTGTTTTATTTGGTTACTTATTCTGTTAGCACTGAGTGGCAGAAGCAAAGAAATGCCACAGATTTTAAAATAGTCAACTTATAGCTGTGTGCTAACCAATGGCAGGATTGACAGACTGGTTTTGTATTTGCTGGTTCTTAGCTACAAGAACTCTTCGATGTAACGACATTCATTTCAATACCACATGATCAATACACAATAAGCAATCAAGGAGACATGAGAATGCTACTTGACCATTTTTCAGATGGAATTTTTCACTACCAGGGCTCTTATTACACATGAAACGCAAGATCGTCTTTTTTGTTTTTTCCCTGATAGATTGAAATAACCACATATGGGAGAGTTGACTTTTAGGAATATTAATCACAAATGAATATGCTACTAGATTTAGGGAACACCCAGATAATGGTTTAAAATAATCACCAAATGTAAAGTCCTCTGACCTCTATCATCATGAAGAGACCTTATAGTTACAGTTTTCTAACTTTTGATGCAACAGAAATTTTGTATTATGGTCATGAAATCTTGATCAGATGGTTAACTGGTACAAATACAGATGTAAATGGTTTGGCAGAAAGAAGTATAATCAAAAATTCATAAAAAAGATCTAGAAAATAATTTAAGGTAGTTGAAATTTGAAGGCATAATGCTGAGTATTGGTAAATTGTATAATATCATTTTCCCCTTTCCTACATTGTTTGGCTGTAACCAGCTAAGCTAGTTAAGTCCAATTTGCCTTGTATTTGTGGATCCTGTTTCTATAGATGATTATTAACATGATTTTTAAACAATCTCCCTAACAAAGTTTATCACTGAAGTTTGTATTTTCTCTCTTGATTAACTTAAGCATTAGAGGGGAGGGGTCTTGAGGGAAGAGCCCATGTTCCAATCACCTTTTTATCTCTATCGACTAATACAACACATTTTGTCAGTGAGTTGCCAAGTAACAATTTCTTACACAAAATAAAGGGAAAATAAGGAGATTAACTTTTCATGAATAGTTTCTCTTTGTTTTCGGCATGTTCAGCTGTTTCCACTATTCAGATAGCTCCATTGCTATAATTTTCCAAATAACGGCTTCACAGCCATTTTAGAATCGTCACAAGAACTTTAAAGTGTACCTCCTTTCTAGGTGTGTCATGTTCTCATTATTATCTGTTTTAAATCTTAACTAATTCAGCTTGTAAAAAAATAATCATTTCAAATCTTTCCCAATCTCAGCTAAAATGGAAAATTGACCGAACGATCGTTCCGCAATGTTTTGGGGCAGGTTGGTTTAAATTTTGTGATATTTTTGTCCATAGTTGTCAGGTCATGTCATTCTTTTGGGGCTACATTTGCTATTGAGTGCCTTCTAAAAAACAAGGAAATATTTGGGATAGGTATGATCTTTAGTGGCGCGGCTGGCCAGCATGGCCAAGAAACATGCTCTATTTTTTAATAGTCAATGGAAAAGAAGTAGAGCCAGCAAAGAAAGGGGACACCCAGAGATTTCAAGTAGTTTACTGTCTGTTTTCCTGCTTTACATATGATGGCACATTAGGCTCTTTATTGGCAAATTCAGGATAATAAGAAGAGTCCACAAGTAGGAAGGGGGAAAGAGGAAGAAAGAAACAGAAAACATTGAAGTCCTATGTTGCAAAGAACTTTAACAGAAAAAAGAAGGGAACAGCTGTCGAGTTTGACATTCCTGGTTAACCGATTAACGGAAACTATGGGAAACTAAACATGGAATCAAGGAGTCTCATGAAAAAATTGCTGCTATGGAGAGCATCTGGCATTGGACGTGATTTTGGCTCTGTCTTTTTAAAAATTCTTAGTTTGAGAAAGAGGGAACTTCACCTCAAACTCTACATCCTATCTTTAAATATGAGCCGCTGACCATTAACATTTTCTTGCTGATAAGATTAGGTATCACGTCTGTGCTACGTGAAGGCAAAGAGTTCAAGAATTAATCAACCATTTCGCTGAATGGCCTTTTTCAGGATTTCAAAATGTAAAACAATTTATTTCCCCTTGAACGTGAAATATTTATTGTTATTGAAACAATTGTCTGAACTTTTAGAGGAAAGCAAAGAAAATGCTTTACTCAGCTCCTTTCCCGAAATATATGATGTTTGTATCAAATCTTTATAGTAAAAGAGATAATTGCACAAGTAGAAAAAGAAAGCATGGTTGAGTATTCTGATACCCTTGGAATATAAATTCTATTTCTAATCATGTTCCTTAAATCATGAATTATAAAGAGCTGTCAAGTTTGACCACATAAAATTCAAAAACATCTGAGTAAAAACAAAAAAGAAAGATTTAATATTTAAAGGTAACTGACAAAGAGAAAAATAGGAAAATTGTTTTAAAATAATACAGGTAAAGTTCATAAGCATAACAATAAAATAGGATTATTTCATATTTCTAAAAGCAAATATGAAAGAGTTCATAGCAATAGAACAATTGTCAAAGTTTAAATATAACCAATGTACATGAAGAAAAAGA
This sequence comes from Ursus arctos, assembly GCF_023065955.2. Classification (NCBI taxonomy): domain Eukaryota; kingdom Metazoa; phylum Chordata; class Mammalia; order Carnivora; family Ursidae; genus Ursus; species Ursus arctos. Next base: position 15,945,664 of record NW_026622875.1, on the reverse strand, counting down.
AAAACACATGAAAAGATCTAGCTTACTAATAGCAAAATACATGAAAATTCAAACAACACTGAAATGTCATTTTCATTCTCTTATATAGAATAAAGAGCAAAATGTTTCTTGATACCTAAATGAGAGTAGTAGGCATTCTCATACCTGCTGGTGGATTTGTTAATTTGTACAATCTCTCGAAGGCAGTGTGTCAATGTGTATCACGGGGTAAATTGTGCATTTGCTTTGACTCAGAAATGCACTCAGGAGTTAATCACACAAGCATCAACCCCTATGTTCACAAAGAAATTCAACAGAGCATCATCTATGAACTAGAAACTGGAAATACCATATATATATACCATATATCATAAATATGCAGTTATTTTTGTGAATTTATTTATAAATATCTAGATTACTTAGTATAAAATGTATTGAAGAAGACTGTCAAATACTGTCATTAATATGAGTGTCATTATTCAAGGTGATTATTTCCTTTTTTATTTATAATTTTATATTTTAAAATTTGGTTTAGCTTTGTTTTTATTTTGTGTGATTCTGCACTTGAATGGTGCGCATATCATATGAGCTTAAATACACTAAAATACTTTCTGCCCATATTTAGGTGTCCAAGAAATGCTTTTTTTAAAGCATTTTTTAAATTGGCTCATTCTGGTGAAAACCTTTGAATTGGCAGGACTATGGAAATAAAATCTTTGGAAATAAAATAAAAAGTCCAATACTTTATCCAAAAGTTCATTACTAGCTTTAATTTAGAATATGATGCATAATTTTGTTCAATAACTACTGTCACTAATTAAAATCATTATAATCAAATACTACAGCAGTTTCTATCTCCTTGATATCTTAGTGGAATAATAAAAGAGAGGTTTTTTAGTTATCATTAAAAATAAAATGGAGTAATTTAAATCCCATATCCGGAGCTAGTGACAGTATAATTTAAAACTAGTCATCTAAATCTATTGAAAATTGATAATTTCAACAGTGTTTCCTTGTAAGGAGAGGTACAGAGTAAAACATTATAGGATGTAAGAATATAGGATGTACTATCCCTCATGCCCAAATTCCATGAGACCTTACTAAAAGATGAGTCGTACATTTTTTATTCGAATCTCATTTTTATGTACCAGATTCAAGAATAGAAATTGTTCTAAACTTTCAAGAAGACATTCTTCTAAATTATGAGCAGTTTATACAAAGCTCTGAAAAGCGAGTCTTAAAACATTCAGTAAAAGTTTTGATACTTATCTGAGAATTCATTTTCTTCCTTCGGAAATGTTACTTTCAAGCTACTTTTCTGTGGAGGAGGAAGGAGCCTATACATACCTACTCCAAGCATGCAGAAAATGGGCATTTTCATGATACAATTATAAGGCATGTCTAATTTTCCTCTAAAGTGAGATGAGACTGGTGAGTTCGTGATGATCACATACCTAACATTTAACTTTCTAGAGGACGCAACCGTCTTGGTAATTGTATTGACACAGGAATGTGCAATGGATGCAGAGCATGTATTTACCAGACTAGTAGTCTTGCTTTGTCTTACTTCAAACCATCTGCTCTTTCCTTTTCGTTGTAGCCCGTGGATTTGGGACAGAATATTTTCAAAGGTTAGTTATCTCAGGTTTCAGTTCTAGGAGTTTCTTGACCTCCTTCTCTTTTCAGTAGCTAGTGAAAAAACTCGTGTTACTCCTCAGGTTCTCTACCTTTATAACTGGGGAAACACCACCAGCATGGCTCACTGGGGTGTGGTGACAGTTATTTTTTCTTAATTAGTCAAAATGTGCAATGTGCTAATTACTTGATTCACAAGGAAAAAAAAATCATTAAATAAAAATCACATTTGACTGGTTTTAGCATATTAGGGCATATATTTTTATTTAAATGCAGAGAGTATCTGAATGTTAAATAAGCCACAAAATATGTTCCTGGTGAAACTAATTAACACTACAACCATGAACACAATTCCCTTATGGGTTAATTTCTCAATGAAACTCAAAGATACTTTTTGACCTACTATAATGCTCCTTCTGCCAAGGTTAAGAGAAAGATATCACCATAATTGGAGCATATGAGTCTGTATTAACCTGATTTAGGTTGGGGAATCAAAGATTTGCACAAGGAAGGAATTCATAATAATTAGGGTGTAAAACATGCAAGCATAGGGGCTTAAACACAGCATGAATTAATTATTCAGTGTTGTTCAGTCCATTTGGACTTATAAATTACAAAAGGTCATAGAGAGAAGATTGTAACCCTTATTCCCTCTCCAGTCTAACAGCCTAAGACTTCTTAAACCTCATCCTTGCAGAGTATGGACAAGCATATTTAAAATTATAAAATAATAATATACAAAAAGAAAAGAAAAGTAGGTGCATAAAACAAGTGTAAACTATGTGAGGACAAACAAAAACCGTGTACACTTTATTAAGTAATGCCAGGAATCAAGAATGTTTAACTTTCACATATACCTCAAATAATTGTCACTTCCATTTTTATAATCGGTATTATAATAAATTAATGCTGACTTGCATAACTTTATTTCATTGATTAACTTGGTATTATCCTTATTTGGCAATGTAGGTTTTAGTAAATTTAGTAAATTCTTTTATGATTTTTACATGTAATTCTTAGTAGGAAGACCCACAGCTAACAAAGATAAAAACAGAACAAACCTGAAGACTGTGGCAGGCTGAATAATGATCCTCAAGGAGGTCCACATCCTAGTCCTGGAACCTGTGAACATGTTACATTGCATGGCAAAAGGAACGTTGCAGGTGTGATTAAGTTAAGGATCTCAAAATAGGGAGATTATCCTGGATTATTCGGGCGGCCCAATACAACCGCAAAAGTTGTTATAAGAAAGAGTCAGGAGGGCCAAAATCAGAGACAAGGCCATGCAATGATGGAAACAGAGGTAGAAAAGGTGGTGCAATGTGGGACAAGGATCCAAGGGATGTGAACAGCCTCTAGAAACTGGAAATGGCAGGAACTGATCGTTCCCGAGTATCCAGAAGGAATACAGCCCGGCCAACACCCTAAATTTTAGCCCAGTGAGACTGATTTTGGCTTCTGTTTTACAGAAGTATATGATAAGAAATTCCTGTTGATTTAAACCACCATAGTTAATAGTGATTTCATGCAGCAGCAATAGAAAACTAATACGAAGGCTATAAAAAGCCAGCAAAACACAATGAATCTCCAAATACCTGACTGTATTAATGTGTAATGAATGATATCATCCCCCCAAATACTAAACATGAATATATGGCTAGAAGATTTTGTATAATTTTAAAGAGTCCATGTCTTCGTTATTATGGAAATGTCTAAACTCAACAGGTCTTTGTCCCCCCATATGGTTAGCATTAATTTAATTAAATCATTAAAAATATATAAAGGACTTTTTTTTTATGAAGGACTTTTTTTGAGCAATGCATAGTCTCTTGGATCACCAAAGAGGATAAAACCACGGAAGAGTACATTTTTCTGCCTTAAGGCAGTTTTCAGTTCCGAAGGGACGGCTACAAATCCATGCAAAATAGGAAATGACACATGGGATTTGTATTTAAATAAGATGCTGAGAGTTTATAGATTAGAAGCCCATTTACTGGGAAAGAGTTTAGCATGATGGTTGTTAGGCGTTGGAGTAGGAAAGGAACAGGTAAGGACAGGAAGGATGCTGAAAGTCAGATCAGTGGTAGCTGAAGAGTATGTAAGGAGTGAGGAAGTGGTGACAGTACATAAATGTTGTTTCAATGAAGTGTATTGAATACTTAGGAAATTCTTTACTCTGGAATTTCATGCAGGTTGCAAGCATGATGGAGTCACTCCCACTCTTGAAGCCTCCACCTCTTTCTCCCCTCAACACCTCGGTTATGATCATATATTTCTCTTCTGATCATGAGCGGCCCTTTAGAGACACTAGTCAACAATTGGTGCCACCAATTTCTTACTTTTCACTTTGTCTGAAGCTCGCTGCAGATCTGGTTTCAGCTCCCGCCATCACTCTGAAACTGCCCTAGCCAAAGATCATTCCACACATAATGAACACTCTCATGTCCTCCATTTACGGGATTTAAGCAGAAGTTAAACTCGAGTCCTCACCCCTCCTTCTGGCCCTTCCAGGTCTCTTTCTACTTTCCTAGTTTCATTCTTTGGCTCACTGTTGTCTTTGACCCACTGCTTATTCTATCTTGGTGATTTCAAACCCCATTATGTGGCAAGTAGGTGGGTGCATTGTCCTTACCCTCTCCTAGTGCCTTCTTACAGGTTCCGTGCATTCATTCCTTGGCTTCTGTGTTGCTTTGCTCCCTATGGTTGTCATTTACACCTTCCTTCAGACGACTTTTCTAAGACTACTGAAAGCACTTTGGCCTATTGTACGGAGATCCAAAAGTACCCATAGTGTGGTATCCCCAGGGTGGCCCATAGCCAAGACTGACTGATAGAAGTAAGACCATCTGGCTTTCTTGACTTTGGGTGAGACAAATGCTGAGGTATCACTTAAGCTTCAAATCTCCCCCATGGGACAGAGGTCAGTACTTTGTGTAAAACTGTACCCTCATTTAGCTCTTCCCCTTCCCTGGCCTGCTTCTCCCCCTCCCATACTGATTTCCCCTAGGAGCACTTTGTCAATAAATCACTTGCATATGAATCTTCATCTGTTTCTGAGGGATTTTCCCTAAGACCTTTCACACACTGTTGATTAAGTCATGCTATGTCATGCTAACTCCTAAAAAGTGTCTTTAGTCCTAAGCTCTTCACTGAAGAAGCTGCAGATTAGGGATCCAAATATCTAGGAGACATCTCCACCTGGGCATATTTCACAATAATGACACTTCCCTCCTTCTGCCAGTGTCACAAAGGGATCTTCCTTAGATCCTCACAGTGAGAACCTGGTAGGGTTCATGGAGGTAAAGGCCAAGAAATCATAGGGATTCCTGTAAGACTGTGGCTTCCAAGAGTTTCCCCTCTCATGCTATTTCATACTCAGCTTCTAATAATTTGTCAAAATTACACTTTAAGTATCCCTATAAGCTTGTGGCTCCTACAACTTCTGCTTCAGGTAAGCAGAATGCAGTTGTTGTGTCTTTCTGGATGAATTTCTCTCAGAAATTCGAAGTGGTGGTTGCCCTGTGTAGGGGCCAAAGGCAGGCAGCTCCGAGATGGGCCGCTTTGGTATACTGATTATTTTAAATAAAAGTTACTTGAGAGACAGCTTATGCAAAGATGCTCAGACTCTCCTCTGTCCTCCCGAAAGCAGGAAATAAATCTCCCATGTGAATGGTACCCTCCGTGTGCCAGGAAGTAAAGACATCCTTATCACCAGAGATTGCAAATTTAGAGCCCAGAAGCCTATATAAACAACCTGTGTTACTTTTTACTAATTTACTACCCCAGCTCAAATTCTGTTTAGAATTCCATACTAACTGAAGCTCTCAAAGTTAAATTTTCTTGGTCCCATCAATTGTTCAGAGATTTATTGTCTCTTGGTCTAAAAAGTATAAAATTTGCCTGCCTTGGTCATTTGTTTGGGTCTCAATTTCACTATTTCAACATTGGGCCACCGTGCACATGTAAGCAATTTTTGCTTTTTCTCTCCTGTTAATGTGTTTCATGTAAATTTAATTTTAGTGCAGCTAGAAGACCTTGAGGGCAGAAAAGACTTTTTCCTTCCCTTCACCTGCAACCTTGATTCTATGAAAGGTCCCAGTTGTTACCCAATTTATTCAGCTTTTTCTTAGAATAAGAACAGAAAGGAAGACTTCCAAGCTCTTTACGTGCTGGAGCTGAAACAAGAAGTCCTTTCCCTGACTTTTTAAACTTTAAGACATCAATTTGTGATTTTAAAGGGGTAGTAAACTGTTCCTACCAAGACGGTAATGTTTCTGAGTACAGACTCTCAATAGGGTGACAGTGAAAGTCAAGTGCAGATGTGGGAATGAATGCAATGGCATATGCATGGACTGTGAGGCCAGAGCAGAGTGAATGGGTGATGCTGGGACATGACAGGAGATTGACCCAGAGAGGCAATGAGAACAGTAGAGGTCCTGTAGGCAATTTAAAGATTTGGCCTTATACTCTATGAGAAATGGAGTCTTTGGAAGGTGTATAACCAAGTGATGGTATGGTCTGATGGGGTTTAAAATAATCATTCTGGCTCCTGTGGAGATTAGACTAGAAGAGAGCCGGTGAGAAGGGGAGAGACCAGCTGGGATATAACGGCCAGGATCATTGAGTGGGGTTATAATGTAGACGGTGAGGAAGTGGTTTCACAGTGAGAACTGCTCAGATTCTGGATATAAGATTAAGGCCGGTAAGATTTGCTGGGTCGGACTCGGGCTGTGACAAAAGCTTAGAGGAAGGCAGGAATCCATATATATTTCCTTGAGCAACTGAAAGAATTGATTTGCTCTGATGACAAGATAGCTTTCTAAATGATATATCTGACCAAATCTCACCTATGATTAACGGCTTTGACCACCTCTCCATTGGATTCAGGCCGGCTTCTCCAGCACGGCCCTCAGGCACTCTCCCACCCACTAAGCTGGCCTTCGGTGTTTGGGTAACGCTCTAGCCCCACGCCTACACCTCCTTGAAACTTTGTATCATTCATGCTGAAATGTTTGAGATTCTACTGAAATGCCACGCTGTCTCAGGTCTCAGCATACTTACACCAACATTTCCTTTATTCAGAACCCCCTTTTTCCCATTCCTTTCAGATGGCTTATTCCTGCTGATAACTTCAAGTTCAGTTCAAAGATTACATCTTCTACAAACCATAACACAGACTCTTAACAGTAGAGAACAAACTGAGGGTTGCCTGAGGGGAGTTGGGTGGGGGATGGGCTGATGGGTGACGGGTATTAAGGAGGGCACTTGCTGTGATGAGCACCGGGTGTTGTATGGAAGTGATGAATCACTAAATTCTACACCTGAAACTAATATTACACTATGTGTTAACTAACTGGGATTTAAATAAGAACCTGACACGAAGAAAGAAAATTACGCCCTCTAGAAGATTTCCTCAAACCATTGCTCAGTGTTTACTGGTCCCAGGTCTGGGGAGGCTGCCTGTGTCACTGATCCCCCTATGATTCTGTGCTTATTTCCTTGTCCTGCAGGTGTCTGGCTACGTGGAGGCTCCCCACATGACGGTCTTTGGGGGTTCGGGTGCACAGAGACGCTATAATATCCCTCTGTCTGTGATCACAGATGCTGACTGTCCATGTGCTCAGTACGCATTAATGCACTGAGAACTGATACTGTTTATTTTTTTCGTTTTCTTAATTTTGTTTTGTTTTACATTTTGGAGTCTACAGAGCTCGACAAGTTTTGGAAAGTGCCTGCAGCATGTAAAGGGAAATCTTTCCATTATTCCACGGGAAAAAATAAAGGTCAATAACTAACCATTCGCACTCGGCAGCACATGTCGTTTAACAATATAGAGTCACTTTCCATTTGAAGAGAAAGAAAAATTCACATATGTGCAGTTTTTGTAAAAACTAAAATCTTAGAAATGTCATTAGTAGATAAAAATCTAGAGGCACATGTTCGACCACATTTTTAGTTGTTTTTTTCCTTAAATGTTAATGGGGCATTTTATTTTGGACAATTTAATTCACTGGTATTGCTCTTACGCTCAAAGCTGAAGATAAATAGCCATAACTAATCCAGGTTTTCCCTTAGAATTTTACATTCCAATATTTTTCTTGGAATCAAATAATCTTGTGAGATAATGGAGGATTGTATAGAAAGGCCAAGTCCACTAAGTATTCACTGAAAAATACTGTGGGTCAATGACTTGGAGAAAGAACTGCTATTGACTTCTTTGACAATATTCACTAATGAGAAAACAATAAGATAAAATTTGTCTATAAAGACCACAATCTAGGGCAGGCCGGAGGAAAATTATGTTTCATTTTCAAAATAAAAAGTCCAGAAAACAGCTAGCTTGGCTAACAGTATAGGTCAAGACTCAGGTGTTGGAAAAAATTTAAATCCAAAGGAAAAACCCACTGCTGTGAAAAATAGAGCAATTTTGAAAGAAACTATACCTTAATGAAAAAACATATACATATTGTATAACAAATGTTAAGGCCAAATATGTTACAGCAATTTACATCAATAGCTACTCTGTTCTTTCACGAACAAGGTAATTTTTTTTTCTTTATAGTTATAAGATTGCAGAAGAGAATCAATATATTGAAATGCAATGTACTATGTTCAAAATCAACTCGACTTCAGGGGTTCTGATTTTGCAGTGATACTCTGAAGTGCCACGGATTGAGTTTCTTTTGAGAGGAGAGAATATATCCTTTTTTTCTTATAAGAAAGACTGAGAAAAGGGGAGGGGGACTCGATGACATGGAATGTCTTTGAAACCTGAACATTTAGATGTTACACGTACAATTCAGGATACATATTGTTCTATTTTCCAATATTTCCTTTTGAGGAAATGGGGACATTTGGAAGATAATCTACAATGATGTACTCAAGAAGCCCATCTTTTAAGCCTTTCTTTTCCTTTAGTGTCCTGGCGCCAGTAGACCCTTGGACAACTCTGGAGCTAGGGGAAGTTGTTGGGTGATTGGCTGAATAGAAAGACATATGTGAGACTTTGCTTGCTCAACACATTCCTTGACATGGTTCACTGATGATGTGTACCAAGGCACACACCTTGCATCCAAGGTAACTCTGGTGCTGTAATTTGGATAATTTGGATATCCCCAATCCCAAAGTATAAAGGTATATCCCTTTTGCACTTCCAAGAAATTAATAACACACGGAGTATGGTAGATTTTTTTGACAAATGGTGAACTTGCACAAAATTAAATACACATTTAATGTCTAACAGACAAGTTCAATATTTGCATATTTGGGATAGAATCTAGTATATTAACTTGTTTAGAGGATGATCTATAAAATGCATACATATTTAATTTATTTTATTTTGAATTACACAAAGAAAACAAGAGTTTGTTCTTTGTGTAATGTTTAATCAATATAGATTAAGGGCTCCTCTTGATTAACACGCTAAATGCAGCCCTTGAGCAGAAGTAAGCACTGTTATCACTTTTTACACACACAAGAATACGTATAAAATATATACTCTGTGCATTTTTTATGATTGACGTCACTCAGTTTTCATTAGTCTTCAACTTGCTTTTTTTCTCCTTCTACATGGTTGAAAAACCCTTCCCATGGCAAGGAATATAGACACAGGTTACGCTTTTCGCTCAACTGCTTGGTAGTATTATGTGCAATTACCTAGAAGTCACTTAAACACTCCTCTGTTGATGGCTATTTAGATATTTAGGTAAATTTTCTCTTCTTTCCCTTTTTTCCTCTTCTCCTGTTTTTTATTTTTTTATTACCACCATGTCTCTCCATAATAGAGCTGAAAGAAAAAATTTCTAGACTGAAGGATATACACACTCACGTTTTCATAGATATTCCTAATTACCCTCCAAAAATCTACATTGAATTATAGCTCCATCAGTGACATATAAGAATGCTAATTCCTCCCACCCCTAACAACACGCAGTGTTATTAAGCACCCAATGGATAAAATATGTACCTCATGTTCTCTACATTTACTCCGTCCTCATGAATAGTAAAGCTGAGTATCTTTTCATATGTTTATTGGCCATTTGTACTTCCTCGACACTGTATAAATATTAAATAAATGAATGATTAAATTACTGACTGAAACAATACATTTAGAGTGCTAGGGAAATGAAAGTTAATCACTGCCATCTAGGAAAATGAAAATGTTTCCCTAGCATTATGATTACCATCTTATTATGCCAAACACAGAAATTAAATAGCTCCACTTTATTTTTTATTATGCACAGAGAGGTCATATATGATTCCTGGTTAACAACTGGACTACATTTAATATGAGTTCACAAGTCCACTAGGTATCAAAACTCATCCCAGTTATATTCATTTTCCTTGTCTGTGTGTGGCATTCTAGATTTAGCACCTATCCTTTAGGGTATTGTACCACTGCTAATTATATTTAGCTACAAATTCGGTTCATGAATGGGGTGGGTGTGTGTGTGTGTGTGTGTGTGCATGCTGAGTTTATTTTTAATCTGAAAGAATTGTGTCAAAGTTCACATTCAGAGTCTTCCTTTACCCCTTCATCCTTCAGGTTCCCCGTTTCTTTTTCTCCTCTTGAGCACAGTTTCCTTTTTTTCTCATTTCTCATGACATGCATGCGGAATCTTCATTTACACCAAGGACTTAAAGTATTACCTCTCCCAATAGTACTTTATTGGGAGTCTGAGCCAAATGACAGAAATTCCGAGTGACAGAGTTGCTGAAATCAGCTAATTAGAGGGGGAAGGTACAACAGGGACAGTCCTGAAGCGAATGTCTGAAACACTACATAGGCTGTTATCCAGTATTGGATTAATTGAATTTGGCCATTTAATTGCCATAGGGATAGCTAACAGACTATGTGTGGGGTGCACTTTATGTGTGAAGTTTTAGTTTAATCCTCATGGTATCCCTATGCTCTTTTTTTAAAGATATTAGGAAACCGAAGCTTAAGTGCATATACATTAAGGAAAATATGAATGAAATGTGCACTTCATAGGTAACGTAGAGCTAATTTTCAAAGCTAACCTTTGTTGGTGGTTACATCAGTTTTAGGACACTGCAGATGGTCAGGAGATCAAGGAAACTTTGTAAACATTCCCAAACATTAAAAGTGCCCCAACTTTGAGAAGACTTCTATAAGCAACTGGCATAAAGGCCTTTTCTAAATTATGCAAGCTCTTTCATTTTAGCACATTGATTGAGTTCCTTCAGCATTGCATTAAAAAGGAACAAATGCATAATATAAAAACCAACAACACACTAAATTGGGAGGATCTTGATCTTGAAGGATCCAGCAGAGAAAAGGAAAGCACCACAAAGCATGTGGCATATTTGATGTCAAATTTCTTCATATAAGGGCACTGCTATAAAATGTAAATATCTTCAAAGGATTAACCCTTCCACATCATGAAAATATGCACATTTTCAAAGGGGGTGAAGCATTTTCTAATCTGAACATCTTTAAAGGGGGGAAATCAATAAATGGCATGAAAAACTTCAAAGCAGGACCTCCTGTCAATGACAGAAGTTCCTCAGCAATGCAGAGGCTTTGAAGGAGGACTCCCAGTGCTGGGAAAGCTTTGAAGTGACTGAAAACAGACATTTATAATTACGGAAAGGTGCAGTGTCCAGCAGGGATAGTACAAAGACACGTCTGAGGTAGGTGCAGACGGAGCTTGGGAGGTGGCAGGGACACTGACCTTGCACCTCCCAACCTAAAAGCCTTTCGGGTCAACTCAATAATCATATGTAAAACGGCAAGTGTGGAGTGAGAACAGTGGCGAGAGGCAAAAAACCAAATTATTTTAGATCTCACATTTCAAAAAAGAGAAAACCCTTCAGCACCCCCAAAGCAGATCTTAATACATACCGCCTGTGCTAGGTTCTTGGGTAGCTGCCTGATCTATTAAGCTGTTATCAACACTCAGCTTTCTGCAAACACGTGTTCCAGAAGTGTGAAAAAGCCTCAGAATCAGCTTCTTTAGGTCCCTTGGTCCCTAAATGTATGAGGGTGAGATCTTTTTAAACAGATTAACAATAACCCAAAACGCTCGGACCAACCGAGGGTGAGATCTTTTTAAATGTAGTTATTATATAGGTCAGATGATGTTCTAAAGGAAGAAAAATGATTAAAACCTGTAACTCAGCTATTGTTTAATTTGAGCCCAAACTATTCCCAACCAGTGATTCAGTATCTAATTTTCAGAATTCAACTGAAGCCCCTTTGAATGTCATAATAGGTGGGACTGACACTAAACTGAGAATCAAAGGCAGCCCAGGCAAAATCACAGGAGGTCAGTTTTGATGTGCTGTACTCTAAAGTAGATTTTTTTTTTTTTGCGCCTTATTTTGTCTGACATCCATGAGGCCAACTGAGCTAATGACAACCTCTTGCTTTTCAGCACCATTCGTTATCAAGTCACCTTTCCCCAAATGGTTCTTTCATAATCAAATATATATTGAGCATAAATTTTTCTAGGCTCTGTTCTAGGTACTCAGGATACAGTGCTATGCACAGATACTCCCTGTCTTTGTGGAGGCTGCAATCTAGGGGCACAGACATTGACCAATATAATCAAATGGGAAAAATGTACATTATACTGTGCCCAGGGACTTAAGGAGAAGGTATATAAAAGATCTGGTATGTTCTGAAGAATCAGGTAGGCTTCCCAGAGAGTTGGGCTGAGATACAAAGATGAGTAGTCATTAATCAGGAGAGCATGAGGATGAATGATGCAAGAAGGAAGGATGTCAGGTGGAAGGAGAAGAAAGTACAAAAGCCATGTGATGGGAGGATGAGATGAATGAATGACACTTTTATGCACAAGGAATGGGCCAGTAGGAGGAGCCAGATAATACTGACTTTATAAAGGACTTTGGTCTTAATCCTAAAATCAATCAGAAGCCTTTGAAGAATTTTTAAGCATGTGTTTGATAGAATCAGATTTGCATAATGAATACATTATTTTTGCTTGAGTGTGAAGAATAAATTGAGATGGAGAAAGGGGCAAGAGTGTCAAGACAAAACTAGTTAGGAGGCCTCTGGAGTGACTGAAGGAAAGGGTGATGATAGCTTTGAACTACAGAGTGGTGACAGTGATGGTGATGGAGGCAAGTATGAAGATTTGAAAAACACTTTAGGTGATAATTTGATAACATTTACTGTTGGAAAAAATAGGTAAGAAAGAGGAAAGGTCAAGGATGATGTCCATATTTCTGCAGGTTTGGTGGAGTCATTCACTAAGAAAGGAACTCTTGAAAGGGGATTAGATTTGGGGATAGAATAATTAGTTCAATTTGGTTATGTTGAATTTGACACACAGATACTTTTGAGTCATACAAGTGGGCATGTCAAGTGCCATTTCTGTATATGAATCTGGAGGAGAGATCTTGCCTAGAGGCAAAGACATTTGAATGGCTCATTTCCGATAACAATTAAGGATAAATGCAACTGCTTAGGAAGAAGTGCTGGAAATGTGAAGATGATTATAAAAGATCCTTAAGGAAGAACTCCAAAATTAAGACTCAGTAGTTTTCTTTCTTTCTTTTTTTTTTTAAGACTTATTTATTTGAGAGAGATAGAGGGCACGCAGACACGGCACGTAAGCAGGGAGAGGGGCAGAAGAAGGGAAGACAAGCAGACTGCCTGCTGAGCAGGGAGCCCCACTGGCTTCATATTTTAAAATATAATCTGATATTTTATCAATGATAAAACATGATATTTCAATCTATGTTTTAGTCCTTTGAGACGAAGAGAAAAATATACCATTTTTATTTCATCAACTTTTATAAATATATTTTCATATCTTCTAGAATTTTATCTACCCAATTAAATTTTCCATTGATGTTAAAGTGGAAAATGTCAAATATTGCTATCAGCTCTTAATTGTCACAGAGAATTACCACAGCTCTCCACCTGTCAGTTGCCTTTAGTCCAGACTTTTCCAGTTCATTCTTTTTTCTTTTGTCAGATATTTTTCTAACATTTGAATCTGATCGTGTCACTTTCTTACACAAAATTCTCCAATGTTTCCTCATTTTCTATCCAAGGATAAAATCTAGACCTTTTGCCCCTCTCCATGTTCCCTCGCTTACATATTTATCATGGTTTCTCCTCTGACTCCTTTCCCTATTTCATCTCCTTCTATTACTGTTTTCTCAGTGTGACTCTCCAGCAATATTCAACTATTTGCATGGCCAGAACACAGCATATGCTAGAATACTTTTATGACTTTTCATGTGTTCCTGAGCTGCCCTATGCTTAATGGTCTAATACTCATTAATTCAAAATACTTAACAAGTAACTGTAATGTGGCAGACACCTTTTTGGGAATTTGGGATTCATGAGTGAACAAAGGAAAGATGATGTGTACTACAGGACAAAAATAGCATGGTAAGTGGTAGAAGTTGTCAGATGTGGACCATAGTTTTGTATATGATTATTGAGGTGACATTTGAACCAAGACTTGAAGAAGTTGAGGGAGCTGGCCAAGGGGGCATCTGGAGGAAGAGTGCTCTATCCAGAAGTTCATGCTGCTCTCAGTGCTCTCTGAAGAGTACTCCTGATGTATTTGAGAAACATCAGGTTGTCTGGTGTGACCAGAATAAAGTGAACAAAGGGTAGAGTAGTAGGAAATATGGTGAAGAAGGTAAGTAAGAAGCAAGCTGTGTGGGTCTTTGTAGGCCATTGCAAGGGCTTTGGGTTTTACTCAGAATAGATGAAGAATTCTTGTGGGATTTTGATCAGAGAAATTATCTGACTCAAATTTTAAAAGGATTATTCTGGTTGCTGTGTTGAAAAGGGAATATGGCGGGGAGGGACGCGGGTAGAAACAGTGCGAAGACCAGTTAGAAAACTCCTGCAATAACATCGGTGAGAGATTAAGATAGTTCAAATGAGGATATAATAGTCAAGGTGGAATTTTAGGGTATATTTTTAAAGGCTGAAGAGCTGAAAAATGGGATATGATAGAAAGGGAGGATGTACTAATGACCTCAAGGTTTTCACCTTTACTGCTGAATGGGGAAAGCTGCAGGAGGAGGTTTTGGGAAGAAAGGCCAGGTGCTCAGTTATGGGCATACTGAATTTAAGATGTCTCTTAGATGTGCAAGTACAGACAGCAAGTACATGATGTAAGTCTACAGTTGGAGACAGAATTCTGGACTGGGGGTATAAATTTTGGACATTGTTGACAGAAATAATATTTAAAGTCATAAGCCTGGGAACTTAGAACAGAGATCTGGGCATTCCAGAGGGAGCACGAGCAAGTAAGACTGAGAAAGACTATCAAAGAGGTACAAAGAAAACCTGGTGAATGTTATACTGGAAGTAGTCAGTGAGGAAGTCAATCAAAAATGAGGGTATCATCAACGTGCCAAATCCGTCGTCTGAAAAGCACTTACCTGTCTCAACTCACGTTCAGCCTATGAAGCACCTCTTACTCCTCTCCCATGGAGCTGCAGGAACTCCTCTTCTGACTGCCTGCTGCTTCCACCTCTGTAACAGGAGCTTCTCAGAAGGTGATCTGCCCACTACCCGCACTTTGCTTTCTTCATATCTATCACCAGATTCTGTTCTACTTCAGCATTTCCCCCCTGAATGATTCTGCTTTTCTTTCTCTCTCCCCTGCTTCTACCTTAGGCCAAAATGCTGTTGTCTACATACTAGAGTAAAGAAATTGTCTTATAACCTCTTTCTCCCACAGCTTTTACAACCCAGCTCCATCTCTCCCTGACACTACCTCCTGACAGGTGTTTTTGTTTATTTATTTGTTATCTATCTTTTTTTTTCTGACCAGTGTTTTTAAAATGCAGCTTTCACTATGCTCTGTGCTTGGAGGCGGGGGGGGGACTTTTAAAAATTGAAGAATCACCCACAAACAGAAACGTACACTTATCGTTATCGTATACCTCATTAAATCTTCCAAATTCAACATCCTCATGTAACCAGTACCCAAGTCAAAAACAGAATATTAGTAGAATCCCGTAGAAGACCTCCTTCAGCACCCTCCCACTGTCCCACACCCCCGCTACCAACTTCTATTCCTATGGATTAGTTTTTCCTGTCTTTAACTTAAGTTTGGCACTGTATTTGTGAAATTCATTCATGTTTTGTGGGCAATTGTAGGTTTTTCCCCCTTCTTTTTTTTTTTTTTAAGATTTATTTATTTATTTGAGAGAGAGAGGGAGAGCGTGCACACACAAGGAAGAGAACAAGAGAGAGAGCATGAACAGGGGGAGAAGCAGAGGGAGAGGGAGGAGGCTCCCCCCCTGAGCAGGAAGCCCAACTCAAGGCTCAACCCAGGCCCCTGGGATCATGACCTGAGCCAAAGGCAGACACTTAACCAACTGAGCCACCCAGGCTCCCTGAGGTTTTTCTCCTTCTTACTGCAGTATAGTATCACAGTGAGTGAATATACCAAAGTTTATTTATCCATTATATTACTGACGGTTCATTTCCACTTTGGTGATATTACAAACACTGCTACTGTGACAATTCTGGGCTATATCTGGTGATCAAATGTTTGCATTTCTATTGGATGTGTATCAAGAACTAGAGTTGAGAGCATTTCTTATCAGCCAACACTTGGTATTTTCTGTCTTTTTTATTTTGGCCATTTTCTAATGGTTGCATCATGGTGTCACACTGTAGTTTTATTTGTACTTCACTGATGTCTAGGAAAGTTGAATACCTTTTCTTTCATATATTTATCATACAACCGGACATGAACTTTTGTGAATTGCCTGTAAAGGTCTCTTTTCCATTTTTCCAAAAGGTTGTCTAATTTTTGCATATTAATCTGAGGGGGTGTTCTTTTTTTTTTTTTTTAGATTTTGTTTATTTATTTATTTATTTGAGAGAAACAGAGAGAGAACACAAGTGGGAAGAAGAGGGAGAGAGAATCCGAAGCAGATTCTGAGCTCTGTGCTGAACACAGAGCCCAAAACAGAGCTGGATCCCACGACCGGGAGATCATGACTGGAGCGGAAACCAAGAGTTAGACGCTCAGCCAACTGAGCCACCCAGGTGCCCCAGCTTGAGGTATTTCTTAACCTTTCTGGATACAAGTCTTTGCTAGCTTTATGTGTTGCAAATCTCTTCTACTCTGTAGCATGCTTTTCTATTCTCTTAGTGTTTTGATGAAAGAAGTTAATTTTAATGCAGTAATTTTTTTCTCTTATAGTCAGAATTATTTCTTTGAGATCTTTGCCTATACCAAGTTCATAGAAATATTTTCCTGCTTTTATCTCAAAGCTTGTTGTTTTACCTTTTATGTTTATATTTGTGGTTCATCTAAAATTGATTTTTGTGCCTAGAATGAAGTAAGAGTAAAGATTAGTTCTTTTTCGCACATGTATATTCAATTAACCCAGCACAATTTATTGGAATGGATACACTTTTGCTGCTGTATTTATGTCAACTTTGTCATAAATTAGATGACCACATGGTGTTGGTCCATTTCTGAATTCCCTCTTCTGTTGGATTCGTCTGTTCTTGCCTCTTTACCACACTGGCTTCATTACCATAGCTTTAACAAGTCTTCATTTCTTATAGTGTAAAACAAGCAGCTTTGTTTGTGGGGTTCCCCCCCAGCTTGCCATAGTTGTTATTGGCCCTCTGAATTTTCACATAAATTTTAAAATCAATTGATCAATTTACAAAGAAAATTCTGTTGGGATCTTGATTGGGATTACGTTGCCCTGTGAATTTTAAAAAGCTCTTCAGATAATTTTTATGAATACCAAAATTGAAGAACCACTGAGCCATGGTTCTTAAACTTAAGCACCTGTCAGAATCACCTAAAGAACTTGCTGAGACGCAGATTCACAGATTTCTGGGTCTTACCCCTAGTACTACTAATTCAGTAGGTCTGGATAGGCCCAAGAATCTGCATTTCTAGTAAGTGCCCAGGAAATGGTGATGCTGCTGGCATACTGTGAGTAACACTGCTCCAAGCATGTTGTAACAATCCCTTGTACCTTCTGCTATTTATCAGATCAGATTGTGGTTAGTTTATATTCCCAAAGACCAATGAGTGTCATGAAAGACTATATTGCAATATTTGTAAACAAAGATGAATGGGCTACAGAACTCATAAGCAGTAATCGTGTGACTAATCAGGATAATACAATGGCCTGGCCTTGATCTGATTGATTCTGAGGGAAATTCAAATTGTGGGTGGGGGATATGGTTCTATCACAGCCAAATATAAACTATTGTTGATTCAAAGACCACCATTTACTGTCTTCCCTTGAGTTAACTCAGCCTTCCTATGAGCGCTTATTATCTTAAAGATCAGTACAGTTGACCCTTCAACAACATCGGTTTAGGCTGCATGGGTCCACTTATACACGGATTTTTTTCAACAAATACAGGACAGTACTATAAATGTGTTTTCTCTTATGGTTTTCTTAATAACATTTTCTTCCCTCAGCTTACTTTATTGTTAGAATACTGTGTATAATACATATAACACATATAAAATATGTGTTAATTAACTGTTTATGTTACCACTAAGGCTTCCGGTCAAAAGTAGGTTATTAGTAGTTAAGCTTGTAGGGATTCAAAAGTCATATGTGGATTTTCAATTGCACAAGGGGGTTGGCACCCCTAACGCCTGTATTGTTCAAGGGTCCATTGCAATCAGACCAATGATTACCTCAATCCTGACACCCTGTGTATTTCTCTGCATTAAAACCATTTCAATGTAGCTCACACAGCAGACTTAACACCTACTCCTGTTATTCTACTTTATTCTTCATTAAAAAATGTAACAGTATCTTTTGTAGCTCTCACTATTTGCTCTCTCACCTGCTCATTTATGTTTATATATTTGGCAGAAGAAATAAAAATGAAAAAAGACTACAACTTAACCCTCCCCCCTTTTCAGACTTACAGTGTGTCCCAAACACTCAATATTTTCTGCCAAGTTAGTATCCTTTAACTCGCTTCTCCTAATATAGCTATACTATTAATAATACACTCTGCATATAGGAGACAAGCTGCACTGCATGACTTGCTGCAACAAGTCAAAACTCGGTGCTTGCTCCAAAGATGCAAGTCAGTAACACTCTGGAAGATGTCCCAGTCAGAATGGTGACACAATCTTATCTTGCATGCCAGTTCCCCTAGCACTTAGGTGTTCTCAGCAAGATGAGGGTAGAGAGAAGTCTCATTCTAGTTGGGAAAAGTAAAAGTACCTTCTCTGCCATATGTTTCTAAAAATTTCCGCTAAATCCCAGACTTGGTGGTCAAATCTGTAACCTGGAATATCCTCCAATCTTGGAAATGTTTAATGCACCACATCCATTGAACAAAGCTAGACACTGAATTCTAGAGTTTAAGTGACCTTTGTCAAGTCGTGCAGCCACATGGTCATAGACTCAGGCTGGGGACCCACTCCTGACTCCTACTTACACTCCATAGAACTGACCCTAACTCTGCTGGCAACACTAACATCTTTTTCCCGTATATGTTTCACTCCTGTACAGTAAGTAGATTTATATTAGAGGCTGTGAAGACAAAACTATGGCAAGTTGAACTCAGAAACCGTTTTTTAAAGAATTTTTCTCCAAATTTTCCCTCTGTCTTCCAGCTTTCACTGGATTATACTTTTCTTTCTGTAATTCTCCCATTCAGTTATTTGAAGTAGGTCATGTTAACGTACCTTCCCATCTCCTTCCATGAACAACTGGACTTTGTTGTTTTCAAATAGGTCCACTATGATGTCCACAAGAAACATTTCCCCAAAGACATGGTTGCTGTTGCTGATTCCAAGTCATTTTCCTTGAAGTCCCCGCAAAGTCTTTCTCTGTCCTCTAGCTTACTTCCTCCGAAGTTCGCCTTAGTAATTAACCTCCTATCAAATCGAAAATTCTAAAGTTCTAAAAGTAACTTCACATTTACACTAACACTATAGTGATTGTGCTAGCATTTGGGCTAGAACTCAATTAAAGACCAATATCAATAATAAAAATGACATCAATAAAACAGTAAAACTAATGCATGTTCATCACATGTGTAAACGGTTAGGGCTAAAAGCTTAAGAGAGATGGGATATATTTATTGAAGACATCAATACACTTTTATTATCAGACTTCAGATTCCTGATACAAAATGCAAAATATCTCAAGTTCAGATATGCTTGTGGAAAGTCATTCTTTCAGAGAACGTAAAGACTATAGTTAATTCCAATTAATAATAACTGCAATTAATTATAAACCTTTTAATTAATGAATAACTCAATTTTATATTATCTGTGTAAACAGGAAACCAGTTATCTTATTTGCTGATTCTTTTTTCTTTATTTAAATATTAACCAGTCCTCTCCCCATAGCAATGGCATAAACAGTTTATGTTCACATATATTTATGATTAATATTCTAACAGTGTTATAAAACAGGATGATAAAAATAAAAATAAAGAATAAGAGACAGGCAATCAGAGTCTATGTTACCCAATATTTTGATCTTACTTATACATCATAATGTTTTCTCTAGCTGGTCCATATTTTGTCCATGCTACTAAAATCCCCAAACATTAGAGATCAGAGTTTTACATAAAGCTAGTGTTTCATATGGAAAATATGAATATCAAAGCCTTTTTAAAATTGTTAAATAGCTGCGACATAGCAAAACTTTCTGGATTTCATTTGCAATCCAAGGAAGAGCTGACTGGTTTATTACAATTAAGTAAGCATTCATCAGTAGATCAAGTCCTACAGCAGGTAGCTCATGGGAGTAACCAAAGAACGTGGCTTCCTCATTGTGTACAAACACACACACACACATCTGGGGCCTTGGCACAGTCTGATTTTCTTAACTCCTCATAACAAGATCCTGATTTGAGTCTCTCCTTCAGTTTTTGTGCTAGAAAAATCTATAGCTTTCTGTGGTCATTTCTACCTCAGCATTTCAACTGTGAGCAAGACAGAGACATGAAAGCAAATAGGCATTTTTCAAACAAGCATCAGATTCTATGAATCAAATTTTGCTCAAAGTATTCTTTTTTTTTTTTTTCAGATTGCTTTATGTTTCCTATATCACAACTGATGGAAAAACGGCTGAGAAATGAGATTTGGCACATTCCCTGTGGGATAAAAGATACTTTAAAAAAATACCTTAATGATTACTGACACTGAAATGCTAAACAGCTCAAATTTTTTTTATCTGGATTAGGAAAAAAAAAGCTTATTTCCTGCAAATTTTTCTCAAGATTCTTGTTATTTTGTAACTTCAGTATTGATCTCTGCCTCCGAATAGAGGAGGGCTCATTCATAAGATGTTAGAGCAAATAACAATACAGGTGCTACTGTAAGGAAGCCCGATAGACCATGAGATCCTAGACTGACAGCCAGATACGCTACGGCTGATGAATTAACAGCAAAGGATTCACCACAGGTTTCTTTAAGAAGCGTATATGCATATTATGTTTGTTTTACAGAAATATGATTACACATAATCTCCAAGAGGATAGGAGCAATGTAAGAATGTACCCATTCTGAAATGGGAAAAAAATGGGAGTGTGATAAGGATTTCAGGAAACTACATTCTCCTTCTCATCCATCTTTTTCATTGGCTGGGATTGTTTCAGGTACACTTATTTTTGTATGATTGAAAACCCTAGTACACGGCACAGAGAAAATGCTCAATATGCAAATACTAAGTTGAATGCTAAGAATGAAGAGATTGGAACAAAATGTTCCCATGTGCCAGAAACGCTTATAAGCTAAATGTTAGTTGTGTTGGTTGTTACTTGAAAATCATTTCCTCATTTGAAAGCAGTTTTGTGGTATATTTAATGAGATACACCTTTGCTTATGTGTGATTGTAAAATGACTGTTTTTACCTTTAGAGGTATCCCAAAGCAGTAATTTATGTTGACATTACATATACATATCCTTCTGCTTTGAAGAGAATCAATTTTTCGGGTATAAACAACTGTACTGCCAACACTCCCTATTTGTTTTTACTCTCAAGACCCTTCTCAGCATATTCCTGAATGCCTGCAACAGCTTCCTGCTTGGTACCGCCCACCCCAGTCTCTCCTCACTCCACTCATTCTTCCACTTTCTGCCAGGGTAATCTCCCTAAGATCCTTCATATAATACGTTTCAATATATTCTAAAACAAAACAAAACCATAATAGGTATTGCTGGAGTTCCAACCACTCTAGTCTAGAAGCTATTTTTATAACCCCCTCAAACTCTAGGATTGAGGAATGTGCACCAATGAGGTGTTCAATCAACACCGAGTCACTGAATGCATGGCTATTTGGTCCAGTCCTGATTGTCTCTTACTAGCTGGGCGACCTAAATAGTAAGTCAGAGAAATGCCAGTGTCCTCTTTCTGTAAATGGGGCAATAGCAATAGTTACTTCATAGGGTGATTCTAGAAATTGAATTGGTAGTTTATGTGAAGAACTTAGACAGTAGCTGGCACATAATGAGCCCTTGTGAACATTGCCGTAGATCTGGTGCTACTCGTGTTAACAGTAAGCTTCCTCTAACCCTTCCCACCCCAAACTCATGCAACCTCCCTACTACTCATTGTCTAAAGGAGCTTCTCAGACTCAGGAATAAGAAAGGGCACAGTGAATGACTGCACACAGAGCAGGTGGAATTTACCAGGAAGTGAGGTGAGGTGGGCCAGTAAGAGCTCTAGACCCAAAACCAGGTTCAAACCCCGCGCCTTCTCTTACAAACTACTTTCTTTGAACTACAGTTTTCACTTGCAAAATGGGAATAATAACTACCTCGTGAGGTACTTATAAAGTAACAATTGGCAATATTTGTTGAGCCAGTTGTTTGCTCTTAGCTTCAATTTTCTCATCTAGGAAATGAGGATAATAGTATGTATCCTACATAGAAATTGGGGAAATTAAGAATGACAATAATGGCTAATATTTCTTCAATGCTGATTTTGCTTAACACTTTGTGTTGATTAGACTCAGTAATAAATGCCCGGTGCTGGACACACAGTAGGTACTCAATACATACTAGCTATTGTTTTTGTTAGTAATTGTTTCATTGGGTCCTTAGACCAACCATAAGTAGGTGCTATTCCTGCTCAGCTGGGACCATTATGCTAAACATACATATCTTTTAATTTGAAATTTTCCAATTTGTAATTTTTCAAATAATATTTAATTAGTATTTTAAATCAGGTGGAAGCCAAACAAAATATGTGTCCTTCTGCATGGTCATACCTAGTTTCATGAGAAAGAGCTGATGACAGTTTTCAGGCCATGGAACTGGATAAGTGGGAACAATAGCAGGATGAAAACTGTGTGCTAACCATAGTGGAGAGACTCACAGAAGTTCATGGAGCTGTTTCTTTGAAATTCCTAGAAGTAACCGCCCTAGATACATAGGAGGTGGAATTGAAGGATTTAGAATTCTTCTTCTCTTTCTCCCCTTCCTCTTCCTCTTTCTTCTTATTATTATCTTATTGCCATTATTTTATTTCCTAGATCCAATAGGTGTAGAAATGTGACAAAGCAACCTGAAAACTAAAGCATTAGACTGAGATTTGAAGAATTTCTTTATTCCCTGATTTGAAACACAGAATAATAATTATAATATTTATAGCTCATTTATGCCCCATAAATAATTTCTGAGTGAACTTTGTATCCTATACATTTTTTCTGCTCACTTGAAACAATATAGGGAGAAAATTAGGTGAAAAAAAATGCCCTTTTGTGTATATATTCATATGTTCTCATCCTCAGGTATTTTTAAGCTAATCATCTCAAAGAATTCCTCAAACTGAAGTTCTCCTGAAAAACTTATTTTTCTATAGCCCTAAATATTCACAGTTCACCTCAGACACATATAATAAAGCATATTATACAACTTCATTTATACATATGTGAAATACTGATGATCAAGTGAATGAAACATTTTGTCAACCCCACTTATTTTTCTTTAAAAATGTGATATAAAATAGTAGTGAAAATGTAATATAAACAAAAACGTACCAATATTCACTAAGTGTATTTGTGAAGATTTATCCACATAGAGGTCCTAAGAATACAGTATTTGCTCTAAGAACAAGGAAATATAAATTGGAATGCAAGCAAAATGTGAAATGGTAACAGGACTGACCTAGAGTTCTATCTCAAAAGTTCAAAAAAAAAAAAAATCCAACCCATTTCATCTTCGTCTTTAAAATATCATTTATTTAGACGTTTGTAAATCTTGACCTGGATGCAGAAAGGGTAGTTGATAATAAAATCACTTTTGCTAGCAAGATACAAAGACACAAATAATAAATCAAGTGCAACTTGCAAATACCTAACAAATGTGAATCACCTACATTAGCACCACAATTAAATACTTTCAAAATATTTTTAAGCATTAATTTCATGTTCAAACCTTGCAAACAGACGGTTTTGGCCTTTGTACTTCCTTAGTTGTGGGAGAATCTTTGTTGTATGCTACAGGCATGCTCTTTCCTGATGCAACATCCCCATCTGGTGAAAACGGATCTTTGCAGTCAATGGCTCATTAGGGCAGGAATCATTAGTTGAATTTGCAGACATAAATAAAGTTACTCTAGAATAAAATGCCATAACAATAACACTATTTTTTAAAGACCATTTTGAAATTACTTGCCTTAGATTAAAAACAAATAGGAACGAAGTTGTTGTTAGTATCTTGTGGGTGGAAGGGGCTAGGGAAATTTCAGAAGAGAGTAAATGGTGAAGGGCCATTCCAGGGTAATGAGAACAGGTTAAATTTGGGGTTTGTTTCAATCCTCCATCACTTGGCAAAATCGAATCCTGGGTCATTCTAGACTTGCTGAAATGATTTGCATATATATAAACAATGACAAGAAATCATCATGACAAACACATTGCCTCTTAATATTTCTCAGTAAGAGAAAAAAGCAGAAATGATATGACAACCAGTTCACTTCTGTTACCAACTCAAAAAGTAGAAGGTAAACAAACCGGACAACTGGAAATAAGAGATTTTCTAAGATACTTCAGCTGTAATTGTCCATGTTCAAGTTGCTTTTATTTCTAGAGTTAATGAACAGTTGGTTCTACTATTGGACATAAAAAAACCACATATTTAATTGTTCCTTAGGTCTAGCTTATATTTGAAGATGCATTTTGTGGAAAATACTCCAGAATTATCATGATATGAGTAAAATATTTAAGCTATTTTTTATGCTTTTTGAATTATTAAATATATTAAAACATGCTTAATAAATCTAACTTTTCTGTCCTAGAAAAATATATGGGATTAGGGTAAATGAATATTATTAAAACATGTAAGTGGGTAATCCCATCACAGAGAGAACCAATAAAATATCTCTGGGTTATCTGTTACCAGCCAAGAATAATTCTTGGTATCCTAAAAACTAATATATATATATATATATATATATATATATATATATACACAAATATATACAAATAACTGCCTGCATACATGTGTACACACATGCACAAAAATACTATAATGACGTCGCAAATTGAATAATAAACTTCACTAAAACCTGTGAAGGTCTTTCAAAAAGAATTTTGCAGGGGCGCCTGGGTGGCACAGTGGTTAAGCGTCTGCCTTCGGCTCAGGGCGTGATCCTGGCGTTGCGGGATCGAGCCCCACATCAGGCTCCTCTGCTATGAGCCTGCTTCTTCCTCTCCCACTCCCCCTGCTTGTGTTCCCTCTCTCGCTGGCTGTCTCTCTCTCTGTCGAATAAATAAATAAAAATCTGGATGGGAGTTAAGATGGCGGAGGAGTAGGGGACCCCTTTTTCAGCCGGTCCCCTGAGTCGAGCTGGATAGGTACCAGACCAGCCTAAATAACCACGGAATCAGCCTGAGACGCAGGATGATGCATCTGGATCTCTACAAATGAACATCTCCAGCGCTGAGTATTGAGGTACCAAGAGGGGAGCTGTAAACCGTGCACGGATATCGGAAGATAAACGGAAGGGGGAGGGAGCCGCCGTGTTTGGGCGCCGGGAAGCGGCAGCCACCTGCACGGGGGAGCGGGAAGACACACAGAGGGTACCCGCGAGAGAGCGGACTGAGACCGGTGAGCCGTGAACGCGCGCGCCACCAGGCATCTCCCGGAACACCGGAATCCCGGTGTGCTCACGGGATCCAGACTGAGACCGGGAACTCCCGGAGCGCGCGCGGGGCGGCTGGCGGCTGGCGGGCCACCTGCACGGGGGAGCGGGCGGACTCGCGGTCGGCACCCGCGAAACAGCAGACTGAGACCCTGAACCGGGTGCGCGCGCCACCAGGCTTCTCACGAAACTCCGGTGTGCTCACCGGGCATAGACTGAGACCAGGAGACCCGGGAGCGCGCGGGGCGGCCGGTGGCTGGCGGCATTAGAAACACAAAGGACAGAGACGGGGCGGCCGGTGGCTGGCGGCATTAGAAACACAAAGGACAGAGACGCGCCGGCCCTGGAAGTGAGGGCAGGGTCGCCGAGTTGGTGCGCACATCCCGGGACGCCGCAGGGTTGAGCAGCACCAACAGTAACAGAGTTAAAGTGGCCAGAACATCAGTGGAGAACGGGCCGCAATCCCTCTGTTCTGCGACAATGCAGCCTCTGCTGCTCTGACCCTCAGAAGAGGCATAGCCGGCCGCCAGGGAAAGCCGCCAGAGAACAAAAGCCTGGAAATACCGGCTCACAGCGTGCCCATCCCCATCCCCCCTCGCAGGGGACACGGAGACTCTAACCAAACAGGGTTGCCTGAGTATCGGCGCGGCAGGCCCCTCCCCCAGAACACAGAAGGCAGGCTGAAAAATCAAGAAGCCCACAACCCAGGCGCCTGGGTGGCGCCGTCATTGAGCGCCTGCCTTCAGCTTAGGGCGTGATCCCAGCGTTCCGGAAAGGAGTCCCTCATCGGGCTCCTCCGCTGGGAGCCTGCTTCTTCCTCTCTCACTCCCCTGCTTCTGTTTCGTTCTTGCTGTCTGTCTCCCTCTCTCAGATAAGTAAATAAATAAAATCTTTAAAGAAGAAGCCCACATCTCTAAGATCCCTATAAAACAAGGGGCACGGCCTGGGACCCAGTCAATAATTTTGGGCTCTGGAAACCCCGCAACCTCTCTTCATCAGAATGACAAGAAGGAGAAGCCCCCCCCAGCAAAGAAAGGACAGTGAGTCAGGGGCCTCTGCCACAGAAGTAACGGATATGGATGTAACCAAATTATCAGAAATGGAATTCAGAGTAACAATGGTCAAGATAATGAGTAGACTTGAAAAAAGTATTCAGGAAAATATTACTGAGAATATACAATCCCTAAGGGAGGAAATGAGAGCGAATTTGACAGAAATTAAAAATTCTATGAGCCAAATGCAGGCAAAACTAGAGGCTCTGACGGCCAGGGTCACGGAAGCGGAGGAAAGGGTTAGTGAATTGGAGGATGGGTTAATAGAGGAAAAATTAAAAATAGAAGATGGTCTTAAAAAAATCCACGCCCACGAATGTTGGCTACGGGAGATTACTGACTCAACGAAACGATCCAATGTTAGAATCATCGGCATCCCCGAGGGGGTGGAGAAAAACAGAGGTCTAGAAGAGATATTTGAACAAATTGTAGCTGAAAACTTCCCTAATCTAGCAAGGGAAACAAAAATTCGTGTCCAAGAGGCAGAGAGGACCCCTCCCAAGCTCAACCATGACAGACCTACACCACGTCACGTCATAGTGCAACTCGCAAATATGAGATCCAAGGATACAGTATTGAAAGCGGCCAGGGCAAAGAAATTTCTCACGTACCAAGGCAAAGGCATCAGAATTACATCAGACCTGTCTACACAGACCTGGAATGAGAGAAAGGGTTGGGGGAGCATTTTTAAAGCTCTTTCAGAGAAAAACATGCAGCCAAGGATCCTTTATCCAGCAAGGCTGTCATTCAGAATTGATGGAGAAATAAAGACATTTCAGAATCGACAGTCACAAGCCAATTTCGTAACCACGAAACCAGCCCTACAGGAGGTATTACGGGGGGTTCTATAAAAGTAAAAAGGCCCCAAGAGTGATACAAAACAGAAAGTCACAGCCAATACAAACAAAGACTTTACTGACAACATGGCAGAATTAAAAGCATATCTCTCAGTACTCAGCCTGAACATTAATGGTTTAAATTCTGGTTTCAAACGCCACAGGGTTGCAGATTGGATAAAAAGAAATGACCCATCCATTTGCTGTCTACAAGAGACTCATTTCGAACCCAAAGATGCATTCAGACTGAGAGTAAGGGGATGGAGTACCATCTTTCACGCAAATGGACCTCAAAAGAAAGCTGGGGTAGCAATTCTCATATCAGATAAATTGGATTTTAAACTACAGACTATAGTTAGAGATGCAGAAGGGCACTATATTATTCTTAAAGGAAGTATTCAACAAGTGGATATGACAATTATAAATATATATGCCCCCAACAGGGGAGCAGCAAGATACACAAGGCAACTCTTAACCAGAATAAAGAGACATATAGATAAAAATACATTAATAGTAGGGGACCTCAACACTCCACTCTCAGAAATAGACAGAACACCCTGGCAAAAACTAAGCAAAGAATCAAAGGCTTTGAATGCCATACTCGACGAGTTGGACCTCTTAGATATATATAGAACACTACACCCCAGAACCAAAGAATACTCATTCTATTCTAATGCCCATGGAACATTTTCAAGAATAGACCATGTTCTGGGACACAAAACAGGTCTCAGCCGATACCAAAAGATTGAAATTATCCCCTGCATATTCTCAGACCACAACGCTCTGAAATTGGAACTCAACCACAAGGAAAAATTTGGAAGAAACTCAAACACTTGGAGACTAAGAACCATCCTGCTCAGGAATGACTCGATAAACCAGGAAATCAAAAATCAAATTAAACAATTTATGGAGACCAATGAGAATGAAAATACAACAGTCCAAAACCTATGGGATACTGCAAAGGCAGTCCTAAGGGGGAAATACATAGCCATCCAAGCCTCACTCAAAAGAATAGAAAAATCTAAAATGCAGTTTTTATATTCTCACCTCAAGAAGCTGGAACAGCAACAGAGGGACAGGCCTAATCCACGCACAAGGAAGCAGTTGACCAAAATTAAAGCTGAAATCAATCAAGCAGAAACCAGAAGTACAGTAGAGCAGATCAACAGGACTAGAAGCTGGTTCTTGGAGAGAATCAATAAAATTGACAGACCACTGGCAAGACTTATCCAAAAGAAAAGAGAAAGGACCCAGATTATTAAAATTATGAATGAAAAAGGAGAGGTCACGACGAACACCATTGAAATTGGAAGGATTATTAGAAATTTTTATCAACAGCTATATGCCAATAAACTAAGCAATCTGGAAGAGATGGAATCCTTCCTGGAAACCTATAAACTACCAAGATTGAAACCGGAAGAAATTGATTTCTTAAACAGGCCAATTAATTATGAAGAAATTGAGTCAGTGATAAACAACCTTCCAAATAACAAAACTCCAGGCCCGGACGGTTTTCCTGGGGAATTCTACCAAACATTCAAAGAAGAAATAATACCTATTCTCCTAAAGCTTTTTCAAAAAATAGAAACAGAAGGAAAGCTACCAAACTCATTCTATGAGGCCAATATTACATTGATCCCCAAACCAGGCAAAGACCCCCTCAAAAAGGAGAATTACAGACCGATTTCCCTAATGAATATGGACGCCAAAATCCTCAACAAGATACTTGCTAATAGAATCCAACAGTTCATTAAAAGGATTATCCACCACGATCAAGTGGGATTCATACCTGGGATGCAAGCGTGGTTCAATATTCGCAAATCAATCAGCGTGATACATCATATCAACAAGAAAAGACTCAAGAACCATATGATCCTCTCAATCGATGCCGAAAAAGCATTTGACAAAATACAGCATCCTTTCCTGATTAAAACCCTTCAGAGTGTAGGAATAGAAGGTACATTTCTCAATCTCATAAAAGCCATCTATGAAAAGCCTACTGCAAATATTATTCTCAATGGGGAAAAGCTGGAAGCCTTTCCCTTAAGATCAGGAACACGACAAGGATGCCCACTCTCGCCACTATTATTCAACATAGTACTAGAAGTCCTTGCAACAGCAATCAGACAACAAAAAGGGATCAAAGGTATTCAAATCGGCAAAGAAGAAGTCAAAATGTCTCTCTTCGCAGACGACATGATACTCTATATGGAAAACCCAAAAGAAGCCACTCCCAAACTATTAGAAGTTATAGAGCAATTCAGTAACGTGGCGGGATACAAAATCAATGCTCAGAAATCAGTTGCATTTCTGTACACGAATAACGAGAACGAAGAAAGAGAAATCAGGGAATCCATCCCATTTACAATAGCACCAAAAACCATACGTTACCTTGGAATTAACTTAACCAGAGATGTAAAGGACCTTTATTCTAGAAACTATAAATCACTCTTAAAAGACATTGAGGAAGACATAAAAAGATGGAAAGATATTCCATGCTCATGGATCGGAAGAATTAACATAGTTAAAATGTCCATGCTACCCAGAGCAATCTACACTTTCAATGCTATCCCGATCAAAATACCGAGAACGTTTTTCAAAGAACTGGAACAAATAGTCCTTAAATTTGTATGGAACCAGAAAAGACCCCGAATCTCCAAGGAACTGTTGAAAAGGAAAAACAAAGCTGGGGGCATCACAATGCCGGATTTCGAGCTGTACTACAAAGCTGTGATCACAAAGACAGCATGGTACTGGCACAAAAACAGACACATAGACCAATGGAACAGAATAGAGAGCCCAGAAATGGACCCTCAGCTCTTTGGGCAACTAATATTTGATAAAGCAGGAAAAAACATCCGGTGGGAAAAAGACAGTCTCTTCAATAAATGGTGCTGGGAAAATTGGACAGCTACGTGCAAAAGAATGAAACTTGACCACTATCTCACACCATACACAAAAATAAACTCCAAATGGATGAAAGACCTCGATGTGAGACAGGAATCCATCAAAATTCTAGAGGAGAACATAGGCAGCAACCTCTACGACATCAGCCTAAGCAACCTTTTTCATGACACATCCCCAAAGGCAAAAGAAACAAAAGATAAAATGAATTTATGGGACTTCATCAAGATTAAAAGTTTCTGCACATCCAAGGAAACAGTCAGAAAAACTAAGAGGCAGCCCACGGAATGGGAGAATATATTTGCAAATGACACTACAGATAAAGGACTGGTATCCAAGATCTACAAAGAACTTCTCAAACTCAATACACGAGAAACAAATAAACAAATCAAAAAATGGGCAGAAGATATGAACAGACACTTTTCCAATGAAGACATACAAATGGCTAACAGACACATGAAAAAATGTTCAAAATCATTAGCCATCAAGGAAATTCAAATCAAAACCACACTGAGATACCACCTTACGCCAGTTAGAATGGCAAAAATAGACAAGGCAAGAAACAACAATTGTTGGAGAGGATGTGGAGAAAGGGGATCCCTCCTACATTGTTGGTGGGAATGCAAGTTGGTACAGCCACTCTGGAAAACCGTGTGGAGGTCCCTTAAAAAGTTAAAAATTGAGCTACCCTATGATCCAGCCATTGCACTACTGGGTGTTTACCCCAAAGATACAGACGTAGTGAAGAGAAGGGCCATATGCACCCCAATGTTCATAGCAGCAATGTCCACAATAGCTAAATCGTGGAAGGAGCCGAGATGCCCTTCAACAGATGACTGGATTAAGAAGTTGTGGTCCATATATACAATGGAATATTACTCAGCAATCAGAAAGAATGAGTTCTCAACATTTGCTACAACATGGACGGCACTGGAGGAGATAATGCTTAGTGAAATAAGTCAAGCAGAGAAAGACAACTATCATATGATTTCTCTCATCTATGGAACATAAGAACTAGAATGATCAGTAGGGGAAGAAAGGGATAAAGAAAGGGGGGGTAATCAGAAGGGGGAATGAAACATGAGAGACTATGGACTATGAGAAACAAACTGAGGGCTACAGAGGGGAGGGGGGTGGGGGAATGGGATAGACCGGTGATGGGTAGTAAGGAGGGCACATATTGCATGGTGCACTGGGTGTTATACACAACTAATGAATCATCGAGCCTTACATCGAAAACCGGGGATGTACTGTATGGTGACTAACATAATATAATAAAAAATCATTATTAATAAAAAAAAAAAAAAAAAAAAAAAAAATAAATAAATAAATAAATAAATAAAAATCTTTAAAAAAAAAAAAAAAGAATTTTGCAAGCCTTATAAGCTACCAATTGATTGCTTATGAGTTTAGTTCAGTATTCGTAGCCAGCAGTGTTGTCAGTTACTATCAGCAATCTCAACCTCTATGTGTCCCTATTTATAGCTCAGAGTCTGAGTCATACCATAGGAAAGAGGACAGTTTTTGTTCTTGGAAAAACTGCTTTCTGATCTTCTTTGCATGATAGCAACTAATTTATAAAAGCCCTTTGTCTGGCTAGTAGCTTAATTTTATTTTTATTCCATTAAGGCCCTGGAAGACTTTGATGTTATTGTTCACAAAATAATAGAAAAATAACTGTTTTTTTAATTTAAATTCAATTAGCCAACATATAGTACATCATTAGTTTCAGATGTAGAGTTCAAGAATTCATCAGTTGTGTATAACACCCAGTGCTCACCACATCACGTGCCCTCCCTAATGCCCATCACAGTTACCCCATCCCCCCACCAACGTCTCCTCCCGCAACACTCAGTTTGTTTTCTAGAGTTAAGAGTCCTTCATGATTTTTTCTCTCCCTTCCCCTATGATCCTCTGCACTGTTTCTTATATTCCACATATTAGTGAAACCATATGATAATTGCACTTCTCTGATTGAGTTATTTCACTCAGCATAATCCCCTCCAGTTCCATCAATGTCAATCTAAATGGTAAATATTCATCCTGATGGTTAAGTAATATTCCATTGTATATATGAACCACATCTTCTTCATTCGTTGATGGACAACTCAGCTCTTTCCACAGTTTAACTATTGTGGACATTGCTCCTATAAACATTGGGGTGCATGTGCCCCTTTGGAGCAATACATCTGTTTCTAACATAATTTTTTTAAATGTTCTTTTTTTTTTAAAGATTTATTTATTTATTTTTAGAGAGAGCATGCAAATGGGGGCAAGGGCAGAGGGAGAGAATCTTCAAGCAGACTCCCCTCTGAGTGCAGAGCCCCCATGTGGCTCCAACTCACAACCCATGAGTTCATGACTTGAGTCAGAACCAAGAGTCCAACAATTAACAGACTGAGCCACCCCGGCACCCCTAAAAAAAATGTTCTTAGAGGGATGAAATAATGGCTCGTTTTAGAAAGATCAAGTTTTCCTGATGGAAATACATATAGATATAGATATTTATATATCTAAAAATTTATTATACATCTATAATAAATTTGGTATAAATGAAATATAAAGGGTATATTTAAAATAGGTGGCAAAACATCATTGTCAAATTAAAATAAATGCATGTTTTGGTATGGTTTCAAAAGTTTTTTGTTTTAAAATACTAATATAGCTTTTTCCCAGACTCTTGTGAATCCTCAAAGAAGAAAATAGTTATCCTTTCTCTTTTCTGGTTTTCTGATGCCAGTGTCTATTTCTCAGTATATACCAATATTAGGTGTTCTCTTTAAAGCTAATACTTAAAAATATCAACAGAGTTCAATCAAGTCAGTTGCTTCTTTGAAGGTTGTATACCCTAATGGTTAAGATCATGGACTATGAGTCTGAATCCTAACTGTTTCATTTACTAATTATATGACTTTAGACAATAGATTTAGATAAGGCACACACTTTTGTGCCTCATTTCCTCATCTGAAAAATGAGATTTTATATATAATAGTATACAATAATAAATAAGTAAATACAAAGAACATGCCTGTCATATAGTATGTGCTCAATGTATTTTAATGATTATTTATATCAGCCTGATAAATTTTTGTGGATCATTCATTCCTTTTTTTTTTTTTTTTTTTTTAAGAGGGAGTGAGAGGGCTCAAGCGAGGAGGGGCAGAAGGAGAAGGAGAGAGACAGAATGTTAAGCAGGCTCCAAGCCCAGTGTAGAGCCCAATGCAGGGCTCGATCTCACAACCCTGAGATCATGACCTGAGCTGAAATCTAGTCAGACACTTAACTGACTGAGCCACCCAGGTGCCCCAATATGGATCATTAATTCTAGTGTCCAGGGATTATCTTTCTAACTAACTTTGTCTGGTTTCAATAAGTGCCTTTCATAAGCAAAGGCTTGGTAAATCATTCTAATGATGGTTTTGAAGAAAATTATCATCATTTAAATCTAGTAATCTAAGAAATTCATTCAACCCACATTGAAATATATAGTAAAATAATATTTTTTAATATTTGAAAAAGTATGTGTTCTCACAGACTGTTTTTTCTTTCTGATTAAAGTTTCCATTTAGAAAAGTATTTCAGGTATTTCTTTCAAACTAGTGCTGATTGTCAGAAAAACTATGGCCATTATCTCCATTTCAATAGACAATTCTACGTATCACATAGTGTCGATATATTGACAATTTTTAAAGACAATCTTTTAGTCACCTAAGAGATACAATATTAAAACTGAAGTAACTAAGGCTACAAAAAGAAAAAAAAATTTTCAAGCTCTCAAATTAAGATAAGACCATCCATGATTTAAGGGAAAGCACGGGCCCGAAAAGGTCCTTTGAGCCATCATTCAGAACCATACAACTTGTTTTATTGAATAAATCACCATTTCTTTGAAGTTTAAATTGTGTCATGTTAGAAACAGTTTGAAACGTAGAATACTTTTAAAGTATTTCAGATCATTTCGCATTTTTATTCCGGAAGCAAACGCCAAAAAAATCTTCTATTTAGAGATTTTAGCAAACGGCTGAGATTAATTTTTTAGATTTAATGTGCAGAGAAAGTAAGAGAAAAAGACTTTTCTAGTGTACCAAACTGTATTTTCCTTCAAGATTATTTAAGGTTTTCACTATGGAGTCTTCAGCTCAATGATATCTAAATTAGCAGAAAAATATATGTAAAGTCACTGCAGGACTTTGAAAGCAAAGATATGAGACACAAACCCATTTTAAGCCTGCTGGTGGCCTAAGGGTTTTTAAAACATTATCCAGTAATGTTTAGTAGTCTGTTATACCAGAGTTGTCTTATCAAAAAAATATTTCTACTGTGTAAATGGCATGCCCAAGAGAGGGCTGCAGTTGTACACAAACAAGGTTGGGTTAACTTTTTAATAACTTTAAAATTCCCAAACTCCAGCCAATATATGATTTTAAGATACAGCTGTTCATCTCCGGAAGTCTCAAAGTTAATGAGGGTTAAGTCTTAAAATGCACTGTGTTAGAGTTTGGGAAACACCTGGAAGAAGTGAGATCCAGAATATCTGATATCCTTTCATGTCGCTTCTCTGTTCGAGGAAATTTGCCCAAGTGAGCCACCGTCGTACCTTTTGAAAGACACTTGGTTCCCTGAGGATTAATCACTGCCTCTCACAGAACAATCTAATTAGAGTGTGCAGGATGATAATGATTGCTACAAGATCAAGGAAACGGAGTGGGGTTAGGCGTGGGGAAGGCTGTGGAGCAGTAACACTGGAGGAGAGCTAAATTGGACAAGATCACATAAAAGAATATTTTGAAACAAAATATGGCTTAGGGGTGGGTGGATAGAGTTTTGGGAAAACATCACTGAGGTATATTACCATGATAAAGATTTAACTGAAATACCAAAGAGCAATTGAAATCAATATTTTTTTTTCTCAAATTACTTATCTGGGTGGGGAGGTGAACTGGGAGTAGAATGGAGTTTAGAAGTTACATTAATAAGCCTGTTTACTCTACTTAATCCATCCTTGTTGGTATTTTGAAAGGTAGAGAATTTACATAAATAAGTCCATCAAAAGATTTCATAGATATATACTAGTGTGATTTTAAAGATTAATCCAATCAGGTTTCAGGGAATGGTATGTTATGACTGCTTATCTTTTATCAGTTACACAAGTTGATAGTGTTAGTCTTGTGGATTTTGAAGTTTAAAAGGACCTCAAACCACTCCTTGGACATTTCTATCTTTAAGGAGACAGGGAGGAATAGCAGTTTGGAGGATGGAAAGAAGTAACGTCAAATGTTGGGAGAAGCAGAGAGCAGGCTTCCCACATGCTAAAAAGAAAAGTTTCTAAATGGAAACTTTAATAGAACTGAACTAAAATAATGGCTACATGGTTTGGGAAGAGACCAGATTCAATTTTCACATAAGATTGACAGGACCTAATGACTACTGAAATGTGGGAAATAAAAAATATATACTAAAGTGGGATTTCAGGATTCTATTTTGGATGAACAGATAGTTGATTGGGCAACTAATTATATCAGGACAATAAAAGAAGTGAAAGGGAGAAGATATAATAAGTTCATATTGGGACATGCCGTTTGGGACATGTTCTAAATGGAATTGGCTACTGGACAACAGTGTATATGGGTCTGGCATAGGAAGTGACCTCCCCGTGTTTTGTTCATCTTTATTTATACTTTCTATCAGACAGAGTGTAATTAGAGAGAGATTATCTCTTTTCTGAAAATCTGGTAAAACATGTTCTTAAAACTTTGATTATGATACCTATTCAGTTGTTTGCTAGTTATTAATATATTCTGGTTTCTATTTCTTCTTGATTCAACCTTAGACACTTACCAGTTATGAAACGGTCCACTACATCCAAGTTTCCAATTTATAGTTATTTACCATAATCTCTTGCACCCTTTTAAAAATCTCCACTCTATTTGTAGTTATTGCCCCATTTTTGTTCCTAATATTATTTACATGTGACTTTGATGTTATTTTCTTGATTGAGCTTGCCTGTACTTTAATATTGCGTTATTCTTTCCAAGGAGTTTATTTTTCTTTTTTGAGCATTTATTGTGCTTTTTATTAACTTCTGCTGTTTTTCCTTTTTTCCACTTACATTTTCCTAGATTTTCTCCTATTTTGCCTTTTTTTGTCTTCCTTTTTCTGCCTTCTAGATGTGAATACATTTATTTTCAAGTAGTTTAAGTCTTAGGTTTTTAAGCATAAGGGAAGGGAAGATCTATCCATACTTGAACTTTTGATTTCTTATTTCATTGCATTGTAACCAATGTAGCCTACATTTAGTATTTTTAAGACATTTTTGAGATTCCTTATATGGCCTAAAAGGTGTTCAGTTTTCTAAGATGTTTCATGTGTGTTTGACAAGAATGTGTGTTATCTATTTGTGGAATGGAGGGTCATAAGAGATATTATCAAACTCACCTATGTTGTCCAAATCCTGTTAAACTTCTAATTTGTTTCTCATGATTCTCAATTTCTGCAAAGAGTATGTTAAAATTTGCCAGGAAGGCTGTATTTGATACAATCTCATCTTAAATCTGTAGATTTTGCTTTACATATTTAAATCTAAGTTACTAGATACTTAAAAGTTCATAATTATTACACATTCTTATGAATATTTTTCTTTATTAGTGTGGAATACTTCTTTTTGCCACCACTTATAGTTTTCCCTTCAAATTTTATCTTGTCTGATAAATAATATTACTATATCACTTTAATTTTTATTTGAGTTGCTTGTTATACATTTCCCATCAATTCTTCTTGTACTACTGTATGCGATATTTCCCCCTGAGATGTCTCTTGGAAACATACTTAATTTTTTGAACTAGATCAATGAGTCCTCTTTAAAAATAAGTAAATCCAGATCCCATTTCCTGGGTGCCTGGGTGGCTCAGTCAGTTAAGTGCCTGCCTTTGGCTCAGGTCATGATCATGGGGTCCTGGGATCGAGTCCCACATCAGGCTCTCTGCTCAGTGGGGAGTCTGCTTCTCCTTCTCAGTCTCCCTTTGTGCTCTCTCTCTCTCTTAAATAAATAAAATATTTTTTAAAAATCCCATTTTCTTTGCATATTTCTGTACATTTAAATGGATTGTATTTCTTCTGACTCTATTGACATTTAATAATGTTAATTAATAGTCATATTTTGTCATAAAAGTGTAACTGATTACCCTAAAATTATTCTTTAAATTGGGAGATTCATTTATTTATTGCAAAAATTTTTTTGAACTTTTATTATATGTATTCACTCTCCTAGGTGTTTGGAATACATCAGTGAACAAATAAGGCAAAAAAAAAATCCCCGCCTCTGTGGAGTTTTTTATTGTAATTCATAATAACAGCTATGTGTTAGACCCCTTTAGTGCTTTATATATGGCACCTCTTTTATTCCTCATAATAAACCTAACAGGTATTTATAAACAAGGAAACTGTAATAAGACAAGTAATATTAATAGCCAAATTGGGACAGTCGGGATTTAAAGGGCCATGCAATCTGACTCCTCAAGCTATACCTTTCAAAGTTATATTCATAGTACTTAGAATTGAATGGTTTTACAACCAGTAGATTTCTTTTTATATAATTGGTTTGAGTTTGATATATGATCTAAAACATCCAAACTTAGGTCCAAACATTTTTTAAAAGTGAACCCTGTATTAAGGTTATATGTAGAACTAAAAATTATTAATAAAATCAGAGAGCACATTTTATTATCTGCTCATATATTTTGTGAGAAATGCAATTTAACAATTTCATTTTTCTCAGACAATGCTATATGGATTCAACAAACTTTTTTTAAAGATTTTATTTATTTATTTATTTGATAGAGAGAGAGCACGAGCAGGCAGAGCGGCAGGCAGAGGGAGAGGGAGAAGCAGGCTCCCCACTAAGCAGGGAGCCCAACGTGGAGCTGGGTCCCAGGCCCCTGGGATCATGAGCTGAAGGCAGACACTTAACCGACTGAGCCACCCAGGTGCTCTCTGTGTTCAACAAACTCTTAAGAGAGCAAAGAACAGTCGTCCTTGGTTAAATACAAGTTTTGAAAGATAGGAGCAGAAACATACAAGAAACTCTCCTTTTGAATATGGACATAGTATTTGTATCAGTTGAAATGAAAAGTCTGAGGTTTTGGGAACAGAACTCAAGTGCATTGTTGTGCTTACAGCTGTAACACATTGTTTCCTTTGTTACGTTCTCCCAGGTAATAAGAGATCATGGATTAATTTTGGCACTTGTATCTTATTACCCTCATAATTTTTCTCTTTTCTCACTTCCAACTCTTCCTTTCTTCCCTCACTGTTTTTTGTGGCTTCCTCACCATGGGGCTGTGAGGCATTGGTTAGACAGCTTTACAGACTGCTTCATGGGATGTCCCATAATTTAAAAATCTACATAAAAGGCCCAAAGCACTAGAATAAACTATAGAAAGCACATATAATAATTCAACTTAAACTTAACAGAAGGGAAGAGACTAATTTTTTTGTTCCTGCTCTGTGCTGGGCATTTCTCTAATAAGTGCTCATTTTATATTTGTTGAGTTATTAATTATAACATCATAAGCTGTTTAGCATATTTCATGAAGAATTAAGAACAAAAGTCATGGATGCTACTCTAGGTTTATTTTTGATAATATGGTAATTCAAGTTGACATTTGAATTCAAGCCTTCGAAAGGAATCCTGTAATATATTTTCGGGTAAAAGTTCAATTTCCAGAATATTTTCTGAATAAATGTGACCAGCAAAAAGTAAATAAATACATTAAATTAAAAAATAAAAAATATTCTTAAAATGTAAAGTAATTGTTAAATATCAACCATTCAGCCAAAGCAAAAAAATAAAAACTCAATCTCACAATATCTCTGGTTTTTATTATTTCACACTTTCTCATCTTATATTAGCAGTTTGTTACCAAAGAAAGAGAAGATCAAATGTTACCAAGCAGAACATAGCATGGCAAACTCAGGAAGAAGAGAATTACCAACTTCTCCAAATTTATGCACTTATGACAAGCAGTTTAAGGTTCCTAACGCAGTCAATTACTGAAG
Source organism: Ursus arctos (assembly GCF_023065955.2). Classification (NCBI taxonomy): domain Eukaryota; kingdom Metazoa; phylum Chordata; class Mammalia; order Carnivora; family Ursidae; genus Ursus; species Ursus arctos. Next base: position 15,906,126 of record NW_026622875.1, on the reverse strand, counting down.
AATGAATACAAGAGATCTAGGCCACTTACAAGGTGGAATTAGAATGGCAATTTAGCAGAGTCAATATGGACCTCTTACCAGGAGAGACAAGAGAAAAAATAAAACTACAAAAGGACACCCTCTGGGAAAGCTCTCACACATTTGGGCATACTGTCTGGTTAGAGTAGGCCAAAACTTGATACTTTTATTTCCAACCTTTGACCTTGGACATCTGGAAACCCAATTTGAGTCAAACAGAAGGAAGTTTTCTTTTCTATTTCAAAAACTTTGGGAGAAAAAATAAGTTAAGCACTTAGCATTCATTCTGGCAGAAAAAGCTTCTAATATTTATGCACTTGTGGGGAACTCTAAAATATAGAGCATTTGGTTAAAAGAAATAGATGCCCCAGAACTTTAGCAATATCGGGACATTGTTATTTCTGGTGATGGGATTTAGACAAGGGCTGAGATAAGCAAAATAGCCCAGGACTTTGATGCTCTTTGATGTCCTAATTTAATAGACATCCTCCAATTCCAGAATTTAAAGTACACTGAAACATTCTATATCAACAGACATGCAACCCATATATATTTGGTACCATGAATTTTAAAGGAGTTTTTATTTGCAATACAATTTTTAATCATTGTATTGTGTTTTAAAATATACCCAAGGCAATGATGTGATTTGTTAGAGTGCCTTTAATTTATTGACAATATTAAAATTAAGAAGTTATGTCAATAAATATAAGAAATATTATTTTTCCTTTTACATAAAAATTATTTGTCGTGGCATGTGAAATTTTTATTTGACCACCTCTAATATAGAGTAACTTAATTCTTGATCACAAGATAAGCATTTACCCACAGAAAGATATACCGCATGGCTGATGGAGAGAAAACATTAACTATAGGGTCATGGACACTTGGGCTTAATCATTTAAGCACTTTCTAGCTGTGTAATCTTGAGAAAGATATTTAGTTTTCTGAGCCCAGTTTCCTCATCTGTAATAGGCATTTTTACTAGGAGTATTTAGCAGGATAACTGTGAGAGGGAACAATGATTTATGCAGAGCACAGAGTAGACTCTATAAATGCCACCATCATAGTTATTCTTATCAACTTTATTATTAGAATGTTGGAAAATTCATCCAGTGGAACTAGAGAAGTTCCAGAATTATTAATTGCCTAGGCAAATCTAAGTTGTGGCTGTGATTTTAATAATTCTTACATCCCCAGGGGTCATGGCAGCAATGTGAAAGAGAAACTATCTTCCCTTTGTACACAGAAACCACACACAGGGATAATTGGATGTTGGTCAGTTAAAAAAAAAAAAAAACACCTAGAAAATTCTTATGGCATTTGATTAAATTATATTGCAGAAACCATACCTCCTCTATTATGAATATTAACTATCATGTAGTAAGTGTTAATCATTAGTAAAGGATCTATTCACAAGTCCCACTGAAAACTATTCTTTCAGCACCATATAAAAGACATTATATTACCATGCAGTTTGCCAAAATGAATTGACTTGGAAATAAAGCAATTGCTATTTGCAGTCTATTTATTGCCTTTTATGGGACTGACTCAATATTTTCTGGTGTTTTGTTTTGTTTTATTGTTTTGCCAAGATTCATTTTGCAAGATTTTGATCTGTGCTAGGAATTTGTGCTTAGCTATTGGCAAGAATTCAAAATATTTACACATTCCCCAAATTTTATGTACATCAAAGAAGTATCATCTCTGTTTGAGTTTTTGATGTTACCTGTTTTAATAATAACTAATTTATATTCTTACCAACTATTGCCTAAAATTATAATCTTGAAAATATTCTGATCCCTATGACTATTGTTTTTATCTGAAGGATAGCTGGATATGTACATGCTTACCAGAGCCTGTGTGTCTGGTCTCTACATAAAAAAAGTTTATATTTATACAGTTACATTAATTCCAGAATTTATAATTATAATATTTTTAAATCATTGAAAATAAATAACTAAAAAGAGAAAAATAAAGTCAACACCCCCATGCAATATACCTACTGTTTTATGGAAGCAAATGAATAGCTAAAGTACCAGTTGCCAAATACGCTCTTGAATCTGAGCTTACACGTAGGTGGGAGGGTATGTAACCATATTTAGTTTCTTTAAAAAGTGTACGCTTTCATTTTCAGCATCAATAGTTTTTATTATCACCACAGAAGTACAGATGCAAAATGTTTTTAGGGTTTTTTCTTCCTTTTTTTTCTTTTTTTTTTTTCTTTCTTTTAAAATCTCATGCCTATGTTTTCTTTTCCTTTGCAATTCACACAGCGTAGCGCTTTCTGCGAATACACATGCAATTCCCATTATCTATAATGGACCTTGCACGCATCGGGGAGAGAACAAACCCCACTGCGTAGAATCTTTCTTGTGTGGTATTGTGAGCACCTGGTCTACCTTAAGACAAGCCACTTGACAAGTTCTTTGGGCACTTTGTCTTTCATCAGGGAAGGCCATTCCCATCTACGACATACAGAAGTAGACCCCTTCCAGGAGGCCACCAGTCTTCCCACATGGCGAAAACATGGGACTGCCCTTTCCCATGCAGACAAATATTTTTACAAGCATTCTTGATCGTGCTTTGTGGAAGCATTCAAACATGGATAAAAAGCAATTGGTGTACTTACAAATGTAAAAGAAAATGTAGCATGTACATAGTTTATGTTTCTTCTAGCACTCATCATTGATTGGGAGCAAGGAACAATCATTTTCTCAAATTTAGAACCCAAATAGATCTTATACTCTAAATTTAGAGACAGCTTCTAGCCTCTTGGGTTCCATTTCTGATATTCAATATGAGATTCTCTGCATTTATCACAGAAGTAAGCAGACAATAGGAATGATTGTACTCTACAGTGTGTATGCTACTTACCATATATGTGTGAATTTATAGTTATTTTTGACAGTGAAGCAACTGATGGCACTGCTTTAGAACGACTTAATACCTAAAGCTGTACAAGTTGATAGCACAGCCCATTCTAAATCTAATGGTGAAAACTATTGATCCTGTTTGCTACTGATTCTTAGATTCCCCTTGCTCTGGTGGAAGAGATCCCAAACAAGATTCACACAACAGCTTTGTCTCTCTGTATTGTTTATGTCTGTTAAGTATGGGGAGAGAGATGTATTACCTGGACTGTGATGGTTAATTTTATGTGTCAGCTTAGCTAGACCACAGTAACCAGGTATTTGTTTAAACATCATTCTCAATATCTCTGTGAAGGTATTTTTAAGATGAGTTTAACATTTAAATCAGTAGACTTTGAGTCAAGCAAATTACTCTCCATAATCAGTTGAAAGTCTACGTAGAAAAAGACTGATGTCCCTCAAAGAAGAGGGGATTCTACCAGCAGATTGCCTTCAAATTTGAATTGCAGCATCTGCTCTTCTCTGGATGTCCAATATATCAGTCTACTCTGCAAGATTCTGGACTTGTCAGCTTCCATAATTACATGAGTCAATTCCTTAAAACCTTTGTCTTTATCTCTATATCCATCCATCCATCCATCCATCCATCCAACCACCCATCCATCCATCCATCCATCCATCCATCCATCCATCCATCCAACCACCCATCCATCCATCCATGCTATTGGTTCTGTTTCTCTGAAGAACCCTGACTAACACACGGACTTACAAGTCTCTCCACTTTTCCCATTGTAGACTGCACTATTTTTAACTCCCTCAGAGATCCATCACCTACAGTGTAGGATTGTAAATTTTACTCAAAGAGAAGTATCTAAGATACTCAAAGGTGCACTTGAAAAAAAAAACATTACAATTGTATTTCATACTAGCCCTATAGCATAGGTCTATTTAAAGTTAATGATAAGAACATCAAACACATAGAAACCCAACTCAGCAGTGCTGCCCACAATTTAACTGTTTGATAGCCAAAATTATTTCCTAAACAAGAACTCAACAACAACAACAACAACAACAACAGCAACAACAACAGCAACAATGAAGATGAAGAGAGAAAGGGGGAAAAAAGTGAAGGAAAAATTGACACATAAGCAAAGCACATGTATAGCTGAAATCTAATTGAGCCAACATTATTCAATACTTATTTTAGGAAAACTGACTATTAAAATTTTCAGCCAATGTAGATAGTAAAGACATCAGAAGATTACTGACATTGTGTTTTTCAATGCTATCAACACCTGGATTATGAAAACATGAGATATTATGCTCATATAATTGTAATTCTTGGTCTGTACTCCTCTTGGCATCTATATCTATATCTAGCTATAAAGTAGAGGGGAGAGAACAGTTATTAATTTAACAAATATTTGTTGAGCACTTACTATGTACCAGAGACAATGCTTGGCACCAACGAGACAATAATGAACCAGGGAAATAATCTCTACACATAGAGTTTTTACAAATCCACTAGGAAACACACAAAACCAAAGAGGAAATCACATTACAGTGGGAGAAAGTGTTGTGATTGGAATGTGTTAGAGAGCACAGTAAAGATATAGGTAATCTGATCTTGGGCATCAAGAAAGGAAGTCTAAAAAAAGAAGAAACTTAGCAGGTGTCAGGCAGGTAGAAAGGAAGGTGGGAGTGTTAAAGCACTTTCATTGATAAAGATGAGCTCAATTATCCAAATCTAAATTTTCTCCTTTTCTGTTTAGGGGCTCTGAATTACCAAGAAATTGCTTTTTATTCACTTTGCATGTAGGAATCCAGGTTTTGTATTTATGTGCCCAACTGTGACACATTTTTTAAAAAGAAATTTAGTGTAGAAGTGCCTAAAAGTTGGCACGATATTATCATTCCGCCATTTGTAACGCCATCCACAGAACACCATCGATGATATAGGCCAGTGGAAAGGAACAAAGGAAATGATAATGCAGACATAATTTAGGTTTCATCTTGTAGTGCAGCCAGAGATAAATACAGCCATAGACAAACTCTACATTTCCAAAACCCCCGTCTCAGAGTCGTGACTAGAAGCAGCAGAGCAAGAGAAATAAGAACAGGTTTTCCCAAACTATGATTTGTGTGATATGAATTGTGTTCTGGAAAAACAAACAAGAAGAACCTCAAGGGAACCTGATAGTTTGCAAAAAAGGTATTTTATAAATGGGTCTAAAAATTATATAGATTTAGATAGTTATTTTTATGCAAAAATTGCCTAAAGGTGTGCCACTTCAGAGAAGGCTAGACAATTGCTGAGAGATGAATGAAGTCACCGCATTGAAACTGCCCAACTGCACACAGGCAAACCCTCCCAATAACCATCTCATTGTATGTTATGTTGTAAGTGACTGCTGATCCCAATTGTGCATTTATGATATATTCAGTGTTTATTGTATATTAAACATATAAATTAAATCTAGTGTCAGCCCTAGAAGCTATTAGTTTTTCTGTGAGGCAATTTTTTGCTTGCTCCTTTATGCAACTAGGCATTAGCATTCATGTGTCCTTGGTGTTTGGAAAATACATGGTAACTTTTAAAAGTTTTATGGTCAAGTAAGTTGAGGAGATGCTGTTCTGAATAATTTGAATAATCTGAATAATTCGCTGGTAGGTAGGTACAGTCAATCAGTCTTAGAACGGGAATCAGGAGCCTGCCTGATCATTTACATTGTATCAAAAAATAAGTTAATCAAATATTGCTATTTTTATTAGAAGTGAGACCATACATCTTTTTTTGCTTCCAAGTGAAGCAACACTTAAGTCACATGACAAAAGTGAAAAAGCTAATTAACTTTGTACACATGGGCAGGTATATGAAGAGTTTCGCCTCTTTTTTTTTTTTATGTTTAAAATGGTCACACTTCTGAAAATAGAGTTACATTTGGAACCTCACAAAATGCTGGCCTTTCCCTATTATAATGAGAAAATAGGAAATAGAATATGCCCTATGACATTTATGTTGCTATGTATTAATAGCTTATCATCTATATTATAGTTTAAAATAAATATATAATATGCTATTACAGGCAGTGGTAGCACAGCAGAGTAGAAGCCTTATATAACCATTTGATGAATAACTGACTAAATGATTTATTTAAGGTCCTTTATAGCACTGTACTTCCCTCCTATACAGGATTCAGTTTAGAATTAGGTGTGGCATTTAGTTGTCATGTTAGCCTCCTTTGGCTTGAAACATTTCTATAGCCATTCATTGTTTTCTAAGACGTGGCATTGAAATGGCCACCAAATCCCTCAGCCTATAGCAGTGAACATCCAGCTGCAACTGCCTCTGGAGGATAGCATTTTATTCACAAAAAAATAAGAAAATATTGGAGCTTAAATGTTTATCAAAAGTAATCTCTTAAACTATATTAGTTATTAAACTATAGAAGTTATAGGTACTTCCCAGCTCATGGCTTGTTGGACATCATTAGGCCTATCCTCCTGAGCAGAAATAACACATTGGGCATGACTAGTATTTGCAAATGTGGGGCATTTGCTTGACACTAGTACTTGACATCAGAACTTCTTCACTCTGTAACTCTAGCTCCCTAACTCTTAAAGTCCTTTGAGTTGGGCCTTTATTCAGAGGTTCCATAAGGAAAGCACAATTCCTAGTGAAGTCCTCCTCAAGCTGGGAAGGTGGTCTTCCCCCATTAGCCTACAGAGAAGAGGTTCCTGGAACAGGCAGTCAGATTGGCTGCATCATTCAGGCAGTCGATGTGGCGTCCTAGGCAGGCATCACAATCCGGGTAAGTTTCCCAACTACCTTCACGTGGACAAACATAGAGTGACTTTTTAAACACATACACACACACACACACACACACACACACACACACACGGAAAAAGAAATGCAGTTAAGATATCTAACTACCAAATCCATGTAGTCATAGACTCTGGTCCAGAATATACAGCAACTCTTAATTTCTAATTATTATTCTTAAGCATCTTGTGCTCACCATATCTCAGAACACCAAGAAAATAAACTTCTATTTGTCTATCTTCAAATACAGAATGGTTTAATGTTATGATAAATCAGACGGCACTAAAATTAATAACTATCAGGTGCAGTGTATTATTATAGTGATTTATAATGCTCAGTACAACTCTTCTAGTGTGATGAATTATCTTCCTAATGATGGTTCTACCAAAATATATCAACAAGAAGATACTTCCAAGTTCGTGCAGTAATATGCCTCAGCATTATATGATTTTTATTACAGAGAATTACATTAGAAGTATTTTGTATTCTTTTTCACACTCTGTTTTTTTTTTTTTCTTCTTAATGCATATAGCATTGTTATATACTATTGTCCTTACTTAACCTGGTTCTGGATCCAGGGTCCTCAATAAAAGCAATAAAAGTCCGAAGTTCAGAACTCTTGGGCACCCCTAACATTACTGTGGAGGACAGAGTTTATGGTGGCTCCAATGGTCCCCACCTCTTGTATTTACCCTTTGTACAATATCTTCCTCTTGAGTGTGGGTGGGAATTCCTTCTAACCAATGGAATATGGTGAAGATGATGGGATGTCACTGACATTATTATGTTATATTACATGGCCAAGGTGTGGGATATCACTCCTATGATTATATTATATAAAACTCCACCTTGCTAACAACCTTGCTGTAGAGAAGCACAGTCCTTTCTGCTGGTTTTGAAGAAGCAAGCATCCATGAATCCTAGAGCTGCAAGGAAATGAATTCTGGGCAACAACTCGAGGGAGCTTGGAAGCAAATCCTTTACCATTTGTTCTGATGACACTGCAACCCTACCCTACACCTCAATCCCAACCTCACAGGTCCCTGAAGAACCCCAACTGTTAAATAAAAAATGCATGCTATTTTAAATCACTACATTTGTGGTGATTAGTTACCTTGAAATAGAAAACTAATACAATTATACTAAATGGACCTCATCTTGATGTTCTGATCTGAAGTTATCTATATGAAATTTCTTTTGGGGTGTGTTAACACAACTTCATAGACTATCAGATTTTTTTTTTTTTTTTTTGGAATGGAGAGCATGAAAGTATGTACCTGAAATCTTAACAGTCCAAGAAACAGTCACTGACTAACCATTTATTATATGCCTAGGGCAATATTTATGAATAAGATATGTTTCTAGTTCTCAAGGAGATTACAGTGTAGTGGAGAAGAAAAACACAGGACCGAGATTATTGCAACATACATGGACTGTTATCAGAGAGCATAGAAAATGGGGCAGGGAGGGGTAATATATATACAATGGCTTTCTTGATGAAATAGTTCTGAGATGGGAGTTGCCATTCAGGGGAAGAAAGGACACAAGACCTGTTGAGCTTTTACGTAATAGGAAATTAATCAATAGTGATTATAACAACAACTAAATGGTTAATATTTATGTCCTTTGAGAGATACCAGGTATTGTTCTAAATGCATTATTTAACTAACTCACACAACAATCTAATGATATACATATTAGCCTAGTTTTACAGAAGAGAATTACTGGGAGTTTAAGGAACATCTGATTAGTGACAAGGAAAGGATTTATTCCTCTGATTTCCCCCCAGACTTCTGGACCTATGCTCTTCCCACTGTAGTATAACTCTTTGGGTAAGGAGTCTTCTGACCTGCTTCTCTTGTTTCCTGCAAAATTACATGCTCTCCAAATTATCTTTGGTTCCACTGGTTTCCTGAACATACATGTTTAAAACACCAAATATGCTGTAGGACAATTATTGTACAACTTATTTGCTACCTTCAATAGAATGTAAATGGTTTGATAGCCAGAATTGTCTAAATCATCTTTTACTCCCCTGTTTCTATCACAAACCCTGAAATAAGAGTGATCAATAATGGAAAATGGATGATGGATGTTTAGGGTCTTTACAGGCAAAAGAATGTTCATTTTACTTATTATGGCCCATGAAGGTGACTTCTAAGAAAGTAAGTCTCATATTTCTGGGCTTGACTCATTCTTACTTACAATCATTTTTAGTTATACATTTAGTAACACAAACAAGCAGATGAGCAAATAAGTGAAAGATGGGTGGATAGATAAGTAGATAGATATAGAAATAGATAAATAACTATGCCTAAAGAAACAAAAAAGGTTGCTTCAGGGGAGCATACAATGATGACCAGCATTACTTAGTGCTTGCTCCAGAAGTTTACTTATGCTAAACTCTTGACATGTTTTGTTTTGTTTTATAATTTAGCCTCAATAGCAACCATATGAGGGAGATACTAATCCTATTAGACAGATGAAAAAAATAAGATTTCAGGGGTTCACAGCTTATCTTCAAGGAGCATGTGAGTGGGATTGATTGTAAGCAAGGCAGTCAGCCCAATGTTCATGTCTGTGCCCTTAATCACTCCACATACTGCCTCCTACTTAGTTCTATAGTTTGCCATTCTGTTTTTTGTTATCATTTGTTATGAGTTAATTCCATTCTTAGTAGGAGTATTTTGAACCCTTTTCTGGACCAATTGTATGGGGCACAGAGGTTCAAAAAGAAAATAGGCCTTTCTGACTGTAGTTGAATGGTGGCCTTCCACAAGTATGTGCACATCTCAAACCCCAGGAAACTGTGACTGTGACCTTACTGGAAAAAGCGTCTTTGTAGATGTAATTAAGTAAAAGATTCTGAGATGAGATGATCCTAGATTACCTGGAGGGGCCCTAAATCCAATGACCAGTGTGTTTCTGAAAGACAGGAGAGAAGACGGTCATATACAAGAAAAGTGCATATAAAGACATGGATTGGATGATTCTGGATGATTTAATTCTAGCACCTACTGCCCATATAGACATAAAGAATTTTACTAGTCTCTTTGAACCTTCCCCCCACTTCATTTTCAAAATAAGAACATGCACCCTGCAAGCTTTTGTGAGCATTAGAAATAATGCATCCAAAACTGAAATTCAAAAAATGGCACTTCTTAACAAAACAAGAACAATAATAGTAGAAAATACACATGAATATTATGCTTGTGTCTAACAACATTCTAATTATCCAGCTCAGAAATCCAATAAATACGCTTATATAAATACTTATTAATGACTCTTAAGAATGCCAATGAGATTCTTTCTAAATCAGCCACTATTATAGGGAAAAGAACCTTTTAGCTTCTAAATCGTAGAGTGCCATTGGATTTTGTTTCCAGAATTTCGATACTAATTGTTGGTACAACACATCACATTTCAGCTACTGTGGAGATAGTGTGAACATTAAGTTGATGATTTTGCTCAAATCCTCTTAATGATAGCCCTCATTTTAAGGCTCTGATGAAGAAATCAATGATGTCTGATTTAGGAAGTCCTTTTCAAAGTCTACTCCCCATCTTGTACAACCCAATTTACAAAACTCAATTGGTCCTTTTGATCACTGTCACTAATCCAGTTTAAGAGCTTAAAGTCCCCCCAAGTGGCCCTTAATTAATGGTTAATATGAACACACAAGCACACACTTGGACTGTATCTGGAAGTTAACAAACGCATCTGTATCTTGAGATTTGAAAATGACCTTCCTTCTGTGGACAACTGATTGAGACAATACATATAGTAGTTGTTTATAAACTTCAAAAAAAAACCCGTAGGTATATTGATTGATATAACTGACTCCTATCCTTTCATTTTTACTTTACTGATTCCTCTTCTTCAGAATATTCTATGTGGGGCTGAGAAAAACTGACTACAAGAATATAATAAAGACAAGAGTGTCAATCAACACTACTTCAATTCCTAAAGTACAGTCATTTTATATTTTTAGAGAAGCTAATTAGCTTATTGAAGACCAGATATTTTCGTAGGAATGTTTCCCAAATATAGTTTCTTCCCAAGGTCTTTTAAATGGATAATACATTTTTGCCTATTGTTAAGCCATTGAGGTACAATAAAAGCTTTCTCTTATCTAATTTGTCCATTGCTTCTTCTTGATTCATTCCAATGGTAGTATCATATGCCACTCATTAGAGTACATCTTACGAAAAACAGCAGTTGGAACACTATTTCACTCCAATTTTGCCAAATGATTTGGCAAAAGAATGATGCATTAATCACGAAAACCCAGATAATCTGTAATAAGAAAGTGAGTGTTTCAATAGAAATGGTAAATTTGAAGGAAGGATTAAAAAATACCTTAATATTAATGTCTACCTATTGATATTTATAATCCAATAGCTATTCTCCTTGAGGACTTAAGGGCCATGATGTCCAACAGGGAGTCACTAGCCACGTGTGGCTATTTATATTTAAGTTAAATAAAAGTAGTAAGATTTAAAATATAGTTCCTTGGGGGCACCTGGGTGGAGCAGTCGGTTGAACATATGACACTTGGTTTTGATTCAGGTTTCGATATCAGGGTCCTGGGATTGAGCCTTGCATCAGCCTCCTTGCTCAGGATGGAGTCTGCTTGACATTCTCTCTCCCTCTCCTTCTGCCCCTCCTGCTTGTGTTTTTGCTCTCTCTCTCTCTCTCTCTGTCTTTCTCTCTCTTTCAAATAAATAAATCTTAAAAAAAAATACAGTTACTTGGCTGCACTAGTCACATTTCAAGTGCTCAATAGTCACACGTGGCTAATGGCTTTCATATTGGGCAGTGTAAATATCAGAGATACCTTCATCACAGAAAGTTCGATAGCACAGAGCTACTTTGGAGGGGAAATGGTGCCCTCCTCCATTGCCTGTTACTGTTTATGTTAGAAAATAAGAAGTGGCAACATTGTCCATCTAAGATTAAATTATTTCAACTTCTCTTTGCTGGTTAAAAGAGTCCATCTCTTTCAAATGTACTTTTCAGATTGCACACTGCAGAAAATGCCCATGAAATTATAGCTTCAATGGTCTTATAGAAATTATAGTTGTTTCCTCTGTAAAATAATATGAAACTACTCACAGTGATTAAAACACCCTCAACAAATTTATATAGAAATAAGCCATAGCTCAGTTGGTTAAGTATCTGATTTTGGCTCAGGTCATGATCTTGGGGTGATGGGATCAAGCCCCGCGTTGCGCTCCCTACTCAGCAGTGAGTCTGCTTGTCCCTCTCTCTCTCCTTCTGCCTCTCCCCTGCTCATGCCCTCTCTCTCAAATAAATAAATAAAGTCTTAGAAAAAAAGAAGGACTATATAGAGGTAATAATGTATATCCCCCTTGTACTATCACACTTTTTCATTTCTGCATATGTATACATGTTCTTTTGGCACTGTCCTTGATCAGTTTGACATGAAAGAGCTAAGAGGCTCTCTTTCCAGGACACACACACACCCCAAAACATCTTTTGTCCATTACCCATTGTCACCAAAAATAAATAAATGATATAAACAGTTCCTTTACTGGTTTTAAAAGTAGAGCCAGAAATTATGTGAAGTTGGGACTCTTGAATTATTCATATGTTCTGATTGAATGGGATCATTATCTCTGGCCTTACAAGCTAATAAATACTGTCTAACGCCTGGATACTGTTTTGATGTAATAGTGTCAGGAAAGAGAAATAACAACTGACTTCTTTGCAAGCTTGGGCCTAAATTAGGGAGGCGCTCCCTGATGAGTTCGTAGCATGTGTGACTGTGTGTGACTACCCACAGATATGAAATACCTTAGATGATTGTGTTAGTCAAGCTTCCTTCAATCTTTCTCGAGGCTTTTATTTTATTTTATTTTATTTTGTTTTATTTTATTTTTAAAGATTTATTTATTTATTTGACAGAGAGAGAGCATGCACACTAGGTGGGGGGTGCGAGGTGCAGAGGGAGAGAAAATCCTCAAGCAGACTCCCTGCTGACCGTGGAGCCTGATGCTGGGCTCAATCCCACAAACCTGAGACCATGATCTGAGCTGAAACCAAGAGTTGGACGCTCAGCCAACTGCACTACCCGGGTGCCCCTCAGAAGGCATTTTAACTTAGACTTGCAACTACAGAGCTGCACAACTGCTCGGCTGTCTGATGTTTGCTACTATTTTTCTCTCCTCTCTTCATTCTCATCTCTCATGTAGTAGGACAAGTATTTCAGAAAATGCAGATTGAGGCTCAGTAAATGATTATGCTATCTAATCGTTTGCCAGTGAACAGTCAAATAATCTTAAATTACAGACCAGTGGGTTTTTTCCCCCAGATTGATTTCAGTGAGTGAATTTGCTTGAGTTTAATATCCCCAGAAACCGGAGGAGTGTAGGAAGCCTGAATTAAGGTTGCGCTCTCAAAAGCAATCACAGAAAGATGTGCATTTCTAGAAGGTTTGAAAGCATGGAGATAAATACAGTTGACAGTTGGTTTCAGAGAAAGTAAAATTAGAGGTGGACTATGTTACAAAATATCTTTATAGGCTAATAGTTATAGAGATGTAGCAGAATCTGTTAGACATCAAAGAAGAATATCATTATTGACTACGCTGATTTGTTTAACAAAATACACATTGCCTTTTCTTTCTTTAGAACACCACTTTTTTTCTTTTTCCAAGTGATGTGGAGTCTATTAAGAGTATAAGAACATCCAACAAAGAGCCTGTTAGCGATTCAGTAGTTTGCAAAATTTACACAAGACCAAAAGTCTTTTCTCTGAGACAGCTGGCTGGGTCTTAGCACAGAATGCATAGGTTTTCCAGACTGCTTTTCTCAACATTTAACACAAGCTAATAAATCATGCAATTTAATTAAGTTTTTAACAGGAATTAAAGTGTGTGAACCATCTACTGGAATGGGTGTGAACACTATTTCAATAATGCTGCACTAGCAGAGCTGTCTGCCTCTTTCTAATATAGGAAGCAATGGAGGAGAAGGGAGCGTTGTTTTTTTTAAGTAAACACTCTTTATTAACCAGTATAGCTAATCCTTACCTGTGATTGTATTGTACTTTTTCTATAAAATGGCCAGAGAATTTTATTCTTAGATTGAAGAAACATTTGAACTTGGAGCACAAAGAAAAATGTCAGAGGTGGGTAAACTATTAGTGTTCTATTTGTGACTATTATTATTTCAAACTTTGTCCTTTTGAAATAGGAGGTGCTCCTCCAAAGGGAGAGAATAAGGCTTTTCATGCCTTTGCCTCCTGGAAGACACAAACTGCCGATTTTTCTCCAGTGCTCTCCACCTGTCAGCGTGCTAGGTGGAGACCTGACAGCGCACCCATGCTGTAATTCCGCGAGGCCAGCATGGTTGGCAGGACATTCACAAAGCGCCTGTCCCCACACAGGGCCTTTGGCACTCAGCTTCCCCTGTTCACGTGCACGGTGACAGGCTGCACACAGGACAGATATGCGGATCAAAGGCAGTGCCTGTGGATACACCCAGCAGGGTCCAAGGAGCATTACTAGTGTTCTCAATAATTCGCTATTAGTATTGCAGAAAAAATGAGGAGTGTACTATTGAGTGATAAAAACACATTTCATAAGGAAAATATACACAATATGTATTTTGGATGTTGGATTCAAAAGGGTCACAAAGAACTGCAGAAGAGGATGCAAGAAAGAAAGCAACAGCGTGAGCTGGGAAACTTTCAGATTCCTTCATACAGATAGTTTTGCTCAACTGTGAAAATATGATGGGTGGAAAATGAAAAAATCGGGTTCAGAGAAAGACAAGAATTGAGGTAGTTCTGCCCAACTCCCATCATAGTCTCATGTAATTCTGCATTATTCTTTGTTTTGCTCTTACAATATGGAAATTTGATGACCTATTTAGAGTTCCAACTTTATGTAGAATTTTTTTTTACTTTATGTTTTTATTTTAATTCTAGTTAGTTAACATACAGTGTTCTATTAGTCTCTGGTATACAGTCTTTGTGTAGAATTTTTCTGTCATGAGACCCTGGAGCAGTCACTGTCTTAGAGTTCAGTCAGCATTGCCCCTGTCCCCACACCTGTGACTCCATGCCTCTGCCGGTCAGCCCTCTGCTGCGTTCTCAGAAACAATTATGGAAAGAGATGTGCCTGCATATTTAAAGTGTATACATTTATAATCCAATATTAAATTTATACAGGCATATATGAACTGAGACCATGACCAAACTCAGTGATATATGGCCCTGTCCCACGTCACTGGGGAGATATGGCGTCTTACTCCTTGGTATTTTACCCTCCATCTTTGGACTCTCTAATACACTCCATTTGTTGCCATTTACAGAACCTATATTTCCAAGTTTATTACTTACTATTCCCTCAACCAAACATTCCACTTTCTCTCCCAGCAGGACCCAAGTCAGTATATCCTCATCAAGGTATGTCTTCCTTCAATTGTCTGATACCATTTGCGGGCACATAAAGGCCTAAGTCTGAAGAATGAGAGAAAAAAAAGGGTTTTCAATAACACCACCAATTTTTCTCTCACTCTCTTTTGCCTCCTGCTTACCAACAGCCTAATTTTCCTTGTTGTTCATTAATTTGATTTCAAAGAGGAATTAATTAAAATAATTCTGGGATTAGCTTATAATAGATATAACGCAACCAAGAAAAATGAAGCTGTAGATGACTATCTGTGTGGGAATGTGCTCCCGTCCTAAATAAACCACCCAAATTACAAAACAGTAAGTGCAATTTAAACTTCCCTTTTAGTTGAAACCTATGTACATCTGTTTACAGAACGGCATAAAAGGACATAAATGAACATAACAAATATATATATGTATATATGTATGTCTGAGAAAGGGACCATGGTTGGTTTTTTAGTTTAAGCTCTTTGTTTACTTATATTGCTATTTTTCCAAGTAAGAATTGATTTTGTAATACTATTAAAATTATTAATATTTTTTAATGTGTAGAAATGTGCCAAACTTTTTTACTATACCTGTAGAGTATAAACCCATAGCCGTGCATTTCACATTTCATTATGTGAGAGAAAATTCATTGGTCAGTATTGGTTTGAAGATATAAATAAGCCACTCGTGGTACTGGTAAATACACGGTACTTCACGAGAAAACCCAGATTCTAGTCTCACCCTTAACTCTCTGCATAACCTTGCTAAAATGCACATTTCACACAACGTGTCCTTGTATGTAAATGAGAGGGCTGGACTAGAGATTGGGAATGTCTCTTCAACTTTAAATCTCCATGATCACTGAATAATCACATATAACATTTGAGTTCTCTAAATCGGTAGACGTTAATATTTGGGGTGAATAACACTCTTCACAGGTAATAAGGCCACTAATGTGCATGCATTTAAAACTGTCTAGTGCTTGTTATCATGAATCCCCCCAAATAATATCAAATGCCATTTGAGTACTTATTATGTTTCAGGCACTGTAAAAAAATTATTTATATGACTTCTTAAATCTTCAAAGCAAGCTTATGAATTATAATTATTTTCACCGTTTTACAGGTCCCCCATGAAGTAGGTTAGTAAATGAATATTTTTTTTCAAGAAGTAAAAATAATACACCATAGTCAAAGTAAACAGGCAGGGATTCATCTTTCCAATAGGTTGATCTTAAAACATTCAGGTAAGTCAGAAATTGTAAAGTTTTGCTTTTTTTATATCCTTACACAATGGTTAGAATATGATTAAATGAAAGTTGAGTGGGAGCCCTCTAACTCCAAAATTAAATAATTATTTAGGATCATATTTGGGAAATGAAGTGTAAAGAAGAATATATGTGGTATGTCCCTGGCTGTGAGAGGAAGCCTGGTGGGAAGGCATTTTCATTTCGGCTATCTCAAATTTTTATTGCCTCCTTTATCAACACTCAATCATTGTCCAGTTCCTGTGCTGTAATTCCTGGAGTGGCCACTAGATGTCAGGCATAAAGTCTACGTGTGGCAATAAAGGAGACCCTTCCCTTTATGGCCTGTTTTCAAAGGGAATAATCCCTTGCTGTCCTCCTCGTTCTGCCTTATGACATGGCACTTCAGCTTAGAATGTCACGTGTGATCCATGAACTATCAAATCTTTAAGTTGGTGAATCTCTTGAGAGTGAAGAAAGAATAGGTTGGTATATGTCTTACACGTAGTATAGTATCTGGCTGAAAATGCTCCAGAAATATTTGTGTTTGGTTATTGAGGGGCTTCATGGATTTTTAGATAGTTATGGAGGGATTCCCTTCTATTCTCAATTTGCATAATTTCGATAGTCTCATTGGGCTAACCTGTGTGTGGTAAGCACGGAGGTACTCTAATTGTATATTAATGGAGACTCATGTTGACCATGTTCATTGTGTATCTACATGCATACGAGATCTGAAACAGCCATAGCTATCTCTTCCTTAGTTTCCTTTCTTTGAGGGGAAAGAGTAGCCACATCTTTCCCTACTTTGTGGTTGTTGAGAAGAGAAGGGCAGTTAGCTGCCTTTGACTTTTCTAAAGGAAAACATAATTCAATATCCTAATGAACGAACTTCTAGAATGCGAGTCTGTCTTCCAATTCATGTCAAAATTAAAGCTCAGGTCAGATCGTCTATTTCAAATCAAGACTCAGAGATAAAGAGAAATTCACCAGAATAGGACATGCCCTCAGGGCAGAGCCAATAGTAGGTCTTAAGACAGGGCTTGTAATCAGGAAAATGTGAGGTAAGAAATGTATGGATGTCTAGGTAAGGCAGAATATTAGCATGTCAAAGGTCTGCCACAGGTATCTGAGAACCAATTATGAGGCTTGAACCTGGAAGACTAGCAGAAGCTAGCTGGTCAGGGAGAAACAGAATCAACTAAGCAGTGAGGCTGAGGTCAACAAGAAAGAGATATGTATTCAGTCAACAAAGAAACAGTCCAGTTTCTAGAACCAAGTACACAGTCATACCAAGATACCAGGTAGAAAAGGTTTGAATGGTATTGAAACATCAAATCATTAATCTAAAACATGAAAACTCGATTTGTCTAAGGAATTAGATTTATCCCACGGCTGGGACAGGTGTAAATCTGTGTAGCAAGTGGCCTACAAGTGTGCATATTGGAAAAAGGGGGAGTCAGATATACTTAAAATTTACCAGGAACCCTCTCACTTGCTAGACATGATGGTGAGCTCAATACCAGCAGAAAACATGACTCCTGAATTTATGTAAAGGCAACTGGATAGATAAAATGCTTAAAAACATCTTACCCTAGTCTAAAATTCTAACAGCTCCTTTTAAATGAAACAGCTTGTGCTTCTAATTTCTGAGGACTCACACGATGATATGATCAGAAGGAAATCGACTGAGGGTTAAGCTTTTGCACATGGCGTTAGTGTAGCTCTACTGCTCTCAGGTATCCTCACAAGGGGTACTGCACTCATTTGAGCATAATGGAAAGGGAGACGTGATCTTCTGTAAACTAAAATTGGTTCTAGTGTGCAAAACTAGGGCCACTTAATCTTTTTTCCATCATTTCCTATTGAGAGGCTAACTACTCTATTAAAATGAGACAGAGTTTATCACTTACTGGATGTGTGACTCCTGGGAATTTATCTTTTATCAACAGGGTCTCTAAAATGGGACTAATTGTATCTAACATGAAGGATGATTGTGAGAGTTAGAAGATACTCTGGCACATAGGGAGTACGCAAATAATTACAATGACTGTTCCGGGGGGGTCATTGCTATTACCTCACTGAATTCATAGACACCTAACCAGTGGTATCCAAGCGATACATCAATGTTCATTGCTAACTGGATTATATTACAGGGTTTTAAATGATCCCAAGTTCCTTACAATAAACTTTGTTTAGGATGGGTTTGCTGGAGATGCCACAGAAAGCTGAGGAGCATTTTTAAAACCAGGCGGCCCTCCATCTTCCCATAGGACAGTATCAACTCTCTAAAATGAATCATTCAAAACCCACTGAGGGAAAACGGAGACCTAGCAGGTTGCTAAGCACAGTGCCAGTCACAAGTCCAGAACTGCTCCTGACACCACAGGCTGAAATTGAAGAAAATCGTCTTGTGCCCATGGGATGCCTCTTTGCCTTAAGACTGCTCATATTGAACTCAACAAATCTACCAGTTGCTGAGCAATTATGCATGTAAAGTAGATGGAAAACACCTCAAAATGAACAGTGCTGACTCTGCAGGATACTGAAAGCCATCCTAGAATATGAATCAGGCTAAAATCCAAACAGTTACTCCATGTGCTAATAACCATAGTGACATGGAATTGATCCCTGATTTCTGTTTTGGGCCTTAGTCAGTATACGTAGGGAAAGCCAGGATGTTTCACTCTTCCCTGTTCTGTTTCCTACGTTATAAGGAAAGGATAGTTCAGAAGGATAAAAGTTGTGAGACCAGGTTTCTCAATAGATTATTGTAAAAGTCAATTAATTAATTTGTAACTCGTTTGACCATTTATTTAGCATAATCTTTAAGAAACTTTTATATGTTACCTAGGGAAACTCAAAATAACTCAAAGTTAATTAAACACTGAGAATGGTGTTATTTTATACCATCACACCATTATCCCCAACACAACACACACACACACACATCCCTTTCAGCTCCCACACAGGCACATCACATACCTTTCAGACAGCCCCAAATCATTTTTAACACTTGGCCAAGTGGCATTGCTAGCATTCATCTGGGAAAAGCTAAGGGTTTCATGGTTGACATAAAATATCTAAATTTTAAAACTTATCACCCATGTGGAAAATGAAATCTAAAAAGACATTTTGCTGAAAGATTCCATAGGCAGGTGACTTCACATTTCTTTTATTCATCACTAGGTAACTATTTCAATCCCTTCAGCTACTACTTCTAAATTGTCTCACTCTCTTCAGGTTGCCAGCCACTGCTCCAGACCTTTTGTGCTTCTAAAGGACCTGAACTTCTCTCATTACTTAAATCACTCAAGGTAATCTCTTCAACTTTCCTCTTCTTGACCTTGAAATATCTCTATAGCCACGTTCTCTATGAGACTAAAGCAATCCTTCCCCATTCAAAGGCTAAGCCTACTACCAGACCTTAGGAGGAATCTAGATGACTCCGCCTTGTTCTCCCTGGCCTCTTGCCATCAGCTTTCCTTCATAGACTAGATAACTGACAGAGTTGTCTACACCATGGTGTGGCGAGGGGTGGAATTTGGACAACTTGACTCCTGAAACTCATCCTCATCTCTACCCCCAAATATGTTCTTCCTCCCATACTCCTTTTCTCAGTTTGTGGCACCACCATATCCACCCATTTCGCAGAGGAGAAGCTCGAAGTCTCCAAATATCTCTGAGTTATATGCTATTTACTGCATACCAGATACTTTTCCAAACATTTTACATGTATTTGCTCATTTAATCCTTTCAACAGTGCTATTCGAGTAGGTACTATTAATATGTCAATTATACAGATGAGAAAGAATGAGGCCCAGAAATTACCTAACTTTTCCAAGGTCAGGCATAGGCCAGAAGTCTCTCTGACTCCAGAGGCATTGCTTGTAACTGCTGCAGACACCTCGTGCGTGACTCCTGCCCTTCCTTCCCACTCAAACCAGCTATGAATTCCAGTTTGTTCTACCTCCATACATTTGTCTTTCCATCTCCCTCCCACTGGTTTAGAGCAGTACTTCACTTTTAACCCCCTTCTAACTCATTTCTCTGCCTCTAGTTTTCCCGTTTCTTTTCCATCTGGTCCATTTCCAAAAAACACAGCTCTGATTATTTCCCTATGCGTCTCGATAATATCCAATAACGTCCCCTTTGCTTCTGAACTAAATATACCTCTTCAGCCTGACCTTCAGTGTTCTTAGCATTATTACCTCTGTATGTCTTTTTGGGCTTATCTCCCAAACTAGAGTATTCACCTTTTTTTTTTTTTTTTGAGTATTCGCTTTTGCCATGAGCTTTCAATCATATGCTCTACTTCTCCTTGGCACCGGTCCCATATCAACCGTGCAGAATGTACTGTACTTCCAAACCGGGCAGAATACGCTGTGCTCCTCAGCGGCAGCGTGCATGCGCTTCCCCCACCAAAACTAGTAGCAGATGGAGATTTAAACTGGCTTCCGACAGAATTCCAGGCGGCTATGCAGATGACTAATTTTTCTTTCCTTTGCCTCTAGCGTCTCAACTTCAGAACACTGGTGACCAAGGCAGAGTCCAGGCAGACCAATAAGTGTGTGTCTTTTATTCCTATCAGCCCCTGAGTCCAGGGGACAAATCTGAGAGCCATTCTGATTTCCCCGGCCTCCTCTGATTCAGCACTTGCACCATCCAGTTTAACCCTTAATTCTCCTATTGTCTCTTCTTTATACTCGCCAACCCCTATGCCCTTCTCCCTTCCTCTGACATGAATCTCTTTGGACTACTAAGGTGTTACTCAGATGGAGAGCAAACTTTCCTCTTGTCTTGCACTGTGCAAACAGCCGGCAGGGAATTCTGGCTTGACTCTGCTTTCTCTTGGTTTCCCCCAGTTCCCTCTTCCTCAACTCTCTTTCCTTTGCTCTCAGTGCACCACCCTGAGAGGTGGTCCAGGCCAACAGTTCACTGAGGATTAATGATGCCCACTCTGCATGTAACCTTGAACGTGAATGTCCCTTTAACCACCTCAGTAGGTAAACCTGGTGATGCTCTGTTTCTATTTCAAGGCCTAGCTCATTTACCATCTCTCTGGGAAAACCCTCAATTCAGGCCATTTAATAAATCCCAATTTTTAAAGCATTTAACTGTGTCCCAGGCACTACCCTATATACTTTAGGTGCACTGTACATTTAATCTTTATGGGGAGAGGTCATCATTTTTAAATATGGAAATTCAGTTCCAAGGAGTTAAGTGGTATGATCCGGGTCATACTGAATTGGGATCAAACTCAGGTCCATCCGACTTTAACATCTGTACTTTACAGACTATTCTGTTTTATGTGTTTATTTGTGTGCTATAGTCTTCTCACCCCATTATTTATTATGGAACTCCATCAAGGCAGGTACCTTACCCTTCTCCATTTTGTATCTATTAGCTGCAATAAAGCAGCTAATAGAATGTCTTTAATATAGGGGGACCTCAGCAAATATTTATTGCACTGAATAATTGACACTAAGTCATTTGAGACTTATAAGGAACAGGTCAATCTCTACACTTACGTGTTTTCAGAGTTCATTCTCTCCAAGTACATAAACAAAACAATGTGCATGCTCTCGCTCTCTCTCTTTCTGTCTTTCAAAGACACCGGATTTGGGAGTTGGATGTATTTGACAGTTGAAATGAGATGCATCAAGACAGGACTGAAGCTCCTGCATTTTTATGTCACTGATACCCTTTGGCCAACTCAACTGGAACTCCATTTTTCTTTATTTTTGTAAATCTTTTTACTAGCGACAACAGAGGATGGGGATAAAATAGAGAATAAATAGTCCAAATTCTCTTCGCCTAATTTAGAATTTGTGAAAATCCGGGTGAAGAGAAAAAACAGGATTATAGTTTCTCTTCTTTCCTCTCAGTAGAAGGGAAAAAATAAGGCAAGGAAAACTAGTTTAACTGAGCCCATAAACAATACAAATCATATTGAGCAGGAATGTTTACCTAGCTATTTAAGAGAACATGTTGAATTAAGTACTTCGGGAGGACCTTTCCAAGTGCGAGTGGCTAGTTAAAATTTAAGGAGAGCCTTGGGTTCTTGCGGCTGATACTCTGCTTCTCCAATTAGAAACAATTTTCACCTGCTCATTAAAGTAGGGCTTCTACCCGGCTCTTAGATTCAGTTCCATTCAATTAAATAAGTATTTATTGAGTGTCTATGTTGTGCCAGACTGGGACACTGTGTTCAGTGCATGGTTCAATTACCTATGTGTCCTGGACAAAAATAAAACTGTTTCTTCCAAAGATCCTGTAATTCAGATGTTCACACTAATCTCGCCTGGATTTCATTTCAATGAATCTAAACTGATGACATTTTTATGTTGGAGGTTTGAGGAGGTGAGGTTAAGGAACTTGAGCAAACCAGTGACAGAAACAAACGAACCGTTGAGGTTTCTGGCAGGGAGAACAGCGCCCCCTTCTTCGTCTGCCTTCTGGGCCTCTGTGTAAGTCTTAGCTTGTTAGCACATTGTTTGATTTTACACAAAGACACATGGCACCCCAGTGCAGTGGTAAACTAGACCTGAGAATCAATAAAAAACAATCCAAGTGTTAATGTGGCATCAAGCCAAAATCTACTTATTTCATAATATGTTAAATATTGAGCTTAAATTTACCAAAATCCCTGTGAGATGCTACTTCTTAAAACAAGAGAATTTAATAGGTAGAGCTGTCAGAGAAACCTTGAGAAAAAGAATCACAAGTGTTCAGCTGCATGTGTATTTCATTGATTTAAAAGAAATACATTTTAGAAAGGTCTTCACTATGTGTATCCACATAAGCTGAGTTGGTGAGATTAAAATACAAATAAACGTAGACTGGTTAACCATTTTCCAGGAAAATAACTAATATCACATAATTCACTGATTCGAAACTCAGAATGCTGAAAGTCTGCACAAACAGAATAACTTTGTAGAATCACTATTGTTGTCATGTCTCTTCTGAACCATTGCGTGTAATTGCTACGGAAATGTGAAAACGCCTTTTTTTTTCCTTTCTTTTATCTCTTTCTTTTCTTTTTCTTTTTCTTTTTTTTTTTTTTTTACCTCTCAGCCAGCACATGATAACCCATTCAGTCCTTTGCAAATTTGGTCCAAATGATGCCAGTCAAAGCATCCAATGGGACTCTCAGACATTAGTGTATTAGCCATTATCTGTTACATTTCTGGACCCAAATAACAGATAATATGGCTGGAGGTGCTGCCATTTGCAACTGCTAGCTTCCCTGCGTGGCATATGCCTGGAGAGTCTCAGATGGGAGGTGATGGCACACAACTGTGGTGGCGAGATGACTTAGCAGAACCCGGGATGATGTCCTAATGGCCTCCCGCTGGGGGGACAGGAGTAATTGTTTGTCAGGGGAGGGAACACATCTGTAAGGAGGCATTCTCTGCAAACCAAGCAGCCATGTGGAAAGGGGAAGTGAGAAACGAAGGGCTGGGGAGACAACAGTGGAGAAAACACACAGGTTGAGACGGATACAGGAGCGGCCGTGGGGCAGGCGTGGGGCCAGGGAGGAGCTGGTTGAGTGAGATTGAAGATGTGTGCTTCGGAAAACAATGCAAACAATTATTTAAAAATGAAATGCTTGCCTGCGTAGTTCCCAGCTTCTTCTGGCAACCTTGAATCATAATGAAGATGTGAGACAGTGAAATGCTTGGGAGGAAATTCAGAGTAGCGAACAGGGAGAAAGCTCGCATAATTGCACATTCTCTAAGAGTGTTTTCAATGCTTGGGCATTCTTTTAACAGGAGTCCTTTCAATGTTATATTTTACATCCAATCGCTTCCTTTGTTCATTGCTTACCCTAGTGATCTAAAACGAACCACTGTTTTTAAAGCCATACTTTTAAAATCAAGGCAAAGCTACTGAAACATTAGAACATTAGAAACATCAATGTCATATCATACAATTGAAGGATACTCATAGCCCTGTTTGTGGCTGCACTAAGCATCCTCCATTTGATCAGAAATAAGCAAGGACAAGTAAGCTAATTAATGCTGCAAAATGCTAATTCCCTCCACCTTTTATCCTGGGTCTAAATTATGATTTTATCTAATTTCTGAGGAACTGAAATGCTCATGCCAGTGGAGTCTGTCATTATTAAAATATAAATCAATGCATAAAAGCATATTGGCCTATGGGAAAGACTGTAAAAAATTTTAATGCCCTCCACAAACAGCTGTGCTCCTGACCTAGCAGTTTTTGTGTTTGCTTCCTGACAGCCGACCAGATTGTATCTATTTTAGTACTTCTAGCGCATCTGAGGGGGTTTCAACAACATAGGCTTTGAAATATGAAATTGTATATCAAAGTTGTGATCTTCAAAATAAAATAAATATTAGGCAAATAAATTTTCCTCTCACCTCACCTCTACAAATACAGTCTGTTGTTAAATATCAGATTAAACACAACTGGATGATGAGATTTTTAGTATAATGGTTTAGAAAAGCAATAAGGGATTTTTACATGAATATGTGGGAGGCCCATGAAACTTGGAAGGTACCATGTATGTGAAAGTCTGTGCAAAAATTGCCTCTTGTTTCTGCTACTTAGAAGGCTTTTGACCATTGACAGCCATTTTCAGCCAGAGGTCTCAGTAGTGACCATGATGGTGCTGACGAGCAGGGAATTCCATAAGGGGAAGAAAACTTTTTGCAGGAAGGTGAAGTGAAGGAGGAAAGAGACCCACGCATGTGTTATTCAAGAAAGCATTCTAGGGGCATCTGGGTGGCTCAGTCGGTTGGGCGTCTGCCTTCAGCTCAGGTCATGATTTCTGGGTCCTGGGATCAGGCTCCCTACTCAGCAAGGAGTCTGCTTCTCCCTCTCCCTCTGCCTGCTGCTCCCCCTGCTTGTGCTTTCTCTCTCTCTCTCTCTCTCTCTCTCAAATAAATTTTTTTAAAAATCATTAAAAAAAAAGCATTCTAAGATTTAGGGTGACCAATGAGGGTTTTCTCAGGATATGGAGACTTTAGTGCTAAAGTGAGGAAGTTCCACCCACGTTGGTACAAGCAGGTCACCCTACTAACTGTAATTCCACGTATGAGCCCACGTACTATAGACCTCATCAAAACGCACGGTGAGTTTTCATTGCCTTATAATTTCTCACATTTTGAAATCTCTGATTTTAATAGCTTACCTTCAACCAAAATTTCTTGTACCTTTACAGCTGGCTATTCTAATACCCATAGGTTTCTTCACAGTAGCACTAGTCTATGTATTTCTATCTATTGATCCCATTAGAACTAGTTCAATATCCATGCCCCAAGTTTCAAGATAACTTCTTCTACTGTTTTTTTTGTTTGTTTGTTTGTTTTGTTTTGTTTCCCCTATGTCAAAACCATAAGGAAGACTAATTCTTTTGTAATCCTTCACGGCCATGTTTGTTTTGAATGCAGATCATCACAAGCAAGCCATGACTCTCAAAAACAGGTATGTCTTTGCTCATTCGTGGTACATATATCATACTACAGATAACTAAGTTATATTTGCGTTATCAGGAATAAGAATCTCAAGACGGATTATAATATATGTTTGAATTTGTAACAACATCACCAACAAAAGCAATGCTCTCTTCTTTCTATCACCATTTATCAACTTCTCCTTGATTATCATGGATTACAAAATAAAAATGACTCTACAAAAGCAAGAGTGAGATCTGAGTCTGCTGATAAAGGTTTTACAACATCCCCATTAAATTGCAGCATTACTTCCGTATGGTTAATCTTGACATAAGTATTCAGATCGAATGACTGACATGCTCAGTCACTATGGATGGCTGGGTTGAAACACAAGTCAACGTCTAAACCTGAAGGGTGAACCCCATCTGTTCATAGGCAGCATCTACACAGTTGGAGGGTCACATGACTTCAGCAAACACACTGGAGACATCAATGTAAGTAAGGACTCATGTAAGGACTTGAAGAATCCATGAGAATAGAAATAAAACCTAAAGTTCATTTTTGGTAGAAACGCATACATGTGCACGCTTTAAAAAAAAATAGCTTTCAACACACTTGGAAATATCATAAATAGGAAAACATGTAACCCACTTTTTTACAAGTTCAAAGCATTCCACTAATTCTCTCAGAACTGGCAACAGATGCTTCCTTATAAGCTATGTAGTCCTCTCTACTTTTGGCTGCTCTTAATCTAGATCAAGATCTTATCTTAGCACTATAATAGTGGCCTGGATGGATCACTTGTGACAGATCCACTGGCTCCAGCTCACATTAACTGAGAACTTTATTGCCAGATTCATCTCACTAAGATACTGTTTTCAACATGTCCCTCCGCAGACCAGTATTTTGTGAGTCTACATCACACATGGAATAGAGTCCAGACTCATGCTTACAGTCAACCTAATCCCCAACTACTTTCTTTCTTTTGTCCTTTTAAAGAATTTCCTTCATTGTTCAAGTATATGACCATATTGCAGAAATTCTAGAAAATAAACATTTCTTTGATGAATTCTCATAGAATGGATATCTCACTTGTCTGAACAGTACATGCATGACCCTAAACTGGACCTTAAGTTCCGGGTGTGTATGCTTTCGTCTCTGCCTCTTTTCAGTCATGATAGAGAATGAAGTACATAGTAAGTGCTCGTATCTTTATCTCCCACTGACCATGTAATTCTTTTACAATTTGACTGTATTTAGCAGATGTCAATTATTTTGAAATTTTATTTTTGTCAAATATGTTGAAGGAATGTAAATTCTGAATCTGTCAGGTCATCTCCTGCAAGCGTACAGAAGGGTTCTCTGAGAAAACCAACCACCTCCCTGCTTAGCATAAAAAGTGTACCTCTTCTTATAACCCGGGACTTGATACATCAGATGAAGTAAAAAGTTTTGAATAACTGTGAGAATTTCAATGCCTCTGAAGATTGATTTATGTATATCCTCAGTTTATAAGCGATAATATGATCTAATTAGAAATGGGAGCTATTTTGTGTTTTGGGGCTGTAGGAAAATGGTTGAAAAGTAATATTTTTATCTTAGCTAACCATTAATCTCACCAAATCAGGAAGATAAATAACAAATTGGAGACTTGAAATGAAGTGTCAATAAAGGCCCCATATATAGCTCAAACAAAATGCACACATTCTTTTCAATATCATGATCTAATTTGTCCTCCCAGAAACTTGTTAATAGAACAAGGATTGTTAGCCCCATTAAAATAAGGAAACTGAGGCTAGAAGGTATTAATCACTCGCCAAGGATCATA
The DNA here is from genome assembly GCF_023065955.2 of Ursus arctos. Taxonomy (NCBI): domain Eukaryota; kingdom Metazoa; phylum Chordata; class Mammalia; order Carnivora; family Ursidae; genus Ursus; species Ursus arctos. The sequence continues at coordinate 15,878,504 of NW_026622875.1, read as the reverse complement.
AAGTTTATAAATCATAGAACCAGGAGAATAAAACTAAGTGTACATTAAATAAATGTATTAAATAAATGAGTTATTTTTCTTTTTAAAGAGTGTCACATGCAAGGAAGAATCTGGAGAATGGTTCAGTGAATATATCATGTAACTTCCACTCATGCACTAATCAATTCAACAAATATTTACAGACTATCATGCACCAGGAACTGTGGTTGATACAGGGAATCTTATCAATGAACACACTACAGTCCTTGCCTTCAAGATACCTACATTCCAGGGAAAGAGACAGGTAAGGAGGACATTACTTGACCCATGAACCAATATTTTCCAAATGACCAATGCAGGTTGTTACAAAATCATGCATGGATAAAATTGCCATTTAAAGGGCAAGATAAACTAATGGATAGATGTGTGTGTTTGTGTGTGTGTGTACATAAAAAACAGTACAAAAGACTCCTTGACGTGATCTCAGATTCCCTATTGCAACTAACCTTTAAGAAACGACCACTTGTCCAATTTTCTGAATATCAAAGAATGTCCACAATTATCTGAAAGGACGATTGAATTCTCCTTTTAACATCTCTTATTTTCTTTATATACTTCAACCACAGAAAACCTAGATATTATTATCTTTTAAGCCAGATATTAGAGAGAGATGCAAAAATGTAAAAAAAAAGAAAAAAATTAAAAAGGCCATCAAAGTGGAATGTAATCACTGCTCTAAAGCTGAAACACATGCTTATGGGGCCACCTGCCTTGTCTTAGGAAGTCCAGAAGCCTTCTTCATTCTATTCCACAAATATTTACTGAGTTCTTACTATGGCCTTGGCACTTTGCTGACAGTCAGTATAAAATGGTGATAAATGAAAATAATTACTTTGTAACCCCAGAAGCTAACAAATAATGCAAATTCCAGAGTAGGCTTTCCATCTCTCAAGGCTGTTGGTGTGTAAAGCTGTGTTTTATCCTACACTTCTCAGATGACAAGGTTGTAGATGTTTGGGTCCCCCATTAGGCAGTTCTTCTGGTGTTAAGGTCAACCTTTATTTTCAAAGCCCAACACTTAATATTAAAACCAGAAAAGAAGAGGCAATAACAGGTCTGATACAGCCTTACCTCCACTCATTTATTTCAGGAGCCACCATCTTGAATGTTCTTCACCAACAGTTTGGCATGCTTTTTGAGATTCTAGCTGTTCATTATTCTTTTGACCATTCTGTGCCATAACTGGATCAATATCATATTTTTGATGACTAATCCCAAGCAGAAGCTTTCAAGCCCTGGCTTTAAAAGTTTCAAAATGTAGCAAAAATGGAAGAGCACACATACTGTCATTCAACTTAATAGGCGGCCCTATGCTTGGAACATTGGGCGTCCCTCCCTGTGGGGGCTTGCTCTCCTGCATTTAGTCTGAGGGTCACATGGCTTGGCCGCCAGAAACCTTGCCCGGTACTTCTAGCACTTGCTGATGCATTTGCTGCACAGTTGCAGGACCGAGTGTTTATTTATTCTTGCAAAGGAAATTGTCTGCTGAAAGCTAACCACAGGTACTGTTCATAGGCTCTTGCCAGTCTCCCAGGGAAGACCAGGACCTGCAGAGGCACCAGAGATGCTCCAGTCTCAGTCCATAGCACAAGTTTATGCTTCCTTGGCAGGTTCTGCAACTCAAGTCTCATCCTCTGGGTGGGCTTTAGCCAGGAAGTTTCCCTTGCCTCCTGTAGCCATGGGAAACTCATGTCCTGATCTGTCATCACCTTGGAGGTATCTACATTCTGAGTGACCCACTCCCTATTTTGGCTTCTGAGGGATCCAGATGAGGCATTCCGCTAGTACCACTAAGGCTACCTCCCTGGGGTGACCCCCGTGGTTCTTTGCATGTGACTGTATTATGGTCAAATCTCAATCTTACATTAGTGAAACATTACCACTTATTAATCATGGCTAATAAGAGTGCCCAAAACCCTAAAGTAACTGCAGGCCAGAGATAGGCTTTGCAAGTGAGAGTAACTTTTAATTTAAAAGACCGGCTACTAATATCTATAACAACTTGAACGAATTTCAAAGGCACTAGGCTGAGTAAAGGAAGTCATTTTCAAAAGGTTACATACTGTTTGATTCCATTTTTATGCCGTTATCAAAAAGACAAAACTATAGAGATGGAACAAAAATCACTGCTTATTAGGTGATGGAGTGGGGAAAGAAGTGACTCTAAATTGATAGGAGAGACTTTTGGGGGTGATGAAACTCTTCTGTATCCTGACTATGGCTGTGGTCACATGAATCTATACATGTGTTAAAATTTCACTGGGCTCTACACCAAAACAACAATAACAGCATCAACCAAATGAATGCATGTAAAAATCGGTGAAATTTGAATAAGGTCTGTAGTTTGGTTAATAATGTAGTAAAATCAATTTCCTTATTTTGATAATTCTATTATTGTCTAAGATGACATCATTGGGGGAAGTTGGATGAAGGGTACACAGAAAATTCTTTGTACTATTTTTGCAACTTCTATGAAAGCCTAAAATTCTTTTTAAAAAACATTTTTTAAAAAGTAGGAATAGGAAGTATATTAGCAAGAGCCTCGATTTCAGTGGATAGATATTTGTGGTCTTACTTTTTTTAATGAAGATATGATCAATACAATTTAATAAAAAGAAGTGACTTCTAAGGGCACAATTAACCTGTGGAATTGCAAAGGATAGTTTTCTATCTTTGCCTGCACTATTTTGGGCATGGTCTTGGAGACACACCCATTATGACCTAGTAATATGTACTATTATCATTTCTGCCCGGGGTTTGGGTTTTTCCATTACCTAGCTGCCTTCCTATGCCCAAGTGTTAGACTCAAAAATCCCATTGCCTACTAGACACCCACCCCTTAAAGTCAACCGGGTGAAAACATCACCAATTATTATTGCTCTGCCACACCATCTCTTGTCCCTGCTTCCTACCACCACAATTCTACTTTTCTATTGTTTTTCCCTACCTCATTTGGTAGGGAACAGACATGCGACACAATCCTGCGAGGCATTTTCAACAACTCTTTATTACCAACCTCCAATTTGAACTAAATCCCTCTGATTATATCTCTTAGATACATACTGAATCTCCCCCTTCATCTGTATTGCTACTTCCTCAAGGCACTTGCTCAACTGTCCTGTTTTAATAGCCTGTGACTAGGATCTTTTATTCCAATTATGTAACACTCAAGGGTATCAGGGTGGTCTTTGAACATGCAGATCCGATTCCAGTGTTCGGAGCCCTATCACCTACTAAAGGCCAGCCTGCCTTGTATAGAAGACAGCCCCTCAAAGATCCTTCCCTTACCTACCTTTGTAGCCTAATATCTCATCACTTCCCTTTTGAAATCTCAGCTTCGAAAACACTCAACTACTTAGCATACCCTAAAAGAAGCTTGCAGTTCTCTTTCGCAGACTGTTTCCTCTGCCCCAAGATTTCTTCTTATTCTCATCTTCCGGGAGAACCCCTCTTTATTTTTCCAAACCCTGGCGCAGTCACAATTTTCTCTGAAGTCCTGCCTTAAGAATTAGTTATCAATTCATTACTTTGTATATATTTCTATTACTAAACATATGCATATATGTTTTATATATTTATATATAAATTTATATTTACATAGTCTATATAATTTATATATACTTATACATAATATATAAATAATAATATATATAATTTTTTTTTCACATTCCTACCTCTTCTTCTCTCTGTGAACTCTGAATCTAACCATGCCATTCCAGCTTCTTACTCCTGATGCATAGCATACAATATAGTAAGTCTCAGTAAGTGGACTACTGAATAAATAAATGATTAATGAATAAATCACTGTTAACATGTCTCTTTAAAGCTTTGTATTTAACAGTGATATAAATGAAAGCTGTATAATAAACTGCTTAATATCTAATGCACTCTAACTTAGAGAACTTGTTTATCTACTGCTTTTATAACTAAACACATAAATAATAAAATAAGCCAGATTGCTTTATAGCTGTTTAACTGGAGCTGTTAAACTCTACAGTTCTTCTCCAGAGAAGAGGAATATTTTCAGCATTTTATGTAGTGAGAGGACTTTACCCAGAAAAAGAAGCTAGCTACTCAACCTGGATGTTCATGGAGTTGCATCCGTTTTGAAGTCACATTTGCCTTCAGCCCATCCCTGTTGCGGAGAAATGAAACACGATGTGTTGATAATGAATCAATAATATGTTGATACTGTGCACAGGGATTAATCAAGAGCACTCATTCTCTTTCAGGACAATTTCAAGCTGCCAGTAATCAGCAGAGACATGCAAGCTGGAGAGCAAGCCAAGCACACACTTGACAGGGACAATCAAGCTGTACATATCGATCTCCGCAGTGAAATTCAGAGAGGCCTTCCAGTCCCTAAGGCTGGAAATGCACACAACCTTAGGTTAAATACCAATCCCCTCATTCTCTCTCTGGGTCAACTAGTACACATTCAAATTACTTAACCTTGAGTTGCTTCTTCTGTAATAGAGACACTAACTTACCTTTTCCTTTATACTTGAGAGGAGTATCTAATTAAAATAAAGATTTTCCCCTCCATTTGGATATAAATGCTTAATTCTTGCAGCTGACCATTTTATCACTTCTTGCTTCCTCATTATATATAGAGTAAATATCAACTTCACACAGTAGAGTAAGCCATTACAGCTCTGATTAAAGTGCCCCAATAATCTGGTGTTGATTGCCTCCTTCGGGGAGAATTCATCGATAAATAATAATACGAGGACACAAAAGATGCTATTTTAGCTGCTTCTGAAAAACAATACTTAGAAATGACACAATATAAAAACTGATAAAAAAAGTTTGTTCCCATTTATATTTGCCCACTTAAAATTATATGAAGATACAACATTCATTCTATTACACATGGAAAATGTAAAACTAGGCAAGTTAAAGGGACTGTCTCTCTGTCACCAAGAATGGTAATTCAGTTCAACTACCTATGTTCACAAAACCTACCTGCGTTTCCCTGGACTTTACTGATGACTACCCTCCAGACCTAATTTCCTGCCTGGACAGACGGTGCTCTCATTCAGTACTGCATGCTCCCTTGACACGAAACTAGATTGCACAAACCGCTGATCCCAGCCAGAAAAGTCTTCCAGTCTTGGTCTCTCCCGTCCTATAATCTAGCAACTAACATCCCTGTTGAATATTTATCAGATGTGCAGGACATCGTTCATATTATCTTATAGGTCCATTTTTTTTTTAACCTATCTCCACCCTACTCTGTGCCACAAGGAGGTTAAGGAATATGGATCGCATCAATGCACAACTTTATCTTCTGGATTCTGGTTAGAGTTAGCCAACTGGGAGTATCCACAGGGGATGGGGAATGGAGAGTAAAGCCATGATATTCATTCCTGCAGTTCTTTCCCTGAGGGTCAATTCCCTCAGTCTGAGGTCACAGCATCTACTAAGTGTCCTCTCTGTCGGTAACAACCACTGTTCCAAGTTACACTATGAGGTGTGGTTTCTTGACATTATTCTCACACCTTTGTAAGAGGTCCCTTTATAACTAATTCTCCTCCAACTACCCACTTTCTCATTTGGACCCAAACAAATACGTGAAAGGAAGAAAAAGAAGGAGTAGCATATAAAACATTGGACATATAAAATAATATTTGGTCTCTTCATCTTTATCTCATCTCTACTCCTACCTTATTTTCCCGAATCATGTCTAGCGGCAATACAAACTCTAAGCATACAAATTTTATCGTCAGGCACTATGCTGTTCTTCTTATTAAAATGTTGAAAAATACATATCGCTTAAGCAATAAATGACCACATGTGTTTTATTCCATATGTTACATTTGCAGAGCACATAAAATGGTTTTACTTAGCTTTTTTGTGATAATCCTTATCTCCTAAACTATTGAAATGTAGAAATGCTCTTGAGAGAAACATTTGATATGTTACTGCCTAATTGAACATATTCTTATTGAAGATGCTGATATTCTTACTATATGTGTGCAAGAATTTGCTAATTAGTTAAAAAACTGATTAATAGCATAGAATTAGATCAGATGACTGTGAAGGGACATTATCTTCTCCACAACTTTGAAAGTTATATTTCAAAACCTTTACATAAAAACGAGCTCATGATTGAGGGGTTAAAGTACAATTTTCAAAAAAATTCAAAACATGACTCTCATATAAATATAAAATGAGCACATATCAAAGATTTAATTAATCAATTAACGAAGGAACCAGTAAAATGGAAAGACCAGTTCAAAGGAGATTTTGAGAAACAGAAACACATCGTGACAAAGACAGGTTCTCTTTGATCTAATTCTCATCAAGCTCCTCTAAGACCTCGAAGCCTTGACCGTGGGCTTTAGTGTTCTTCCTTGTCGGGCCTGCGTCACCCATTGCAGCAAGAATTTTGCTAAGTCAGTTTAGAAGAAACTGCCACCCTCAATATTTGATCAGCCACAAAATCAGATCAAATTCCTTATCTCCCTACCCCCCATGATATCTGATCTCCCTAGCCTGTCTTCAGCAGAAACCCTCCCCTGCTAGTTTTCACACCGCCTCAGTAATTTCCTATCCACCGATGCCCCCACTCTGCTCTTTGGCTGTAAATCTCCTCTTTTCCTTGTATTTAGAATTGAACCCAATCTCCTCTACTGCAAAAGGCCATTGCACTAGTTCCCTGAATAAAATCTTCTTTACTGTTCTTTAAAAAGGGTCAGAATGATTTTTTAAAATAATAGTCAAAGGAATGCTGAAATGGATTTGCTAAGATACAAAACTGTGTAATACCCTATAGAGAAAGAAAACTATAACATTTGGCATCATCTTTTTTCCTAGCTGGAAACACGCAAGTTAACATGCAAAGGGAAAATAGTAAAAAATGTTAAGTAGCAAATAGTTAATTCAAGTGCATTCTCCTTTAAAATTAAATTAATTCTCAGATGAGTCTGTTAATGACATTGACAAGTCATTCAGTCATCCTCTGCTTTATTTACAAGTTTTAGATGATTTTTCTTAACAAAAGATATTAACACTTTGTGGAACATGAAGTTGACCTAGATGAGGTTATTGGCAAGCCTATATGCCACCCTCTAAAATTTTCAATGATTGAAATAAAAAAGAAGGCAAAATCCTACAGAAGCACAGCATAGTAAAATCTCCATTGATATTTTATTAAAAATAAAGAAATGACTTTCTGTGGCTTAGGATTCCTTGTGCTCTTTTACTTCTCTATCTATCCCAGGTCAGAAGGGGCAAAGTAAGCAAAGTTCAAGAGGTTCTTCCTCTTCTAAATAACTTTAATGAGTTTCTTTTATATATACTTTTATAAATAACTTAATTGTCAGGGCATATAGCTTTTTTTCCACCTATGCCGATGCTGCAACTTTTCTCACACTTGTAAAACTAAATTTTTAAACAATTTATTTCACTAGATGCAGACTTTAAAACCACCATCTGCTTCTAGAAAGAGTTTTAAGGTTCCTTCTAACTGAGACTGTTCTTGAAAGTATCCAAGTATTTTCGCCTTTGGAGTCTTTTTGAACACTTTGTAACATTATAGGATAAATTAGTTTGTAAATAACAGCATTGTTCCTCAAAAGGAAAGGTAATAAAATTCAAGAAAATGTAAATAACCAAACTTACAGAGGTGAAAAACGAGAAAAAAAATATAGCTAAAATAAATACTTAACCATATATCAAGAACAGAGATGGGTCTATTACATACCATAATAGCTTGTCTTCATACCAATTCTACACCCTGTGGCTCCATGAGGTAAAAACTAGTAAACCCAAACTCCCACTGCTAAAAAGTATGTATCAGGATGTGAATTTCTATCCATTGCTTTTTACTGCACCAGGCTGCCTTCCTAAGAAATAATATATGCTGCATTTTTTGACGGTCACGTATCTGCCTTTATCGTGAGCAGCGGGTGGGGCACTTCCAGCAATAATAAACAAATTAACTTACGGAAGCAGAGATTCAGTGAAGACGCCTGGATGGAACCCTTGAGAGCTCATACGTAGATGCGAACCCAGAGCAGCAGGAAGAGGACTCCAAAGCCCAGGAAGAGAGAGGCCACCGAGGAGATGGGGAGCGCTTTATAGATATCCCGAGTGCAGTTGGTGGAGGTAACCTCATAAATGAAGAACCAGGAGGTGAAGAACACGTCAATGGCCAACAGCACACACGGTTACGTGTGGAAGACAGCTGGGTTCACCAGGCTGGTGTATCTCCTGATGGTGTCTAGCTCCATTTTGTCAGGCACAAGGTTATCCACCACTCCACCACTAGAATAACACATCAGCAGGATACATTCTACATTTTATAGCTATAAATTATACTGTCACTAAAAACAACCAATCAATTTATGAATATCCATCAATTCTCAAGTACAATACCTTCTCTTCCTTGTTGATTCTGCAAGTAATTTCGTCATGAATTTAAAATGAGACTATGGTACTCTATTTCATCAACGTTTATAATGTTCAGAAAACTGAACACAATCTTCCATACCCTTTTTTAAAATATGGAATGCTTCACAAATTTGCATATCATCCCTTTACAGGGGCCAAACAAATAATCTCCTACTATTCCACTTTTTGTATACGTGCTATCAAAGCAAGCACCATGCCTTCTTGATTTTTTTTTACAAATATATCATTAAAAATATGAATGTAACAAAAAGAACAAACTTAAAATACTCTGCCTTACAAAAAAGGAAGCTCTTTGTTTCTTCCAAAATTTTGATGTCAAATCTAAAATGTTTTGCTTTCCTGCAAAAGCATGCTTTTTCTCAGTTTTCACCTGCTGTGAGAATTATTCCTACATTATAATTAGTTCAGATAAATGAATGGCAAGATTGCTCTTCAGATTTTACTTTTTAAAGCTCATTTACATGATGGTCTATGATGACATGGTTATTAACAGTTTTTGGGCAATTAATTAAGGTAGTTGGTAGAGTTGTTAGCACAAAATGAAACGAAGAGGTTGTTTTAGTAAATCCTCCCGCTCAGGAGACATGATAGTGGCCATTGATCCACACTCACTAAGTGAATAGTGCTGTTCCTCCTCTCATTCTACTTTCTTTGGTAGGCACTATATTACTTAGCAGATTGTTTTTTTATTTTTTATTATTTATATATTTATTTTAAAGATTTTATTTATTTATTTGACAGAGATAGAGACAGCCAGTGAGAGAGGGAACACAAGCAGGGGGAGTGGGAGAGGAAGAAGCAGGCTCATAGCGGAGGAGCCTGATGTGGGGCTCGATCCCATAACGCCGGGATCACGCCCTGAGCCGAAGGCAGGCGCTTAACCGCTATGCCACCCAGGCGCCCCAGCAGATTGTTTTTTTAATTTTGAAGTGTGAAGTTTTCCTATCCTTCAACTACTGTCACATCTTTCTTCCCTTTTCTCTCCAAGCTATGAGGCATTGAGTATGCACTGGCTGTTTTCTCTTTCTCGAGGAGCTCTTTCTTTCATCTCATTAGAGGCTCCATCAGACGGAAGCCTATCACAGTAAAAACTCCAGTGATAGTTAATGAGAATAAAGAAATGCCTTTCTAGGGCTCAGGATTTCTCCCCTTCCTTATACATTCTCCTCCTCTTTTCCAGATATTCCTCTAGGACTTCCCAATACCGGTTCCTACTTCCTTCCTGGGCCCCAGCCTATGGCTGTTAGGTGGGACTGAGGCTAATGCTCTGTGTAGTGTGTGTGAATGGAAGTGACTATGGACTTTCTGGCTGAGCCAGCGAAAGCCTGTGCTCAGTTTCCCACTCTGTCCCTTCCCCTGCCTGCTACAGCACTCCTGGAAAAGCCACAGCCCTGCTGAGCTGCCACGACAAGGATAATTGTGCCAGTGTCACCCAGACTCACACAGGGTTTTGCCTTAGTGAGAAATAAATTTTGCTGCGGTAAGCCATTAAGATTATTTAACATGGGGGCGCCTGGGTGGCACAGCGGTTAAGCGTCTGCCTTCGGCTCAGGGCATGATCCTGGCGTTATGGGATCGAGTCCCACATCAGGCTCCTCCGCTATGAGCCTGCTTCTTCCTCTCCCACTCCCCCTGCTTGTGTTCCCTCTCTCGCTGGCTGTCTCTATCTGTGTCAAATAAATAAATAAAATATAAAAAAAAAAAAAGATTATTTAACATGGTAGCACAATTTAGTTTATGCACGTTGAAAAGAACTTGAAGCAAGAAATCCTGAGACTGACTGTGCTTCTTGGCTTATGTATTCAGGAGCCCCTTACCCATTTATGTTTCTAATTCACAACACTGTGCAATGTGCCCTCAAAGATTTATTGCAATTCAGATAAATGGCAACACATTTTTTTCAGCTTTATTGAGGGTTAACTGACAACACTGTAAGATATCTGAAGTGTACACTTTAAGTTTTACCCAAAATTTATAGATAGCAAATTTAGAGTACAGATAAACATATTATTTTAAAAACAGGCTGTAGTTTTCCCTGACTGTATCAAAAGAGCAGAGGGAATTTCTTTTAAAGAAAGCACAGCTTTTATTTGAAAATCAACAACTTCATGGGCTTTTCTTTTTTTTTTTTTTTTTTTTTTTTTTGGTAATGAAAGCCAGGTCCCACCCCCAAGCCCTCTCGCACACACAAACACACACACAGACAGCATTTGGATAGAAGACGTCTAAATTACTTTACTTAAAAAGTAATTAGACTTTTGAACATCCCTTCAATAGGACCCTGGAATTGGGGGAGCACAGGTTGGAGGTGGGGAGTTTAGTGTGTGATGTAGACATAAGTTGAGTGAGAAGACTGCACGAGAAAGTGTGGGTGGGGAAGGGACAAGGAACAACAGATGGTTGGTTCATCAGCACACAGTCTGTTGAAGTTGTTGCTCTATTCCGTACCAGACTGTGATCTCCCCAGTGGTCCACAAGTTTTAGGACCCTATTTGTATTAAAACATTGGATATAGCTTTTAAAAACCTAACACCCATTGAATGTTTTCCATGACTTACATGCTTTGGTTGGTATTGGACAGCTCCTGTTTGTGCCTTCAAGGCTCTATTTTCCAAGAGATGTGCAAGCTGGAATACCTTCGGTGAGTTTCTCGACTGCTTATGAATAATAAGCAAAGAGTCACTGAAGACTACAGCCACTCTGAACCTCTTAACCTTCCCATTCCACCTCTCCGGAGGTTTATGAATGAATAATTTTTAATTAATTACTCAATCAGTGAGCCTTCTAACAATCAGTTCTGACTAATTTTCTTTCCAGGAAAGAAAGAAAGAAAGAAAGAAAGAAAGAAAGAAAGAAAGAAAGAAAGAAAGAAAGAAAGAAAGAGAAAGGGAGAGAAACCTGTCACCGATACAGGTAAATTAATGCAGTGTCGGGAAATACCAAGGACCAAGAAAGGGGTAAATGGGCTTAAACTAGATTTTCTTTCCTCTGGGAAAATGGTTATGAATGAATTCCCCCTTGCCCTCTCTAAGTCTGTGCATCATATGATTACAGGATCTCAGGCAGGTCAAAATTAAACCGCTATACTGCACTGCACACCCTCTGTCACATATAGGAGTTGACCTCCCATGTATCTTTAATTCTCTTTTAAAATCTTTAATGGACTTTTTGTCAGAGGCAACACAGGAAAAAAAGGGACATAAAGAAAGAAAAAAACACCTAGAAAGAACATAGTGTGGTTAGAAATTTTAGTCTTGTGGTGGACATAACTTAAGTAGCATCCAGTATAAGTCAGCCAAATATCTTTGACCTAAAAATTTTATAGGATTTCAGGGTCTCTTCCAAGAGAGTTGAGGTTTGGACAGTTCAGCCGCATCACGGTAATCCCTTGTACTGTAGTTGGGCTGTGCAGCATAAACAGCCACTTATTTTAATATTTAAGATACTCTCCAAATATCTTCAATTCACAGCTGAACTGTGATATTTCATAAAATCAAGTACACTGTGAAAATATTTCTTAATAGTATTTATTTTCAGCTGCATAATCTTCAAATATCAATAGTAAATAAGAGCAGCAATAATACTTTATGACAGAATAATCTTACAGTAAGAATCCTTTCTTTTACAATAAAATTCTTATCTAAATATATAGAAAAAAGTATGCCTTATACAATATAACACTACCTCCTCTCAAACCAGATCAGTTCAGAAAATCCCTCTCTTTTTATAGGTATTTCTATTCAAGTATACACACAAACATCTCCCTGCATTTAGTTGACATGAAAATTATTTTAAATCATGAATTATTGACACAATAAACTTGTACTTTATGTGGGATGTTTTCACTAGAGAAAAAATATTTATGGTTATAGTATGCAAAAATTGAATTTTTTTTCAATTCCCAGTCACGTTTTACTCTTCTGAATTTCATCACTTTAATATTTGGCATTTCTGTGGCCTAAAAAGACTAGAATCATTTAAGATTTAATGAAGAGCTATTTACCTCTTAAATCTTCTTCCCTTGAGTAATGAAATAATTACCCTCCCATAATCATGGAAACGTGAAACTTGAATCTCAAATTGAGCTGTTGTGAGAAGGGTTAGTGATGCTGCATAGGTGATCACCATGGTAACATTTGGAACCGGCACTGATGTCAAGCCAAGAGTGCGGTATTTCTATTCCCATAAGAGCCCGACCAGGGACTGGAGATGAACTCTTGCATGGTCTCAGGAAAATGACTGAAAGCTAACATTTGCTGGGTCTCCCACTGGAGCATACACATCACCATTTCATATCATTCTCAGAGGAAGATGATTTTAAAATACAACAACAACATATTCTCAATAGTTTTAATTAAAATTGCTTTGTAACGTTATATCATCATGGTGTGTGTGTGTGTGTGTGTGTGTGTGTGTGTGTGTGTGAACTTGCTGTATGTTCAAATGAAGCTTAGCCCTAAGGAAGCACATGATGATGCTAGGAAGAGAATTCACTAAAGCTTTATTCATATAATGGAGATAATTAAATAATTAGACATTCTTTAAAGTATCAGACCAAGTTAATTCACTTTTAGCAGCATGGATTAGGAAGGTGATTTTATAAATTCTAAGGAGAATATGATTTACTTGGAACTGAAGAGGAATAATTAGTGTCACTTTGGCCCTGGAGTGTGTATGTGTGTGAATGTGTTTGTGTGTGTAAAACACAACCTATTTTAATTTCAGGGAATACAGGAAACACGAATGGGACTGAATATAGAAAAGACAAGCCGACCTAAACTAAAAACTAATACAAAATATGTATATAAAATTTAGCATCAGGGACGCCTGGGTGGCTCAGTCAATTAAGCGTTGATTCTTGATTTCAACTCAGGTCATGACCTCAGGGTCCTGGGATCAAGCCCAGTGTTGGGCTCTTGCACTCAGTGGGCAGTCTGCTTAAGGAATCTCTCTCACTCCCTTTCCCTCTGCCCCTCCCCCTGCAAATACTCTCTCTCTCAAGTAAATTAAAAAAATCTAAAAAAAAATTTGCATCATAATTTTCAAGTATATATAGTAACTTAAATTGGGATTACTTACAGCTCTTCCAAGAGAAAGAGCTCATACAATAGGTGCATAATTACTATTTGTAATTAGCATACTAAATATTCGTATGCAACTATGTGCTGATAAAGTGCTTCGAAACAGTTTTTCACCTAAGTAAATAATCGTTGCCCTTATAATCTTGCTTATGTTTTATTTAACAACATTAAATAAATATTTTAACAAGGTATAATAATTTATATATTTGTAATCTAATAACATATGTAAATATATAACAATTTACAACAAATACAATAACAGATATCTACTAGAGCCAGTGAAAAGGTAAACTTCAGCCCATCTCACCAATTCATTTATTCATATAGACATTCAATCAATCAACAAATCATTATTAAGCACCTACTATCAAGCACTGTGCTAAGTGTTGCAGATATTTAAAAAAAAATGAAAATAAGCACAGTCATCTTGGAGTTTAAGGTCCACTGGTGAAAGCAATACTCAAATATTTACTCAAATAAATGTAAAAATCACAATTGTAGCAAGTTTTTACCAAAGAAGGGTACATGGTGGTCCTTAAACCACTATAGGAGAGAGATATGACCCATAAGGAGAGATCAGAACAAACTTCCCCAAGGAGGTGAAGCTGAAATGAGAAGGAAACCTAGGAATGTGCTATTATCCTCCGTATTCGAAAGGGAATCTCTGACCCCTATGATCATGATAGTAGTTTACATATCTTAATACTAGTGAGTTTGAACATTTTCCTATAGGCTTTCTTAATGAGTTGAATCTCATAAATTATTTTGTTATTTTTCTAATAATGTTCTTTCCTCTTCATCTACCTGGGCTAATACTTCTTTTATAGACTCAGTAGAAATGTGTGAAGAACACTATCTAGCAAAATTCAATGCTTGTTGATTATTCCATAAATATTTGTTCTTTATCTATGGGTATGGGTTGGCTTGTGTACCTTAGAATGTGACCTTATTAGGAAATTGGGTCATTGCAGGTATACTTCGTTAAGAAGAAATCATACTTGTGTGCAATACGACCTGTGTCCTCATGAGAAGACAGCCACGTAAAGACAAAACAACACACAGGGAGAACATCATGTGATGAGGAAGGCAGAGACTGGAGTTATGCAGCTGTAAACCAAGGAATGCCAAAGATTGTTGGCAAACTACCAGAAGCTGGGAGGAAACAAGGAAGGATTTCCCAACAGTTCTCAGAGGGAGGTCAATCCTGCCAATACCTTGATTTGGGACTTCTTTTCTCTAGAACTCTGAAACAATACATTTCTGTTGCTTTAAGCCACCCCGGTTTGTGTATTACAGCAACCCTAAAGAACTAATAGCACCAGGCACTACTCTAGGCCCTTCCTCGACTGCCTGACATTACAAGAATTGCAAGGACATAAAAAGTATGGTTTTGCCTCACAAGAGCTTCCAACAGAAACATATTTATTTACTTTATTTATTTCTTTACTACATATTTATTTTTGATGAATATATGGTAGAAATTACGAATAGTTATATAATGTAACAAATTAAGAAAACACATTGGAGATACTTGACTTTAAAGGGAGCATAGGGACCCTATGGGGCACACATCTTCAAATCTGTTCATGTAAACGAGGACTCAAATGATGTCCCAGATAGAACTTAGTCTCCCTCATGAGAAATGAATAGAATGAAAGCAGAATTTCTGACCACATCAACACCAAGAAAATATCATGCACAATTAAAGGAGTCCATACACACATAGATAGAGGTTTAGTCAATTACAAATCCCCCTGCTTCTAGAGATTGAGGTCAAACACTTTAGGTTGTATGAATAATGGTGTAGTAATTTAACTGCTAATTCCATTTTAACATATATTAAAATAATAGACTATAATGGAGATGGTACGGGAGTAGACATAATAAAATGTGGTAATTTATAACGTAAATAAAGACAGCGAGTGGCATACACAGTGGGCCAAAGTCTGCTCTTGGATGAACACACAAGGGTCCTATTAACTTTAGAATTAGCTGTGCTCACTCATGAATAAGATGATTCTCAAAAGCAGTCTTTTTTTCTGAATGAACTATCTGACGGAGATTTATATTTTTTCATATAAAGCACATAAAATTTATATTTTATGTAAATTATATATATATATATATAATATATATATAAAATTTTTTTTCACAGTCTTGTCCTACTAATGCCTGGAATCAGTGAGTTAGTTTATATCCATTAGCTTTACTTTTCCATTGGCTTTTGTGGTAGATTGCAAAAAATGACCACAAATCCCTCCTCTGTCTCTGTGCATGCCCTTTGCAATATGGCTTTATAGCTTTTCCCATCAGGAAGAGAAAACTTTTTCTCCACCTCTTGCATCTGAGCTTGGCTTTGTAACTTACTCTGGTCAATGGAATGTTAGATACACATGAATAGTGTTTACTTTTGCGGATTGCCTTTTTTGCTGTTAGGAAAACGTATGCCTCCATGTGAACAAGCCTAGGCCAGCCTACTGAAGATGGAAGACCATGTGGAGAGAAAACCCCCAGCATTCTAGCTATTCCAGTTGAGGCTCTAGATCATCCAGTCCCAATCCCATCAGCCGGGACCCAAAAAATGCCCAGACAACCCACAATAACATGAGAAATAATTTTTACTGTTTAGTACCTTAGTATTGGGGTAGTTGGTTATACAGTAAAAGCTAACATATACAGATCTAAAAACCACTAGTGGTGATACTATCAGAATGTCTACTATGTATGTATGTGTCTGTTTTAAGCACTTTGCAGATATTAACTCATTTAATACAACAACTCTATGAGGTAGCAGTTGTATTACTATTATCATCAACCCCATTTTGCAGATGAGGAGACTGAGGCTGTCCAGGTGGTAAGAAGAGGAGCCTAGAGGCAAATCCAACCGGTTTTGTCTCAGAGTGCATCCTATTACCTACCTTTAACAGACAGCTTATCTAACAATTAACAAAACAGGAAGTACAAATTTCTAATGAAATTCTGGAATAGTTGCCTTCACTAGCAACCAAATAAATGTACAATGAAATAAGATACTTTTTCATTTTAATACTTGGCTTAGTTATTCCATAATAATAATGTCTAGAGTTTGAAAGACTTCCTTGAAAAATGAATTACTACACACTATTCTTGGGAAACTACTTCATGTAATAACTCACTTCTGGTGATATACATATCTTAGAAATAACTGAAATGCAAGAATGCTCATCAAAATATCATTCAGAATAGAAAAATTAGAAATAATCTGAATTTCCAACAATGAGTGAATTAGTAAGTAATTCTTTATACATAGACTATAATGCAATTATTAAAATATTGGATATGCCATGCTTTTAGTAATGGGGGTAATACTTATGGGATAATGATAAGTAGAAAAAGCAGACTGTGACATTGTTTATTTATTAGGTTTAAACCGTGAAGAATATACAGAGAAGAAAGGCAGGAAGCATGTTAAAATATTAACAGGGTTTACCTCTAGATGTAATTTTAGAGATGACTTTTTAAAAACCTTGATTCTATTTTGTTGTTATTTCTCCATAAATATGGAGATCTTTTTGTTTCTTTTCTACTATAAAGCCCTGGAGTTCCAGAAGGGATTAGAACTTTCCTCTCTAATGGAGCAGGATAGAGACCAAGGAAGAGGCTACGGTAACTCCTTGCCGACCCAGGAGAGTTCTGCTGCGAACTTGGGCAGGTAACCTGACTAAGCCCTGACCTGGCTGGATCAGTAAAATGCAAAGCCCCTTTCTCTCCAACTTGCTACTCTGCCTACCGATGGAAAACAGATGCCTCAGCCTCCCGGTCCTGATCTCAGAGACCCCAGGGCTCCAGGCTCTGTTAAACGGAGAAGCAGCCCCTAATCCTCTGAATCACATTCCTTATGCCAGACGTTCCTAGCAATAAGATAATAAATAAATGAATTAATGCTTCAAAAGGGAGGGAGCCTGTTTTGAGTGTTAAAGCATGTTAGGAAGTCATCTATTGCCCATGACTGCTCTTTAGGTTGAGGGCTGGAAAGTTTAGAGGAATTGAGCATCTCGAACTCCTTTAGCCTAGGGATGAGGTCCTCTGCATGCTCTGCATGTTATAATTGGGGTTAAGCTGCTGAGATTTTCCTCCACCTTAACCTTAAAACCATATGTCTAATTTCACTAATTATTACCTATTTTCTAGAATCCTTTTAGGAACCTTTGAAACTTCTTTCCTATTTAGAGAAGCACTTCTTCCTCTAGGATACAGCTGTGGTGACTTTCCAGCCCTGGGGTTACTCTCAATTAGATCCTACAACTCTATAACCTTGAGGAACATTTAAGCAGTCTAGTGACTTATCTTCAACAGAACCACAGCAAGGCCTGCCAGAGCCTGTCACGGAAGGCCCAGCCAACAATCGGTCCTGGTACACACTTTGCACCTCAGATGTGGAAGGCATTCCAAAACCAGCTCATTACTGGCCTCTCACCATTCTTGCTTTCCCTGGATATTACAAGCCAGGCAGGCTTGACGCCTTTGGTCAGCCAGCTGCTTCCCTATTCTAGGATTTGAGGACAAGCTTCATGCTGGGCACAGAGGAACTGGAGCCAGGGAACTTACTGGAGTGGAACAAGGGAAGAACTGGTATGTCTACTCAGTGTCTAAGTCAGTTTAGTCAATTTCATTCGGATTCCAGAAAGAGGAGATATGTTGGGGAGGCTCTAGCTATAAACTCAGGAGGTTATCAGGGGCATGCTCACTAATGAGAGTCATCCCAGGTAGGAGCTGCTCAAGGTCACGTTACTAAGGCCTTCACATATCTCTTACTTCCAGGAACTCTGGCCCCTTTGGAGAGCTTAAACTCCTTGAAGGAGAAGCTGCAGAGCAGAGGTGGTCTCCACAAGTACAGCAGCTCTGCCTTTCCTTCAGCACTGAGAGTGACCCAACAGACGAAGAGCAGCTGTGGCCAACATCATTCTGGTTCCTGAAGCCTTGGCCTTGAAGAGCCAGGCCATCCTCTTGTGCAGAGGAGCCCTTGTAACCCTCCTCTGCCACGTGTCATCGTCTTAGTATTCTTCTATAATACATAGGTGTTAATTTTATAATAGATCATCTTAAATGCATTTTCTCAATAGAATATAAGCTCTCCCAGGAGAATGTGATCTCTCTTTAATATTAACTATAGGAGGACAAAGATTTTATCTGTTTTATTTATTATTGTATCCTCAATGCCTAGAACAGTACCTGGTATATAAGAGTACCTAATAAATATTTATGAAATGATTGACTAAAAGACACTATTTTTCAAAAAGAAGTAACTTGGAGTGATATCAACACATAGGCCACGTATTTACTTTAAAATGTAGATATAGGAACTTAATAAAATTATAGAAATGTATTCTGAGTGACAATTACAGTGGCCCTCTGCAATAAATCAAATATTCATTATAAAGTTAGGAGGTTAGCACATAAGTAAAATAACCAACATGTTTAAGCAAAATTTTAGGATATTCAACAATGGCTAATGTAATGGGCAGTTTAATTATTTAAAAATTGCAGAATGGTATGATATTAGAGGATTTTATTAAGTCTGGGAACTTCTATGGTTGTGGAGAGAAGGTGCACGTCTTCTCCCTATGTATCAAAGTAGCAAGGATGGATGGGCGGTATGATTCAAGCAAGTCTCTTTGGTCACCAAGCTGTTCTCCTCTTGGCTCTCACTCTCAGGCTGCAGGACAAAGTTAACACTGGGCCCTCATCCCCACTAGGATTGTCAGAAATACCTTGTGGCATCATAAACCATCATCTGATAGAACATCTGGTGCTGTTTGCAGCCTAAGAAATATACAGATGTGGTGGCCAGCAACTCACATGGCAATTGCTTCAATTATTTAACCACATATGGATAGAGTACCTCGTGCTGGTTTTCAGAATGCATTACTTGAACACCTATGTGCATATAAAGAGAGTTGCTTCATGCACGCTGCGATAACCACTGGAGCATATCACTCTTAGTCACAAAGGAAAAGATATTATCATGTGTTATACTCATCTGATTAGTAGTACATGTCAATTACATTGGTGTTTTGCCTGAAAGTCAGGATGAAATTTTATGCTTGCTATGGAGTGGCAGACATATTTTCCCGTGGGTGACCACAGGAAAAGTGCCAAGAAGTGCATTTTGATTAGTATGATGTATTCATGGGCTTGCTTTCCAAGGCTTCCATTATTTTTTAAGTGAATTGGTATGGAAGAACCTTGCAAAAACCTAGACTTTTTAGACAGTTCATTTGCTGATTCCATGAGGGGTGATGTCAGGTGTTGGAATAGGTAAAATCACACCTGATTTTTTGTATAAAAAAGTCTTAGATGAGTATTAATATTACCATGCTTGGCAATGTTCATCTTCAAAGACTTTGTTTCTAGTTTAGCTTTTAATATAAGACAAAGATGAGGACACTCAATCTAAAGAGATTGACAAGGAGAAAAAGAGAACTGAGGGAAATTAATAATATGTAAACCATTGACTGCCAATTTACACAAAACAATGCTAACTTAGTTTGCCAAAAGCGAACTTTCTTTAGCTCTCTCTAAAATGATAGGTTGAAGCCAGTAGTCCATTCATATAACAAACATTTATTAAATAAGCATTACATGCAAAATACTGGATTCAAAGATGAAGTAAACACAAAAAGCATAAAATTGTGTGGGAGGTAAGGAGAAAATATGTTTGCTTTGAGAGCTACAGCAAAAGTCCATGTTTCCCATAAAATTTAGCCCTGTGGTTACTTAGTTATTTGAAACTTCATTATATCTTAAATATTTTACCTCAATTAAAAAGTCATAGGGGTGCCTGGGTGACTCAGTTGAACGTCTGCCTTTGGCTTAGGTCACGATCTCAGGGTCCTAGAACTGAACCCCACATCAGGCTCCCTGCTCATGGGGAGCCTGCTTCTCCCTCTTTCTCTGCTCATGTTTGCATACGCATGCTCTCTCTCTCTCAAATAAATAAATAAAATCTTTTTTTAAAAAGTCAGAGTTATACCTTTATTCACCAATCTTTTAATTTAGAACCAAGGTCTTTCTTCTGAGTATAAATCTGGTGATCAGACTAATGTTTTCTTTAACAGCGTTAAAGTGAGAACTTAAGAATACTTGTAAAAAAAATCTGAGCAAGGAATCCTTTTAGATTTTTGTAATCCCCTGTACTCTCCCCTCAAAAAAGCAATCTTGTCTTCAGTATAACTTATTTCAAAGAAAAACTTTTAGCAATTCTACTTATGAAATCTTTCTAGGGCATTCTAATTAGTTTTCATAGAAACAAGTGTTTTGATATATATTTTCATTTATATAATGTTTAGTTATATTTTGTAATCATTATAATAGCACAACAGACATACATAGGCTGGAAACATACACGTTTGACTCACATTCAATTAGTAGAGGCAGAAATGCAGGTACATCTTGAGAATAACTTATTAAAATGCAGAGGCACTGGTTAATATGTTTTATACAGGAAACAGAGATCATTGGGCCAGAAAACCAATTTGCTAGAATATTCTCAAAGAAAATCAAGCATCAGATAGAGTAGAACAGTGTTTCTTTTGGAATCTTTGCCCAAAACATGGAATAATTTTTATATTGGTAAAAGCCAGGGATAATTTGAAAATATCTCCAGTCCTTCTACAAAAACTCTAGAATAAAATCAATACCGAAACAAATGTCTATCAAGCTTTGCAAACAGCTACAAGATACAATGTTGTATCTTCAAAACAATGGAAATATTTGGCATTTTCAGAGATTCTGCCCATCCAAGAGCAAGACACAATTATAAGTTAATTTTACACTTGTAGGACACTGTTTCTTTTTAGAGAACAAAATATAACATTTCTGCTATGGCAGGTAAGTCTCATAACTGGAGAATACTCGAATCACAGAAAGAAACTTGGCTTGCTAACTGAAAAATTCAATTTGTGTATTTACTAGACTGTGAGTCTTCCTCATCATATTGGGATCTTAACAGTCAGGATTTTGTTTTCTTCTTTTTTTTAATATTTCCAGCACATAGGATACTGCCATGCACGTAGAAGACCCTCAGATAAAATGTCAGGATGAATGTACTAAAGAACATCACCAGGATGTCAGAGCAAAGTTGTCCCTCATGCATTTAATATATGTGCTTACCTAATCCTGATTTTAACGAAGGTCACAAGAGATATTTGTCACGTGATCATAAATAGTTTATTGACATGACCAAGTTTCTAGGAAGAAATTAAACAGGTGTAGGGGTGCCTGGGTGACTCAGTCGTTAAGTGTCTGCCTTCAGCTCAGGGCGTGATCCCAGAGTCCTGGGATTGAGCCCCACATCGGGCTCCTCTGCTGGCAGCCTGCTTCTTCCTCTCCCAATCCCCCTACCTGTGTTCCCTCTCTCACTGGCTGTCTCTCTGTTAAATCAAATAAAATCTTAAAAAAAAAAAAAAAGAAAAGAAAGAAATTAAACAGGTGTAAGTCAATAGCAGAGTTCTCTTTATGACATCTATGGAGTTTGGTGGTTCTTTGACTGAAATATTCTTACGTTTAAAGAGTCTCATTGATGAGATGTCCTATTATACCTTTTAAAACAAATAAGGCACAGCTATTTGGTTTACCCATAAATCATAACCATTTTTCCTTCAGAATTATGGTGACATGGTTCTCTATGATTTTTTTTAGTTTTCCTCACTCCTGGTTTGCTTTCTTTAATTCACATAGAGGAGATGATCAATACTTGAGGCTCGTGTTACAAAAGTGGCCTCTCTTTATTCAGGTTAAGACCTCACAGTTTTGGGGGAGTGGAGTATAATCTTGGGAACTATGGTTTCATAGTGGTGAGATTTTGGATGCTTTTCCTGGCTTGGATCAGAGTGAGATTTCATCTAAAGGGAGATCACTGCCTAAACCTTCTCGTTACCCAATTAAGCAATTTGGTCATCTGAACAGGGACTATTGTGTCTCATACATGCATTTGAAAATACTTAAACATTTTCACCTTCAACTCAGCTGGTCATATTCTCTTCATGGACTCACCATGTTAGATAAACACAGCAGATGTAGAATAACCTTAATTAACATTAACATACCCTGTTTTATCACTCAAGGACTAGTCAGAAAAACAGAAATGACTCCAAATCTTATAAAGAAGTACTTTAACATGAAGGATTGTTAATGTAGGCCAAAAAGCAACCCAGAGATTAGCAGTAGCAAAAAGTCACTACAACTCCTAAGGCTGGAGGACAAGAGGAAGAAATGGTGTTGGCAGAATCCAGAAGCAGAGTAATGAATGACTGCTAGGATTGGATGTGGGAGGATCTCCCTGCTAGATGACAGAACCAGGGAGATAGGAGCTTTCCAATGGGATCTACAGGCGCAGAGAGAAATTAGTCATTGCAGGAACTTCCAAAGGAAGGAGAAAGAGGGGAAGAAATAATCTTGACTTCTTTCACCCTCCCATGATCAAGACTATCTTGCAAGTCGTGGAGCCTCAGGAGGAGTAAGGAGCCTTGGAAACGAATTTCAGTGTGATAAAGAAATGAAAGAAAGGGCAGGTAAGGAATTGAAGTATAAATAAACTGGCATAATTTTAGTGGTTTCCGAATAAGATGCAGTCCAAAGTGTGTAAGATAATCCATTGGCTTGCAGGAAGAAAATACGAGATGTTCTTTTATTACTCATTTTTATCTAAGATATGAAAGAAATTAAACTTTATTATTATTTAATATTTGGATTGACCCTGACATTGTCCCTCAGTTTCTATGTCAGATGGGCATGTGTCCTTAACATAATGTGATAAATAAGTATGAGGCAAACAGAAGAGCCAGGGTAGGTTGGTGTCGGGCCAGAAGCCTTGCTTCCTCGTCTGCTGTTAGTCTAGTGCACCATTCTGCAGTGGGTTCTGCCTGAGTATGTGGATTTATGAGTTGCAGTAACTACTTTTGACGATACTTACCTACACATAGTGGACACTGAATTGAAAAGATTGACAATAATACTAATAATGTGAGTATAGGCAAACAACAGGAAATGGCAGACCTACTGGTTGCCTACAGCAACAATTTTATGAGGTCAACCATAATGATTTAATCAGAATGGACAAAGACATTGGCCCCAAACTTCAAAATTATATAAGAGACTATTTGAAATATGGGTTTACTTCAATTACTCATAAAAATAAATTTTTTCCCTAGGTTTATATATTACCTTTCAAATTAACAAATTTTGGTATTGCAGAGACAGAAGATACATATTTTATTTTACAAAAATTTTAATCCCTTTTTTGTTAAAATCTTGTTTCTAATATATATGTAGATGTGTGAGTGTGTTTATGTGTGTGTGTGTGTGTGTGTGTGTGTGTGTGTATCGTAGTATTTGCTATTAAGTCCTTGTTAGAATGAGAGATTGTGAACCTATGGTTAATAGTATTTGTGAAAAGTTTTTTTTTTCTTACAATAAAGTTTATTTACCAAGAAGTTTTATTTTTAAACAATGCTAAAACTTAATAGCTTATGATGAAATTGAAGGCTAAGATTAACTTCAAGACATTTAATTAAAAAGAAAACTCATATTTCAGAACAAGTTAGAGTAAAAATCTCTGTTATTAGTAAATAAATAATCCAGACCCACCTTTCCAATAAGGACTCAATTTTCGGATTTACACTTGTATTGTGTCTTATATCCCACCAGTTTTTTTCTATGTTCATTTAAATGCTCTTACTGTTTTTTATAAGGATT
Organism: Ursus arctos; assembly: GCF_023065955.2. Classification (NCBI taxonomy): domain Eukaryota; kingdom Metazoa; phylum Chordata; class Mammalia; order Carnivora; family Ursidae; genus Ursus; species Ursus arctos. Next base: position 15,854,232 of record NW_026622875.1, on the reverse strand, counting down.
GATGTTTTTGAGGATTATATGTATTTGTGTACAGACTGGACTCCGAAGTTTAAAATTACTTCCTGTGGACCGTAACTATCAATCTTCAAGCCAAACTAATTAGTAGTGTAAAACATCATTTATAAACTTCCTAGGATAGCATAGTAGAAGGAGTATATTTTAGTTAAAAGCATATTTCATGGCTAAATGTGAATATAATCCAAAAATGTTAATAAATATTTGATGAACTTCCAAGTTACCAAAAATGTAATTTATAAAACATGGAGCAAAAGTTATAGTTTTCACCTTCACTCTTGGAAAGTTTCTTCGAGAAAGACTGATGAATGGCTTCCTTTTGCCTTCTCTTTCCCACTCTCCTCCCAAAACATTACAATTCACATGGCACTTTTTCCCTCCTTAATTTCTATTTCCTGATTGTCAGTCTCATATGCCTGAAGTTTATGACATCACAAATATCTTCCTATGGAGATAGCGGCTTGTGATGTCTTAATTAAATGCACTGAGGTTTGAACATTCCAAGAATAAATGATCATGCTAGAAGCCCATCTAAATACAAGTGAAAATAAAACATATTGTGCATAAATGAATAAATTAAAGACAAAAATGAGAGATAACATGTAAAGAATAAATAATATCATCACTTTTCTGAAGACTAGTGTTATTGCAACCAAATTTATTTAACATCCCATATGAACAAGAATAAATGCATTAAATGTTACTATGCTTCCTGTGGCCCCAGCAAATTCCACTTATATATTCTTAATTTGCTAATGTTCTCAGGACTTTGTTCTGGAAACATCAGTTATTTAGATTTCTTCTGGAAAATCTGTGCAGGAGTACTTTTCTTTTGCAATAGGAGATATAAAAAGTATTACATGAAAATTTTGTCAATTTCATGAAATTCATCTCTTATCGATTAGATTATTTTTAAGCTTTGCATTTTTAAGGTAAATATACTAGTTATAACCAGAAAGACAAACAGTGATTCCCTCCAGCTAAGTCACCATTAAAACCACTACATCGGCCAAACTGTCTGATAGACTATTTAGAAAAAACACAGAAAACTTGCAAAACACTCATTTTTATTTGATTTTTTTTTTACAATATTCCCTTTTGAGAATTAGAAATAAAATGAGCCTTTTTAAAAATGAGTTATTTGCTAAGGTGTCTTTTTTTTCGAACTTGGGATTCCAAGAACTTCTAGTCATTCATTTTGCTGCTCTTTTATTAATCCTCAGCTCTGTGTATCTGTGTACAGTCTGAAAGTCTCCAGATCTAAAGATAATCAAGATCACATGACTGAAGAATGGGCCAATTGTGTGCAGATCCAGGATCCATCAGTGGAAAGCTAATGCCCTCCTTGTTGAAAGCATATAATCATTTTGAAGCATCTTCTTTGTTTTTGTTTTTTTTTAAGAGAATGTCAAAAAAGCAGAGTCTAATTTTATGTGCCTGGGAGTAGCTATCTAAGCTTCAGGCAATACAAACGCTGCTATTACTAGGGAGTAAAAGCTCTGCATAATTAACAAACATCATCAGCCTTACAGTTCCTGCAGAATGCGGTAAGTTCCTTGCCTGAAGGCTGCTCTCATCCTAGTAAGTCTGTTTACCCTGTCCAAGATTAGATTAGTTTAATTATTATGAAAAAGACTGCTAAGATCTTACAGCCTAATTATGCAAATGTTTCTAAATGTTCACAAAAGTAATTTATTTATTTGGAGATAAATGAATCTGTTTTGTCATAAAACAGATTGCAGTCCTGGCAATGTACAAGCAGGGTTATGTAGCCTTGGGCAAATCTTTCACCACAAATATCAGTGGGATCCCTAGATTACAACATTTAAAAATACATAAATGTTTTTAGCAGGTTTTTATTGTTTTTGTAAATTATAGTAATCCCAGAAAGAACTATCACAGGTTTAATACTCACCACCCTTGTTATGAAAACATGGTTTCTCAGCAGAAGCATTTAAAAGATGCTAACAGCTAAAACATTCCTGGTAGACCTATTAAGGTACACCTGTTTTATTATGCTTAGAGCAGATATCTTCACAATCCTGGCTCCCCCCCCTTCCTTGTAGTATGATAGTTTAAGTAACTCTTAAAAGAAAATACTGAAAACAGACAATGAGATATATGTATAGATCATATTACCTATATTCATCTTACCTATAAAAATAGTATTAAATTTTAAATAAGTTAAACCAATGCTTCTATCTGAAATGACTTCTAAATCAGCTTTTAAATAGCAAGCAATACTTTGATATGTAATTTAGCTGGCTTGCAAACTTGGAAACATACACTATAATCCTACTAAGTCTCTGAACCTAATAATTTACAGCATTACCCATATCGTTAATATCGTTAAGTAGTCATGTCTTAAAATAACCCAACTGAGGTCAGTTAGCCACAGCTTCAAATTTTGATACCAGAAAAGATTTATAAATTTGCACAAGTTTAAGGATCTTTAGAAAAAAATATTCAAGGTGTGGGCCAGATGGTTGATAAGGGAATTACAGTGGATATATGTTATTCTTGGTTACCTGGTATTATTCCTTCTTCTGGAAATAAAGCCCATTAAGTTTGGGTAACTCATTCTCCAGGTTTGAGAGGAAGTGTGACTCCAGCTCCCTTTCCCCCTACCACAAGGATGATCACATGACCTAAATCAAGTCAATCCCAAAACTTACCTATCAGAAGCTATAAGGGGATGATGATAATGATGGTGATAGAATAATAATAAGAGTTGCAAATATAAAAGACCATCACTTATTGGGTACTTTCTATGCTGGACACTGTGATCAGCTCCTCATGTGCACAATATCATTTAATCCTCAACTCCTTTTCCACTGAGGCTGAGAAGCCATTAAAGCATAATATTTGGAGGAAGCAATAGCCCACCAAAAAGGAAGAATCTGTCAAAAAGATGGAGCTCTGATGACATTCTTTAAGGATAAAGACAGCATACTCTTGGACTGGACTTGTCACCTACAGTTAGATATCCTGATGTCATGAATGTTGTGTTGCAAGTAACAGACTCTAAATCGAGGACTGCATCATTAGCCATGGTTGACCATACCATGAAGAGCCATGTTCTTACCAGGGGACAAATGAAGATAAACTAGATAAATCTCAAACTTGGAAACAGATGTAGAATTTGAACACCAGAGGAAGGGTATGTATATTTCAGAATCTATATGGTAGTTGCTATGTATTATGTTTTTTTAAAGCATGTGGGCTAAAAAAAAGGTAAGGGGTGCATACGTGCTGGACAATCCACAGTGAAATGTAAGGGAATCTGCTGTTATGAGCTGCCCAGCAACCCTTTCCACTTATTTTCGTAACAAAATCCTGCTTTTATGTGGGGTACAAATTCCATGTTTGTGTTCAAAAGGGATTGTCCTATATCCCTGTCCTCTTGCATTAGAGACAGGTTCACAACCAAATTTAGGCCAATCAGATTCTCCACCAGGAATCTTTTGCCAGAGAAACAAAGAGGAAACCACTTTTCAACTGAGGTCATTAAGCTGGCGTGATGTGGGTCTTTGCGGTGATGGGTTGGGTGCACTTAGTTATCTTGCCCCATTTATGAGAAAGCCTGTTTGGAAGAGAAGCAATCTGGATTTTTCAGATATTCGAGTCAATAAACTTCCATTTCTGCTTAGGCTAGTTGGAGTTTGATTCTTCTCACTCGTAGGTAGGGTCCTCCCGAGAAGAGAAAGTTTTTAAAGTTCAAATGAAATGAGCTAGAAACGAACATCATTTCCCCCCCTATATTTATGTTTGTAAGGACTGGTTTTAGATTTAGTTTGTTTTCAGAAGCGTGAGTCATGTTTATCTCAACTAAGCATCCTAAACACAATAAATCAAAATTTTGCCAACTTTGCTTATATCCACTAGCTTCTTTTCCTTTTGAACCTGGGGGACATGGTAACAACGACCTCTTTAGGGCCCTGGTCAGAAACTTGTATTTCCAGGCTTCCACATTTCCTGTGCCTTTAACCATTAATGATATTATAAGTTTGGGAGGTAAATCTCAACAACAGAAGACAATGCCCATATAAATATACGGAAGTGTCTCTTTCAGCCAGAATTTTAGGACAGAATATAGTTTACTAAAAAAAAGGTGTGTTAGAAATAGTAGAGTTTGACTTTTGCTTGTGTGTTTAAATTAACTGCTACTTAGAGAAGCAGGACAATGGGTCTACAAGGAGATTCCATCCGAAGTGCTCTTGCATATTAAATGGATGGTATGAACAATAAGCTTAACAGACTTCTCTGATATCACCATTATCTTGGTTATTGAAGCCATTTGAAGCTGTTTGCTGTCAGTTAAATGATCATATCTCAAGTGCACCTGCTTTATAATCATTCATTTGGAGCAAGATCATTAACATATTCCTTAAGTCATTTACAGACAATTTGACTTACATTTTTACATTTCCAATTTTTTTGCTCTTTATAATAAATTAATAAGATATATAAATGGGTGCACAGAAATTCTATGCAAATAAGTAGTCTACAAAAGAGCTATAGTTTCTGTTACTTGTTTATCTTTATATAAGTAATGGTTGAGACTCAGTAGCAGTTATATTTACAAAGTTTCTGAAATAATGCAAAAAAATAATTGCAGTGGACAAATTAATCCAGATTTTTTTTTGTTCCGTTAAGTAATCAGCAGAATACTTCAAACAACCAGTTAAATATATTTATTATAAAATGGTAATGACATCTAATTAGTAGAGTTCCAAGAATTAAATGAAATTACAGCTCTTAGCACATAGCATGACACAGAGTAAGCACTCAGTTTGTAATTGCAATATTAATAATGATATGTGGGGTGCCTGGGTGGCTCAGTCAGTGTCTGACTCTTGATTTGATTTCAGCTCAGGTCTTGATCTCAGAGTCATGGGATGAGGCCCATGTCAGGCTCTGGGCTCATCAGGGAGTCTGCTTGGTGTTCTCTTTCTCCCTCTGCCCCTCCCCCCACTCATGTGCCCAACACGCGTGCACTCTCTCTCTCACTCTCTTTCTCCCAAATAAATAAGTCTTAAAAAAATAATGATATGCTCAGTTCTATGGGGGTATAGAAATAGAATTTTTTCTCTCAGAGTTCAAAACTAATAGAGAAAACATAACCAAAGGCAGTCAGTAATATAGATAATTGAAGTATATAGTGCCATACACTTACCTACTTTGTAGTTGATCTTATAACGTGCCATGAATTGTCTTATTTCATTTGGGTGTATCAATTGAATCCTCACAATATACCTATAAGGATAGTACTATTAATATCTCTGGTTCATGCACATTCCTTGTGCATGAGACACAGAGAAATTAAGTAACTTAGTTTAAGTCACACAGCCAAGAATCAGTAAAACCAAGATTTGATTCTAGGCAGTTGGCTCAAGCCAGTTAACTTGACCACTGCTTCATAAGGTATAGAGGCCAACTACCTGAAGCAGTGGTTCTAATTATAAGTGAGCAGCAGAATCACCTGGAAGGTTGTTCAAAAAGATAGAAGAGCTAAATCTCCTCAATTTCTGACTTAGCAAGTCTGGGTTGAGGCTGAAAATTTGCATTTTTAGCAGGGTTTTAGGAGATGTAGACGCCGTAGGCTCTGGAACTATGCTTTGTGAACCACTGGTCTAAGTAATGTAGCTGGAGAAGAGGAAAGCCTCATCAGCAAAAGGCTTGGAACTCCCTTAAATGCAGATTAATGATACTTGGACTAGTGAAATCTTGGTTGGTACTGGGGGAGTCTTTGGTAAAGTCAATCTACCCTGCTTCTTAGCATGGGGGCCAAGAGCAGGCCACCCCAAAATGTGCCACTATGTTAGTTATTTTGAATTAAAGTTACTGAAGAAACAGCCAGTGTAAGAACAGCACTCTAATCCCCCTTTGTCTCCAAAAAAACAGGAAATAAATCTCCCACGTGAAAAATACTCTCCTTTATACCAGGAGGTAAAGAGACATCCTTACCACTAGAGATAGGGGATTCAGAACTGAGAAGTCTATATAAACAAACCTAGTTACTTTTATTGATTTACTACCCCTACCCAAATTCTGTTTGGAATTCCTTACCAACTGAAGCTCCTAACAATAAGTTTTCCTTATCTTGTCAATTCCTCATAGATTTATTGTTTCTTTGTTTAAAAGGTATAAAAAGCTGATGGCTTCAGTCATTTCTTCATGTCTCAACTTTATTATTGGGCCTCCATCCACACATAATTAAACTTTGTGGTTTTTTTCTTCCTGTTAATCTGTCTCATGTCAATTTAATTCTTAGACCAGCCAGAAGAATATTGAAGGATAGAGAGAAATTTTCCCTCCTCAACACTAAGCACTATTATTTTTACTTTGTTCCAGACTTAAGTGCCTATTTAAGAGTTATAGTGAGACAAAAGCTATGGCTCTTTTGAGACTCATTTGGGAAGGGGTGGCTTTTATAATTATGATCCAGGAGTATACAGCTGCAAAAATGGGATTATTTGTGTTCCGAGAAGGGATGAAATAGCTAATCAGTAGGTTTGATGATTGAAAACATGAAAGTCTCTCCATGAGATTATTTCCAAGGAAGAAGTCATATATTTACTCACTTATTGATTCAACAGATAGTTACTAAGACCTACTGTTGTATAGGTTTTATGACAGTTATTAAAACATAGTCACTCCTCCCCTGAAATTTACATTCTATGAAGGAGGAACTTGTAACAGACAGACATAACTTTAGAATATGTTGGTGGTGATAAATGCTATGAAGAATGATAAATCAGGGCAGGAGTGGGAGTGCATTAAAGAGCAAATCAGAGAAAGCTTATTTTATAAGGAAACATTTAGGCGAAACCCAAATGAAGTGACAAAGGGAGTCATACACAGAGAGCTAGGACTAAGAGTTGTCTAAGTACGAACATCCCCAAGGCAGAATAATTGTCTCCTAGAAATAAGCAAAGAGGCTAAGGTAAAATGGAAGATATAGGACCAGGGAATTAGCCAGAAAGAGAGCATTGTGTCTTGTAGACCAAGCTAAACACCTGGAATTTTGTTGAGTGAGATGGGAAACCTTTGGAATGATTTGAACAGATCAGGATCATTCTGCCTTTGGAATGGAAAAAGAGAGAGAGAAAGAGAGACAAGCAAACAATACAAAACCGTAGAAGGGAAAGGGCAGAAACAGAAAGATCAGTTAGAGAGAAATTGCAAAAATCCAGGCAGGAGATGATGATGACCTGGGCCAGTACAGTAGCTAAAGAAAATGATAAGAAGTGTTTGAATCCTGAAAATATGTTAGTGCTAACAGGATTTATGGCTGGATTGTCTGCTGGGCATTAAGGAAAATTTTCAAAACTTGGAAATTAGGCAAGAAGAGGATGGCATAAAAGTTATGAGGACAAAGCCCCATCTAAATATTACCTAGGTGTATGTACTTTGTTTGGATTAAAGGTCCTAGGTTTAGTGAAGTTATATGTTAAATTTGTAGACTTCTGCCCAGCAAAGATGCAAATAATTTCTTTCCATAGGGAAAAGATAAGCCCCAAAGTTATAGTTTATTGCTCTGTGGAATATTAATTAGTTTTATATCTAACCCAGCAATCTTTTTCTAATATTTCTTATTTAGTGTGCTTACAAATATATCTTACTTGTTCCATCATCAGTGTATCTTTTACACATGTTCATTATATACTTGCATGAGAGCCATGCCTTTTACATTGAAAAATTATGCTTTAACGTGAGTAAGAGAAAGACAAAAGTCAAGGATAACACCACAGTTATTGTCTGAGCATTCAGAAGAATGTAGTTATCATTTTCCAAGTTGAGAAAGTGTGGCAAAAGAGCAGGGTAGGGTAGAGAGTAAATATGGAGGGTCTGATTTTAGAAATTTAAATTTCTATAATGGAGTCATTCAATTGGCAGAGTCAGATATTCAGGTAAGAGAGTCGGGCTGGAGAAATAAATTTGGAAGTGATCATATAATTGATATTCAAAGCCAGAGACTGCATGAGATACTTAAGCATGAGGAAAAAAGAAAGAAAGAAGTGTCCAAGGACTGACTCCTGGGGCATTCCAACACTTAAAGATGTAGAATATAAGGAGGAACCAGAAAAGAGTGCTGATAAAAAGCAGTCATGAAGGTAGAAGAAAAATTGATAGAGTGCTACCCCAGAAGCCATGAGAAAAAAACTGTTTCAAGAAGAAGGTTAGCAAATTATGTCAAATCATGCAAAAAAAAAAAAAATCCAGTAAAATAAGGTTGCAAATTGACCATTGACTTTGGAAACCTGAAACCTTGAACAGAGGAGTTTGGAGCCATAATGAAGACAACAGCCAGATGGATGCAGTGGAATAAAAAGAAATAGTAAACAACAGAAACATAAATTGTAGATTGAATAAACTTGGATACACCCATATAGTAAGATATCACACAAGAATACAAATGAACAAACTAGAGGTACAAACAAGAACATAGATCAATCTTATAATACTGAGCAAAAAAGCAAGACAGAAGAGTGTCTATCACATGAGTCATGTATTAAATGTTCAAAGCTATGCAGAACAAATAATATTTATGAATACCTACATTGGTAGTCAAGCTATAAATAAAAGCAAGAAAATGATTACCATAAAAGTCACTATAGGGATTCCTTCTTGGGAGGAGCAAAAGGAAAGTGACTAAGGAAGGATACATGGGAGTTGTTCGGATCTGACAATGTTCTATTTCTTATCTTAGGTGATGATTACAGAAGTAGTTCTCTTATAACTGTTCATATACATTATTCATCGGCATTATGTTTTCTGCAATGTTTTACATGTGTGCTCTCACAATAAAATAATTTTTTAGAAGGGGGGAGGGGAAGAGGAAGAGGGAGAAAGAATCATAAGCAGGCTCCATCCTTAGCCTGACACAGGGCTCCATCTTACAACCCTGAGATCATGACCTGAGTGGAAATCAAGAATCAGACACTTATCTGACTGAGCCACCCAGGTGCCCCCACAATAAAATAATTTTTAAAAGTGAATAAAGGTATAAGACATAGGGTTTAGACAATCTTTTCAAGTTTTTCCATAAGGGTGGAGGAAGAGAAATGGGGCAATAACTGGAAAGAGATGTGAGTTCAGTGGGAGCTAATGGCACATGTTTGCAAGATGATGAAACTTATCCTGTAGTGAGGGAAAATCAATGACTTAGGAGGGAGGAGGAACAGTGCAGGAATGAAGTCTTTGAATAAGTAAGAGGAAAAGATGAGTGGAGTTGGCTTTCAATAAGAGGCCTAGTAGTTCACACATACAACAAGTGTGAAGGTATTTACAGGTATAGATGCTGGCCATTTGGCAAACAAAATGATAGCAGCAGGTAGTACATTTTCCGATTACTTCTATTTTCTGAGTAAATTAAAAATGAGTCATTGTCCAATATTGTCTAGAAGTAGGAAGGAAGAGATGTGAAATTATTGTTAAGGGTCAATAGAAAATGAGATGTTTAATGGGATTGTCTTTCAAGCTTAAGGTCTCGCTTAAGGTCTCGTTTAAGGTCAAGAATTTAATGTAAGATGGTCATTGATATGATGCTTCTCTCTAGCAACATTCAGCCATGTGTCTACATGGCTTAAACTACAAGACTAAGTAGGTTAAGAATGGGATTTAACTTGAATTGGGATGTTGCTGGGCAGATATCATTTGGGGAGAAACTAGCAAGGAAGTCCATTCAAAGAAATGTTTATAATAGTAAACTATAGAATCCAAGATTGATAAAGGGATAAAATGACTGAAAAGATGGCAGAGTCGATGAATTGGAGGTCCTGGTTGTATTAAAGAATGAAACCTATAGGAACCAAAAAAACACATAGATAGCTACAATATTGAACTAATATTTGTGGTCAAATCCTAATTTAGGAATATAAAAATTAGACTATAGCTTTGTACATTCTTATGAGCTCCTTCATCTTCTTCTGACTTCCTTCCTCTTTTTCTATCCATCCCTTCCTGAAGCAGAATGAAATGAGTAAGAAAAAAATGTGAGGGGGTTGGGGGTAGGGGTTATGTGCATAAAAGAAAGAAACATAGAAGGAAAAAATCTCCCATTGAAAGGAATTCTTGCATTCCCCACAGACTGACACTAAAACAGTTCCTCCCGTGGGGACATAAGATCAGGCAGCTTTTGTCTCAGGCAGCTTTTAAACCAAGACCATTGCCCCTTTTAGGTGGGCAATGAGGTTTTCTTTCTTGTGACACCCCACAGCTCCTAGTACAGTGCTCATTATCATTAATAGCTTATTAATCAACAAAGGACAAAATGCAGAGTGGAAAAGTTTTTCCAAGATCATTTTCTTTAAAAAAAAAAAATGTGCTCCTGCTACAATTTGTTAAAACAAGGGCCAGAAATAGGGTCTGGAATTACTAATTACAGCACAAGCTCTAAGACTCTAGACTCTGTTTTCTTGCACAGTATCTTTAGAAAGTGATATTTCAGAGATAAGAAAATGAGGTGCATATATTTGTCCTATTAAATTAAATAATGTAAGCACCACATAGAGAAGTTCTATGGACTCTTTTCCAACATTGCTATTTTAAAAAATTACCTGCTAGCTAATATTTTAAACTTGATACTTTAAGGACCACAGAATATCACAATTTAGGAAACTGTGAAAGTTTATTAGTATCAGGCAATAAAAATATTCACAAAATCAGAGTAAGAATTAGCCTACACACGGTTATATGTGAAGATGATTCTTTAATAGCCAAGTTTGTCTTTATGATAAAACCTGTAGGGGGAAAAGGTAACCTCATATTTGATGTCTTAAATTTTATCTTGTTTTTCTTATTTCTACGGAGCAATAGTGTCTAAATGGCAATAGCATATTAATAACAGAACAACTGGGACAGTGGCCCCACTCTTCCCCAAGTGGAAATGTGTCAATTGGAATGATGTCAGAAGGTGTACTCAGTCCTGAATTTCCATGCCCTTAACTATTCCTTCCACACTGAGTTATATGGTAGCCCCTTTCTAGACTCCCTGGGGTCAAATTTTGCCTCACAGGTGTCGGTGGGTGGAGCTAAATACATGGCGCTTGTTTCGAGGGCTCTCTCTCACCACCTGAACGAAAGATCACCCACACTGCCAGAATGCATCTTGAGCAGGAGCTCTGAGAGCTGAGACCCAAGTCCCCCAAAAAGCAAAAAGAGTAAAGGCCAAATGCAGAGGACCATGCCACAAGGTTTCTGGACAGCAGACAAGCAAGCAAGGGTCTGAGGCTGAGCTGCATTTGGGTGGAACCCACAGTTCACCAAAGGGTCTTGTTAGAACTTATGTTAGTAGTAGTCAGTATATGGGAAAAGAAACATGTTATAAAATTAGGAATATAATGAAGGGTTTTCTTATAATAATGTACTTTAAAAATTCAGAGAACTGAATTGTATTCTTCCTAGAAAAATACAAGATTAGTGAAGAAAAAACTAGAAAATAACAAAAACAAAAAGGAAAAATAATTTCATAAGCCACCACAAGAGATACATGTGTATTTTTTAATAAAATAGAATCAACAGAAATATTTCACCCTATTTTTGTCACTTAGTATGTTTAGAATGGCATTTTAAAGTATCATTCTTATACTTATCTAAAAGGCAATCTACAGAATGGACAAAAGTATTTGAAAATCATCTACCTGATAAGGGGTTCAAATCCAAAATATATAAGTAACTCATACAAATCCATAGCAAAAAAAAAATGTGATTGTAAAATGGGCAAAGGACTTGAATAGACATTTTTTTAAAGAAGACATACAAATAGCCAATAGGTACATGAAAAGATGCTCAGCATCATTAATCATCAGGCAAATGTAAATCAAAACCACAGTGAGATATCACCTCATACTTGTTAAAGTAGCTATTATCAAAAAGACAAGAAACAACAAGTGTTGGGGAGGATGTGGAGAAAAGAGAACCCTGTGTTGGTGGGAATGTAAATTGGTGCAACCACTATGGAAAAAGATAAGAGTTTCCTCAGAAAAATTAAAAACAAAACTACCATACGATCCAACAATCTCACTTCTGGGATACATCCAAAGGGAATGAAATTACTATCTCAAAGAGATATCTGCATCCCCAGGTTCATTGCGGTATTATTCACAATAGCCAAGACATGGAAACAACCCAAGTATCCATCAATGGATAAATAGATAAAGAAATATATATATATATAAAACCACATTTTCTTTTATACACACACACATACATATAATGGAGTATCATTCAGATATATAAAAAAAGAAAAAGGAAATCCTGCCTTATACCACAGTATGAATGGACCTTGAAGGCATTATGCTAAATGAAATAAGTTAGAGAAAGACAAATTCTGTATGATATCACTTACATGTGGAATCTTAAAAAGCCAAACTCAAAGAAATAGAATGTTACTTACCAAGGGCTAGAAGTGAAAGAAATGGAGAAAAGTTGGTCAAAGATTACAAACTTCTATCTATGAGTATGTTCTAGGGATCTAAGGTACAACATGGTGACTATAATGAACAAAACTGTATTGTAAACGTAAAAGTTGTTAAGAGAGTAGATCTTAAACATCATTACCAAAAGATAAATGATAGTTATGTGAAGTGTTAGAGATGTTAACTAACCCTATTGTTGTAATCATTTTGCAATATATGTGTCCATGAAATCCTCAAGTTGTACACTTAAACTTACATATCTAATGGCATATTATCTCAGCGAAGCTAGAAAAGAGAGTATCACTCTTCCATAATATTACATATCATCTTAAAGCTGAATAAATGAAGGTATTCACCCTATTGTTAAACATTTGGGTGGTTTCATTGTTCTATACATCTGTGATGATTTCTTCTTTTTTAAAGGCTTATTTATTTATTTTGACAGAGAGAGACCACACGCGAGTAAGGGGAAGGGGCAGAGCAAGAATCTCAAGCAGACTCCCTGCTGAGCCTATAGCTTGAGGCAGGGCTCGATCTCATGACCCTGAGATCATGACCTCAGCCAAAGCCAAGAGTCAGATGCTCAAGCAACTGAGCCACTCAGGCACCCCTGATTTCTGACAACAACACCCCAAGTTAGGCCAAACTTCACAGGCAAATGGCTCAGTCCTTCACAAAACAGCCTTCATTTCACACATCAGCAGCAAGTTTGGGGGTCTCCAGGCCACTCTCACTTCCGACCAGCAGGCGACAAGATTAAGAGTTCTTATTGTCCTCTCAGGTTCCATAATCCCCTAGAATGACTTACAGAGTCAGCTAGAAAGCACTATACTGAAGTATTACAGTTGTTTTTTTTTTTTTTAAGATTTATTTATTTATTTGAGAGAGAGAGTGAGAGCGCATGTGTGTGCAAGTGCGGAGAGGAACAGAGGGAAAGAAACCTAAGCAGACTCCATGCTGAGCTGAGTCTGACTCGGGGCTCGATCTCACCACCCTGAAATCACGACCTGAGCAGAAATCAAGAGTCAGACACATAACCGACTGAGCCACCCAGGTGCCCCAGTATTACAGTTTTATTATAACAAAAGAACACAAATCAGAACCAACTAAAGGAAGAGACACATAGAGCAAAATCTGGGAGTGTTATAAACACAAAGATTCTGTCATCCTCAGGGACATATGATCTTCCCAGCACATCATTGTGGGACAATACACAAAGTACTGCTGCCCGGGGAAGCTCACTTGAGTTTTATCCGGATTTCATTAGACAGGCATGATTGCTTGAACAATTGGCCACGGTGTTACACTCCCTCTCCAGCCTGCTTCCTACCCCAGGAGGTTGGGGTCATTTCACAAAGGTCGGAGTCCTAACCCTGAAAACACAGGGTTGATCCTACTGACAACTCATTAGCATAAACTATTTAGGGTCCCACCACAAATAACACTCCTATAACTTGGGAAATCCCAATGAATTAGAGTTTACCTTCCAAAAATCAGGGGCAACAGCCAGCCGAATTTTTTATTATATAGCATCTCAAGTAGAAAATTGAGTTTATCACACTCCTCCATTCATAGCTCATTCCAACCAATGCCTGAAAACTCCCTTTTAAAAAAAATTTTATTTTAGACCTAATTCAATTTTTATGTCTGCCTTCCCATTGCACTCACTCTAATGTGTTTACTATGTATCTTTTTTTTTTTAAGATTTTATTTATTTGACACAGAGAGAGAGAGAACAAGTAGGGGGAGCAGCAGACAGAGGGAGAGGGAGAAGTAGGCTCCTTGCTGAGCAGGGAGCCCAATGCAGGGCTGGATCCCAGGACCCTGGGATCATGACCTGAGCTGAAGGCAGATGCTTAACTGACTGAGCCACCCAGGTGCCCTGTGTACTATATATCTTAAGATATATCTTCATCAATATAAATATAGTGATTACTTTGTATAGATGGTATAGTGTTAAAGAATCTCTCTTCTTGAACCTTGCTCAAACATCGTTTTACAGTTGTGTATATGTCTCTAAGTATTTCTAGTTAATGTCTTCTAATTTTACTGTGTAGTATGCCATAGACTTCATCCATCTCTATTTAGTTATCTATTCCTGGAATCATAGATAATCTAGGTTGCCTCTAATTCTCTGATCCACAAATAGTGCAGGCTGAATATATCTTTATGTATCACTTTACGAATTTATGCAAGAGTCTCTGGAGTATACATCCATGAATGGTATTGTAGATCACAGATTGTTGTAATACCACAAAACCTAACCAGATCATGCTCCAAAACAACAGCGCCAGTGGTGCAGGACGATCCTTATTTCATAATATACTTAATATTTCTTAATTTTATCCAACTTTTGAAGTTTTACAATTTGATAGGTGCAAAGTGGTATTTTACAGCCGGGAATGGCCAGCAACTACTATACCGATGGATGAAAGATTATTCCAAACTTTGCCGTGAAAGAGAGTAGCACAAGGGGGTCACCGCTCAGAGACGAAGACCCTTTGCTCTTCTTTGCTCCTGCTTTTATTGGTCCTTCAGGATAATCACAGTCCTTTATCACTGTCCCGCAAGCACATGATGTTGACAAGGGGTCTTACTGAAACCGGGAGGATCTTTTTATGGGGAAGATACGATATGCTAATTTGGGCGTGTTCTATTAAACATAGCCTAAGGGACAATGCCTACCTCTCTTAGATCACAGGGCTACTGTTTGGGCTAGGAAAGCTTTGGGAAGGCCACTCCCCATGGCATTCCAATGGCAGAGTGGTCACGCAGGCCTCAGCATTCCAAAGGTCTAAGCCCTTCTCCGAAACCTTCCCTGCCCTCAGCAGCCTCCGTGTTACATTTTAGCAAGCCAGGTATCATGGCTGATTTCATGCTCTACACTAACCCCAACATTTTCCCATTACTATAATTTGTATGTTTGGATTACAGGTGCATCTAAACATCTCTTCATATTCTTGTCAGCCATTTAGTCTCCTCCTTTTGTGAATTGCCAATTCGTATCCTTTGCCCATTTTTTGCCTGAGTTTACAGTCTTCTTGATTTGTGGACAATTCTTTGTGTATTTTATGTATTTTCCTTTTGTTGTTCTTAGATGTTACTAATAACTCTTCCTTATCTATAACCATCTATTAATTTTGTTTCAGATGTCCTTCATTGAACAGAGATCTTTAATTTGACATAGTTAAATCAACTATCTTTTTCCCTTAAGATTTGTACCTTTGCACTCTTCTGTAAGAAGTCATTTTTTCACTTCAAGGTTGCTAGCTTATTCTCCTACATTTTCTTTTTTTAATTTCATAGTTTCCTTCTTTAACACCTGGGTCTTTAAAACATGTGGAGTACACATTTGTATATGATATAAGAAAGGGATTCAAACTTTCCCTCCCCTATAGTATACCAATTTTTCCAATACTAACTTCTAAATAATTTCATTCCTCATTGGTTTGTCCTGTCACCTTTACATAGCACTTCCCATGTATATGGGTGTATTTCTGAGTCCTCTGTTCTGTTTCTTGGTTTATTCTGCCCAGTATTATACCTGTACTATAACTGTAGAGTCTTTTATTATATGAGGGTGAGTCACAATATATTTACATTTCTTCAAATCATTCTCCCATAAATATTTGACTCATCATTTTGTTGCAGGTTATTTTGCTGTTGTAAGTGCCATACCATTGTCTACCCTATTTTCTGGCTAGTTATGATTATTACTATTGCCGTAGAAGAAGGACATTGATTTTTGTTAGCTGATCTTGTATTAAGCAAGCTTGGTCAATTTTTTCATTGGATCTAAAACTTGCCTGTTCACCTCTGGGGTTACCCATGTAGCTGATCGTACTACTGGCAAATAATGACAGCTTTATCTCTTCCCTTTCAATCCTACGCTTCCCATTTTTTCTTTCTAATTTTATATTATTGACATTGCTATACCAACCATTTTGAAAGCTAAATGCTTGAGCACAATCTTTTTTTCATAGGACACAGTCATAGAAGTGAATTTTCTGTGTCAAGCAGAGAGTTTATTCTTAAGGATTTTCAAGTATATTACAAATACACACAAGAAATTTATACCATCCATAAAAAAATAAAGTGGTTATATTTTGGAATCATCACCAATATCTGGGATTATCTATTTTTAATTTTTCTAATTTGAAAATATTTTAAAAAGTATCTCCTTTTAATCTTCTTTTTTATTATTAAAAAGGTTGAACTTATCTTCAGGTGTCAGGTATAGAATGAGTAGAATAAGGTAGATAAGAAAATGCATTTACTTTCCACTTGTCAAAATTTTATTCAGATACTGAATAAGACAATGAACATACTTGAATGCTCTCTAGCCTATGGCCAACTTTCCACTCTCTAGATACATAAAATATTCTCCATACATATCTCCAATTTATTGAACATCTGCTGAATAAGGTCTAGTGCCAGGTATAGTCATGGATCAAAAAACTTAAAAATCTTGATTCTTGTCCTTAAGGAACGTCCTTTCTAGTTGGAAAAATAAGAGACAAATATAGTTAAGACAGATAGTAAAAAGAAATATTTGTCATAGGAGTCTCATAAATAAATGAAATGTTAAAAGAGGTAGGAGGAATGTTAGATGAGGTAAATAACATGAAATGAAGGATTTTCTAGAATTCAATAGGTATGGAGGACAGTTGAAAATTTTTGAGTAAGAAAATGAAATGGTCCCAGTCACACTTAAAAGATCTTGATCTATTAGTGGTATTTAGGACAGGCTGGCGAAGGTCAAGAAACTGGTCTAAAGACTGATTAGGTGGTTGACAGAATATTTAGGTCATGTAAGGGGTAACGAGGGACTTAACTAGGAAATTATAATAGAGATGGAAAGGAAGGAGAAGAAAAAGGGAAAGTTGGCAGGATTTAGTCTTGGTTGGACTTAGGGGCCTACATAATAGAGAATGGTTCCAAATTTTTAAATGTGGGCTAATGGAGTGACAGAGAAGCCACTAACACAAACAGATTAGGAACCTAGAGAAAGAGTGAGATGATATGGAAAGCTGGAAAAATAATATGTCTGATACGTAGCCAAAAGTTGGAAGTGTGTGTGTGTGTGTGTGCGCGCGCGTGCAGGCATGCATGTACACACACACATGCATGCACATATATGTATGCCTAGGTCAGAATGAAAGCCAAGATATTGATTTGGGAGCCATCCGCATAAGGCTAAAGGTGAAAATCCTTTGGCCAAGATCTCCCAGAGAGATGAGAGAGTCAGAAGATTAAAGAGAGTTAAGGTGTTGATTTCTTATAGGTTCACAAGCACAGGATTGGCAGAGAAATCAGTAAAAGAGAAGAGGACCAACCAGGGAGACAGGAGGAGAACTCAAAGGTGTGAGTTCATGAAAGCCAAGGGAGGAGAAAGGCAGGGTTTAGTTGAAAGGGTCAAATACCACAAACAGTTCACTGAGGGTGAGGCCCAAGAACAATCTTAAATTTGGTGCTTAACAGGCATCAGTGACCTTCAGAGGAGCAAATCCAGTGCCATGCCAGGTCTCAAAGCCAGCAAGAATTCATCAGCCATAAAGAAGACCAAGCAATGACTGTGAAGCTTTCTGTCTAGAAGCATGGTGATGAAAACACGATGAGACGTAAGATAGTGCCTCAAGAGAGTTATGGAAAAAGGTTTGTTAGGCAAAGAGAAACCTGACATGTTTACAGGTAGAGTAAATGTGACCTATGAAGAGGAAAAGGTTAAAGATACAAAAGGAGTACATAATTAATGGAATAAAAACTTTAAGGATATAGACAGTATCGGAATAAATGCTCAGGTGAAGGATTATTTCAAAAAGGAGGTGGGGCACATTTTATTCAGAGAGCAGAGACATTTTTTGTGACTAAATTATCATTCGACAAATGGAGCTAATAGAATTTTTAATGTGTAAAAGGGATCGACTTAAATTGTAACCTGTCGAACTTAAGACTGAGAACATCCTCCAGTTGGTCCGTCCATTCTCCTCCCAGATATATCAGTAAATAGGAGTTTTGAAAAGTGTTAATGGCAAAAGATGCCTTCCTGAGAACAGAATGGTGATTTTCCCTTCTATTAGTATCATTTGCATTTATAATATTATTATTTTTCCTACATATTTGAGTCAGGGCATTACTAGTAAATAATTCAGGGTATCTCCTTCCATAATTCCAATTATAACCAAGTCCAAAAGGGTCTATGGTAGGCTCTGAAAAACACCTTCACCAATGACTGATAAGCGTCCTATGACTTCCTACATTTTAAATTGCCTCTGATTACAAAACTAGCCACCACATCCTGCTATTCCCTGAGGCTCTTTCTTTTGTGGTAGTCCATTCATCCTTTGTAATCCTAAAGGATCAATATTTGACCTCATACTCTGTATCAGTTAATGATCTGCCTAGTTGTGACACCAAAGATGAAAAAAGCCATGTGAGCACAAGGTATTATTCTTTCCTAGCATACACAAAATACTATTTTTTTCACTTCACTACTAGTGAAGGGGAGAGCTAACTATTTCAAATCAAATAATTAATGCACTCCCAGTTAAGTGGAAAGAGTTCACTTGCTAGCATGACTGAAGGAGGAGAAGGTGAAGGTGACTGGAGCATCATCAAGGAGGACAGATTCCTCTCTGAGGCACTCTGGGCAGTTAGGGTTAGCAAATGAGGCAATGCTGGGTATAGTGCCCAGAACGTGATAAAACCAATTACACATTAAGAAAGGACTAGCCAACTACATAAAGAAAAAGAAATCTCTGAGACTAAAGCCATCTAGCTAAACACTTGCTTAGGAGTTTATTATCATAAGGCTTCCACCCACGTAAGTTGACAAACTCTAAGCCCAGGTATTTTGTTGGAAAATAAAATTAGGTAACAATTTACTTAGCCTGTGGTTTGTAAATTTTAAAATGCTCAGTAACAGAATAGTATATCCCCCTCTCTAAAATGTTGTGAGGTTTTGTGCTTTTCTCTAACTTAAGCTTTTCATGCTCTTAGACATTTCATATTCACAAGATAAAGCTTCCTGTTTCTTACCTGGATACATCTGGAATAAGAGCAGATGGTCCCATACCTTCAACTGCTTTTAAACCCTTGCTTGATTTATCACATAAAACTTGTCTTGGCTTTAAATGCTGCTACTTCTTCTGGCCTCCCTTCTGCTTCTTACATTTCTATTTCTTATTGCCCTCTACTGCTTTATGAATATTAAAGCTGGTGATTCAGTGAGACAACTGCAAACAAAGAAGCCACAGATTTTTTGGAAGAATTATAACAAAATGTTACTAGATGTTATTCCTACATTGTGGGATTATTGGTCATTTACTTTCTTCTTTATATTTCTATATACTTACCTTGCTTATACTTATTCCCTGAAAGACTCATAAAATAATGTGTTATTTTTGTGAAAAAAAATAGTATTTCTGTTTTGATAAATGTGATTAATTGTAAACTGGTTTTGTTATTTTTTCTTCCTCATGCTATAGAAGCAATTTTGAATAAAGCTAGAATGAAACTTTCAATTCCCACTTCTAAGATTCATAAAATATTGCTTCCCTTTTGTAATTAATTTAAATATATGTATGTGTGTGATTATACAAATGTTTATTTCTACATTTCACGATTCCAAATGGAATTGGAGGTAAAGAAAACCAAATTTAGATGACTCCTGAGAATTAAGATTAGCAATTTTGCTTACCTAAACCAAACTGAATTCCAAACCATTCATTTCCCCCCACACTCATCTCTATGAAACGCAACCAGTTAACCTTTTTTTGATTTTATTTTTCTAGACTGGAAAGTATTGTGGTCAGCAATTTGAGTTCACGAAAAAAAAGTAAGGCATTCAGCCATAGCACTGTAGCTCTTAATCTAAACTATTGCTGATTTTCTTTGAACAAATCTCACTTTAATTTAAAAAACACATTCTAATAACAGAATAAACACATTTTATGATGGATTGAGAATGCTGAGTTCTTCTCCCCTTACCATTCCTAAATTCAGTGGAAACATATCTGATAACTAGAAGGTGATAATTTAGAAAATTTCTTGCATAGAAACAGATATTACTTCCTATCAAATCCACACAATTGAGGTTATTTCTCGTGCTTGTGCTGTTCAACTTTTCCCAGAGATCTAGCTTACAGTTTTTTTTTTTCTTATATTGTATTTTAAGAGAAACGTATATATCAATGTTACTGCACACTGAGAAGTAACCTAAGGGGAAACTGTCCCGACGGATGAATGTTCATTTCCAGGAAAGTATCTTTTAGGAAAAAGAATGACTCAAAGGACTTAAGTTGGCAGAGAAAGAGAGTATATGATGATAAATCAATTATATATTATCCTCTGGAAACCAATGGCTCTAGCCACCTCATTGACTACCTCCCAAGATTATTGCGAAGACAAAATGAGAATTTAGGTGAGAGCATTTTTGTAATCTCTAAAGTGCCATGCAAGTATTATTGTTCTTTCTGAATAACTTACATCGGTACAGTATCTGGAGCAGAATAAAAATAGATCAGTTGCTGGACAGCCCAAGTTCAATGTTTTTCTTAAGCTGAGTAACTGAATCACAATTAGAAATACACCAGTTGTAGAATTCTTTCATTATTTTAACATTGGAAGTTAAGCAATGTGTTACAAACGAGATGACAGGCATTAACCTGAATTTTCTATCAGAAAATTGTGCAGTTCAGAGGGGAAAAAATCCTGTGATAATGTGACTATCCCATCTTAATGCTCTAGGTTGCTCCAGTTTACCACTGAACTCACTGGTTTTTTTGTTTGTTTGTCTTTCTTCTACCATTTGTTCGATATTTGTTGTTTAGATTGCATTTTAATCATATTGCATTCACAGTTGACAGACTTTGTAAGACGATATGTATCCATTATTTTATTTTAATATTAGCATTAAAATAATAGTGCTTAAACTGAAAGCAACACACACACAGTTTTCCAGGTACAAGTTTTTAAATGTGTAGAACCGTTCACAACTTCCATGGACAACAGCAGTGCTGATTACAGATCATTCAAACAAATGTTCTTTGATTTGGCTGTTATAACCACGTCTTTCTCTGCTAAGGGGGGGAAATAAAGCAAGTGATATAATTCCCTATGTGTTGAAACCTTTTAGCTGGCAACAGCTTTTTAATGGCTTTTTTTGCAGTCAGCAAGAAATGTACATTTATTCAACAGAAAACAACAATGATGATAAGGAAAAAAAATGTTTCCAACTCTTGTTTCACTACATGATTTTCAAGATGGTTTTGTGAAGTTTCATTTACAGTCTCTAACAAAGCAAATCAACAGATACATATATTATCTGTGTACAGAACACAATAAAAGTATAAAGAGAAATAAAATGACTACATTAGATAATACAGCAGTGTGTCTGGTCAGATAGGGCCTATTTCATTCCTAATCATAACGAATTGGTTTGCAAATGTTAGGTATTTATTCACCTTTGGGAAAAAAAGCTTCCCAGTTCAATATAATAAGTCATCTAGTGATCACAGTCTTTGCAACAAAGGAACTAGAAGGATGTTACAAATATGTTAGCACAGAACAGAGAAAAACATTACCACACTCATCTGCAAGATGGCTTCTAATTAGATGAATGCAGGAATTGAAACTGAGGTCTCATCTCTATCACCAACACTGGGGGCAGGGGAATGTTGCAATTCAGTGTGCTGATTGTCAAATGTAGGAGTATCCAGAGACCATATTAATATTAACTAGAATAGGATTTAATATCTTTTCTTAAGTGGGCACTCTATGAAAAGATTTGAAATTGAACTTCTGGAACACATTTGCAGTAAAGTTACATTTAAACAGGAAATGGGTTCTAAAATCAGCAAGTAAGACAAAAATCTTCCAGAGTCAAAATTACCAATGAACATCTATTGTGCTGCCTTTAAACTTCTAGGACTTAGATCCTTATAAAGTAAACGGCCAAAACTATTTCTTTCTGTTGCCCTTTGCATTTTAGTTTTAGCCTCCTGAGGGATAGCGGAGATTAATTTGAACTAGGAAAAATTCTCTCTTTTTCTGTTTTTGTAGAGTCAATATACTTGAATTCATGAAATTCAAATGAGGAGAATACTAGAATACTAGAACACTCTCCTGATCCTTACTAAGCTTACACCGAATATTTAAGTATATTATTTCCCCTTTAATTTTCAAGATGACATTTGTTAAGTGATTAATGACGGAAAAGGAATGATGAGGAAATTGAGGCTAACAGAAGTTATGTAACTTGCAGGTACGTGGCCTACTTAGAATTCAAACCATGTTGATTTCATAGCTGGTGCCCTTTATGTTATACTTTATCAACTCCTAGAAATATAAGGAAGTATTTAAAGTACAGCTACAGTTGTAATATTAATAATGGAGCTGCACCTGGCTGGGTCATTTGAATAATTTTTAGAATGCTATATGAGAGGTCTCCATTAAATAAAAAACAAACACTCAGTTTTAGGGAAAAAATTGGTGGTTTGGGATATTCTAGGCTAGGTAATCTAGCCCCCCTTAATTATCCTCCTCAGCCAGCCCTTTTAGCTTCTACCTAAAATATAGCTAACATATCCTTGTTCATTGATTTACTTCACCTCGCCTTCCTTTAAACCAATATGCAAAATATTTTTGTAAAAATCTTCCTAAGACATCTTTTATTACATCATTGTCTCCCTCAAAAACTTTCAATAGCTTCCTATTTTCAATATCATCAAGCTAAGCTTCTGAAGTTTTACAATTTTGTCAGTGCTGTTTTAACTCTCTGTTTCCTTTGCACTTCTATTCAGTGTTCTCTTTACTCTCTATGCTTTTTATTCAAAAGCCTTATCCACTGTTGAAGATTTATTCATCATTGTAATCCCAAGTCCATATTCCTCCATGGAGGCTCCCACGACCAGACCAGCCTCCTTACATTTTTCTTTCATGAACTTCTATATGTCTCTCGTCGCATCAGCAACTTTAGTATGTCCCATACTTCTTTATCCCTAACATCACCTAGAAAAATTCTGAGCATTTGAAAATCACCAAATGATTTAATACCCATTAAAAAAAATTTCTTATATAAACACTAAATGAAAGATTTAGACTGAAATATTTAATCAATCTTATAAAAATAAAAATTATTAGAACCCAATAAAAATAAATATCTAGGCCAGAGCTGTCCAACAGAAATATGCAAGCCATATATAATTTAAAATTTATAGTAATCAAATTTTAAAAAGTAACCGAAAGTTGTATTAGTTTCCTTCTGCTGCTCTAAGACATTAACACAAACCTAGTGGCTTACAAAAATACAGATGTATTCTCTTACAGCTCCAGAGGTCAGAAATATGAAAGAAGTCACATAAGGCTAAAATCAAGATGTTGTCAGGGCTGGATCCTCCTGGAAGCTCTAAGGAGAGAATCTGTTTCCTTACTTTTCCTTGGCTCTAGGCCCCTTCTTCCTATCAGTCCAACTTTCTCCATGATCACAACTCCTGCTCCTCACTGTCATCTCCTATCACCTTCTTATATAGAATGCTTGTGATCACATCAGGCTCACCAGGATAATCCAGGATGATCTCCTTATCTGAAGATCTTTAACTTAATCATATTGGTTAAGTCCCTTTTGCCATATAAGGTAACATTCACAGAGATTAGGATGTAGACATCTTTGGAGGTCATTATTCAGTCTACCACAGAAACAAATTAACCTAATTTTAATAATATATTTTATTTAACCCAATGTATACAAAATATATTATTTCAGCCTGTAATTAACATAAAAAACTTTACACTGCTTTTGTTTTTTAAGTTGATTAAAATAAATAAAATTAGAAATTCACTTCTCTAGTGGCACTAACTATATTTCAAGTGCTCAACAGTCATGTGTGACTAATGGCGTACCATATATGGATGATCAGTACTTTCCATCTGTGAAGGTTAGAGAACTGTAAGTTAAAGGGAGCATAGTCCACATAAGACTGCTTTTATTTCTGATGCTAACAAAGTTTGGGAATCCTTAAGACCACCGTTGGTTTCAAAATTTCACCAGAAACATTCACAGAATTCACTGAACTTTGTTATAGTCACGATTATGGTTTATTACAGAGAAAGGATAGAGATTTATATCAGGGAAGAAATGTATAAAGCAGAGTCTGGGGAAGTACTATATATGGAGGTTCCATTGTCCTTTCCCTGCGAAGTCCTGAAAAGCACTGATTTCCTGAAATCCACATGTGACAATACACATGGAGTATTTGCCACCCAGGGAAGTTCAACCAAGCCTCAGTGTCCATATGTTTTACTGGAGCCCCATCACATAAACATGATTAATTACCCACGCGGCTGATTTCAGTCTTTAGCTCCTCCAGAGGTCAACTGATACCACATGACCCATCCACCCTCCATCACATTGTAAGTATAGCTCAGAGTCCCCACCCTACATGATATGGTTACTACCTGGCTGGCCCAAGGTCCCCAAGCAAATGAAGATAATCCTAGGAGTCATGACATTTCAAGGATTTAGAGATTACTTCCCAGAAGCCTAGGGCAGAGACCAAGCCCCTGTTGGGCTAAGTTAAATTCTTTACTATGCACTCACCAACAACTGATGTGATGAAATTTTGTTTACTAAATTTACTATTTTGATATCATATAGAAATACCCAATGAACTTCTATCATTTGTTATTTCAACAGATAGTCAAGTATCAAATAGATAATTACATTTCACAATTACCTGATTTTTTTTTTTTTTTTTGAGAGCAAGAGAGCAGGCACATGAGCGGGGGTTGGGGGGTAGGGGCGGGGGAGAGGGAGAGAATCTCAGGCAGGCTTCAACACCCAGTCCCCAGAGTCCAACTCGGGGCTCCATCTCCTGAGATGACGACCTGAGTTGAAATCAACAGTTGGATGTTCAACCCACTGAGCCACCCAGGTGCCCCTAGACATTTTAATACAAATATTAAAGAACCTTTCCTTTAAGTAACTTAGGGATGTCTAAGTAAATCTACCTGTTGCATTGAGTCGTTTCTTTGCTTTTGTTTGTCAAGAAGGCTGATTTGTACTACTTAGACATAAAATATATACTGTTTTGATCTAATTAAAAACCAGTGTCACATTCTTGACTTATGACCCTCTATATCCAATTCAAATCAGAGATAAAAATATAGCATTGCTCCTTGCAAACTCTAATTACCCAAATGATCCCTGTAAGGCTAAATATATTTCATAAATCTGGATTTTCAGCAACACTGTCTCTAGTGTTCATAGATCAAGAGGACTCTTGAAATAGTTCACTTGGAAAATTCAAATTTCATAACATTTCAAAGCTAATAAGAAATTTAAGTTCCATGTATAATCAAAATGAGACACAAAGTAGTGAGATGACTTGTCCAAGGTGACGTGAAGAGTAAGAGGCAGGAATACAACTTAATCTTTAGTCTTCTAACTCCAAGTCCTGTGAGAGTGTGTGTGTGTGTGTGTGTGTGTGTCTGTGTTTGTGCTAAATCACGACTCCTAAACTGTGTGGATATTAGTAAATACATAGGCATCAACTTGCATGTCAGCTTGCAGCCGATGCCTGAAACACCACGGAGAAGGTTTTTTGGGCTCCCTCTTGAGTCTGCAGCAAAGAGTATTGTAATTCATGAACAGTGTAATGCAACTGGGGAGGGGAAGGAGTGGCCAAGAATTTGCAACATTTCTCATCCCCAAAGTAAGCATATAACTCAAAGGTAATTTGAAAGGATCAGTTATTATCACCATTTGTCTCTGATTTGGAAAACTCTCTTTCTAGGCCTCAGTTCTCACATAAGGAGAAAAACTACAATAATCAATGGTTCTTCTGGTTTTAAGATGTGAAAGTAATCACCTTATGCATGGTGTGCATTTGTAATGTGGAACAGTTCCAGGCACACAGGATTGCTCTTTAATATTGTTAAATGGCTACATGTATTACAACAGGAGGGAGTTAGAGGAGATAAGGTAGCAAGGCAAATTAACACGCCTGAGAAAAATCTGCAATGAATCCTTACGTATAGCATCTCCCCTATTTGGACAAGAAAGGTGGTATTCTGAGATAATTCAGACTTACTCTAAAGAATTTACATGGTGGTAAGAGGGCCCTGCCCTGACATTTATTTAAAATAGGAAATCAATCCCCTATGTGGGAATTTTAACCAGTACTCAGCATCATTTGCAAAACAATCAAGTGCCAATCAAACCATTTTGAATAAAATAAACTAAATCAAATAAAAATTAAACGCGAACATCAATACACTGTTAAATTTAAAATACTGTTAAACTTCAAAGAATGGGAATAGCTTAAAATTAGCATGAAAATTAAGCAAAAACAGCTAAACTGAGTTGTTAAACAGGGCCATTAAGGAGATAAAGTACTGCTCAGGCTATTTTCTAACCAAGTAACAATTTGTTAATATAAGCACATTGGCTGCAAATTAATTCCTTATAATGTAAAATGGGCATTATTTTCATTCTCTTCACTGATGCAAACATCTACCCTCTAAAACCTAGCTTAAAGGAAAACAGGGTAAAGAGAAATGCCATTTTTGTTGTGGAAATCCTCAACTGTGACTTAATATTACAAATAATGATGCTTTTGTTTTTGTTGTTTTGTAAAATCAAGTAGATCTTATTATAGAGGGGAAAAACATCTACAGGGTCACAGAGTTTGTTCCTCCGTATTATTGTGGGTTTGACAATGTCACTATGGTCATAAATAGCAATCTGTAGTTTATCTAACCTACTCTTGAGTATTCCTAGTGATGCGACCTTAGTGGCCTTGGCCTTTTCTCAGCAAATTATTCCTAAATCTAATCAGCCCTACATTTAGAATACTTTCCTAATGTCTGACCTAATGGTCTAGTTTCAGGTTGTTATACCTTGCTTTACTACCCTTAACAACTTTAAAGAATTCCTTTTCTTGTAGGGTATTATCACCTCCCAAGTATCTATGCTCTATCATGATCATTTGTACGGTTTATTCTCTAAACAGAATTGGGCAAATAATGTTCCCTTAACCTCACTAAAACCGTGCCCTGCAAATCCCCTATCCCTCATAATACTGTGGTCTAGATTCCAGTTATCTGAAGAACCAGAGTGACTGCATTTTTATATATCGAGGTTATGATATGATGTCTCTTTTCTGGTATTGTGCCCTAAATTTGATCTCTTCAGAATGGAAATGAATGTGACAATATTAGTAATGGTAGGTGATCAAGATGACCTTAACCTTCCTCTCAGCTGGACTAAATTTTAAATGGGTTTCTTCTGACTACAGAGTACTTACTTTAGAAAACTTGTAATTCTAGACTCTTTCTCTGGTCCTTTGAGATATATTTCTTTACAACCCAGGGATGTCTTTTGAAAGGATGTGGGAGCCATCCTTTTGAAATGTAATTAAAAAAAAAAAAAAGACAGTATCTTTCTCTCAGTCTCTATTGGAAGACAGGAGCCTAACTTCAATAAGTGCCAATTAACAAACAGATGGCCTAGTCACATTGACCAACTCCTCCCAGTATTCTCTAGAAGTTTTCCACTAGCTCACCTCAGTGCTTCAAAACTTTCCAGCCCTTTGGCTCTTTGTTTCAATGCAGCTGAGTTCAGTTTCTTTATCCAATCCAAATGGTCTTGAATAAAATCTTCCTTGCCTGTTTAATTTGTTCAGTGCATTTTTTCTTTTACAGAGGTAAGGATAGAGGAAGCCTCAGCCACTATCCAACACCAAAGGATTTGGGTCATGATAAGAGTTAAACAAATGAGCTTTTTCAGTATAATATTATGTATAAACGTATATAATTTCAGTATAATATTATGTATAAATTTTCAACTTCGTGAAAATTCATTGAGCTATACATTTATACTTGCCTACTTTTCTTGATGTGTGTTAAAACTTCAATCAATAAGCTTACTTTAAAATATAGTTTGGGGGCGCCTGGGTGGCTCAGTCAGTTAAGTGTCTGCCTTTGGCTCAGGTCATGATCTCAGGGTCCTGGGATCAAGTCTTGTGCTGGGCTCCCTGCTCAGGGGGGAGTCTGCTTCTCCCCTTCCCTCTGCCTGCCTCTCTTTCTCTCTCTGTCAAAAGAATAAATAAAATATTTAAAAATATATATATATAGTTTGAATTCTAGTTCTGTCATTTACAATATTAGGACATTGGGAATGATAATCTAAGTTCTCAGAACCTCAGCTTCTGTATAGGTTAAATGGGAAGAATAATACATACCTCACTGTGTAGTTGTGAGATTTAAATTAACCATATGTTACAAAGTTCCTGGTAGAGTACCCAGTCTCTAGTGGTAGGTAAATAATAGCTGATACTACTATTCATTGTTAGTTTTTAAACAGTCTTTTGTAGTAATTTAGGAAAAGTCACTGAAATAAAAAACAAGTCCCTTATTTCAGCAGCCTTCCAATGGGTATTCACTCTACTTTTTTCTTTTTTTTAGACTCCCAGGTAATTGTGACTTTAATCCATTTGCCTATGAACAGCAATGAATCCTGCATAGTTTATAAGGCAGAAATACTTAAATATAATCTAGTTTTTTAGTCCTATGAAAATCTAGTTTTTAATTAGTGTTGCAAACTTATTAATTTCCTACATTAAATTCCAATTCAGCCAAACCAACTGTCCCTAATCACTGACCCCAGCCCCACCCAATGTCTTAGATTTTTTAGTTTTGTTGATCATTCACTATCTCAATTAATATTTATAATTACATGCCAGACACTGTTCTTTTTTTTTTTTTTAAAGATTTTATTTATTTATTTGACAGAGAGAGAGAGACAGCCAGTGAGAGACGGAACACAAGCAGGGGGAGTGGGACAGGAAGAAGCAGGCTCCCAGCAGAGGAGCCTGATGTGGGGCTCGATCCCAGGACTCTGGGTCACGCCCTGAGCTGAAGGCAGATGCTTAACGACTGAGCCACCCAGGCACCCCCAGACACTATCCTAAGAGGTTGGAAAATCATAGTTAAAAAGACAAAGTCCTTACCTTTTGGAACTGAATTTATAGTGGTAGAGTCAACAGCCAGGTTTAAACAAATAGATCATTGTTAATTTCACTATTATGAAGAAATTTTAAAAATATAGAGAAGGGTTATTGGATGGCCATAAGAGATGCTGATCAAGAAAGTACAGAGATTTGAAAAAATATTTTTTTTTAGAAAGAGAGCCTTGTAAATAGCTAAAGAAAAGTGGTTCTAGGTAGAAGCAAAAACTGTAAATACCCCACTGCAAGGAAAATCTTGATCTATGATTGAAGTGTAGGAAGCAAGGAAGAGAGTCATGTGATGAGGTCTGAGACATTTAAGGACTGATCAGGGAGGGCTATGATCAGAAGTTGTATGATTTTAACCAGGCAAGGATGTAATTAGATTTACATTTTTAAAATGCTCAGCATAGCTTATGTGGAGATTACCCTGGAGTAAATACGGATCAAGAGAAGACATAAGGAGACCAGTTAGAAGAC
This sequence comes from Ursus arctos, assembly GCF_023065955.2. Taxonomy (NCBI): domain Eukaryota; kingdom Metazoa; phylum Chordata; class Mammalia; order Carnivora; family Ursidae; genus Ursus; species Ursus arctos. The sequence continues at coordinate 15,824,309 of NW_026622875.1, read as the reverse complement.
TGTTTAAGTACCCCAGGCAAGAGATGGTGGTGGCTTTGTCTAGGGTTGTAATGGATAAGATAATGAAAAATGATCAAAGTCCAGATGTATTTTGTAGGTGGGGTTAATAGGATTTGATGATAGATTTGATGACAGTGAAGCTTTAGAGAAAAAAAGAAATAAGCATGACCTCTAGGTTTGGGCCTAAAGAATGGACTGAAGGGTAGTACAATTAAATGAGATTGGGAAGGCATAAGATTGGGGTGTGTGAAATAAAAAAATATATATTAGTCTCTGTCTTCAGTTCTTCCCAATATTTGAGTTTGACCCCATTCCTGATACAGAGTTCCCAAAACCCTTATAATTTCTTGGGTGATAGGTATGTCTTTTGTTCTTACAACTTTTGGTGGGCTGCTGGATAGGTATTAATCAGTAGAAAGACAAAGCCATGATTAGAAGCTTGGAACTTTAAGCCCTACCTCCTATCCTCCAGAGGGAGGGGTAGGGGATAAAAAATGAGTTAATAATCTGTCATGTCCATCATGCCCATGTGATAAATGTGATAAAGCCTTCACAAGAACCCCTAAAGTACATGTCTGGAGAGCTTCTAGGCTATTGAACACACCCATGTGATGGGAGGGTGGCACATTCCAACTCCGTGGGGATAGAAGCTTCTGAAGTCAGAACGCTTGTGAACCTTGCCCTATGTATTTCTTCATCTGGCTGTTCATCTATATCTTATATCCTTTATAAGAAACTTCTAAATGTGTTTCCCTGAGTTCTATAAGCCATTCTAGCAAATTGTTGAACCCAAGAAGGAGGTCCAGGGAACCCTGATTTATAGGCAGTCAGTCAAGTACAGGTGATAACCTCGGATTCGAGATTGACATATGAGTAGGGGCAGTGTTATAGGACGAGCCCTTAACCTGTGGGATCTCACTGTAACTCCAGGTAAACAGTGTCAAAATTGAATTGGATTTTAGGACATCCTGCTGGAGTCAGAGAATTGATCAGTAGCTGGTGTCAGAAGTATTCAGTGTAAGAGTAAAGGAAAACAAAGACTCTTTCATTAAACAGTGGAATATAATCCACAGTATAGCCTGAGGTGCCAAATAATTCCCTCTTCCTCTATCGTTTGGCCTATTTTAGTCTTGTCCATTCTTCTACAGCCAGGTCACAAATATTCTCTTTTCCTAATGAGCTTCACTTGTAATTAGAATTTAAATTTGTGTAACTCTAGAGTTTTGCCTTGTCCAACTGATAATTTTAATCTCTGTGGCTGATTTTATGTACTCACACTATAAATAGATTTTGAAGCCCTTAAAGCCAAGGAATAGACCTATTTACATTTTTTTAAAAGAGATTTTATTTATTTGACAGATAAAGACACAGCAAGAGAGGGAACACAAGCAGGGGGAGTGGGAGAGGGAGAAGCTGACTTCCTGCTGAGCAGGGAGCCCAATGCAGGGCTCGATGCCAGGACCCTGGGATCATGACCTGAGCCGAAGGCAGATGCTTAACGACTGAGCCACCCAGGCACCCCTATTTACATTTTTTTTTTAACTTTCAGCATTTATCATGAAATCTTTAAAACTATCTACAAGTAGAAAAAGTGTTAAATAACCATATTCTCATAACTTAACTTCAACAATTAGCAATTTAATACCAATTTTGTCTCATCTATATAATCATCTTTTTCTCTCCTGCCCCCACTGGTATTTGAAATTCAATACCAGATATCATATAATTTCCTCTCTAATAACTTCAGTATATTTTTAAAAAGGTAACAAGTTTTTTTAATGTTACTAAAATAGGCCCAAAAATGGACATTAATTTTTTAATATTAAATATATTATTGTGTCACAAATACTTTTTTACAGATTTATGTGTTCAAATCAGGATCCAAATACACTTTGGTATTGGTTGATATGTCTCTCAAGATTCTTTTAATTTATAGCTCTACCTCCATTTCTCTCTCTCTCTCTCTCTCTCTCTCTTACGTGTGTGTGCATCTGTGAATGAAATTTATTCATTATTTATTCATTTAAGGAACCAGGTCATTTGTTCTATAAAATTTCTTATAGTCTAAAGGTTTGCTGATTCCATCCCTGTGGTGTCATTTAATATGTTTCCCATATATTTTCTGTTGGAAAAAATTGGATAGGAATATGAAAATACTAGGGGCCTGAGCTATGCCAAAATAACTTCCTTATCCCAACAGAGACTCTATTTTAAAATGCACAATTTTACGTTTGTATTCTGTGTTCATCAATAAAAAGACCATGCCTTCTCAAGCATATGATGGAATGTTTTTAGACTATATATTGCATTTATGTATACATAGCCAAAACTTCAGTTTTATCTCATTTTTTGCTTCAAAATTTCCTTTATTTTAACACAATAAAGCACCTACTAGGTACCAACTAGGTACTGTACAGTGTTTTAAAATAAAACCTATTTGCCTCTAACATTATTATTTTAACTTAAAATAAATATTTTCAATACTTATTTTGCTAAAATCAAGGTGCAAAGAGGTGTTTAAAGTTGTATCAATAAGTCTGAAGTGGAATTGAACTAAATGAATTTGAATTTGTGTGTCATTTCTCTTTGAGTCCTTTTTGCATTAGATTTTATTCAGAGATCCTTTTGTGAAACACTTAGTATACACAGTGTAATTGACTTTTTATACCAGCTGAGAAAGAACAACAGGGGACTCATATCTAAATTAAAATACATCTCATCCAGGTCTATAAAAGAACCAGCAGTGCATTCAAGTGTGAGGAACTCGGTTTGGGAAAGAAAAGTTGAGAAACTCAGATTCCTGAAAGCAAGGATGTTTCAGCCAGGTGAAAGAGATACTGCCCCCTAAGAAAGAAAACTGTTTTATCACCTATAGTTTCCTAGGGCTGCTATAACAAAATATCACAAATCAGGTGGTTTTAAAACAACACAAAGTTACTCTCACACCCTAGAGGCTAGAAGTCTGAAATCAAGGTGTTGGTAGGGCTGTGCTCCCTCTGAAGCCTTTAGGAGAGGCTCCTTCCTTGCCTCTTCCAGCTTCCAGTAGTCGCTGGCATTTCTTAGCATGTGACAGCGTAATTCCAATCTCTGCCTCTGTCTTCACATGGCTAGAGCTCTTCTGTGTCTCTTCTCTTCCTCTTACAAGGACACCAGACATATTGAGTTAGGGCCCACCCTAATCCATTATGACGTCATCTTACTTTGATTATATTTGCAAAGACCCTATTTCCAAATAAAGTCACATTCACAGGTACCGATGCTTAGGATTTCAACATATCTTTTGGGGGGATGCAGTTGAACACACAACATCGCCCTCCCTTGAGATGTATGAGAATCAGGACAGCCCAGGCTCTTGAATTTTCACCTTGCATAAATTATTATGTACCTGGGAGCATCACTTTTACAAGGTTGGTTTGTAGCATTTATCAATATACTAATTAGCTTCTGCAAAAAGCCATCTGCTTTAACACAGGGAACAATAAAAGGTGAAATGACACAAATTATTAAGTAGGTCTGAACTGTATTTCTTTGATCTATGAAGGCAGATTTATCTGTTTTACCCAGATCAAGTTCTCCTATGGATATGCAAGACAGGCACAGAGGATATGACACAAAAAAAGGGCAATCTAGGACTCACATTTTTTTTAAATATTTTATTTATTTATTTGAGAGAGAGAGGAAAAGTATAAACAGGGTGGGGGGAAGGGGCAGAAAGAGGGAAGAAGCAGACACCCTGCTAAGCAGCGAGCCCAACATGTGGCTCAATCCTATGACCTGAGCTGAAGGCAGATGCTTAACTGACTGAGCCACCCGTGCGCCCCTAGGACTCACAATTTTTTGACTTTATGATGGTGTGAAAGTGATATGCATTCAGTGAAAACTGTACTTTGAATTTTAAATTTTGATCTTTTCCTGGGCTAGTGATACCCATACTGTCCCATGATGCTGGGCAGTGAGTTGCAGCTCCTAGGCAGCCACGTGATCATGAGGGTGAACAACCAATACACTTAAAACCATTCTGTACTCATAGAACCATTCTTTTTTATAAAATAGGCATTGTGTTAGATGGTTTTGCCCAACTGTAAGCTAATATAACTATTCTGAACACATTTGACATCAGCTAGCCTAAGCTATGATGCTTAGTTGATTAGATGTATTAAATGCCTTTTTGACTTAAGTTATTTTTAACTTATATAAGTTGATCTGGATGTAATCCATCATAAGTTGAGAAAGATCTGTACTTTTATTAAGGGAGAGTCTTGCTTTTTTAATTTGTGTATATGGTTGATTGGTTAGTTCTGTTTTTCTAAAACACTTCTATTAGAGTTCAGTTCTCTTTACTGCCCCAACACATTGTAGAGAAGGAAAAATAAATTTCCCTCCACCCTTCTTAATTCTTAGATGAGATGCCTGCAATAAAATATTAACAAGAGGAAAACAAACTGAATTTTGACATGTATACCTCATGTGTACATGGGAAATACCCAGGAAAAAATGACTACTTCCCCAAGGTGGCTTAGAATTCAATTAAATACCATTTTAATAGGGAAAGGGGAGGGAGGGATGTGGGCCTCTTAAAGGAGAGTAAATTATTTTAGGAAAGATGAATGAGTCCTTAGAAGAATAGATAGGAAATATGATAGTTTATGACAAAGTTTGTCTGGGTCTCCTCTCCTGTGATAAGAGTCAATCTTCATTGATGAACCACTTTGGAAGGGACCTATGACAGTTGAGTTTCTTTTGGAGCACCTGTCTTTAGGCAGATAAGGAGAGTTCAGAGAAAACCTCTCCTTGCATTTGGTGTTTTTGAAGTGACTACAGTTCAAAGTAACCAATATACCAAACTGGCATATTTGGGGTGTCATATTCTGCTGCCCTCCAGCATCCAAAAACTCCTTATAGTCACCTGCTTAAGTCAACAGGATCCTTGGTCAGGGCATTCTCCAATCTCCTCCTGCCCTAAGCTCTTTCTTTGTCTTTAGTAGTGTGGGGATCCACTCAGACCTTCAGATTTGGTATGAAGATGATTTTAAATTGAAGACATTTGAGATGCAATAGATGCAAAAAAGAAGCCTCTTTGGAGCTTCCCTCATCTGACTAAAGGGAGAATCTTTAGAGAGTGAGGCTGTAGTAAATCCCCTTTTCAGGAGCAGTTTCACAGCCAGAAAAGAGCTGGACCACTGGCACTGGGGTGAGAAATTTCAAACAAACGTTATTACTTTCCATTTGTTTCCCTAAAAACCCATTTATCAGTCTCCCATTAAGCCCATTTATTCTTCCTATAGAAAGCTTGTCTCTCTGCTTCCTTTCCCTTGTGAAGTGGGTATATAAATCCCTATCTCTAGCTATTCAGGGAGCCATTTCTTTTGTGCACTCATATGTGTATGAATACATTTTGTCTTTTCTCTTGTTAATCTGTGGCCAATTAACTGCATGCTCCCAACCATTTGAACCTATGGTAGAGAGAGTTCTCCTCCGACAGTAGTGAAAACAGATCAAATTCCACTATAAGAGTTTCAAAAGAAATACTGAACCCAGTTGGGCAGAAGAAACAAGGAAAATGAGACGGGCTGGCAGGAGATCCCTGGTTAATAAAAAATGTGAAAAGAATTCAGAGACAGAAAATCATAGAAAGAGGAAAAAAGAGTAAAAGGACTTCGCTTTATAAGTTCTGGCTTCTGTATCTTGAACCACAAAGAAAAAGTGAACTCTATCCTGTTCCTCAAAGAGTTGGAACAGGTTCTAACTTATTGACATTTTAAAGAGCTGTTGATTGACCTTACTCTCCACCACCTTTCTTCCCCTTCTTGGAAGATTATTAGGAAGTTAACACCCACACTGCCCACTTAGCCACTGTGCAGCTCATAACCTTCCCTTCAGCTTATTCACCATACTTTCTATATCTCGCTGACTGGCAGTCCTTTTCCTGTGGTACACCTATTATTAATACAACAGAAAGAATTGCTTTCACAAAATGTCCAAGTATAATTGATTACACTTGGCTTATTTCCATTTAAAAAAAGGCAATTGACTTTCACTTTTCTTCCAACTATATTCTTGCATAAATAAAGCTTTTCTTGGTAGCCCTAATATAATGCAGAGCGTGATGCATATTTTCTATGGTTAGTGAGCACTTTGTTTCAATTGCTTCCAAGGGAAATACATTTGGCTCCAACCTCTGGAAAGTTAAGCAATTAATAAAAGTGTCAGATAAATGGTATCAAAATCAAACCTCAGTTGAATACAAATGGACAAACACACAGAGTGCCTTTGATATTTAACAGAATCAATCTCAAAGGCCACAAAGTGATGACCACTGTTATTAACAATAATTAACTGTGACATTGCGATTAGCTTGTTTCACAAGTGTCATAAAAATCTTCATATACGATAAGTACTTTTACAGTTATGTTAGTCATTAATGTTGAGGTTTCTTTTCTCCCTCCCTCCATTCTTCTCCCTCCTTTTCCCTCAGTTCCTCCCTCCCTCTCTGGTTCTTTGAGTTTTATCAAGAAGTTCTCATAATTTTCAGAGATCTGTGCAAAATGAAAATGTGGGCCCCTTGTTCAAAGAGCAGGAAAAACATGCCATTAAAGTATTAAAATATAAAGTTTTCCTTTAAGAATATTTTTTTACTTATGTAATGAGATAACAGTGATAGATGAAAAACAACATAAACTTACAAATTGCAAAAAAAATGTATTTCACTTAACAATACAGCATTGTTTATATTAATAGAAATATAATTTTATTATGTGAAATGGACTTCCAGGAAGAGAGACAATGTGAAAATGACCCATAGGCAGACACAGACAAAGACCATTCTGGTAGGAGTGAAACAGGGACTCTGTCTGCAACTTTCCCTCCATCTCTTTCACCTATTATGAGAACCAGGTCTTGGGGTCACCCAATAGGACTGGCTCCCTTAATGGAAAAGAAAGGGGCTGAGTCCCTGTAACTCACTTGGAGATGAGGGCCAGGCCTCCCAATCTTGGTCTTTCTCCCTACCTAGGGCTACACATCTCTTGTTTGCAAACTTAGGCCTCGGATCTGGATTCTCCTTAAGACGAAGGTAGGGAGAATGCCAGGAGGGTAAGAAGGGAAGCTGCCTTGGTGTACCCCAGCCAAAGGTCTCTCATGCTTCAGGCAGCTAGGTGCCATTCTGGGAGCAGAGAGAGATGGTAGGAAGATGTGTGACCATAAGGAGGACTCATGGTTCTTGCTGCTGCACCCACAGCACCTGCATTAATTCTGTTTACCAGGCTCCACTAGATCTGCAGTAATGACACATTTCCAGAATGACAGTGGCAGAGTTAATGAGGTTAGGTCACAGAACAGCCCAAGTGGCAAAGCACTATACTTGCTATAGGGGTATGGAGTCAGACCCTAGCTGGTCTGTGGAGCCTAAGTTCCATGGACAGATGACCCCTACCTCCTGCCACCTACCTCTGTAGTTCTGATTCATCTCCCTCAAATCACCCCTATAGCCTCATGGTAAGGAGAATTCTCTATGACCAATTGACAAAAGACTAAAAGATAAACCCTGGCCCTGGTTCACAGATGAGTAAGCATAGCATAGTCATAGACGCTAAAAATGGATATCTTCCAACTACAGTCCCACACATGGGCGGCCCTAATGTACAGTGGTGAGGGAAAATCCTCTATCAATATACTTGACAATTAACTCTTTTGGTAAGGAGAAGTGGCCTGACATTAGGATACATATAGATTCCTGGGAAATAGAAAATGGCTTGATTTGTTGGTCAGGGACCTAGACAGATGGAGCTGGGATTACTGGATACCAAGGGATCAGAGAAAGAAGCATGTGGTAGAACCTCTTGGAGTGGGCACAAAGTTTACAAATTTTTCTGTCTCAGAACGCATCCACAACAGAGGAAGCTCTTAAAGCTAGGAGGACAGAATGAGTTGGATAGTAGATATGAGTCAGACTTGGTCCTCGGTCACTCCTGCTCTTGTTCAATGGGCTCAAGAAGAAAGGAGCAATGGTGATAAGAGAGGAGGCTATCTATCAGTCTCACATCCTAAGCTTCCTTTCACCAAGGCTAATGTGGCTACCGTGGCTGGTGAATATTTGATCTGTAAGCAGTAGTGATCAACACTGAGTACTAAGTTCCTACCCATACATGAGCTTCTCTGAAGAGACCAACTAGTCACTTGATAGCAAGTTGATTACACTGGACTCCTTCTGCTTAAGAGGTAACAGTATTTCATCCTTACTAAGACAGATATGTGTTTTGGCTATGGGTTTGTCTTCCCTTACTCTCTAGCATCATATTTGAGATCACACAGAGTGCCCCACCTACTAGCATGAAACCCTCAATGAGATAGCTTTGGATGTAGGGTGAGGTAATGGATAAAGGACCACAGGACCCATTGACTCAATCATACAGCACATCATGATAGGTTCTTAAAGTCTCAGCTGAAGCATCCGCAAGCTTGGGATGGTATTTTTCAAAGTGTGAGACGTGCTTCCAACTAATGGCTATTATATGGAGTTGAGTCTCAGACAGTTAAAATACAATGATCTGAGAACCAAAGGGTGGAAGCAGCAGTGGTTGTTCTTGCCATCACTCAGCGACTATTTGGCTAAAGTGTACTTACTGTCCCTAAAATTTTAGGTACTGCAGGATTAGAAATCCTGGTTCCCAGAGTGAGAAATTGTTTTCCCCAGGAGATACAGTAGAGTTCCACTAAATATAAAGCTATGCTCTTCATCTGGTCATTTTAGGGTCCTCATAGTGGTAGGCAAGCAGGCAAAAAAATTATTGTACTATGAAGGTAATTGACTCTGACGATCATGAGGAAATAGGTGGGTGCTACATAAAAAGGGCAATAAGGCATATGTTTAGAATTAGAGGATTCACTGACATAGCTTTTAGTGTTCCAGTGCCTGGTAATAACTGTGAATTAATAATCATAGTAATCATGGTTTAACAGGGGAATGTAATCAGTATATCCCTAAGGAATGAATGCTTGGCTTATCCACCGAGCAAACAACCTAGACCAGCATAAGTGCTGGCTAAGAGTAAGGGGGAATAAAGATTGATAGATTGTAAAGGAGTGAGGTAAAGGGTATGGTTTACAAATTATGACCTGGAGACCAACTGTAGCAGCAGGCAAAACCACAACCCCATTTTTGTCTTCATTTTCTATCATTTTAAAGGATATTTTATTTTTGAAACAACAACTAGCCATCATCTTAAAGAATCAGTGACCAAACATAGTAAAGTTAAAGTGGAGTGTGAGTGAATATGAATGGGACATCGGGTGGCCCATAACACACCCTGTATTGTACCGCCATTCCCCTTCAGCACTTACTGTTCTCATACAGCTTCTTAACGCAAGAGCCCAAACCCTGAGGAAGTGCTGAGGAGCATACTCAGCCACAACATGGCAAAGGCTGGAAATGCTGGGAAATTAATCCCCACCCCACCCCAATCCCCCAAGGAACAGTCTTCAATCAGTGATGGATAAGAGCTGTAGGATAAATATTCCAGCTTTCTAGTAGCTCTGATAGAACAACTCTCAGGGATGAATTGCACTATCCCTTAGAGGCCTCCGTCAGGACTGAACTTTATTTGACAACAGCAGTAATCTGCTCACTAATGTAACTTTACCTGCTTTCTTCCCTCATGGACTCCCTTCCCTACTTTCCTACCAATGGTTTCTTGGATTATTTGCCAAACTGATTACCTGCACGTGAATCCTTATTTCAGAGTCTGTTTCTGGAGAAGCTAATCATGCAGAAGCATGGGAAGACTATCAACTTACATAAAAATCAAGTGAATGATATGTACCAGAAAAAAAATTACCTTTCTTTAAGAAATGAAAAAATAATAATTTTATTCTTAAATATAGAAAGAATATAAAATTCTATAATTAATCATGTAGGACCTAATTTCCAATATTTAGAGCAATTAAAAGAGACACCATAATAGGAAGAGATTAGTGCAGTCTTTACTGAAATGATCTAAGCAAAGGGAAATATTAGATGTGTTCACAGTTAGGAGAGTTCCGTTATGGAAAAAAAGGCATGCTTTAGTTAAATATCTGATTTACATCTTATTCTTTTGTCAAATCAGGAAAATTAATGATTTAGATAATTGTTGATGAGGCAGAAGATTTTGGCATTAATCATTGACATAATATGTTTCTAAGATTTGTTATAAAGCACTTTTCTGTGTTGGACCAGCATGTTGGGCATAAAAATAATGGTGAAAATTGGGCCCCATTAGATAGTGTCTGGTTAGAAGCCTTACTATTAATCACTCTTCATTCATGCATTTCTTGAGGCAGCTGTACATACAAGGATCTTCTTTGTAGAGGCTTATGCTTTTCTAGATGATAAAAGTGGCTGACAGTACTTGTAGCATTTGTCTCAGACTCAAGGTCCAAGAAAAGCTCCTGCCCTACTAAACCCAGATGCAGACCTAACATCACCCTGATGCTGTCAGAAAGGACGACCATGCTGAAGCACACACATGAAATGAAACAAATAAAGATCTGTGAAAAGGAAAGTACTAGAGAAAAAATAACTATGGGAGAGTCAAAGGAGATTCAATGCATGTCTAATTTCTAACTGAAAAAAGAACAAATTAAATAGACAAGAATATTTGAAGATAACATAGAAGACAAATTTTCTGAAAATAAAAATAATTGCATCCATAGACTAAAACCTCTTTGGAAAACAGTGGTTCAGAGGACCTCTTGCAGACTGAAAAATCAAAAAGATCACTGGAGAATTCTAGAGGGAAATTTCAGCTAAAGGGATTAACTTCCTAATGCACTTGTGACTTAAGAGTTAAGTGTTCTGCTCACCCCCAGATTCAAATACTAAGACCTATCCTGCATTTTGAAATCTTTGCAATCCATTTGCTTCTCCAGGTGTCTAGTATCTCTACCTTGGTCTAGGTAATTGCATTTGAAGTACTGTACACTTTTTCTCTTTGGTCTCATGCCCCCTCAAATTCTTCTCCATTGTAGTCGGAGTGGTCTTTCTAAAACCCAACTATATTAAACTTTACCTGAGCCTTGTGATCCTGGAAAACAGCAATGTTTACGAAGTTCCCCCACCCCTGGGGTGCCTGGCTGGCTCAGTCGGTACAACATGGAACTCTATCCCTTGAGTTTGAGCCCCATGTTGGGTGTGGCGATTGCTTAAATAAATAAGAAAAAAAAAAAAAAAGAAGTTCCCCAACTCTTTTGTTTTCTAGGATATGGCTTACTGCAATGAATCACTCTTCCCCATTTGACCTAGATAAATCTCACAGATGCCTTCGTGTTTTACTTATGACAAAACTAGACAGAGACCTTCCAAATTTTCATTCTTTGCTTCATAAACAATTAGCTGAACTTCTTGTACCCATTATCAATCTGGATAAAATACCTGCTAATTTCATTTGGCTAAACTTGGTTAAGCTTCCCTTCCTCCCCCAGGTCCCTGAATTTTGATCCTTCTTCAATATAAGCCAGCATAAAATTCCTTCTGAATGACCCCTTCTAGGAATAGGCTGACCTCGGGGTAAACATTCTCTAATCTATTAACTAAGCATGCTATTTTCATCCATTCATCTTACTTCCCCAAGACTGATTTTTTTCTAACCTTGTTCACTCCTCACTACGAAAAAAAAGCCCTTTCCTATCTGACTTTTGAGACACTTGTAGCTCTCATTGTTGGGGCATGCTTCCTATTAAATAATTTTCCTCTTTCTGTTGCAGTGGTCTGCCTCTTTCATTGCAAAAGTCTCTCCTTATCTGATAAAGTCTGGATTTGCTTTTATTTGACAAACCAAAATCTGATCATTCCATTCCCCTACTTAAAACCTTATTGGCTTTTCACTGTTTTTTAAGATAACACCCAAATTCTCCTTGTTTACAAGTCCTTTCCTGGTCTAGTTTATCCCATCCCTATACTTCTAAAATTTTATCTCTTCCTTTTCCTAAACCACCTCCCTTGCTGTGCATCTTTCTCTAAGCTCCAGTGATCTTGTAAATCTTTCCCATCCCTTAAGTCATTATGCTTTCTCTGAAATTTGGACTTTCCAATTCTGCTCCTCCTTGTCTTGCCCTCAACTTTCTGGATTTATCCTGCTTACCTCTCAAACCTCAGGTTTGACGGTCCCTCACTCAGGAGAACTTCCTGGACTTCTCACGTGAGGGTTTGATTTTCCTTTAAGTCCTTATAAAAACTTAGTGTACGTTTCCTCTCATACTGTTACTGTAACTGCTTCTTTAATGATGTTCTCTATCATTAGACTTTCTACCTCAAGAAGACAGGGACTATGTGCTTTTTATTGTTGCACCAATAGTGTCTGTCACATGGAAGACACTCAAATATCAATTGTATCAGTACAATTAAGTTGATAGCTTTGACACAAGAGAAGTAAAAATCAAAATAGTAGAATCTGCTTCCAGCAAAGAAGAGTTCATTCATACTATTTTGGTTACAAGTGACAAAAAAAAAAATGAACCAGGATGACCTTAGGCAAAAGATAAAAGTGTGATGATTAGCGATTTCATAAGAAAATTAAAGAATAAAACATATGGATTACTTAGGGCTCTCTCAATAGCAAACTTCAGGAAACTCAGCTCAACTTACTTTAGTTTAAAATCTTCTGGAGTAAGTTTACTTTGGTGAAGAAGCTTATCTGGAGGGTTCAAACGGTGATCCAAAATCTGGTTTGTTTCTGTGGAAACTTCAGTCTCTGGTCCCATGGGGTGGTGAGATGGGAGGAACAGAGCTCCCCACGATGGGAGGAACAGAGCTCCCCACCCTCGCAACTCTAAGGTCAGTCTCCAAAGCAGCTTTACTTTTGTTTTTTGTTTTTGTTTTATTTTATTTTCCCAGTTGTCTTATAAAAGATCTTAAATCCACAAGCATAGGATTTTCATAACGGAACTTGGTTATGTGTCCTGTCTGAACCAATCTCTAAGATGAGAGGAATGTAATTCCCTGTTTGGTTTAGCTTCTGATATATACTCCCCTGCATGTGAAGGTGGAACCATGCCTACACTTCCCCAGTGAGAGTGGGAAAGAGCTAACTCTCTATCCCAACATTAGTGCTACTGCCAGACCAGCACCAAAAGCAGAAGAGGCAAAAGACAAACGAGCCCTACAGGTGGTCATAGATAGAGATGACCTATGGGAAAATAAACCTAAATATCCTCAGGATATGCTTCTTCAACCTGTGCTACTGCTCTGCACTCTTGCATTCTCCATAAGGGTAAAATCATGGCTCATGCTCATTACCCTTCCTTCTAGTTCAATGAGTGTGACTCATTAATGTTTTAACATTTAAAAACATATTAAGCAATTCATTTCCTTTTCCACAATAAATAGGAAACATTTCATTGGATTTCTAAATAGACATTTAAACAATAAGTTTCCTATAGTAGTTACAGGACAATCATAGGAACAAATACCCAAATCCAATTAGTATGCCATTAAACATTTGTCACACAAGACAACAATAATAATTATAATTTATTATCCTAGAGGAAATCCAAAAACCAAGTGGTAATCAAAATATCCCAATACACTGCAGAGAAAATTTACCATATTCAATTCCTTATATGACCCTGAAGAAGTCAGAAAAAGTAATAGAGTCCTTCAAGCAATCCATAGTACTATTAGAACTATTTTCCAGTGCTGATGAGTCTCTTCTCCAAACTATTTTTAATCCTGAGTTTATGGAACTCTTCTCTCTACCCTTTCCTTATCTTTCCAAGTGCTTGAAAAAGTTCCCTGTAAATAGATTTTAATTGCACTTAACAGCAAATTAATCCTTCCCTTTGGATATTCCATACCACCTCATGAAACCAAAAAATAATTCAAACCCAGCCCACCTCTAATCCCCAGGGTAAGGCCTTATTCTGAAGAGCAAGAAGGCCTCCAATCGGTGAGAGTAACCAAGGTAATTTAAATATGGGTGAATACAGGAACAAATTCCCAGGCTCTGTTACTCTCTTTGTTGAAACCCATTCTTTTGGAAAATCATTTTCTTTAGCCATTGGACAACAAAATGCATTGTCAAGAAATTTTATAGCAATAATTATAAAAGATGTCCATTTGAACCCATTGAGGTCTCACTGATTTTATAACACCCAGCAGACCTCCCTGCAGGAGAACACTATATTTATGTGAGCAATATATGCGAGAATTGAGATCGTAAAATTAAATGACCACATAGAACTGTCATTTATATGATGAGCGCCTACATATGTGAAGGCTGGTTTATTTTGCAGCGTCGGGTTGCGTTAAATGGTCCACTCTCAGTGAATGTTTTTAATCACGCATTTCTTCACTCTTTCTGCAATATTACACTTGAAGGACTGGTAAGCACTTTGCTATGAAATGCTAAATGGTTACTGGCACTGCTATTCTGACAGAAGAGCTCACTAAAATAGAAGTACAGTACATATTGTATGCAATTGTTTTATGAGAGACATTATGGTTACTAGAATAACATTTCACCATTACCAACTGCTGAGAGAAAAGTCATTAAGATATTTGGCGAGCCAGTGCAATTTTTCAACAGAACTATAGTACAAGACCTTAGAACAGCTTCCATAGAGGGAGGCTGGCTGTCTCATAAGAAAAAAAAGACATCAAGTCTGAAGTCTATGTTGTCTGATTTATAGTACTTTATTTTCAGTGTCCAGTGAGGAAGTTACTGGGTATGTTAGGAGTGTCAGAAGAACAACAGGGAATGCTTGTGTAAAATATATGTATATTTCACATACAAGTATTTCTGGTATATGTGTACGTCTGTGATTCTCTGTGTATATGTGTAAAAGATTAGTCTCTTGTGTTAATTTTTATGACAATGTCTATGTTTTAAAGCTCATGTTTCCCAGGGAACTACCTTTGTCCAGAGATTAACTTGTATAATTTGAACAGCAAAGGTCTTCTTTTTTTTTTTAAATGAAAAGACATTGACGGATGCGGGAGAGGTGAGATAGGAAATTGTCTAAAAACACTTTACTCAAATAAAGAATAAAACAAGTAGTTTATTGTAAACATTTAACATTTTCTGCCATTGTTATTGGTGGTAAAACAGGGATGATAACTGTTTTACAAATGTTTTTCCATACACACACACACACACACACACACACACACACACACGTGTCAGTATATACTTATATGTATGTTTATATATAGTATATGTATAATATATGCAAGATAGATAACTTTTAGAATGTTAAGCTGACAAAGTTTACCACCTACTCCTGTGAATTACTTCCATCTCATTACATCAGGAAAAAACATAAGCATTCATCAAAAACAAATATACTTTGGGCTGTGTCTCTACAATAACAAAAAGGACAGAATTAGAATTATATAGTCAAATATGTGACTGTGTATGGATAATTGTGAAGGCGAGACTCAGAAATCTTATCCTCAACACTGCTGTGGTCACCTTAGTAAATGGTATACTCCCATATGCAGAACTTCTAGTCAGCAACTATTGGTTGAATATATATATATAAATAATATATAATAAAATAAATAAATATTTAAATATATATTTATTTATTATATGTATTATATATAATATACATGTATTATATATATGTATAATATATATGTATTTTATATATAATATACATATAATAAATAAATATATATTTAAATATTTATTTATTTATTTTAGAAAGAGAGAGAGCTTGAGTGGGGGTAAGGGCAGAGGGAGAGAATTTCCAGCAGACTCCCCACTGAGTATAGAGATGGAGGCAGAGCTCTATCCCAGGACCCCAAGATCATGACCTGAGCCAAAATCAAGAGTCGGATGCTCTGTTGAATAAATATTTAAAGAAGAACATTGGAGATCTTTTAATAAATAATAGTGTCAAAGAGATATTTTAAATTACCCAGAAAACTGAATTCTGTTCCTGTATATTCAATAATTTTGACTCTAGGTAAAAAGATCTTGAGTTTCTCACAAAAGATATAAAGGGGGGAGAAAAGATAATCAATTCAGTTAAAAAAAAAAACCAACCAGCATTAACAGAATTTTTAATTATTTGGTGTTTTGATGCATATACAAACACCCAAAGTACATGTAACTGATAGAATTTTCATGTTCAAATTGCTCATCATAGCCAACTCTTAGTGTATTAAGCCCTCTATGACGTATTTTTTGTAAGTCAGTTTTTACCTCCCTAGTTACTGATAATAAAACTCATCAATATCATTAAAATAAATGTGGAAATAATCTTATTTTTAAAAAACACTTTTCGGCAGCACTACTCTGGCTGGAGGTGATGTTTCCGAACAAGAAAATTAAGTAAACACATAAATGCTGTCCTCCAATAATCTCCTTTTGATCCATGTGCTTTGTTCCAAGCAACCTATTATAGTATGTTATATAGATGGTATAAATATGACTTATTCTATTTAAAAATAACAAATTTCTTTCTTTACCTGCTCTCTTATGTCCCACTATGGCTATTTCTTTCCAGTGGTAATCAGGGGATCCTTACCTAGTCACTGAATTTCTAGGCCTATTTAGATTCTGGGGGGAATGGAAGAGCTGTAGAGTGTTGTCCTTTCCTTCTACTTCTCCATGTCTGTCTGAGATACAATCTAGATCCATTAAAAAATCAGGTAACTGATTTTTAAATTATATCATGTAGAAGCAGGAAGGAGTTCACTCTAAAGAGAGAGGTGTACGAAACATTGAACTGTCTTTCTTTTTCTTTTTCTTTCTTTTTCTTTTTTTTTATTTCTTTCTTTACTTCTTTCTTTCCTTTGTTGTTATTTCCCTTACTAATATTTCCTAGCGTCATAAGTGGCACATGGCAGGTTGTTATGCAAATGAATGAATGAACAAAGGGATGGATGAATATACAGACAAATGAATTAACCAATAATAGGAATAAATAAATGAAGGAAGGAATAATTTGAATTATTTGAATATATATATTTGGATTATATATCTGAACCATAGTTCCATAATACCTTCCTATATTAAGCACATACATTTAGTTACCTTGCAGTGGAAAACATTTACAAGAATATTATTATGCTTCCTAAATATAGGTATTGAAGATGTTATTCATATTAGATTTTTAAAAAATATCAGCATTGTGAAAAAACCTTAGAGAAACATTTTCACCCAGAAGGCACTGTCTTTGCCAAACTATTAAAAAAAATTTTTTTTGTTTTTTAATGAGGCAGCATACACCTGGAAAATATTGAACGTCAGCCCTTAGAAAAAGATTTTTAACAAAATACATACTTCAGTTAAAAGAGGGCCATGAAAACCTGCCCGGTAAACAAAATGCTTTATTTTTTCAAAGTCTTCAAGGCTTGTGACCCTGGGGAAAACTTAATTAAACTCGATGAAGAAAAAAAAATTATATCATAAAAGTTGAATAAGTCAAAATATAAAATATTCAATTATTATTGCCTATGGGGTTTGTTTTGTAAATATTTTATCCATAGTCAACACTCGGCTTTCTCTCCTCCCCATCTTTTAAGGGCCATCCAGGGAATAGCCCACGCTTCCTCACTCGGTTGCTTGACTTCCTTTTAGTCGTCTTATAATTTATTAAATGATGTTTTTAGAAACATAAGTACTTCAAGTTTCCCTTCTTATCACTTTGTGTGTTGTTCCCTTCACCCACAGAATTGCTGCAATTAGAGATATAAAAAAGACACATTAGGACATCAGTTCATCCTTTGAGGTTTTAGCCACAGTTGTTTTCTTTCAGGGAACTGCCTCCAGTCCTGCCACAATACACATGAAATGCCCTGATACGACATCACTCTCCCACGATGGAGGGGAATTTGTATCATTCAATACATAGAAACACTCTACAGCAGTTCTCATTTATGTTACAATTTCTAAAATAGTATGTAGACATCAGAATTTATCTCATTACTTTTCTACTGTGTGCTTGTTTATAAACTGTGAGCTCAAGGTGAATATGGAATAAACTTTAAAGTACATTAAATATTGATAAGCCTCCAAAAACCGAGTCTATCTTGAAATGAATGGCCTCATGTTTGGATGAATACTAATATTATATCACCATTTTTTAATCAACATCTTAGTAACATTCATCATAGTATCATATTATCTCTATTCCAACAACAGAGTACAAAGTTTTCCCTGTAAACCCAAATTATCAGAAACTGTTAGTATCAGATTCATCTTTTATGATAAACAAAGATATTTCTTTACTGCATAGAGGTTGACTCAAAAGCGCAAGCATTTTTTTATTAATCAAGTCATACTTTATAGGCCAATGGGAGTATGTTATTTAAGTGACAACTTGCACATTTATATTGAATAACATGATTGTTATGTATTTAGTTTGTTTAAATAGGAGAATAATAAGTAAAACAATTATGTAATTATATATAGCCACACACAATCGAAAAAACTGCTTTTTTAAAATTTCAAGTTGCATTTATTCAGGAGTGCATTGGAAAACTAGTTCACTCTAACTATCTGAAGTATAATTACTGAGACTCCCTTGCCTAACGATGTATGAGTAAACTTCAGCTTGGAAAAAAAGAAGAAACAATCTTAAAATATCAATGAGGAGGAAGTCTTGAAAAGGCAAATAAGACATAAAAATGACTTCAAGGAGCATGCTATAGTTTCCTCTTTGAAAAATCAATATTCAATAATCATTTAAAGGAATAAAAGTGGTAAGCAAAAGTGGCAAGGAGAAGTGTTCTGAAGAGTGACTCTGAATTATGAAATACCATTTCATATGCCAGAGTAGTAAAAGTGGAATACTAATTTGGTGCAACCAATTCATCCATTTCTAATTTACACTCCACACTGTGTCATTCATTTACTAATGCTTGAAATATATAGATGACTAACAAGATGACTCTTGTTCATCAGGACAACTCTTGACACCAAAACAGTAATGCAATTATCCCAAAAGCAATAGACTATTACCAAATTGATTTATGTGCTATCTCTAGGATACTTTAAAATTCATAGCCTATCACAAGAGTATAATATAAAATTCAACTGAGAGTTTTAGCTCAGAAAGAAAATCTAGCTACACACATAATTGCAAGTTAATGTTTCAAAAATTGGAAAATATTTAACAGAAAGAACCAGAGTTAATTGAATATTTATCCTCCAAAAAAATAAAAATCAATATTCTTAAATGGCTGTTGGGATATCACATAAAAGAGAAGGGGAAAAGCTGTAGTCTGAAGCTGAGTACTCACAAGAGCTAATATACTATTCAAATGAGATCAATCAAGATGTGACTATTTTTCTAAAATCTATTAGTTGATTTTGACATTAAATTAGAGAGCTTGTTGTTCAAATACTGCAAGATAGAAAACTCACATGTGGTTTAAATACAAAGCTCTTAAAAATTATAATATGAAAAAGATTTATTCACCTGCTTGATAAACTAATGGAAGTATCACATCTAGTATGAGAGATTATTCTCTGCATGGTCTATTATGCTTAATGTTGATATTCATTTGTGGGAAGATGTTATGTTGAGATATTAACTGGTGTGCTTTCTCCCATTCTGTCCTCAGAGACTCCTTCACTTTCACCTTGAAAGCATCTTTGAACCACCTCCTCACCACCACCCATAACAGCTAGACTTGAAGGTCTTGCCCAGGTCTCCTGTTAAGCTGTCTTATTGAAAGGAGCATGGCTAAGTGCTTGAGTGCAGGCTCTTGAGCCAGACTCTAAGATCAAATGACAGCTTTGTAAGTTGAGAATCAATTAATTTCAAACAAGTTATTTAACTGCTATGTGCCTCAGTTTCCTCATATACAAAATAGGACTGTTGTATAAGTGAGATTATATGCATAGATTGCTTAGAATAGCACCTGTCACATAGTAAACATCAAATGTTCATTATCATTGGTTGTTACCATGCTCAAAATTCACTAGTCCCAGTATCTAAACAGATTGAGTTTCTTGCACAATTTTTCCTCTGCTCCTAAAGACTAGACCAAGAGATGCCATGGTCAGGAGAAGAGTAGAGTTAGGAGTTATGCAGAGTATGCGGGGGTGGAGGAAAAATGCTAGAGCAAGGATTCTATACCCCACCTCCTAAGCAGAAGAAAAAAAGAAGCTGGGACAGTCTGAATCCCAAGGTCAGCCTATTTCTAAAAACCACACATCTGGCCCGATGCTTATCTATTCCCTGAGACTCTATCCAGGTCCCTTCTTCACACTCCACTCCCACCCCAATATCAACAAATTTGCACTGAGGAGCCTGAGACTCTTGTATAATCCTTGAGAGACAAGGAGACTTTGATATTCCATGGGGAGGGAGGGGCACATAGGGGAATCCAGCCCTGGCCAGAATGTGTCTAAAAGAACTAGCTTGAAAGACCCTATTGAACAGGTGAGGCAATGGATTGTGCCCTAGCCATACATTTATTGCATTTTTACTATGTTCTAGAACTTTCTACACACATTATCTCTAATTTCCTCTCAAATTCTGGAGTATAATACTTATTTCAGTTCTTCTTTCCTGAATGTAGTGGTGAGATATATCAAAGACACTTAAATTAATATGCAATGCCAAGATTTCTGTTTATGCTTCCTGTAATAAAACAAAGCATCCAAGCATATAAAAGAAGCCCTGCATTTAGAATCAGAAGACCTAAATTTGAATGGGCTCTGCTACCCACTAGTTAGATGATCTTATCAAGTCATATACCCTTTTGAGGCTTCAGTTTCCTCATCTGTAAAATGGACACACTGCATTTGTAACCTTACAGAATTACTTTAAGACCACAGTGACATAATAGAAGTGAAACAATTTTTAAACTATAAAGTGCTATATCCTATCAAGCATAAATCTATAATCGTATGTGTGCTGCTCCCTTGTAAATGCCCCCAAACCACCTCAATATAAATTCAATCTCTCCTGTAAAATGTACACTTATGTGGAGAAATACAGCTTTGAACTTTATCAACAAATTAATAGGTCATTGTTTTTAGGAAAATTCTTTATTATTTTCTACAGAAAACTCTGCTTTAAATGTTTAATGATTAAGATAGCTTATTCCAAAGTTTCTTAATAAAATAACTGGAGAAGTTAATAAAGAAAAAACATTGACATAACTTAATTTTGCTACTTTTTTTTTTTAGGCTCAGAGAAGGATTTTTAAAAAAATAAGTGGTCTCCTAGGATTCTAAAGAAAAAAAACATGCCAAATACATACACAACTCCTGTATTGTGTGGAAAACAGTAATTATAATGTCCTAAAACAGGTACCTATACTGTAATCATACAAATGGATAAAATATGTACTTACTGTATTGAAAAGCTGGAAGATAGGCAAATAACAGCTAAGTTTCTGTCCCAAGTCCTGATAATGACAGTAGTAGGGATGTCTGCCATTCAAAGAGGCCAAATTGATTACAAAGAACAGCCCCAGAGCAGTTTTCCATATTTGATTTAATTTTATCATGTGAACTGGTATTTATTAAAGTCAAATTCTGATTAGTTCAGAGTTGATTATCTAGTTTATAAATTATCTAGGGTTTTTTAAAAAATATATTTATTTATTTATTTATTTATTTTTGGTCTTTTATTCCTTCGGGCTCCTGAGTTTTGGTCATTTTACTGCTAATTAGTCCCTTTTGAATGGTGGGTAGAAGAAGCAAAAAGAAATCCAAAAGATGCTATGCTGTGTCTTAGCAATACTAACAAACTCATTAGAGAGAATTTGGAAAAACTGGTTTGAATTATTTGTAGATTTCTATCCTTCATTGTAATTGTGTTCTTCCTTGTTTTGTCTCATTTAATTAATAAGATTTTATCTCCCTTCTGATAAACGGTAACTCTAAATGTTTTTCTAAAAGTAAATTCATGATGCTTTTAAAAATTCTAATTTTGGTTCTCTGTATTTTATCTTGTAGTACCCAAACATTATTTGTTTTTATTATATAATACACTGGAGGATTATAAAATTTACATAAGTGGTATATAACTCTTCACATTCTATAATTTATTTTTAACTTAATTTTTTAAAAATGTATTCATGTTGGCATACACATGTACACATACGTGCACAGACACGTATACACCTTGCTCATTTTAAAATCCATACATTATTCTGTTAGATGAATGTACGGTATTTATCTATTTTCCCAATTGAGGTAGTTTACTTTCTTCTGGTTTTTTGCCATTATGAATTATGCTACAATAATCATTCTTTTTTTTTTTAAGTTTTAATTTATTTATTTGACAGAGACAGCCAGCCAGCGAGACAGGGAACACAAGTAGGGGGAGAGAGGAAGAAGCAGGCTTCCCAGCGAGCAGGGAGCCCGATGCAGGGTTTGATCCCAGGACCCTGGGATCACGCCCTGGGCCAAAGGCAGATGCTTAACGACTGAGCCACCCAGGCGCCCCTACAATAATCATTCTCGCACATGCCTCTTAATTAATTCATACAAGAGTTTCTCCATGGTATACATTGAGAGTTGTAATTTCTGTGTCATGAGATACATCCACTTTACTATGTATTACCTAACTGATCTCCAAAGATTTGGACTGTTTGATATTCTTATTAAGAGTATCTGAGAGTTTCTGTCTCTCTAGCACTTGTCATTGTCAGGCATTTTGCTTTGTTTTGTTTTCATTTTTTGCCAGTGACAGGTACAGGAAGTTCTTGTATATATATTATTCACAGCAAAACTGAGAGGAGTGTAGAGAGGTTTCCTATACATGCACAGCCTTACCCATTATCAACATACCCCCCCAGTGGCATAATTGTTTCAATCTGTGAACATACATCGACACCAATTGACACTCAAAGTCTATAATTTACATTAGGATTCACTCTTGATGTTTCAGTACATTCTATGCATTTGAACAAATGTATAATGACATGTATCCATCATTATGGTATCGAACAGAGTATTTGCACTGCCCTAAATTCCTATGTGTTCTGCTTATTTATCCCTCTCCTCCCCAGCCACCTACCAACCCCAGGCAATCACTGATCTTTTTACTGTCTCCATAATTCTGCCTTTTCCAGAAAAGTGGAATCACACAGTATGTAGACTTTGCAGCTTGGCTTCTTTCACTTAGTAATATGTGTTCAAATTTCCTCCATGTTTTTCCTCCATGTCTTGCTAGCTTATTTCTTTTTAGCACTGAATAATATTCTATGGTATAGATGTACCACAAATTATTTATCCATTTATCTGCTGAAGGACATCTTGCTCATGTGTAGAAAAACTTCAATCTTCTTCCTGTGTGTCTCTCCTTTACTCTCACACTATGGTCACACTATTGACACTTCTGGCACTTCTGATCACCAAATGTGTGTGGGTTTTCTCACACCAAGCAATTCTCTATGACACCAGCTGGGTGTGCTACAATTTAAGTCAATTCTGACACTTAATAGCTCAGTCCCTTGAGGCTGCCCCCACTTCAGATGCTAATCAGAAGTAGTAGGTTCTCAGGTTAGTACAACTTCTATCCAACTTAGCTATACATCAAAGGTTCCTATGATTTCCTTCTGCTTGGATTCAATTATTTGTTGGAGCAGCTCACAGAACTCAAGGAAACACTTATATTTACCAGTTTATTAAAGGATACACACGAACAGCCAGATGAAGAGATATATAGGTGAGGTCTGGCAAGGTCTTGAGTGAAGGGGTTTCTGCCACTGGAGAGTTGGAGTGTATCATCCTTTGGTATGTGGTTGTATTCACCCACTTGGAACCTCTCTGAACTGTATGTGTTTGGGATTTTTATGGAGGCTTCATCATGTAGGTGTGATCAATCATTAACTCCATTTCTAGCCTCTCTCCCTTCTCTGGAGAATGGGGGCTTATGCTAAAAATTCCAGGCTTCTGACCAAAGTTTAGTCTTTCTGATGACCAGTACCCATTTCAGAGCCATCCAGGAGCCCACCCAGAGTCCTCTCAGTAGAACAAAGGAGACTCCAAGTGTTCTTATCACTTAGGAATTCACAGGAATTTCAGGAGCTCTGTGCCAGGAATGGGGACAAAAACCAAACATATTTCTTACACTACATCACAATATCAGATTTCTTCCAAGTTTTGGCATTTTTAAATAAAGCTGCTATAAACATTCATGTTCGAGTTTTTGTGTAGGATTGAGTTTTCAACTCCTTTGGGTAAATACCAAGGAGTGTGATTGCTGGATCATATGGTAAGTGTATGTTTAGTTTTGTCAGTCACAGCCAAACTGTCCTCCCAAGTGGCTGAACTATTTTGCATTTCCACAAGAAGTTTATGAGATTTCCTGTCACACCACAATCTTTCCAGCATTTGGTATTGTTTGTGTTCTGAATTTTGTCCATTCTGATAGGTGTGTAGTGGTATCTCATTGTTGTTTTAATTTGCATTTTCCTGATGATGAGTGATGTTGAGCACCTTTTCATACACTTATCTGCCATCTGTACATTTTCTTTGGTGAGATTCTCTTATGGTTTTAATTTGCATTTCTCTGATTGCTAGTGAAATTGAGCATCTTTTCATTCATTTATTGGCCACTTTAATTTTTTTCTCCTGTAAATGACCTATTCATATGCTTTGCATATTTTCATTGGGAAGTTGTACTTCTGGTTGTCATTCATGCTCTGCAAATCTCTTCTTTCAGTCTGTGACTAGTTTTTCCACTTTGTTTACAGTTTCTTTTTATGCAAAAAGTTTTAGTTATAACGTAGCAAATATGTCAGAATCTTCTTATATGATTTATGCTTTTCATTTCTCCTTCCTTACCTGAAGGTAATAAAGATATTATTCTATATTTGTCTTGAAAAGTTTTAAAGACTCTAATTTAACTTTGCACATGGATAAATGATTGTCCATCACCATTAATCTAATATCCCACTGCAGAGGAGGAAAAAATGTTTTTCCTCTACTCATCTTAGGTTTTCCAACTGAGGCCCTTTAAATTAGATTGATAAAAGGCAGATTAACAAGAGGAAAACAAAAAGAAGATTATTAACTGTGCATCACACATACATATGGGAGTACTCAGAGATGAGTAACTCAAAGGGATGATAGCATCTTAGCAAAGAACAATCATTTTGTAGAGAAGTGACAAGACAAAGGAAAAGGACTTTGAGCTTTTAAGAGTGGCAGATTGTGGGAAGGCAAAAAATACGGAGAAACTAATGGTAGATAAGGGCTAGTTAGTAAAATGTGTTATGTTTCCTGTGGTGCCATCTCTGGGCTGGTAAGGATCTGGAATTGTCTCTAGTGATTAACTTCTATCCTTCCTGGTAGACAGGAGAAGAGAGACATCTTTACAAATTGATGTCCTGCTTTTAAGCAAATGTGAGGAGGGCAGGGAACTTTACTTACATCTGCTTCTTAATAATCCTGATGCCGAAGTCGTGTATTTTGGGGTGGCCTATTCTGCTACCCTTCACCATCTTTTCCCCCATTCACTTATAATGTCATATCTCTCATCCATAATTATTATATATGAGTGTGTGAATTTCTAGGATCTTTGTATTCCATTGGTCTATTTGTCCTGTGCCAATATTTTTTTGTTCACTTATTAAAATTCCTGATATCTGGTAGGTTGAATATACTATCCCAGTTCTTCAAATCACCTTAGTTATTCTTGGCCATGTGCTTTGGCAGTTTTACTTTTCAAATTCCATGGAAAATCCAAAAAAGAATATTATTGCAATTATATTAGACTTAGAGATTAATTAGGGGTGCATCATTTCCTTCCCCAAAATAAACATATAAATATAACTTTTCATTTATTCAGGTCTTTTTTCATGATCTCTGATAATTTTACTCTATCAGTCTCACATCATACAACTTTTTCTTCTTTAAATAAGATCTTTTATACTGATTGATTTGTTGTTAATCAATATTAATATATTCATTATTAGGAATGTATTGACTATTGCATGCTGTTTATTCTAATAATTCATCTATAGATTCTCCTGAATTCTCAATTCAGGTGACCATATAATTGACAAATGAGAGTTTTAGCTCTTTTTTTAAATAATTATTATTTCTCTAGTTTTTTTCCTTTTCTTTCTCCCTATGATGATTTTCAATCATTGCACTTACTGTTACCTAGGTTTTACTGTTGAATACAAGCCAGGAGAGTAGGCATCCTTTTCTTGTCCCTGACTTAATGGAAATCCTCACCATTTTCTTGTAGGTTTTTGACAGATGATTTCAATCAGATTAGGGAAGTTTTCTATTTATAGTTTTCTTGTAAGTTTTTATCAACCGTGAGTTTTGAAATTTGTTAAAGGAGTTTTCTACTTAGTGTTTTTTTTGGTGGCTTTGCTCATCTTCTGATCATGAGGCTGTGACTATTTCTATCCTGTATCTCAGCAGGAGCCATAGCAGCTGTAGACTTCAAGTAGCAAACCTCACTGTGGTTCCCTTTCTTGAAGTGTACCTTAGGTCCTGGAACCTTTGCCTATCTGTACCTGAAGTCAGGAAGACCCAGCATCTGCTCTCCCAACAATTTTGCATTTTCTTCCATTTCTGGCCTAAAAATATGTTGACTTTGTGTCTGAGAAAGGCCATGTTTTTCTGATATTGTTATTTTATATTTTACCCATTTTTGGTATGCATTTGGAATAAAAAGTTATCAAAATGAACTTTCACACTTTTAAGTAAACAACTATACAAACTTAGTTTTCTTTTTCAGATATTTGATAGCTAAGTGTAATAATTTTCCAGGCCTACTGTAATAAAGTATCACACTGTGTGGCTTAAAACAATAGAAATTTATTTCATAATATCCTTATAGTTTTGGAGGTTAGAAGGCTAAAACCAAGATATCTACAAGGCTATACTCCATCTGAATCCTGGTAGTTTGCCAGCAATCCCTGGCATTCCTTGGCTTGAAGCTGTAGCACTTCAATCTCTGCCTCCATTCTCACAGGGATGTTCTCCTCTGTCTGTCTCTCTCCCCTCCTCTTATGAGGATATCCATCGTAATAGATTATGGGCCCACCCCAATGACTTCGTTTTCACTTGATTAGTCTGCAAAGGCCTTAGTTCCAAGTAAGTACTTCACACGTACTGGGGTTTAGGATTTCAACATATCTTTTTGGGACACACAATTCAATCCACAACACTAGGTGTATGCAGCCATCATTATAGATTGAATTCAATATTCACTGTTATATAAATATCATATAGATTTCAATTTATATATTTGTAACCCAAATATATAGATATATGATAGATAGATAGATAGATAGATAGATAGATAGATAGATAGATAGATAATAGATAGAGACACGTTTACACATATTTCTCTAATTTTCTCTTGCATCATCTCAAATTCTGATCTCCATTTTTTTAACCCTGGTTTGTTTGTCTTAGTTCTTTGAAACAATTTCTCTCTTTGAATTTCGGTTGTACTCCTGATTGTATAACCTAGTAAAAAGCAGTGTCTTAGGGGCACCTGGGTGGCTCAGTCGTTAAGCGTCTGCCTTCGGCTCAGGGCGTGATCCTGGCATTATGGGATCGAGCCCCACGTCAGGCTCCTCTGCTGGAAGCCTGCTTCTTCCTCTCCCACTCCCCCTGCTTGTGTTCCCTCTCTCACTGGCTGTCTCTCTCTCTGTCAAATGAATAAATAAAATCTTAAAAAAAAAAAAAGCAGTGTCTTAGCTTGGGCCACTATAGCAAAGTATCATAGACTAGGTGCCTTATAAACAACAGAAATCTATTTCCCACAGTTCTGGAGGCTGGAAGTCAAGATTATGGTGCCAACATGGTCAGGTAGTTCTGGTGAGAGCCTTCTTCTTAGTTTCAGACTGCCAGCTTCTCCACACATGCCATAAAGAGGAGTAGCAAGCTCTCCGAAGTCTCTTTTGCTAATCCCATTTATGAGGGATCCACCCTATGACCCAATTATCTCCAAAAGACCCCACTTCAAATGTATGAAAGTGTTGAATATCAGTTGTCACTCTAGGGATTAGATTTCAACATATGAATTTGGGGGGAATAGAAATATTCAATATGTAGCAGGCAGAAAGGGTCCAAGCTTCTCATCCTAATAGCAACAAAGTAGTTTGACAAAAATAATTTTTCAACACAATTTTCAAATAATAACAAACAAAAGATGTATGGAGCTCTTTTTCACTAGTAACAATTCCTTCTTGTAATTGTGGAAATTGCTAGTTTAAAAAAATCAGGCATTTAAGACTGATTGAGTAAGGAATAAGGCATAAAAACTCACCTGCAGTAAAATGTCAAAATTTTGTAGTAAACTAACAAATCAGGGAATACCTCTGCTCTAGTATACCCAATAGAAAAATGAAACAACTGAGGAACAGGACTTTTAAAATTCATGGTTAAAATGACCTAAAAATGCACTGTGGAATGTAGTGTATGTAAGTGTGCACTAAAACAATGCAAAATATAACAAACTTGCTATTTATAAATTAAAGATTCTTCATCACTAATAAGTATATGTGGAGTACATGCTATCTGTAAGATCAATGTGTCAAGTTCTTATGTAAAACATTATACTTATTTTAGGTATAAAGCCTGTGTTAAGACCTTGTACATGGGTGGGTGGGGACAGGGAAGATATAAAGTAAATGTGCAAATTTCTTTCATGATCAATAAGTACATTACTTCTATGCTGTCATTTATGCCTCAGGCATTGTTTTATGTATTTGACCAATAAGTTCTAATTTCATTAGTGATGAGTAGAACATCAAAATCAACAAGTATTAAACTATTTAGGGCTTCTTATTTCCTCCTAATGCTATTTTGTGGATGTTTTTCAAAATCGCTTTATGCGGTAAAAATATAAGTCCTTCCATAAGTCAAGACCCCCAGTGTTTATCTTATGAATATATAAGTCAACAGAGAAGCAGTGGCCTATTTCAAGTACCACTGATAGACACTAGTCGATTTGCCTTCATTTTTACCATGACAAAAATACTATTTCTCTGCCTCACCTGCTGGACCATGCCAGCTGGTTAGATACCAAATCTCAAAAAGTACCAATTAAAATAAAAATAGCTAAATCTGGAATAAGTAACAAACTGCAGCTTTGGAACAGTGTGAAAATTTATAAGTGATCATTATCAACACCTGCAGTCTACTTTACTTTTGCTTATGATGACTTGCTGACAATCGTCTAGTAGTAAGTAGCATAAAAGGCTGAAAAGTAAAACAGAAAACTTCAACTTTCTTAGTGGTAATTAAACTCAATTTCTCACCAGTTATTTTCTAAACTAACTAATTTAATATTTATCAATATCAAACTGCATCAACATATATACCCTCAAATATTTCATTATTCAACTACAATTCAACAATAACCTGTGATTATGTATAGTGGAAAAAAGTGTTTAAAAAATCAACAACAAGGTACTTATTAGATCTATTGCCTTGCCTGTAAAATGAGGAAATATGCCTAGCTCAGAAATGTATGGAAAGTGCCACTCTCGACTGCCACATCCAAGGTTAGACATTGATCATGAGGATTTTTGTGATTCGGGTTATGTACAGCCTTCTCTCTCAGGTGTTGATGTAGATTGTCTTGTTCCTAAAACCTGTAGCTTGAAAGAATAGCTGTCTGTCCTCCCTCTATATACTCAGTATATTATGGGGTAATACGGACAGCATAATTGTATAAAGGATTATCATTTATACAAGGAAACAATTGAATAAATACTAATCGGTGGTCCACAGCAATGCAGGAATCTTACAGGATCTGGCTTTAGGAAGGTCTACCATCCCGGGTTGGGAACTTTCAAGATCAGACCAGAGTCTGTTCTTTAGGTGGGAAACCCTTGCCCACCCTCTATTATGGTCCTTGTCTTTCCCTCTGCAAGGTTCTTCATTTCCATCCATTTGAAATGGATGTTAGAAAGTATTCCTTCTTTTCAAGTTGTCCATTTTCTACTTATGCAAGGCAGTAGTGGGCAAATGTAGTTTTGAGTACCAAAATGTCAAAAAGCCTTTGGCTTGGGTCAAGGCTTATGATTTCTTCAGTAATACAATTTTTTTTCAAAAACTTAGTTCCCAGGGGACTCAGGTGGCTCAGTAGGTTAAGCATCTGCCTTTGGCTCAGGTCATGATCTCAGGGTCCTAGGACTGAGCTCCAAGTCTGGCTCTCTGCTTAGCGGGGAGGCTGCTTCTCCCTCTCACCCTACCTCTGCACTTTGCCTTTCTCTCTCTCTCAAATAAATAAATAAATAAATAAATAAATAAATAAATAAAGTCTTTTAAAAAACCAAACCAAAACAAAACAAAAACTTAGTTCTCCTTGCTTCCAGTCAGTTTCAAAAACCAATAACCACCTAAAGTTGTTTTGACCCTGATTTGTTTTTTTTCCTACATCTTCTGACTTCCATCGTCAATATAATTATGGTGACTATAAGGCCATCTGAAACATAAAGATGGGGAAAAAATCACACCTTAATCTAATCTGTGTTCTCAATTACTTTATCAAACTAAGAATTTTGATTAGGCTTTTATTTTTCTTATGACCTTTTAAAATCCCAACTCTTACCATTGATATCTAGAAACAGCTTTTTCAAACTGTTGATCCTAAATTTCTGAACTTTTTTGGATACCTCTTATTTATGGTAGCAAAACCTGCCAATTCTTTCTTAAACTTATTTCTTTCTTGTAGTACCTCATCAAAACTACCAATAATAATTAACACACACTAAAGGTTTTTTTACCCAATAATATTGCCAAGAACTGCTTTCTTAATATAAATTTTGCCCTTCAGTTTACTCCAGGTAACAGTGTGCCAAATGGATTGTCAGCATACAAAAATGAGTTTACAGCTTTCCAGCCTTTTCACCAGCTGTCAATGCCTGTATCAATTGGGGAATTAATATTTTCTTCTTTAACAAACATTACCCAAAATTTCAGAAGCATAACTCCTACAAATGTACTTTTTGCTCATGTTGCAGTCTGATGTGGGTTTCGCAGAAGTCCTGAAAAGTTTCTTAGAAATGTGACTAAGTAAATCAAACTTCTAAGTAAGGCAAATTTAGGACTAAGGGTTTGTCCTTTACTCCCAGCCACATAAAAGAAAAGGAGAGCTTAAAAGATTCTGTAAAATATTTTATGTCTAGGCCTAGAATTAGTGCATTATTTGTGTCCTCTTCTTGTTGGCCATAACTCAGTCACCTGGTTTCACTGAGGTGTCAGAGAAACTGGGAACAATTATCTTTTTATTTGACTAGAAACAAAACCAAAATAACATAGTGAGCTCAGAGTTTTGTAGCTGCTATAAACACTCTTAACTTTTTATTGTTATCACTCATTTAAATGTAATCATTATTTCACATTTAATCTTGAAGAATATTTTCACTGACTATAGAATTCTAGCATAGCAGTGATTTTCTTTTAGTAAATTGAAACCATCATCCATTGATAACTGCCTTCCATTGTGACTGCTGAGCAGTCAGATGTCACTCTAACTATTCTCTTTTGAAAGAATCTATCAACTCCCATTCCTTGCTTTCAAGATTTTCTCCCCTTTTTCTGTATGTTTGCATGTTTGTATGAATGTATCTGCAGTTTTAATAGGTTGTAGTTAAGCATTGATACTGGTTTTTTTATACAAACTGTATATTACTATAATCAAATAACCAGGAGAAGTTCTTCTTCATACAAATATTGCAATTAATAAATGAAGGAAGAAGGATAGAACCAAATCCATTTCATAACTCTTAATCTATGAATGGATTTAAGCAATTCCTTCTACTATTCCTTAACAAATTACCTCAATTTTTTTATGGACTAAAATAATCTTTTATTTTGCTCATATTTTGTAAGTTATGAATTCAGGATGCACTTGGCTGGGCACTTCTGACTTGGGGTCTCTCATGAAGTTGAATGCAATGGGTGGCTGAGGCTACTTCAGATCAGGCTACTGATCTGAAAACTCAGCTGGGCTGACTATCCAAGATAATCTACTCATGTAGCTAAAAGATGATGCTGGCTCTCGATGAGAGCTCTAAATGGGACCTGACTAAAGTATCAAGTGGATTCTTCAGCATGATAGTCTCAAAGTTATCAGACTTGGCATACGGTAGGGGACTCCCCTTAGAGCAGAATTTCTTAATCTTGGCACTACTGACATTTTGGACTAGATGATTCTTTGTTATAGGGAGCTGTCCTGTGCATTGTAGAATGTTCAGCATTGCTGTCCTCCACTTAATAGATGGCAGTAGTATAACCCTCTCAGTTGTGACAACCAAAAATATCTTCAGACATTACCAAATATCCCCTGGGGAGAAGGAAGGAGACCTTAGATCACCTTTGGTACCCTACCGTTGCCCAAGAGTAAGCACCTAAAATATGCTAAGTGGAAACTGCATGGTTTTTTTCTGACCTAGTTTTAAGTCTCATAGAATTATTTCCACTGCATTCTATTGCTTATATGAAAATCACTAAAGTAAGCTGAGATTCATGGGCAAAGCATATACACCTACATCTTAATGGTGGGAGTATCAAAAAAAAATTAACACTTTAAAATAGCCACATTCAGAAAGAAAAAAAGGAAGAGAAAAAAATGAAACAAATGTGAAACTGATAAAGCCTCTAGATCTAACTAGAAATTTATAGAAAACACAGGGAATATGATAAACAACATACAAGAATTTAATGAGCAAAATACAGTCAATCCAGATCATGGGAGGGTCTAAAAATAAAAGACCCGGTTTTTATAACAAATAAAATTCAAGGCCCCCAAAATTACTGAGAAGCCTACAGATTAAAAGAGAGTGAAGAGTAATATCAAACATTGAAATGTATGTACTTTATTTGAATTCTGACTCAAGCAATGAAGAAAAATTATGACACAATTAGTGAATTTGAATATTGACTAGATATTTAATATTAAGAAATTATTCTTAAATTTTCAGTTATGATAATGGTATTGTCATTTTGTTTCAAAAAAGATTCCTTATACTTTAGAAACACATCCCGAAATATTTGAAGTTGAAATAATATAATGTCTGGGATTTGCTTCAAAATAATATGGGAATGAGGAACAGTCATTTCTAATTCTTAAAAATGATATGGATATATGAGTCTTTACTCATAATATTTAGAAGGTGGTCACAACCTCATTCACTAATTTTAGAGTAATCAATTTTTCCAAATTGTTAAATATATTTCAGTAAATCATAAGAGACAATTTTTAATGATTTAAAATTTTTATTTAAATTATAAAATATATACTTCAGATTCACAGAAGTCTCTGGTCCAGGATGGCATTAGAATTCTCACAAAACAGAGTCATTGTAGTCCATAGAATCAGACCTAATTTAATCATTATATTTGGGTCAATTCCAGGAGAATTTTAGAGAGATTCCAAAGGCCTTAAATTCAAAAACTATTTGGGGGTGCACTCTAATGATTGCTCTAAATGATGTAGTAATGGAGAGTTGAAATGAAATCAGGGACTGAGCCCAAAGCTTTCAGGATATTTGGCGTTATAAAAGCCCACAATACAACACCAACCAAGATTTTTAAATGATGGACATTTGAAAACAGTTTCTTATCCTGAGGTCAGATGGCAAAGAGAAAGACAGCTTCACACTGAATAAATGATGATCTCCATAGAGGCACAGCTATGGCTCACAGATTTTATATTCTGGACACTGAGGTCAGTAGCCAGCCATGGGCACATAAAATAGTGGCAGATGGCATTTTGCACTTCATTATAGGCAAAAGAACAGTCATCATAGGAGTCCTAATATATTTTCTGGTCAAAGAAATATTTCTGTAACAGTGAAAAATATCAGTCAGTTCTGACCAGTCATGTTTGACAGCCAGATTTGTAATAAATTGAATATTAAACAAAGTACCATTTTAAAATTTTCTTTGTTTTATAGAGAACAGAAGATAAAAACAGAAATTATAAAAGCTGTTACATCTACTCTCTCTATTAAAGATTAGAAAAATTGAACCAGAGAAACAATTATATACACTATCTCTTTTGGAAAAAACTAGGTCTGGCCTATACCAATAGGTGAGTTCTCAGTCTCTCTACTTTTTTCTTTTTCTTTTATATCATATCCTACTACTAGCTAAGGCCAGCAAGAAAAATAATGCTAGGTTGATTACAGAAAGCTTTTATAATCAGTAAACTCCCGGTCATTGCAGATATCTAAATAGGATCTGGATAATAACGATTGGTAATTTTGTTTAAAAGGGATTCAAACAGCAGAAGGTTGATCGGATTTTATGAGCTATAGTGTGACATCCAATGATGAATTTCTTTTATTCTTTGAAATCATAAAGTTTTTTGACAATCTGCCATGTGCAAATTGTCTATTATAGAGTAATAAACCACTCCATAACTTACTAGTGTAAAACAACAGTTTTATTATGCTCATGAATTCTGTGGATCAGGAATTCAGATAAGGCATAGTAAGCATGGTTTGCATTCTCTGCTTCATGATTTCTGAGGTCTCCATAAAATAGAAACAATACAAATAAGATTTTCTCCTTACAATGCAACAAAACAGAAATCAAAACCAACCAAATAAACAAAATACCTTGAATCCAAAAAATATATATTTTTTCATCTGGAATTAAAAAACAAAAACCAACTCTCCATGAAACAACTCTTGGATAAAAAAAGGAAAAAAAAACACTCTGAAATTACAGAATTTCTAGAACATACTTATAATGGAAATACTATATATCAAAATCTAGGATATAATAAAAGCAGTGAAGTGAAGAAAATCCATAGCCTTACATAAGTGTATCAATAAAAATGATATATTATTTTCTAAATAATATTATTTAGAAGTTTGAAAAATTTGAAAGTTTGAAAAAGAACACAAAAGTATACAAAAGAAACACAAAAGGGGAAACTGTAAGGATAAAAACAGAGATTCATGAGATAGAAATCAGAAAAAGAATAGAAATAACAATGATGATTTTTGAAAATATCTAACAAAATAAACAAGCCATTAGCTAACCTAACTTTGAAAAGATAAGAGCAAATACAAATACACAAACTAAGAAGTAACAAGTGGGAAATAACCTTCAAAATATATATACAAACATGCACACATGCACGTTTATATATATACATGTATACACATACACACACATACACATGTGTATGACTAATTTCTATAATTCAATGCAAATGAGTTTGAAACTCAAAATGAAATAATGGGTAATTTTCTATAAAATATAATTCAATAAAATTGACCACAGTAGAAATAGAAAGCTTAAATAGACCAATTTCCATAGGCACTATTGCAAAAAGTTATTAAAGCACTATTTACATAAAGTCACCAAGCCCAGATGGTTTCACAGGGGAATTCCACAAAATCTTCAGAGACTAGGTAATATTAATATTGGTAATGTCAATACAAATACTAATCTTGAACTGTTTCAGAGTACAAAGGAAAACTTCTGAATTTTCATGAACCAAATAGAACACTGATATCTAAATTTGACAAATATTTCACACACACACACACACACACACACACACACACACACACACACACACACACACAGAGAGAGAGAGATAGCTATGGATCAATCTCATGGAATGTTAATGTAAAATGATCCTATAGGGTACTGGTTTTTATGCCTTACTGGTTGAGTTCAATATAATTATTGAAACATATTTACATCCATTCTACTTTTAAAAAATTATCATCTAACAGTGTGGAGGTCATCCACAGAGATGCCCAGTGAATTTACCTAACAGAGAAAAGTGAACTTAGCAGAACTTACCAGAAAAGTGAACGTCATAGGCTACCTAAGCCATAGAACATGTTTCTTGACTTTCAGAGTGAATCCCAAGCAGCAGTAGAAGTTTTAACTGTTTATTTTGTTTCTGTATTCTGTTCCTGCATTGAATTTGTCTTGATTTTGTTTCTGATTTGCACAAACTGATAAGTTCTTCTCCTCTGGTGCGGTAGCAATGATTGAGAATTTATTCTATACTCTTATACACGTGTTGGCAAACTAATTTTGCAAAAGGCTGGAAAGTAAGTATTTTTGGTTTTGAGAGTCATAGTCTTTGTTCCAACTACTCAACCCTGTCATTGTACTGTAAAAGCAAACACAGACATTATGTAAATGAATAAGCATGACTGGGTTAAATAAAACTTTATGTATAGGCACTACAGTTTTAATTTTTTTTAATTTTCGTGTGTCAGAAAATATTATTTTGATTTTTTCAACCACTTAAAATGTAATATCTATTCTTTGTGAGCCATCCAAAATAGGCAGTAAGCCAATTTGGCCCACAGACTGATTTGCCAACCTCTAACCTAACCATTTGGTGATTACTTGTTCAATGATGATAAACATCTATTTTCTGTGTTAGATAAAAGAAAAGAAAATCTCATTTGTTAGTCTTTTTGATTAATTTCCATTTTGAATTCAAATTGTTTTAAAAATTCTGTACTCATTGGGAAGAATAGCATTTGATGTATGGAACAATGTGTCTTTATGTTTGTGCTTACTTTTGACTATAGCTGAGGTTGTACAACTGATGAATTATGGCATTCTATGTGTCTCTTAGTCTATACTTAAGTCCTTTCGCATGTCATTGTTTTTCTACTTCTGGAAGTTTTCAGTGAATTATCTTATTTGTTTCTTAAATTAAAATAACTCTGTTGAGATTGTTTATAGAGATAAATAAGCACTTTTATAAGTAAAATATTTCTAAAATTCCCAGAAAATAAGAGAATTAAACTTCTAACAGTTTAAATGAGCTGGACTTTAAAAAAATCCTTCTTACAGAAATTGTTAACACAGAAACATTTTGGAAGTGAGACTAGTTTAAAATATTTATTTAAAAATAAGTAGCTATGTCTTTCCCCTGACTTATCAGTGTTAAGTATTGTACAAACATACATTTAATTTTACTTGGGTTTTTATCACATAGATAATGTTAATCTGGATATCCTAAGCTCATACAGTTTTATAGATCAATACACTGACAACACTCTTACATGATATTCAAATTATTAAAAAATATGTTTTAATTTAAATTAAATCATCATGCGAATGAACGTTTTACATTAATAGTAATTTATAGTGTGTTAACTTAAATATAATTTCTAAAACCTTCAATTAATGTTAAATTGAGCAAATTAATAGGTAATTTTTGGATATGTAGATATTTTCCAAATGAGATAGAATACTGAAACATTGATCAAAGACTAATTTATTTTTAAATACTTTTGCTTCTCATTTTTATATGCTACAGAAAGTTTATATCTTTAGGGCATGAATTTATTTGACTAGATTATAACACTTGAGTCTGAAAAGAAGCGATGGAATGTGCTATAATTCACATTATGTTTTGATGAACTTGCTTCCTTGGTTTTTTGATTAATGCCTTCACCTAAAACAAAGGTTAGCAAATGATGTCCCATGGGCCATATGTGGCCAATCACCTGTTTTCGTAAATAAAATTTTATTGGAACACATTCATTTACATTTGTCTATAGCCACTTTCATGCCATAACACAGAGCTGAGTAGTTGCAACAGAGACTGTAGGGCCTGCAAATTCTAAAATATCAGTATCTTGCCATTTATAAAAATGTCTGATGACCCTTACCTTAAATATGAAAGAGTATTCTTTCCCATCTGTGAAATCCACATAAGGAGCAGAGATTCTGTACCTTATGAGAAGCATTTTCTGTATTTTATGTTATCTTTATCATGTCCTTGACTATTAACAAGAAACAGTTTCCTTCCTGATCAAAGAGCTAAGATTCCTTACAATAGTTCCCTCCTTCTATATTTATTTTTAGGAGTTTTGTCAACTTTGATGAAATTGATAACCAAGTGTTGTTTTTCTGGCATTCATGATCCTATTCATCTTAATCAAATGCTCATGTGCCCTTTGATAACTTTCACTTGCTTTCCCAAGATTGGACCTAAATTTAGACCATCTTTCTTTCTTTCTTTCTTTCTTTCTTTCTTTCTTTCTTTCTTTCTTTCTTTCTTTCTTTTTCTTTTTCTTTTTTTGATTTTATTTATTTTTTTGACAGAGAGAGAGAGACAGCCAGTGAGAGAGGGAACACAAGCAGGGGAAGTGGGAGAGGAAGAAGCAGGCTTCCAGCGGATTAGGGAGCCCGATGCGGGGCTCGATCCCAGGACCCTGGGATCATGCCCTGAGCTGAAGGCAGATGCTTAATGACTGAGCCACCCAGGCGCCCCTAGACCACATTTCTTAATTAGATACACAATGTAAGAGCTATATGGGAAAATTATTAAATCAAAAGAGACTCTTAGGTTAAGTTTGCATGCTTCATAAGAAAGCCCATGCTCTTTCTAAACATTATGTTTTTATCTTTAGGAGAAAGACTGATCAAAATCTTTATGAAATACACATTATACCCAATTAGAGATTATTACTCTCCTCCATTCTATTACTAGTTGCAGTCATAAAAGAAACCACAGTGATTAAGTATTTATCATCTACAGATAGCTTTTGATATTCTTCAATGCATGCTTGAAGGTTCTGCTGTACATTACAGACCTGAGTTTATGTCTCCAAAAAGGGCAGTCTGATAGTTTCTTCAACAACTGGTGTTGGGAAAACTGGATAACAACATGTAAAAGAATGAAATCGGACCACTATCTTACACCACTTTCTTACACCATCTTACACAAAAATAAATTCAAAATGGATGAAAGACCTAAATGTGAGATAGGAAACTATCAAAATCCTAGAGGGGAACATGGGCAGTAACTTCTTTGACATCAGTCTCAGTAACTTCTTACCAGATATATCTCCAGAAGCAAGGGAAACAAAACCAAAAATAAACTATTGAGACTTCATCAAAATAAAAATCTTCTGGGGTGCCTGGGTGGCTCAATCGGTTAGGTGTCTACCTTTGGTTCAGGTCATGATCTCGGAGTCCTGAGATTGAGCCCTGCATCAGGTTCCCTGTTCAGTAGGGAGATTGCTTCTCCCTCTGCCCCTCACCCTGCTTGTGCTTTCTCTCTCTCGCTCTCTCTCAAATAAATACACAAAATCTTTTTTTAAAATAAAAATAAATAAAAATCTTCTGCACAGCAAAGGAAGCAATCAACAAAACTAAAAGGCAACCTACAGAATGGGAGAAGATATTTGCAAATGACATATCTGATAAAGGGTTAATATCCAAAATATATGAAAAACTTATCAAACTCAATATCCAAGAAACAAATAATCCATTAAGAAATGGGCAGAAGACATGAATAGACATTTTTCCAAAGAAGACATCCAGATGGATAATGGACACTTGAAAAGATGCTCAACATCACTCATCATCAGGGAAATACAACAAAACTACAATGAGGTATCACCTCACATCTGTTAGAATGGCTAAAATTAACAACACAGGAAAAAACAGGTGTGAGGATGCAGAGAAAGGGGAACCCTCTTACACTGTTGGTGGGAATGCAGACTGGTGCAGTCACTCTGGAAAACAGCATGGAGGCTCCTCAAAAAGTTAAAAATAGAGCTATACTATAATCCTGCAATTGCATTACTAGGTATTAACCCAAAGGATACAAAAGTACTGATTTGAAGGGACACATGCATCCCAATGTTTATAACATTATCAACAATAGCCAAATTATGAAAGAAAAAAAAAACAATAGCCAAATTATGGAAAGAGCCCAAGTGTCCACTGACTGATGAATGGATAAAGATGTGATACACACACACACACACACACACACACACACACACACACACACACAATAGAGGACTATTACTCAGCCATAAAAAAGAATGAAAGTCTTGTCATTTGCAATGACGTGGATGGAGCTAGAGTGTATTATGCTAAGCTAAATAAGTCAGTTGGAGAAAGACAAATACCATGTGACTTCACTCATATGTGGAATTTAAGAAACAAAGCAGATGAACATAGGGGAAAAAAAAGAGAGAGGTAAACCATAAAATAGACTCTTAACTATAGAGAACAAACTGAGGATTACTGGAGAGGAGGTCAGCAGGGGAATGGGTTAAATGGGCAATGGGTACTACGGAGGGCACTTGTGATGAACACTGGGTGTTGTATGTAAGTGATGAATCACTAAATTCTACACCCAAAACTAATATTACACTATATGTTAACTAACTGGATTTAAATAAAAACGAAAAAAGAAAAAGAAGGCAACCTGAAAGCTTCTTGGAAAGGACTATACAAGATATTCTAAACAACTGACACCTCGAAGAATAGTCTTTTAAGTACAAACTCTTCAGCTGACATTACTTAGGCAACTTTCAGACCATACCATTAGACTGAGTCAGGATTTCCAGGACTCTTTTTACTCCAGAGGTAAAAGGCTTCATGAAACCAGACAGCTGACCTAAATTCATCAGATAAGAATTAATCAAGTAGCACTCACTGAACTGCTTAGAAAAACTTTATCATCATTATTTGCTTTGAATATTGTCAATACTATTTTAGTGCTCTTTTTAATGACTATATGAAAAAATCCTTTCTCTTCTTAAACTAGTTCTAACACTTAATTAAATAAACTGCTTTCATAAACTATGATGAAACATTTTGTAGTTTTATCTGCTTCTCAGTGAACCCCAGATTCAGAAACTCTTACTGGTGTCCTTTCTTTAATGGCAATAGAGTCATCTGCATAGGTTTAAGTAGAATCTGTCCTCCTTTTTATAAAGCAGTAATTGCACAAATTGATTATCCAACCAAACCTAACCTTCAGTGGCATATTTGAGACTAATTCTCATTTAGTCAGTTACTACCAGCCACCCAGGCTCCCTTACAATAAAAATTCTTAATAAACTATATATAAAAGTAGCTACCAACATAATGTAACAAAGTACCTACAAACCCTATAGCAAACATCATACCTAGTAGCAGAAATATTAAAAAACTTTCTTTTCAAAAATCAAGAAAAGTCAAGAATGCCTGTTACCTCATTTTTCTATTCATCACTATACTTAGTATAAGTGCAATAAAACAATAAAAGAAAACCAAATTACAAACATTAGAAAGAAACAAAACTGCTATTATTCAAAGATGTAATGATTGTCTGAAAGTCAAGATTCTACAGATAAACTGTTAGATTGAGTTAAAGAGTTTAGAAAAGTTGCTGAATATGTCAAAGCCACTTATATTCCATGCAGCAACAAGTGTTTAGAAGGTACAATTTGTGATTCTACATGATTTAGTAAAAAATGTGCCTTTTCTGAAGAAAAAAACTTAAATGCACAGCTATACTATATTCATGAACAGGAATTCTTAATATTGTAAAGATTTTAATTGTCCCCAAAT
Source organism: Ursus arctos (assembly GCF_023065955.2). Classification (NCBI taxonomy): domain Eukaryota; kingdom Metazoa; phylum Chordata; class Mammalia; order Carnivora; family Ursidae; genus Ursus; species Ursus arctos. The sequence goes on along the minus strand of NW_026622875.1, from coordinate 15,783,078 downwards.
TGATCTATAAAGTCAACGGCATTTCAATAAAAATTACCAAAAAAATGTTTTGTTTATGTAATCTGACAAGTTGTGTTTTGTTTATGTAATCTGTCAAGCTGTTGTTAAATTGTATATGATTAAGCAAAGAGATAGGTTTAGCCAAAACACTCTCGAAGAACTAGATAGGGAGAGTTGCTCCAACAGGTATCAAGACCTACTATGAAGTTATTATACTAATTAAAACTCTGTGGTGTTGACACAGAAATAGGAAAATAAAGCAATGAACAGAATAGAGGACCCAAAGCAAGCCTGTCCATGTATAAAAAAGGATAGATTTGGAATTGCAGATTAGTGAGGAAGGGCCTATTCAATAAATTAGGGGATGGCAGTTTCCCAAATGGAATAACAACTAAAATGGTTCTTACTTCAGATGGTACATGAAAATCAATTTCAAGTGAATTAAAGAACTTAAATATTAAAGGAAAATCTATATGGTTTTAAAAAGAGAATATTGGGGTGCCTTGGTGGCACAGTCAGTTGAATGTCAGACTTGGTTTCAACTCAGGTCATGATCTCAGGGTCCTGGGATCAAGCCCTGAGACAAGCAGGGGCTTGTCCTGCTCAGGACAGAGTCTGCTTAAGATTCTCTCTCTCCCTCTTCCTCTGCCTCTCCCCCCTTAGTGTGTATGCTCTCTTTCTCTCTCTCCCCTTCTCTCTCTCTCAAATAAATAAATAAATCTTTAAAAAATGAAACAAAAAGAGAATATAGAAGAGGATCTCCAGGACTTCTAGTTAGGAAAGGATTTATTATCCCCAAACTACCAAGGATAAAAATGATATATAGATACTATAGATACAAGAGAGACTTGTGTCAGAAGTCTTTCTTCAAAAGACACAACAGAAAAAGAGTTTACAATTTTGGAAAACTTAATGCAACACATAGAACTGACAATGAGTACATTCAGGATATGTAAAGAATTCCTATGAAGCCATAAGAAAATGACAGTCTCAAAGTCACCATGTTGGCTTTGCTGTATAACAATATTACCCTAAAACTCAGCAGTTATAAAACAACGAACATTTATTATCTCACTGTCTCTGTGGGTCAGGAACCAGGTGAGGCACAGCTCAGTGCCTCTCACCCAGGTCTCTCACAAGGCTGCAACCAAGATGCCAAGGGGTACTGCAGTTTCATCTGAAGGCTCTGCTAGGGGAGGAGCTCCTTCCATGCTCATTCACGTGGTTTTTGGTTGTTGGCAAGATTCAGTTCTTGCCAGTCTGTTGGACTAAGGGCCTCAGTTCCCTGCAGCTGTTAACTAGGGGCCTCCCTCAGTTCCTTAATATGTGAGCCCCTCCTTGGGGGCTCACAACACAACTCCTGACTTCACTCAGAGTGAGAGAGAGAATGAAAAAAAGAGAGAGTGCAAGCAAGACTGAAGCCACGGACCCCCTGGAACCTAATCTCAGAATTGACATCCCATCATTTTTTTGCCACATTTTCTTTGTTACAAGCAAATCACTAGGTCTAGCCCTCACTCAAGAAAAGATTACACAGGGCATGAAAACCAGGAGGCAAGGACGGCTAGAGATCATCTTAGAGACTCCCTATCAAAGTCATGATAGAAACGTACAGAATAAAAACAATAAACCTATTAGGAGATGTTTAACCTTCTTAGTTAAAAGGAAATGCAAACACAATTTTACACTTGCTAGATTAAAAAAAGTAAAAGTCTGACAATACTAAATGTTGACAAGAATTTACAGAAATAAAAGTGATAAAAATGTAAACTGATATGACTTTAGATAATAATTTATCACTTAAATAAAGTTCAACTGGCACATAATTTATAACTTGCAATTCCATACTCCAAAATTTAGTAACCTAGAACTCTCAAGTATATATCCTATCGAGCTTGCACATCAGAAGACATTCTTAGCCACATTGTTCATAATAGCAAAAAAGTTAGAAACTAGAATGGATAAATGAATGGTAGTAGATTCATACAACATAATACTCAACAGCTGTGTATATCAATAAATATTGTGTGAGGAAAGCAAGTTGCAGACAAGAAATACGGTATGATCCAATACAAGTGTTCAAAAAAGGAAAAGTTAAACATGGGGTGCCTAGGTGGCTCAGTTGGTTAAGTGTCTCACTCTTGGTTTCACTTCAGGTTGTGATCTCAGGGCACAGGTTGTGATCTCAGGTTGTGTCTGCTTGGAAATTCTCTCCCTCTGTTCTTCCCCCATGCTCACACACACACTCTCTCTTTCACTCTCTCAATTAAATAAATAAATCTTTTTTTTTTAAAAGGAAAAGCTAAACAATAGCAACTTTAGGAATACATTTTTATATGGTTACATCACTAAAAAAAAAAAAAGCAAAGCAAATGAATGATGTATACAAAATTAAAACTGGTTCCATGTAAGTGGGAGAAAGGAAGACATAATGTAAAGGAGCTTGTAGGAAGCTTCCATAAGGACTTTGGTTCAAGAACCCATGAATGATTGATTCAGTAACTGCTCACATCTTTTTTTTTTTTTTTTTTTTTTTTTTTTTTTTTTTTTTTTTTTTTTTTTTTTTTTAAAGATTTTATTTATTTATTTGACAGAGAGAGAGACAGCCAGCGAGAGAGGGTACACAAGCAGGGGGAGTGGGAGAGGAAGAAGCAGGCTCATAGCGGAGGAGCCTGATGTGGGACTCGATCCCGGAACGCCGGGATCACGCCCTGAGCCGAAGGCAGGCGCTTAACCGCTGTGCCACCCAGGCGCCCCTAACTGCTCACATCTTGACGAATGAATCCCCTGAACAAAATGAGGGTATCCTTGTATCAAAGTCATCCTTACTGCTTTCTGCCTTTTCCACCTAACACTTTTAAAATATAGTAACTATTTCTTTAATTAATGAGAGTGTATTTGATTTTATGTTTCCTCAAACTACTTTCTGGAAAGAAGGGAATAAAATAACAAAGTAATATAATTATCTGAATTATAACTGCAGCAATGAACTCTAATTCAGTTCTCACAGTAGTGTCCAGTACTTTCATATAATGAATTCACAAAATAATTTTTAAAAAACAGAAAAACATAGGAGTCATATACATGAAAATTAAAATATACAAAGGAACTCTCCAGTATGCATCATATTGATACTATTAGTACAAATAAGTTGGTTTGTATTATAAGCAAAATCTGAAAAATACTAATAGGGAGTCAGAGTAAATATTCTACATGAGTTAAATGATACAGCACAGTGGTTAACTTAGCCAAATATTAGGTCTAAATTATTTGTCTCCAGTGACCCCTGAAAAGGGCTTATTTTTGTGGTTTGAATATAAAAAGCTCAGAAATGCTAATCATTCCATCTGGAAATTAAAATCCCAAAGTGCTAGATTAATGAATGTTTCCAGTTAGTTCTTATATGCAGAATAGTAGAGATGTTGTGAATTTGTTTTGACACAAGTGATTAGAATTTTTTTTTAACATTTTCAATACTGAGATTGAAGAAACCAAACATGATGCAGTATAATTTAGTAACACACCAATTTTTATGAAAACACAGACTGCCACTAAGTTAATTATATGATGTTGCTAATTTTAGGAATATAAATTCTTCACAAGTTTGGAATCCTAAAGCAACACTTCAGTGCATGATCTTGTTTTCCTTGAAAAACACATTTTAAAATTGCATCCTTTTCTACCTATAATGTAGGGACATTGTGCAGAGAAATTTTACTTTTATTGTAAAATATGAGATAATCTACATTCTTGTATTAGTCAACCTAATGATTGTTGAGGCTTCATGCAGAATTATTATCAACTTCCTAAATGAACACAGTATAAAGTATTTGTCTTTTAAAACGATTTTAAATTTTGGTAACTACTTAAAGCCCCAAAAGGAATAATAATTTCTTCCCTTCCACTACAAAAATATATGTATTGGGAAATATAGAAGAAATCTAATTCTACTTTTTAAAAAAGTTTTATACATGTAATAAGTTTAGGGCCTGAGGGTTAACAAGATTTACCTAGCCCCTCCCCCTTAAAGATCTCACAGTCCAGTAGGGGAAATATTATTAGATAATTAATTATAATCATGATGAGTGCAACTGAGAAGGAATAAGGGTGCCCCACACTATTTAATACTATAACTGGCAATAACCCACTTAATCTTGGGAATCTAGAAGGCAGCTTTAGAGGAAGTGAAGAGGAAAAATGAAGGAAAAGGGAATAGCATGGAATGAGGGCATTGCCCAAGGCAGGAAGCAGCAGGACCTGCCAAGAACTTGAAAGACAGCTCTGTAATTGAGGCACAGAGATCTGGGGGAGGAAAACTGGAGTGAAGTCTCTTTCCTTTCTCCATTCTAGTCATTATCCTGGTAAGACTGCAACCACTTTTCCTTTGAAGTACTATACCTACTTCCTTCAAAATATTTTTGCTTAAATTCTAACTATACAGAGCAGCAAGAATAATTTTTCTTAAGCTATTATTGTGATGATATACAGTGATGTGTTACACATTTACATATATATATATATAAATCATGTGCATTGGGTGACTATACAGTCAGTCCTTAGCCATCTACTTGATCTTGCAGTCGTGTCCTGCTTCTCCCCATCTCAACTCCTATGGACTGACTTCCTTCAGGTCTCCCTGTACCCACTCTATTCCAGCCACACTGACTCTTCCTTGCACACCTTCACACCTGCCCCTTGCTCTTAGCTAAATGTTCTCCTAAATTTTCACGGTGCTCATTCTCTCCCTTCATTTGACTCTGCTCAAATGTCACCCAAACACTCTTATTAGATTCTCTTCCATCCCTCCATCCCCCCACTTTCTTTTCCTTTATAGCCCTTAACATAGCTCAGTGTATTGTATCTTGATTTGTTTACTGTCAGTCATCTTTCAGAATGTAACCTATGAAAGCAGAAATTGGTTTGCTTTATGCTGTCTCTCCGGCACCTAGAACAATGTCTGACCCATGATAGGCCTTAATAATATTGCTTCAGTGAGTGAATAAATGGAAGAGTTGCCTAGCATAGCCTTCATCTAGCATACATTAACTGTGAAGTCACATAGCATAGAGCTTATGCATTCAGGCTCCGAAGTTTAGACTGCCTTGGTTTAAATTCTACCCTGCCATTTATTAACTAAGACTTGGGCAAATCTTACATCGAAAACCGGGGATGTACTGTATGGTGACTAACATAATATAATAAAAAATCATTATTAAAAAAAAAAAAGACTTGGGCAAATCATCTAAAGCTTTTACCCTCAGTTTCTTCACTTGCAAATTAGGAATTATAATAATAGTACTACCTCGAGGTTTTTTTGTTTTGTTTTTCTGAGGGTTAAATGAGTTAAAATATGTTAAGTGCTTGGCACAGAAGCAACAGGGTTCGAGTATTTCCTCTTCTCTATTTCCATTCCTTCTCCAGGCACCCTCCCACACACACTTGAGACTCCAGCTTATTCCCAAAATACTAAAACATGACTGCAGCAAAATCAGTCAATTTGATATTCTTCACACAGGAGGTAACCACTAGGCACATAAAGTGACTTAACCTAGAAAAGATAGCTGCTCTGGGTAGATGAATAGTAAACGGTACCTCTTCTAGGCTGATGAAACCTTCCCGTAGGCTCCCGGAAGGATTTCAACCTCCATTCCTTCAACCAGGTGATATACACAGCATAAATTATACGACTTTACGCCGCTCTGCCAATCTCTGCCCTCATGCTTCTCCCAAAAGGTATGTAACAGCTAATTCAACACAAGTCTTAGCAACTGCATTAGTTAATACAGACAGTGACAAACAATACCCAAATCTCAGTGGCTGAAAAAAATAAAACATTGTATCTTCCTTCTGCTGCACTTTCATCTCAGATTATCCAAGAGACTTTGCTTAGGTTTGTTTTTCAGGGGCCCACACTGAGTAACGAGTATCATGAAATTTCCCATGTCAGAAGGAATAGACAGCTCCGGAGGATCTCACAGCAGCATTAAATATGTTAACTGCCCTGGCACATATCACATCTTCTCACAATTCATTGGCCAGAACTAGTACCATGATTCCATCTAATCACAAAGAAGTAAGAAATTACATTACTACCATGAGCCCAGATTGTGAAGAAGCAAAAAATATTTAGCAAACAGCACTAATTACTGCCATAGAGAGTAAGTCTATGTGTAAGTTTGCTCTTCTCTAAGACTGCCCCATCTCTGTCCCAGTAATATTAAGTCATTACTTGGGCATTATCTCCCATCTGTTTTCATGTCCCAAACTAAACTTATTTATTGAAAACAGCAACCAATCTTTCACAGACACTGTTATAGATAATACATTGTCTTACGCATAGAAAATACTTAATAATACCAATAAACTATAATTTGCTTTTTTATATGTATGAGGTAGTGAATTCACATGTCACCCTAACTTTGATAGTAAGTGTATTATTCAGGGTTCTCCAGAGAACCAGAACCAATAGGATATATACAGGTATATATAAGAGGAATTTATTATACAAATTTGTTCCCATGAGTATGGAAGCCAAGAAGTCCCATGATTTGCCATCCTGGAGACCCAGGAGAGCCAGAGGTATGATTCAGTCCCAGTCCCAAAAACCCAGGAATCAGAGGGTCAATCGTGTAAGGCCTGGTCCAAATCTGAAGGCCTGAGAATAGTAATGCTGACATCCAAGGGCAGGAGAAGATGGATGTCCCAGCTCAAGCAAAATGAGCAAATTTGCCTTTCCTCCACCTTTTTGTTCTATTCTAGTCCTCAGACTAGTGGCTTATCACATACTTGTGTCCACTCCTGCCCTCCTCCCTGCCTGAACAATTACCACTTAAAAACTCCTATTCCACAGTCATCCCTGTATCTCTGTTTCCCTTTAAAATAAGTTGTCTGGTCCCATTATCACCAATCTCTACTTAATGGTCACTTGAAGCCATGCCAATCAGAATTTTACTACTGCTCTACCAAGACATCTCTTATCAAAGTCACAACTGACACCCACATCAATAAATCCAATGAGCAATACTTGGTTCTTATTTTAGCTGATCTTTTAGTGGTACTGTTTATCACTTTCTATTCTTGAAGCATTTCTTCATTTCACTCCCAGGACAGTACTCTTTCTTGGTTCTCTTCCAATAATCTACCCCTTTGCATTTTCATGGCATATAATTACTAAGCAATTCCATTTCTCAATATATACCCCCAAAGAACTGAAAGCAGAGATTCACACAGATATTTGTACACCCATGTTCATAGCAACATTATTTACAATAGCCAAAATGTGGAAGCAAACCAAGTGCCCATCGATTGATGAATGGATAAACAAAATACGGTATATGTATAAAATGGAATATTGTTCAGCCTTAAAATGCTACGATTCACATGCTATGATATGGGTGAACATTGAGGACATATGCTAAGTGAAATAAGCCAGTCACAAAGGACAATTATTGTATGATTCCACTTACATTAAGTACCTAGAGGGGTCAAATTCATCGAAACAGAAAGTACCATAGCAGTTGCCAAGGGTTGAGGAGGGAGCGGGGTTAGCATTTAGTGTTTCCAAGTTTCAGTTGGGGAGGATGAATACATTTTGGAGATGGATGGTGGTGATGGTTTCACCCAACATGAATGTACTTAATGCCGTAGAAAATGCACTTAAAATGGTTAAATAGTAAATTTTATGTTATGTATATTTTACCATACTCATAAAAAACAACATGTTGCATTTTGAGTATATTTTGAAGGTAGACGCCCAAATCTGAAGAGTTTTATGTGGGTATGAAAGAAAAAGAGGTTTGGGTTTGGTCCAGTAAAATAAATGAGAAGACTCCAGGAGTTGGAGATATGGGGAGAAAATCAGAAGTTTGATTATGATATTGTGAGATCGAAGTGAAATGGGCAAATGGATCATTGTAATTGACTGACTGACTGACTGACTGACTGACTGACTGATTTTCCTGCATCTGCCGTTGGCTGAAGGTCTAATCTCAACACGGCAACAGAGTAAATCTTACAAATTTAAATCAGAGTGTTCAGACCTCCGCTGAAAATCCCCACTAGGTCCCCACCTCATTCAGAGCAAAATGCAGTTTTTACTTCTGGCCTGCAAGGCTCCACATGACCTCTTCCTGTGATCTCTGACTCTTCACATCACTGCCACACTCCAGCTGCACTTGACCTCCCGACTCTACAGATCACCCCCAGCTAAACTCTTATCTCACATCCTTCACATTTGCGGTCTCCTCTGTCTAGAAGTCTCCACTCCCACCCCACCGCCCAGCTCTTGGCATGTTTATACTTCCTTCGGATCTTCCAGTTTAAATAGCATCTTATTAGTGAGGCCTTCCCTGACAAGTATAAAATAATACTCCTCCCCTCTGTCATCCTCTTGTCTGCTTTATTTTTCTATCTACTACTTATTACCAATGATATATTTATTTGCATGTTTATTTGTTTACTGTCCATTTTTAACCTCAAAGAGTGTAAATACTATGAGGGCGGAAATATTCTTCTATTTACTTCACTAATATCTCCAGTGCATTAGAGTATCTTATCTGATATATGATAGCTTCTCTACATATTTGTTAAATGAATGAAGATATGAACGAGCCTTTTCTGACCACTCCAGAGATGTGTTCAGAGCGGATTGTTCCCTACTCTTAATTTGTAGTAACATAAGAACTGGGACTACCCTGCTTACCTCCTCACTGTTTTCTTTAGTTATTTACTATAGAGTCCTAAATAGATTGTATTACCAATACCACACCTAAAACAACATTAATATTCAGTTGCTATGTGCATTTCCAATTGTCTCAGAAATGTAACTTTACAGTGTGTTTGAATTGGGATCCAAATGAGGCCCTTCCACTGACATTGCTTGATAAGAATTTTACGTCTCTCTCCAACTTTCCCTTGTATCTTTTTAAATATCTTCTCTTTGGCTTACAAATTTGGCTTGCAGTTTGTTGTTGTGGCGGTGGTTGTTGCTGAAGAAACGGAGTTAGTTATCTATAGAGAGTGACCCATCGTGTGAATTTCACTGATTACACTCCCATCGTGAGGTCTGAAATGTTCCTCTGTCCTCTGTATTTCCTATAAATTTGCTGCTGAATCTCAGGACTTCATCAGATTCAGGTCTGAATTTTTTTTTGTTTGGCAACACCACTTCAAATGTCGTGAAGTGTTCTTCCAACAGCAACAGTGCTTTCTTCTGTTCTTTCTGCCTCTGCTTAATTCCTGGCCCATTTTTCCTTTATTGGGAATATGTTCCTTCCACTCAGGTTTTTTTGCTTTTGCTATATAGACATGTAACCTTACATAGCTTATTTTATATTACCACAGCAGCATATTCATGGTATCATAAATGGTACATTTTATGTCTGATACAGAAACTTACTTTTCCCACTCAATTTTTTTGTCATCTATTAAAACTTTTATTTATTTCATTCATTTTAATAGGCATTTAGTATCTCAAAATATGAATATGCCATGATATATTTGTTTCCAATTTAGTTAATGCTGTTATATTTGGTGTGCACATGTGCACATGAGATATGCACACATATCTCACCTAGATAGAGAATTGCTCAGTCCTACAGGAGGCACGTTTCAAACTTCACCATCCCTTGCCAAATTGTTTTCCAAAGCCGATAAAAATTTAAGCTTCCACTAGTACTGAGCACTGTTCTCCCAAACCTACACCAATACTTGGCATTGTCAGACTTTAAATTTTTGCTGATCTGATATCTACAAAGTGCTTTATTGTTTTTCTTTTCCTTTGCATTCTCTTACTGATGATTTTGATCACCTTGATATGTTCGTTGCCAGGTCAGGGTTCTTCTGTGAATGACCTCTTCATATCACTTAGCTGCTTTTGCCTATTGAGGTTTTTTAAAAATCTGTTTCCTGATTAATTTATTGCAGTGCTTTCTTTATTCTGCAAAACAATCTTTGGTCAGCTATTGAATTGAAAATATCTTCTAGATTTTAACTTGTCTTCTCACTGTGCTTCTCACTATGTTTTTTTGTTTTGTTTTGTTTTGTTTTTTTGTCAAACTGTGTTATTTCTCCCTTAAAATTTGTACTTTCATGGCTTGTTTAAACAACCATTACCTCCCTTAAGATTATAAAAATATTCCCCTATATTTTTCTTAAAGATTTTAGATTCTTTCACTCAAATTTCCATCTTTAGTCACTTCTATTTCTTTCCTATGATCTGATATATGAATCTTCTTTTTTTTCCCATATAGATAACCATATTGTCCCCAAACTGATCATTGAACAGTCTTCCCTTTCCCCCATTGATTTGTAATGACATCTTTGTGGTTTACCAATTTCCCAGATAATGAAGAGTTGATGCCTGAGATCTCTATTCTCTTCGATTTATGAAATTATTTATCCTTCTATGCAGGCACGATTTACAGTTTGGGATGAAAAGTTCATAAAAAAGAAATTTTTTAACCAAGAAAAGACTCAGCCAAACATTAATGGTCCTCTCATAGCTCATTTCCAACCAATAAACTACTCCCATTTTAAGAGATCACTTCATCCATTTGCGTATTCTAGTGCACTTGCCAGAATCCTGCAATTGCTGCAAGCAAACACATTGTATATTCCCTCTCTCTCGGACAAATTCCCCACCTAACATTCTCTCCCCACCCCACCCCCCCGCCCCCCATCCATGGCCTAGCCAGTGCCCCTTCCATATTCATGGCTCACATGAGACCTGCACATGTCACAGTTCACCAACTTCCCTGGATTATTCACTTGCTTTTCTTCACACATGAACATTTTTTTTTCCTGTTGCCTGTGAACTCTGAAATACGTGTCACGACTGAAGAAACGATCAACATAATATTACAAATCTGGAAGTGTTTATTGAAAGGCATGTCTGATAAACATTGAACGTCTGTGGTTCAAAATTATACCTTAAGCAGAGGGTAAAGGCAAATTTACCTGTATAATTTAAATGTAAAAAAATCTAGCAGCAGTGAAGGTTACTATAAATATTTCCTTTCTACTCCTTTTTGGATTTATCTATTTGACTCCTTTCTAGTCTCTGACATTTTTTTGGCCAACTTAGTGCTAATATGTCATCAGTCAAGCCAGCAACAACAAGGAAATCTTATTGTAGGAAAAAAAAAATTAAAGCCTTTAAAATATTGTTGATTGAGGAACATAGAAAACATCATTTAAAAGCCTTTTAAATTACCATTCCCTCCGTTGCTGCTAAATTTCCCTTTGTCTCATTTCATGCAGCTGGTCTGAATGATGACAGAGTGGTTTGTGATTATGTGGGTGACATCAGGCGCCAGCTGAAATGGACACTAAAGGAAGAATCCAGCATCCTGCATTTATAATTCCTGCTACATTTGGCACTGCACCAACTTTACAAATATGCAATCCCCCTCCCCCCTCTTTTTTTTCCTGTAAATCCCATGGCCAATGAATGCTGCTATGGCAACGAAAGCCGGGGAAAGCCAGGGGGGCCTTGGCTATAAAAAGAGTTTTTAGAGCATCATGGTAACTGGAAGCCTAGTGGCAGACTCTCAGGCAACCATACATTGTTAAACATCCTGTCTAGAAGCAAACGCTTCTACCAAATTTATTTACCTGTGTTGTCGAATCACTTGCTACAGAATTCTAAGGGCTCTTATTGCTATGATGGTTTTCATTTTCAATTATTGTATGGTTCATTCAAATCACACAGGTACATTTCCAACAGTTATAAGAAGCTTCCTAAAATAGACTTTTAGAAACTGAGCACAGCTGTCAAAATAATGTTATCGTCTTCAAGAATCTGTTTCGAAGATAGTTATTCCAAAGAAATTTAAAAGTTATATTCCTATATTAGCACACTAAGTAGTTCATACCAGTTTAGTAAATCAAATATTCCATACTGCTAGCTTAATAAGATGGGGAGTCATGCATGAAATGACTGCCAGGTTAATGACATAGGGAGCCATGCATGGCATGTATTTGCATATAATAGCACAGAATGTTCTCCTAAATCCTTTAAATTACTCATCAATTCTTAAACAGGCATTTAACTAAATCCTCATCCAGGATCAGGAAGAAAGTTTTTTTTTAAAAAAAACACCTACATATTTGAATTAATTAGATCGGATACGGAGCTAAACAAAACCTAAAGGATTATATTTGGTTGGAAATTCTAGCCTTGGGGAAAGGGTACAGATCTGCATAAAGAAACAAACACATCTCCTGGACCAGGGTAGGGCACACAGCAGCCAGTCTGTTTCCCATCACTGCCTCTATCATATGCACAGTGAGCACAGATCAGAAGTTTCACCACTAGCCTCAGAAATAAAGATGTATATATAAAGCAGTGCAAACAATGTAGATTGAATCTAGAATTGTTTATTGTGTACAGTGTTTTGATGGGCCAATTCTGAATACAGGAGCAGGATTTCTTTCACTTGACAACCTGTGTATTCAAGGTATTAAAGAACGTCTTTACTCTCAGATCACCTTGTTTTTACTGGTTGTGTAATCTTCTGCACACAATGAGCAGACTGCTTACAATCAGAAGTTATAAACCCCAGCTGTTAGAGGAAATCAGAGAACACCGATGTCACACAAAGGCTATTTTTGCTATTTGAGAGTGATGGTCTACCAAGAGCTTCATGAATACTCTCAAGTACTCATTGTGAAATGAGATGTATATAATCAAGCTCCAAAACCAAAACTCATTCAATGAAGAAAGGAAAAGAGAAAAATGCAAAGATTTAGGTAATTGGTTTTCTCTTCCTATCGTGCCTAATGGCAACTGATCTTTGAGCATTAATTCTATGCCCAGCGCTTGATCAAGCGCATTATTTTGTAGCCTTCACAATAATCTTCAGTGTACCATTTTCTCTATTTTACAGATAGGAAAACTGAGGTTCATAGAAGTTAAGTAATTTGATCAAATGAGAAGCTGAAGCCAGGATTTAAACCCTCCTCATTTAATTTAAATCCCATTTCCCTTCCACTAACTACACATCTTTCCATGGTATATTTATTAACAGAGAATAAAATATGTTTTAAGAAAATAGGGGAATGGATTCAAGAATTATTCTTTTTTTTTTGAAGATTTATTTATTTATTTTAGAGAAAGAGAGACAGCACAGAGACAGCACATGTGGCCGGCCTGGGAGGGGCAAACAGAGAGAAAGAATCTCAAGTGGACTCCCTGCTGAGCACAGAGCCTGACTGGGGGGGGGGGGGTGGAGGTTGATCCCAGGACCCTGAGATCATGACCTGAGCTGAAATCAAGAGTTGGACACTTAACCAACTGAGTCACCCAGCTGTCCCAGCTCAAGAATTTTCTTAAACAGTGTCCTTGATTTGCTGGATTTCTTACACAGTCGTCATTCACCTTCAGTGCTAATACAGAAGAGAGATGAATGCCATCACCAATCACTTCTCATGGTACAGCTACTCTCTCTGGGAGTTTTGGTCGTTTTAACTGATTATATGCTAAATTAACAGTAGGGTGTGTTTTGTCGCTAACTAATATCTTAAAGCAATTCTAAAGTGTAGCTCTGGAAATACAGAGCAAAACCCTACTCATTGACAACAGAGGCAGAAAGTGTCTATGTAAATATTTACATATGGTCAGTGGGTTGACATAAACTCCATGAAGCAATGTTTTCTTTCAAGTGTAGCACTTCCTTAAGTGTTCATTATGTCTGATTGGAAAATGAGCTCCTTTCCAGTTAGATGGGTAGTCTTGCTGTCAGATAAAATAGTAGCCATAGCTATAGCATGTGTGACTCTGACTAAGGTGGGCTTAACAGTCAGCTGCTGAAACATAAGGGATTTACAGCACTTACTTAACATCCAGCCAATAAATATAACTGAATATTTTTTAAGTTATAAAATGTAGTTGCACAAAACTATAAAGAAACAGGGTGTTCTTTCTTTCTACTTGACTCGTAAGTTGCACACAAAGAAATGCATTTATAAATAAAGAAAACAGATATCTGATATGGAGTCAAATTACAGAGATAAAAAAGTGAATAAAGCATAGTTTTTTGCCCTTCCAGAGCTCATAGTCAGATGGAGGAAGTGCCTTCAAATATTTAATTCCGTAGATTCTACAACATAGAGATATTGGAGCACAGAGAGATAAATTTAGCCCAAGCGGAGGGGGTGGAAGGTAGGTCAGGAAAGGTTTCCCAGGTGACACCTAAGTTGAAAATGACAGGATACAAAGGACTTAGTCGGGCAAATATGAGAGAGGAAACATAGAGTGTCAGTCAGACTTTGGAGTAAAATCCAACCAGAAAAACATAGGAATTATATGCAGCTCCTGTGGGGCAATAGCCATGTCAGGACCCAGGCACTGTACAACTTTAGAAAACTCTGTAATAGCATAAATGTTGAAACTCAGTGCAAAACTAAGCTATTGTTAAATGTAGTTACAATGGGCATATTTTCTGATCCAAAAAGAGTGGGATATATTATTTGACAAGATTGACTATGTACAATGGGGTGAACTGCTGAGGTCTGATTTTCTCAAAAAATGTGAATTACCTAATCACTGCCAAAGAAAGTAAATTTAATCTGAATTAGGTAAGAAATTACTCATAATCTCTGTTTCGCATACAGTCCAGAGATACTAATTTCTTACTGGTTTATCTTGAATTTTCTTCTTAAACTGCAAGTAAAAAAAAATTGGATTACTCATGATCCTTGATTCATTCCAACCTATAACATGTCCTATTTTTATCCTTTTGAAACCCACCATTTCAAAACAAAAGCTATGAACTTCATAAGCTACATCTAACTTTATAGTTCCCTTTACCACCAACCTATCACCTCAAACTAGGTAACAATCATCCTGAATCCTCTTATTTTTTAAAATTGATATAATAAATTGTGGCACTATTACTAATTAATCTGGGTTGACAGTAATAAACAGAAACACACAGCAACTCTTTTTTTAAAAGATTTATTTATTTATTTTAGAGAGAGAGAGCTCATGCACTAGCAGGGGGAGGGGCAGAGGGAGAAGGAGAGAATCTCAATAAGACTCCCCACTGAACAACCCTGTGATCATGACCTGAGCTGAAATCAACAGTGGGTCATCAACTGACTGAGCCACTGAGGAGACCCGGCAACTCTTTTAAAGATAATTCATTAGAATGGATTTTGTTATATGTATTTTGACCTTTGTCAATTACTTCAAGTTTACAGGCAATTAGAAAGAAACTACTTTAACAGTTTACTCCACTGTACATAATCCTGTCAGTTAAATTCATTAGATACTCAATATTTTTATCAATGCATTTTCTGCTCAGATCAATTAGAATTTGTTTCTGCTGTTTGCATATAAGAACCATAACTAGTGTAATTTCCAAAACTATAAAAAAAAGGAAGAAATAAAACTTGAAAAATACAAAAGAAGGTAGAAAAACAACAAAATCAAAAAAAAAAGAGGGGGAACAATAATCAGAAAACACAAAATAAAATGTCAGAAATACACCCAAATATATTAGTAAGCACAATAAATGTGACTGGGTTAAACTTAGCTATTAAAAGACTAAGACTCAAAAAAAGTCAAAGACTCCCAGAGAGGATTTTTAAAAAATCAACTTTATGCCATTTCTATTTACAATATTCCAACCAAACACAGAATAACATATAAAGTTTAAAGGTAAAAAAAACGGGAAAAATTATATTGCAAGAAAATATATTGCAGCATTTTTACTTGCTTTCTAAAAGCAATTATTAAACTTGTATTCCATTCCTTCTTACCTCTGCCCACACACTGCATTTAATTTTCATACTCATTACTTATACCAAAGAATAAGGCTCCTTGCTTTGTTAGCTGGAATAGGAACATTTTCATTCCTAAATTTTCCTAACACCTCAATTAAGTTAAATTGTTAATTGCTATCTATAGAAAACAGTGAGAAGTGGAAATCCTAAAAACAGTGGAACAGAACTGAGCTCAGAATCCTCTTATCTTTGATCTTCCATTCTGATGTATGGGTAAAACAGAAGTGACATTATATAATTAAGAACTTAGGAAAAAGAACATGGAATCTGAAACCAAACAGATCTGGGTTTGAATCCAAAATCTGCCACTGACTGGGTATGTGCAATGAATAAAATCTTTGATTTGCCAAGCCTAAGTTTCCTCTGTAAAAAAAAAAAAAAAATGGAAATGAACATCTCTACTTTTAGGGTTTTCATAAAGATTTAATGAGATAATTAATCAAAGTAGTTGTTCTCAACCTAACTGGAATCACCTGGAAAGCTTTAGAAAGTACTGGTGCCTGAGTCCCTACCCCAGAGATTCTGATGTGATTGGTCTGGAATAGAATCTGCACATTTTTTTTTTAAGCTACCCATGTGATTCTAATGTGCAGTTAAGGTTGAGAAACACTAAATATACAGTCTAGCCCACTGCATGGTATTGAGAAGGCATGCCAAAATTGTAACTAGGATGATGATGGTAATAATGATGATAAAGGTGATAAATTTCAGCTACAAAATTCAGGCAGTGAAATTGACCTAGTGTGATTATTCCTCTACAGAACTCAGGAGAGAAAGAAGCCACTTAGCATGGAGACTATCAGAAACTTAGAAATTATACACATGTATTATTTCAAAACTCTTAACTTCTAATCTTCTATATAGCCTATGAGATAAATATCACATCAATTTTAGGAGTGAAAATTACTCAGAAAGTTTAATTGCTTGTAAAGGTGACAGATTAGGGAGTAGCTAAAAACCAGAATGCAAATTTAAATCTCTTTATTCCTAGTTCAGTACAGCTTGTATTATGCCACAGTTGTCTATAGGGGGCAAAGGAAGAGTTGTCCTTCATAGAATTACAGGAAATTTTCTAAGCTTGGAAAGTACTCCTAAAATCATGTGATGTTTGGAGTAAAGGGTATAGTTACTGCAGTCACTAATGATCTCATTAGTTTGTGAGTAGTTTGAAGCCAAAGAATGTTTTGTTCATCATTACCTATCTAATGATCTGCACAGTAACTGGCACTTAATTAGTGCCCAATAAATGTTTGTTGAATGAATATTAAATAGTCTAAGATCACTTTTAACAACTTAAGGAAAGTTAAAAACAAAACAATGTCAATATCTGAGAATAAAAACTACATATGCATTATTTTCAATTAAAATTAATGACCATAAGAATTTATTCCAAGTGTATCAAACAAGGAAAATACTTGGAGCAGAAAACAGAACTTGTTGCTTCCTCCTTCTCCCTCTCTCTCTCTCTCTCCCTCACACACACACACACAGATACATATATAAAAACTAATTCAAAGATTATTATTTAATATATAAAGGTATTCCTTATACATAATGATTTTAAATTAAACAAACTTTACATTTTATCAGAACATATCCATGATGCCCTTCCTGTTTGAAATAAAGCTGATTGAAATCAGATATGTAAGTTTTTTAAAATTCAAATACTGTGAGATTACCTAAGGTTTTACCTACACACAGAAAATAAAAATCAATATGACTGCCTACACAGATGGGATAAAAAAAATCATTAGATGGCATAGATTAGAAAAATTTTCAATGGAAATGAAAAGTAAGTAAGAAGCAAACTTGTTATTCCAAAGAAAAAATTTGCTACCTAAAGTAAATGCTAAAAATGTACCACATATATCACAGTAATTACACTTATATAGCTGGCTTTATTGACGTGATACATTTATGTGGTGGTCACTTGCTGTCTCTCATGAGATACTCTGAGATAGATCATTTCCTAGTGAATGGTGATAAAATGATTCAGATACTTCAAAAACTGTATTTCAGAATATAGTAGTAGTGTTTTTTGAGGACAAGGGAAGGGTGAATCATAATGTTCTATCTTCCACTTAGAGATAGGCATTTAGTAACATGAATAGTTCACACAACGACTTCAAAAGGCCGCATGACCTTGGGGTGGGGTGGAGGGGTGTGGTCGGGGACAGCAGGGGAAGCTTCATGGAGAAGGCAGGATTAAGTTTGGCTTGAAGGCAGCAAATAATTTGAATAGGAGAGGAAAATGGGTTAGGAATTCCAAGCAGTAGAACAAATGATCAAAACTAACTCTGGAATAAGTTATAGAGAGAAAAAGGAGATCAGATTAGCCAGAGCTGAAAGTTCACCAAAGAAAAAAGTGGGAGTCAGGCTTGCAAAGTTGGGTTAGGACCGGGTAGAGGAGCATTTTGAAGGAAAGGCTCAAGAAGTTTGATTTTATGCTGACTGCCAATTAGAAACTTGAATGACACAGGACAGACTAAATTATGCTGAGGTTGAAAACAAAAATCTTAATTGCTTTAAAAAAGTGTTGAACTCTGGTTCCTGCTACATGTTCACCTCAAGTTGGTGAAGGGTTTTCTTTATGTTTCCTCACCCAGGGATAAGTGTTAACCGTCTGAAAGGTCTCTGCCGTCTAAAATGTCACATGGAAGGGGGACAAGAAAAAAGTTATGCACACATACATAGGCTCCCCTTAGAAGTGACATCTATTCCACCATCATTTCATTGGCCATATAGTCATGTCTAATTTCACAAGTCGAGGAGGACAATTCTACTGTCTGGAGTACCAGAAATACTGGTGAGGAGCACTAATAACCAGCCTGATGGCTTTGCTCAGGTACATTATGCTACACAATTAGAAATTGGTTTAGGAAGAGCATGTAGTTGTGGAGTACAAAACAGATGGAAAGGAGAGAACTGGAGATAGGGAAACTGGTTATCACAATTGTGTAGGTGTAGCAATGAAAATCTAAACTGAGGAAAAGAGAGGATGCACAACCATGAGAGACCCTGTGAAAGAACATACAAGAATGACCTGTTAACCAAGTGCAGATGAAGGGCCAATCTTGAAGGTGATTAAGAGATTTCAAGTTTAAATAAAATGATGTTTCTCTTAAAAGATCACGAGGCAGTTTGGGGAACAAGATGAAGTCAGTTTTATAAGTATTTTTCAGGTGGAAGTTCAGGGAGGAAGCAAGATTGGGCACCTGGAGAGTTTGAGGTGCAAAGTAGTCTCATTGGAAGCTCCAGCTGACCCACGGGAAGTTCCGAAGAATGGATGCCCCCCTCAGAACTGTCCTGAGTCAAGGCTAGAAAGCTGGGCCTTTAAATCTATAAGAGGTATGACCATGGGGCAAGGTGGCTGTCTTGGCTGAGACAATTCCCGAAAAGGACTGACTGCTGGCGGTACTCCTGGCAGCTGGGGTGACAAGTCACTCTTTTCTGAAGGGGGTTCTGAGCAGCACATCACAGTATCGTCACAATTACAGATACCTCAATTTAGCATATGTGAAGATGAGAGACAAGACCTGAGAAAAAATGTTTAGAACACCCGAAGTGAATATAAATATTTTGTGAGGTAAACCATTTTCTTAGGGTTGGAATTCCCATAGGTTAACCTTTCACTGATCTGAGCTGACCCTATGTATAATTCACAAGCATGACATTCCTTGGGGAAAAATCATAGAGCATGGCCTCCATGTCAAGCAGTCTGAGAAGTATATGGGGATCCAAGCTATCAGACCTTCTTGTTATCTTAATAGCTCACTCAGGTTTCACCTCTGAGATTTTCATCAAGCACCTACATAATCTGAAGAATAACAGGCTGGTCATATTAAAATCTGAGGGAGATAGTTTCATTTCTTGGGTGATTTAATTACTGTCTGGTGTCTAATTGGAAATTCAGGCAATGAAGAATTGCTAAAATTGCTAAGGAAGCTTTGTTATGACTGCTCAAATGTGAGGTGTGCCCATCAGTCCCAGAGAGGACCAAAAAAATCTAGAGGCAGAATTTGCTTAAAGATCAAGGGAGAAGGATCTGTTAGGTTAATTGACAAGGTATGGGACATACATCTAAACATAAAAAGAAGAAAATGTTACTATAAAAAAATCAAGCCAGCTTGTATTATTTATTCTCGTTTCTGTACAAATTTGTTTGTGTGTATCAAGGTAGAAAAAAACCGTAGGTGAATATCTACTCATGTGTAGGGTTACCAATGATATATTAAGTGAACAAAAGCAAAAGCAAGTTCAAAGGAAATGCATAGATTATGCTACTACTCTGATAATAAAATAATCAACCAACCAAAACTACATTTTTTTGCACTTATGCACTTGTATTCATTTGTGTGAACAAACAGAAAAGCAAAATTAGCAATTTATGAGAATAGGAATGAAAAGAATGTGTGATAGTTGGCATTTTTATCACAACTTTGTTGTAAATTGTTTCACCAGCTACAATAAGGAAGTATTTGTGTTGTAAGTTGAAGAACATATGAAGCAATTCACACAAATGAGAAAAGATATAGCAACACTTGAATCCTATTCTTAAAGTCAGAATTGTAGTGCTGGTTTTTAAAAGCAAATATTGTTGGTTGGAATGCAAGTTGGTACAGCCACTCTGGAAAACAGTGTGGAGGTCCCTTAAAAAGTTAAAAATTGAGCTACCCTATGATCCAGCCATTGCGCTACTAGGTATTTACCCCAAAGATACAGACGTAGTGAAGAGAAGGGCCATATGCACCCCAATGTTCATAGCAGCATTGCCCACAATAGCTAAATCGTGGAAGGAACCGAGATGCCCTTCAACAGATGACTGGATTAAGAAGTTGTGGTCCACTCGGCTCTTTGGGCAACTAATATTTGATAAAGCAGGAAAAAACATCCGGTGGGAAAAAGACAGTCTCTTCAATAAATGGTGCGGGAAAATTGGACAGCTACATGCAAGAGAATGAAACTTGACCACTATCTCACACCATACACAAAAATAAACTCCAAATGGATGAAAGACCTCGATGTGAGACAGGAATCCATCAAAATTCTAGAGGAGAACATAGGCAACAACCTCTACGACATCGGCCAAAGCAAACTTTTTCATGACACATCCCCAAGGGCAAGAGAAACAAAAGATAAAATGAATTTATGGGACTTCATCAAGATTAAAAGTTTCTGCACAGCCAAGGAAACAGTCAGAAAAACTAAGAGGCAGCCCACGGAATGGGAGAATATATTTGCAAATGACACTACAGATAAAGGACTGGTATCCAAGATCTACAAAGAACTTCTCAAACTCAATACACGAGAAACAAATAAACAAATCAAAAAATGGGCAGAAGATATGAACAGAAACTTTTCCAATGAAGACATACAAATGGCTAACAGACACATGAAAAAATGTTCAAAATCATTAGCCATCAAGGAAATTCAAATCAAAACCACACTGAGATACCACCTTACGCCAGTTAGAATGGCAAAAATAGACAAGGCAAGAAACAACAATTGTTGGAGAGGATGTGGAGAAAGGGGATCCCTCCTACATTGTTGGTGGGAATGCAAGTTGGTACAGCCACTCTGGAAAACAGTGTGGAGGTCCCTTAAAAAGTTAAAAATTGAGCTACCCTATGACCCAGCCATTGCACTACTGGGTATTTACCCCAAAGATACAGACGTAGTGAAGAGAAGGGCCATATGCACCCCAATGTTCATAGCAGCAATGTCCACAATAGCTAAATCATGGAAGGAGCCGAGATGCCCTTCAACAGATGACTGGATTAAGAAGTTGTGGTCCATATATACAATGGAATATTACTCAGCTATCAGAAAGAACGAGTTCTCAACATTTGCTACAACTTGGACGGCACTGGAGGAGATAATGCTAAGTGAAATAAGTCAAGCAGAGAAAGACAACTATCATATGATTTCTCTCATCTATGGAACATAAGAACTAGGATGATCGGTAGGGGAAGAAAGGGATAAAGAAAGGGGGGGTAATCAGAAGGGGGAATGAAACATGAGAGACTACGGACTATGAGAAACAAACTGAGGACTTCAGAGGGGAGGGGGGTGGGGGAATGGGATAGGCTGGTGATGGGTAGTAAGGAGGGCACATATTGCATGGTGCACTGGGTGTTATACACAACTAATGAATCATCGAGCCTTACATCGGAAACCGGGGATGTACTGTATGGTGACTAACATAATATAATAAAAAATCATTATAAAAAAAAATAAAAAATAAAAAATAAAAAATAAAAAATAAATAAAATGAACAAAAAAAAGAAGTTGTGGTCCATATATACAATGGAATATTACTCAGCTATCAGAAAGAACGAGTTCTCAACATTTGCTACAACTTGGACGGCACTGGAGGAGATAATGCTAAGTGAAATAAGTCAAGCAGAGAAAGACAGTTATCATATCATTTCTCTCATCTATGGAACATAAGAACTAGGATGATCGGTAGGGGAAGAAAGGGATAAAGAAAGGGGGGATAATCAGAAGGGGGAATGAAGCATGAGAGACTATGGACTCAGAAACAAACTGAGGGCTTCAGAGGGAGGGAGGTGGGGGAATGGGATAGACTGGTGATGGGTAGTAAGGAGGGCACGTATTGCATGGTGCACTGGGTGTTATATGCAACTAATGAATCATCGAACTTTACATCAGAAACCAGGGATGTACTGTATGGTGACTAACATAATAAAAAAAACATTAAAATAAAAATAAATAAATAAAAGCAAATATGGAAGCCAATTAGCAGAACCAGAACACCTGTCAGGAGCTTGATGTGCAAAAACAAGCATATATAGTACAGGAGTAAATATGGGCTCTTTTGTCTATAGCAAGCAATATAATCACCTAAGTAGCAATCAGCTAATCAGCCTGTGTGGTCCACATAGGGCCATTCGGCCATTCAGAGTAGACTTTCTTTCCTTTTCTTTCTTTTTTTTAACCAAAAATGATTCCAATGACCAGAGAAAAACAATTAAAGAACAAGTTCATGAATTGCCAGGGTTAGTTTGGATAAAAGATACTTGTTTTAGATCTTGCCTCATACAGCACTACTTCAGTAAATGTTGCTCTAGAGGAGACGCATAAAGATTTTTAAAAGAATGTAATGTTATTAGAAAAATATGAAAAAGGAGCTTTTCCAGTTGGGAAATTCTACCAGAGGAGGAAAATTATATTTGCCAGTGGAAAAACCAAAGATACTGGATTAACTGATGATTTACAACGGACTAATTTAAAAGACGTAGAGGATCACCGTTAAAATTCCTTTAAAAGATTCACAAGTGGGTTGTATTTTGTAAATGGGAAAACTGAACACCAGAAAGATTTCTGGATTATGAACTATAGCAAGATCTTTAAATATATTAAAGTCAAATAAGCCACATACATAGAACTCTACCAAATTTCTTCCAGTGTTCAGAAAACTTCACAATATTTTTAAATGTCCCCAAATGCCAGTTTTCATAGTTTGCAGCTTAATTCAATGTGAAAGTTTTCTTTCAAAAGTGAATTGCGCATAATCATATTCCATAGAGCTTGCTATATCAAAAATATCTACAAAATTCAGTGCTATCTTATTTATCCGGTTCCTACCTAGCCAGACCTGCAGTTTGGATGGATTTAGTGTACAAGTAAACCTATTTTCTTAAAAATGAGGCCAATACATAAGAAGAAAATTCTATTAGGGAAAAGTACCTATAATCTTAGCTGAATGATCTAAAAAAATTACATCCACTTTTCATGAAATGAAAACCACAGGACTTCATAAATTCTTCCTTTGTAGAGGACAACTTGGTGTATCTGAAAGCATGATCCATCTGTACAATATATAAAAACAACTCAGAACAGGCCACGCACACCAACCAAAGCGAGCAGAGATCCCACTGTGCAAACCCGAATCCTGTGCAGACAATTCCGAGATTATTTAGTGCACCTTGGTGTTACAGGGAATGAAGGCGACTAATTGTGCATAATCATTTTTCAAATGGCTTCCACATCAAAAATATCCATTGAAGTCAGCACTACATGATTTTTCTGGCTCCCCGTCTATCCAAACCTTTAGTTTATGTTGATTTATTTTTCATGTAACCAACTGAGTGCTGCAATGTGCTGAGCACTTTGCTAGGCACACTCACATACATCATATAATTCAGTCTCTAGCACAGACCATCCACACAGGTTCTGCCTTCTCCCTTTTTATAGCTGAATGAACTGAGGGCAAGAAACATTCAGCAACTGGTCCAAGGTCACACAACTATTTAAAACTGAACAGGCAGGTTTTAGTTAGAGCCTCTGGAAGGCTGACTTCAAAGGCTAGTGTATTTCCACTGTATCATGCTGTCTCCAGGGAGTTTTTGTTCAAGACACCTTTCCTTTTATGTATTTTAAAATAAATCAAAGTTGTCAGGCTGAAGTCCTAGCTTTTCTTGATTTTTGTGTCTTCAGGAGATGGATGGACTAATTATTCTGATACGAGCAGTTAATGAAACCACTCTTGATTCAATGAAGACACTACTGAGATACTCTACAGAATGACAAAATTCACTCTATTTCATCACATTAAAAAATTCTACAAAAATGCATCTATGTGTAATTTTACATACGAAATCCTCCTTCTCATTGAGGCACCGCAAGTCACCTCTCTTCACTAGCAAACTCCATTTTCACTCTCCAGCATTGGGAATAGGTGGTTGGCTTTTCGAAGTACCCCATTTCTTTTGATATTCCTCTCTCCCTCTTTCCCTTCTCAAATTCTCCCCAGGGAACAATGTCCCATGTTAACAATCTGGTAAATATCTTTCTATACTTTTGTCCATGTTCATTTAATTATATGAAATACACGCATGAATATTCATACCTACCGTTATATGATACCTATAAATAGAGGAAGGCATGTCCTTCTTTTACAAAAAAGGATATCATGCCTACCTTATCTCTCTTGCTTTTCTCATTCAACAGTCCCTAAAGCAAACTCCTCCAAGTTAACTCGTTTACTCTCTGATTCATTATTTTTGTTGGCTTCATATTTACCAATGCAGTAACAACCATCTATATATGTGCATTTTTATTTGTTGGTGTTTTTATTTCTAAGAAAGTGATTCCAGGAATTGAATTGCTAAGATACAGTCTGTATAGTAGTAATTTTAATAGATATTGTCATATGGTTTTCCAAGAAGGCTATAGCTTTCACAAAACCAGCTACAATGTATGAAAGTACATTTCCTCTGCATTCTTGGCAGCAATAGTTCTTAAGTTTTGCCAGGTGGATGGGAGTATAGTGATATCTCACTGTTACCTTAATTTGCATGTTCCTTGCTATGAGCTTATCTGGACACCTTTTCACAAATTTTTGGCCACATGGATTTAGTGTTTGCTCATTTTCTATAAGACTGTTCTTCATCTTGTTCTATAAGGATTTTTGTGTATCCTAGAGATCAACACTTTGCTCAATAAAGATATGTGTCTTTGTTTTGTTTTGTTTTTTACAAAAACCTATCATTTATCTACTATTTTATGAAATTCAAAACTTAATTTAGTTAAATAAGTCTATCTTTCTTTTTTAAATTTTCTGTGTCTTCCAACTTGGTTAAAAAGTTTTCTCTGTCCCTATGTGGTCAGTATTATCCTCTAGATAGTATTTTAAGATTATTTTTGCCTTATTTTTTAAATTTAGATCTTAAATTTAATCTAGAATTTTAAAAAATTGAGTATCATAGGGAACAAATTTTACTTGTTTTCTAGGTGGATACTAAGTTGCTGGCATTGTTTATTACATAAACCATTCTTTCCTGCCGAATGGAAGTTTTAACTTTTGTTGTACACTAAATTCATAAACACACTGGTACCTCTTCATGGAATCTTACAATTTGGGATCCCATAGTATCTTAAAAACACAATTGGTATCAATTCTCTTTCAGACTTTGTCACTTATCAAACATAAATTAAGTGTAATATGGAATAAGAAAGAACTATAAAAATACAAAAGAGTATGATAACTCCTGCCCCATAAGGACTTACCCACTATTAGAGGCTAATAGGATGATATTGTACACATACATTGTGTTACTCAACAATACCATGTGTGATCGATGATGGCAAGACAAAAATGTGGGAGAAGCAGGTGGTGCTATATGGTCTCCTACTAGAAGGATTGAACACAGTGCAGAGCATAACGTGAAGAGTAAACTTTGGAGCAAGGGGGACTGGCATAGACCTTGAGATGAAATTAGACAATTAATATCAGAATTTAGGAGCTCTGGGTATTTTAGCATCTAAACAGATTTCTCTCATTTTGTGGACACAGGAAAAATAAGAAAATATTTTTCATAATAAGGTCATAGCTAATAACTGATATCAATTATCAATAAATACATAATTTTAAAATAATATTCAACAACGATGGCTTAGTTATTTACATTTTGGTCCTAAATCTATTTGTTCATACTTTTTGAATTATGATAATATTGCCTTAAAATCTATTTTATAATATTTAAAAAAAATCAACCTAAGCAAGTATAGGCATTTCTCCGAATGGCTAAATACAACTAGTGTCCACTCATTCCTTTTAAAATTCTATAACACATGGGAATAGGAGAGAACAGGACTCAAGTTTGGTTTTTGTTTTCGTTTCTTTTTACTTGTGATGTGTGACGACTGCTGCCAATTGGTAGTAGAGGTATTCCATCATCACGCCATTAATAGATCTCACCAGAACAAGGTTTCATTACTGTGGATATTGGATAAGGCCCTGCCGGAAGGCCTTCAATACCCTAAGGAAAAGATGTGCTAAGTCCCCACATTAGGTACAGCAGTCTTGGGGCAAAAATTTGAGGGTTTATACTGGGTTCGAGGAGCCTTGATCAAGATATTTCCCTAGGGTGACAAACCCATAATTGCACTTATCAGCTTTAGGCTGCCTTGATTAATGCAACCTTCTGTGATTTATCACCCAGACTATTTTAAAACAGGTGCTCTCCTCATTGTAATAGACTGGAGATTTTCAGAAATGACAACACAGGCTTGTTTCATTTACTTGTTCGGGGAAATTTCCTGAGAACACATTACAAGCGAACATATCCAGTCATTTTGTAGAGATCTGGAATTAGATGAGTGCAACTGGAATGTTTTCTACCTAACCTTCTTCATGGTTTAAAAGAAAGTTTCTGCCCTTGTCTCATGTTGCTCTCCTACCACCACACACCTATTCTGACAGTCAAAGCAGACTGTGTTGGATCCCAGATTTTTCTATCCTCGGGGAATTTCTCATATCCAGGAAATTTGCCTAGTGAGTAAGAATCAAAATGTAGCATGCTAAATGCTTGACCGAAACATCACATATGCACACATACATACACAACATTGGACCTCCTTTATGAAACATTATAAGCTAGGGAAGAATATAATATGCATCTAAGCTAAATGTTATATACATAGTATATGGCCACGTGCACCAATTTTACCTTTTTAGCCTCACACATTGTCTAGACTCAACTCAGATAACAAACTCTAATTCACTACTTTATAGTTTTGTCAAGCATGTTTCTGTAGGTCAGCAACGTGTCATACTGGATGACAGAGGTCCCAGTTTGTAAACCTGGTCCCTCCGCTCCTGGCTGCTTGACCTTGGGAAAATTACTTAAGCTCTCTGTGCCTAAATTATCTCATCTGTGAAATGGAGTTAACAACCATCTATTTTGCAAGATTATTCTGAGGATTAAGTGTTAAAAGATATGAAACAAGCTTTCGCTATTTTATTTATTTTTTAACTAGACACTGCATAATCTATGGAGGGACGACAAACTGTCTTATAACTGAAGCACCTTACAATCGTTAAGTGCCAGTTAAAGAGCAGCTAAATTTGGGGTGCCTGGCTGGTTCAGGTAGTAGAGTATGCAACTCTTGATTTCAGGGTTGTAAGTTTGAGGCCCACACTGGGTGTAGAAATTACTTCAAAATAAAATCTTAAAAAAAAAAAAACAGAGCAGCTAACTTTGGTTCTTATCTATTCATTAGAGCAGTCAGATGGACAATACTTATCAATGCTATGGTACTGATTAATCCATAATCTAGGAAGTTAAAAAATTTAGTTTTTCCTTAATTTGTAAAGAACTACTCTGTTTAACTTCAGCTGCCATTAGATATACTCATTTCTCATTAGGAAAGAGAGAAGCTTAGAATGAGACTCACACTACCACTAGGACCTTTACATTGTAACCTGTTTCCTTGGACAAAGAGAGAGGAGAGAGGGGAGAGAAGGGAAAGAAGAGAGGGGAGATGGGGGGAGAGAGAGATTGAATCAACAAACCTGAAGCAAATCTGAGGGTCCTGGAAAGTCAGGTGAGCTAAGCAAAGCTGAAATTATTTTCTGTTTGTGAGGGAAGAATGTAAACATTTAATGGCTCAAGTTGGCACAGTTCTGGGGCTTGTTATGCAATGTACAGATTAGTTCTGTAGGCCAGTCATTCTCAAACCTCCAGCATACCAGAATCTTTGCAAGAGCTTAAAAATAAAGCTTCTTTTTTGTTTGTTTGTTTTAAGATTTTATATATTTCAGACAGAGAGAGAGAGAAAGTGCACATGGGAGGCGGGGAGGGGCAGAGAGAGAAATAGGCTACGGACTGAGCAAGGAGCACAACAGGGCTCGATCCCAGGGTCCTGAGACTGTGACCTGAGCCAAAGGCAGACACTTAACTGATCGAGCCACCCAGAAGCCCCTAAATATGCAGCTTCTTGAACCCCATCCAGACCTACAGAATCAGTATCTCCAAGAATGTGGCCCTGAAATATACATTTAGAAAAAGGTTTTGTAGTAGTTCTTATGTACAACTGTATTTGAGAATTGAGAACCAATGAAGTTATTTTTTAATACGCTCTTAAAATTTTGGAATAACTTGGGATTGACAGAAAAGTTGCAAAAACAGTACAGAGTTCTTACACACCCTTCATTGTTTCCAGTAATGGTAACATCTTATATAATAACCATGGTACATTTTTCAAAACCAAGAAATTAACATTGGTAAAGTACTATTCTATTAACTAATCTTCAGACTTTGTTCAGCTTTCATCACTTTTCCCACTAATGTCCTTTAAAAAAAAAAAAATTCTAGAATCCCATGCAGGATACCATAATGCTTTAATCATCATGTCTCATTAGTCTTCTTGGGTCTATGGCAGTTCTCAGTTTTTCCTTATTTTTTATGACTTTGAGAAATGTGAAGACTGCTGGTCAGCTACTTTGTTAACTGTCCTCAATACAGACTTCTATGATGTCTTCCTTCTATTTAGACTGGGGTTACGGGTTTTGGAGAAGGAGTCCACAGAAGTGAAGTGTCCTTTTCATCACATCATACAGAGGCACATGATAGCAACATGACTTACCCTGGTGATGTGTAACTTTGATCACATGGTTAAGTCATGTCTGCCAGATCACTCCACCTGTAAAGTTAGTATTTTTTCATTTCTATAACCTATTCTTTAGAAGTGAGTCAAGGGTTGGGTGGTTGTGTGCACACATGTGATGGGGGGGTGGATTAAACTCTACCTTGTGGCTGGAGGAGTATCAGTAAAGGTTTTTGAACAAAGGATTACTTCCAGAAAACTGAATTGTCAAGATATACTGAAGGGGGAAGAGACTGTTGGCTGAGAAATGAGTTAGAAAATGTAAAGCCTGAAGAGATGAGGACCCGAACAAAAGTAGAAGACACTGGTGAAATATACATCTATAAGATACTGTGGAAGAGAAGAAGCTTGATTGGAAATAGGGGAAAAGTGAGAAAGGAAACCTGAGATATATTGAGATTTTGATCTGAGTAATGAGGAAAAAGGGGATATAAGAGAAAACAGAAAAGGCAGACATAGAGACTTTGAAGTTCCTGTAGGCGTCTAGGTGGACATGTTGAACAAGCAGTTAGAAATGAAATCACAAAACAATTTACCTGCTCAGGATATTTGCTGCCTTCCAGGACCCACTCTATGGCATGCAGTTGCTCTTTCCTGCTCTCTAATAGTACTTCTAAGAAAACTGTTCACTCCTAGAGGCAAGGCTCAGGTGACATGTTAGGAGCATTGGTAGAAGGTCAGAGGAAAAATCCTCAGAGAACAGATTTGGATCATTCCTTCTATGCTATAAATGAGGCTTGGCATTTGCTCAGTAATCACCACCTCACTGTAAAAATAATGAATCTATCTTCATTGTGAAAATTTGGGGCCTGTAATTAATGAGTACAATTACCTTATGGATTGAACATTCAGTGTTTTTCATTACCTATTCCAGGAGATAATCTGAAGATATTTGAGATCTAGCATTTCTCAGCTTGGGGAATGGTGATAGACAAGGAAACTCTCATTAGCATTTCCATTTTGCATTTCAAATGAAAGGGGTGTGTGTTAAAAACTGAGCTTGCTCAAGCTTTAAAGCATTCCTTAATTATATGTTTGGTAATGCCTGAAAGGCAAAGGAGTCCCTGAAAAAAAAAGAAGAGTGTTGAGTAAATATCTATCCCTTTTGAGGGTGGATGGGAACAAGGAATCTTAAAATCTCAAGGTGGAAGGAGGCTACAGAGATGATTTATTCATTTCCATCTCTTTGGCTTGGTGAGGATGGGAGAGTGGAGAGGGCAGGAAAGAGGTGGAAAGCTATGAAAAGTGTCCCAGAGTGGGCTCTGGGCTTTGCCCTCTTTCAAATGTCCATCTTACTAGGAGACCTACAGCCTTCTGGCAGGCTGTCCCAGTATCTACTGACTGGTCTCCAGAATTTGTTTCTCTCCTGTCACCTAAATAGCTCAGAGTTTATAATCCATTCCTTTTGTGCTGTTAATGATAAGCCACTTGTAAAGACCAGTTAAATTTCTAAAGATACAGTACAAAACATGAGCAGAAGTTACCAGATACAGAGACTCTGAGAAATGTTTTCTTATTTCCATTCTTTCTGTTTTACACAAACTCCAGTGTTGCTTCCTTCCCCCTTTTCATTGATCATCTTATTTCTCATTTACAGTGTTACTTTCTGCTTGTGTTAATAGCAAGATAATATACATTTCAGAGCCTTTAGCAATATGTTTTTGGTGAATTTAGAAGTTAAAGTATGCGTCTGGTTGTCTTTTCCCTAGAAATGTCTAATATTAGAGTTCTACTTGCTACTACAAAACTTTTCATGTAAATTGCCTAGACAAAAAGCAAATGAGAAAGCCTTCCTAAGGGAATTGACTTTATCAAGTTATCTGATATGTATCTTACAGCCACTGGCTTCCCACTTCTCTTGCTCTTACGGACTTAACCCCTGCCTACCATGCCCCCCATGCTCACTGGCCAACATAGGGAACTTCATGTTTTGTGTTTTTCTTGTGCTTTTCATTTTCATTTTCACTTGTTATTACCTTTTATGCCCTCTCCTGGATCCTTTCTGGGGTGATTATTAAGCCATGACTCTGTCCTTACTCAGCTGCAGAACATAACCTGCTATCCTCTCCTAACAAATTCATCAGTGATTAAAAAGGAAAAGAACAATTGAAAAAGAGATTGTCTGAGGATTGTTCTTTCATTCTCAACCCATGATTATTAATCCTTTTGCAGCCATGGACCCTTTGAGAATCTGCTGAAAACTAGACAGATTTCTTCAGGAAAATGCACGATTGCCTACATATACCAAATGCGGGTATGTGGATTCCCTGGATACCCTGACACAAGGTTAGACACTTCTTTTCCAGGTGAGCTACATTACATCTTGGATTAAGACAACCAGTTAGAAATCAATGTCCCTGAACAGGCTCATTTGTGTGATTCTAGAACTGGTCTTACTGAGCCATCTCCTAATGTTCAGCCTACTAGGCACAATGGGAACATCTTAAGAATGACAGCAGAGAAGAGATATAGTTGAGGGGTGTGTCCACTGAGTCACACCTCCTTCAGCTTCAGAAATTCTTTTTTATTTTACTACCAGGACACCTATGCCAGGCACATTCCCACTTCCGAAACTTGCTGTCTGCCTTTGTGTTCCTTCAGAGATCTGTTGGGTTGAAACCCTCATCTCCTTGAGGGCTCAACTCAACTGGCACTTTCTGAGTGAGGCCGCCCTATTTTAAAATTGCCACCCTCAGCACAACCCCCAGTCTCTCTTCCTTGCTTTACTTTCCCCCAAACACTTTCCAAATCTAGAATACTCTGCAGTTTGCTTATATTGTCCATTGTCTGTCCCCTCCCATTGGATGGGAGAGTATGCTGTTTCATTCACTGATTTATCGCCAGCTCCTAGGATAGGTGCTTGGCACACAGCAAGTGCACCAATATTTGCTGAATGAGTAAACGGACAAGAGATGAGTGTATCCTTCTTTGCATAGCATCCCAGAAAGCTCAGGATAAAATTTTCAGTTGATTGATATAACAGGTACAGAACTTTGTGGTATGCATTTTCTATAATCACTTTACTTCTGACTTCATCTTATTTCTGCCCACCCTTTTATGCCCTTCCATGACCATGACCCTCTCTCTAATTCTCACAATAGGAGGTAATTTCACCTTCTAAAAAGTAAGTGAATAAATATTCACTGAAATCATAAAATGTAAAGTAACTGATTGAGGAAATGAAGTAAGGGAACTAGTGCTTATTAAATTCCCGTACCACACCAGCATGTTTATAAACTATCTTAATGCTTGCTCCAATTCCATGAGATTTTTACTGTTATTCTCAATTGAGAAAGCATAAACTAGATGTTGAATAACTGGCCCTGACTCACACTGCTAGAAAGTGGCAAGGAGAGTTAGAAGTTTGAGTTTGTTTAGTTTCAAAATCCATATTTTTATTACACCTAGGTTGGCACTTTGGTCTTAATAGCATTTGCCTCTCCTAAGGGGAGAAAAACAAATGGGCCTATTACTTCTAAAAATAGAACTGCTAATCAGTGTTAATATTATTTTTGTATCTTAGCATGTTTTATCACTGAAGGAATCACTTTGTAAGCCAATTGTTACTTCTTTACAACAATTTTTCTCTACACTGTTTTCTATCCATCAAGAAGCAGTGAATCTCTTCAAAAATGACAAAGTGTTGGAGAGCCTAGCTGGCTCCGTTGGTTAGGCATCTGCCTTCCCCCTGGGTCGTGGTCCGGGGTCCTGGGATCAAGCCCTGCAACGGGCTCCCTGCTCAGCCAGGAGTCTGCTTCTCCCTCTGTCCCTCACCCCTCTCTCACTCTTTCTCTCTCTCTCTCCCTCTCTCTAAAATAAATAAATAGAATCTTTTAAAAAAGAAGAAAAGGTGTAATGGAAGAAACTATTGCTTCACCATTTGGAACTACAGATATGGATCAGCTGGGCAGGCTGCATTGTTCCCAGATTCCTTAAATCTGTACATGCATCTAAAATTGTCTGCAAGCTGAGTAACGTCTCATGGAAACATAAAATAACATGCTTTATGTTATTTTTCAAATGTATGGAGATACTATACCCAGTAATAAATACAAATTCAATTAAACATTTTACTGAATTCAGAGTAGTTTTTGGACCTTGAGTATTTTCCTCATTCAATGGATATTTTACAATATACTGATAATACAGACACTACCAAGAATTTTATTTTATTTTATTTTATCTTATTTTATTTTGGAAGTGGTTTTAGTGCTGATAAATGTCGGGGACTCCTCGAATAAAAATAAATAAAAAGGAATTTTGTTCCATGTGGTTTTCTGAAATGCACTGAATTTACTTTTGCACTGCATTGCATTTTATCTATCTCTGGAAACATTCTGAAGTACATGGTGGGTTTAATCCCATTAATCTTTGGAAATATGATGAGTGGTTCAGTTTCTGATTTTCATAATCAGCTGGTCGAGCTGTAAGATATTATTGCCTTATAGGGACATCTGCTGGTGGGTAAATAAAGGTCTGGAACAATAAAACACTGTCTTCTCCTCGGGGTTTGCCAGGGCATCACTCTCAGGCGGCAGCCTTCCTCCTATGCATCTGCTTCAGATAGTGCATGGCTGTTAAAATTCTAAATATTCTATCATTTCACGGTCCAATCATTCTCAGGACACATAAAACTTGCCTTTGTTATACATGTGTCTTGTTCCCACAACAGATTCACACGTGTATTTAATTTTTTTTCCAGACTGACCATATATTATCCCGAAAACTTCAGGCTTTCTGGAAGCTCAGGTGCTCGGGGCAGATGGCATGAAAGTTGCAGCACTTGGAGTGAGCGCTCCCCCCAATAAGCCGCCACCTGCTCTGTTACCTGCCCTGCTTCCAGAGCAGGGAGCTCGTGGAAGCACACAAAGGGGGTGGGGAGAGCCACTCTATGTGCGCTCCCAAGTTTCAAAAACCAAAAGTAAAATAAATGTTATGTTGTTATAAACATCTTAAAATTCAGGCCTCTAATTTTTTCACGAGAGGGGAGGAAGCATCTTAATTTGATCGTTAAGCTGAAACAGTCCTCTTCCACTCAGCTACCAGGTTTCCCAGTAATAATTAGCTGCAGCTAATTAATTATCCCCTTTCACTTTAAAAATGATTACCTGGTGAAAGTAGAGCAACTCGAAGTACTATTTCTACTAACCTTAACCATGACTAGAAGGATGAAATAGTTTATTTTCTTTTGGTGTTGCACTGAACTAGGATCACCTTCATACTCCATCTTTGGAAAAGCAGAACTGCTTTAAATCATATATTGTAGACTTAAAATTAAATTGCCCATAAAAGTCAACATCCCCAACAGTACGGTGTAGCAGCTTATTCATGCCACTTCTTTAAACTCACCGCACATTAATGTGCTAATGTGATGGAAAATAAAGAATCCTCACGTGCCTTCCCAGTGCTTCTTTTGCTCTATTGTTTATATATGTATATTTTTAAAGTGAGTAGAAGATTGTTTCATCAGTGAACGCATTCCCTGCCAAAAGAAACGACATAATCATTAACTAATTACAACTAAATAATAGCATTGCACATTTTGACAGGTTAACGCACATTCTGTTAAGAGCTGAAAGCTCAAGAAAGAGAATAATAAAGCTAAAGCCTCTCACAAAATCCTTAAATGCCAATATGGGAAATAAACTCTTCCAGGGTTTTCACCAACCATGTGTCTTTCTTATTCCCTCTTGCTTCTCATTGTATAAACAGCATTTGAATTTGTATTAACATTCCAAACTAATTCACTAAGCAATCAACTCATTTTTACCAATTGTACCCAATCATAAATCATACAATCTACTGACAGTCACAGCTTCAGCATGCTGAAATCATCATTTTGGCTGTTCCCCCTGCTACCAATGAAGCAGCAAGATACACATGGTGACTCTCAGATGTGAAAAGAAGAAGGGAAAGCAAGTCAAGAGGGGAAAACCAGTGTTTTCAAATGTAATCGAGTCCGTTCAAAAACGCAAAGACACGCCTGAAATGGCGTGTTACCAATATTTTCTCTGAAGAGTTTCAAAGCTAAATGGAAAAATAATTTTGGAAGGATTAACGCAAAATTAAACAGTCTACTTTATGATTTCTTACACTGTGACTCAAATATTTTTTACTATAGTAGAGTGTCTCATTGTTCCCAATCTCTTCATACATGTCCCACAAAAATTCTGCGAAGAATAGGAAAAGAACAAAACAACAATAATAGGGAATGTCTTTCTAAACCCTGTCCTTCAGCAAGCACATAAAAGGGCAATTAAAGACTATGTTCTCCAGTGTTACAGGTACCATAGAGTGTTAAAGCCCATACAGTGTGACTACAGAAGGAATCAGTACATGTGAAACAGCATGAATGTAAATACAGACTATCTAGTGGGTTTTTAAAAAGTCACTTATTGTAGCTTGAGAACATTCCCCCCTTACTTCTCTCACTGAAACTATGTAGACTTAGGAAGTTGGCCAGTTTGCTGCTAGAGAAATGAGGCAAGAGAGGGTACCTATCAAAGACTAGTAAGAGGTTTTTCACTAAATTTTAGAAGCCAATTATAATGTAATAGAAGTAGCAAGTCATTTAATAAATTTCCTTTTTGTAACTTGGGTATGGAACAATAAAATTTGCTCAACAAATCACAGTACACTTTTCTTGTGAGAGACAAATGAATCATTACTTAGTCTACATCAAAAGGGAACCCAAAAGGAAAAAATGTTAACATCAGAAGGCAGAATGAGATCCATGCATTAAAGGGCGGTATTAGTATTGCAAACCAAAAAAAAAAAAAAAAAAAAAAATGTAAAAAAATTTAAATTATTTACCTTTCTAGTTCAGCACAAATGTCCTACAGCTAATTATCATGAGATATTGCCTGGAAATTAACCAGTCATGTTGTGTTTCTATCTCCAGATTTACAATTAGTAATGCTATTAATGTGGTTCCTGTACTTAGCGTTACTAATTATATTGCTATGAACTAATGGTGTTAAAAATAGCAATAGCCATCAACTACCAATTAATGCTTAATGAGAGCATATAAACCCTGGCATTGTAATGAATTTCAAAATTATTGTTGCTTGTGTTCCTCTTGTAATCGTGCAAAAATGGGTGTAACCAGTAACCACTGAAGTAGGGCATTGATTGAAAACAGAGTTACCACATCACTGCAGAAAAATCAAGAAATAAATGGCTCCTTGAAGGATTATATATTCCATCTTAACGTCAGAATACAACACACAGGTTTTAGAGAGGAATCTTTTCTAGTTACACAATATAAAAAAACAGCTAAAACGTAATTTGCAATGATGTTTCAAATCCAAAAATAAAAAAAAAAAGAAATGGTAAAAGGAAATGGGGAGAGGAGTTTCTACAGAAGAATCATTCAACAAATAATCTCTCCTAGAATTCTATAAGGCACAATATCCCAGAAGTTCAGTACATACCAAAAGGCAGATGTAAGAGAGGAATACCCTACAGTAGCAGGATAGGCAGGTCGTGCTGCAGTAACAAACACCTGTCAGTGGCTTAACACACAAAAGTTTATTTCCTGCTTACGTTTCATGACCAGCACAGTCACGTAAGGACTACTGTTTACTACAATGACTCAGGAACTCAGGCCTGAAGAAATTCCATCTAGTCATGTGTTTGTATTATCTCCAGAGGGAACTTGGAAAATTATGTCCTGCCTATTATTTATGCATAAGTGACATAGCATTTAAGAAAATATTTCATTGGAGAAAACAAGTCACCTAAGTTCAAAGTGATGAGGAATGGTACTCAGAAAGAAAACAACCAAAATATTAGTGAACAGCCTCATCTGTGTTAATACTTTGGCACTGATTTAATGACCATAGCCAGAAGGCTTTGTTTATGGAGAACTTCACTGGAGAACTGCCTGGTAAAGGCTGGGGGGAATGTTGGTAGAACACCAAATATTTTCTTTGACCTCATCATCACAAAAGCCATTTCTCAAAATGCGCTAGTGCTGTTACCCTATTAGTACACAGTGTCACAGTATATGAAATGCAAATTTATCTTCCCAACTTCAGAAATGTACTTTAAAATTTCATCTTGGCAGCAGCCTTCTTAACCTTTGGTCCTAGTCAAAACCATAGTGTATTTCAAGACTATGAAAGACCAGAAGCCACTATACAACAGAGTAAGAAAAGAAGTAACTTAACTAAAAAAGAGGCTAATGATGTGCACGTGTATGTGTAAGTGTATTCTCAAATCAGCACGAAGATCTGTTTAAGGTATCCACAATAACAGTGGCAATCAGACACCAAAGAAAACTAAAGACGACACTAAGAAGAGTCACAGAACTCAACCACAATGTTTACACATCTCCACTTTACTGAGGAGAAACATAAAAATGTAGTATCATTATTTAAGGATATGCATCAGAGCCAAAGGCTGCCTCACAGCAAGCTGTCCAGAGAGGTCCAGGGTGGATTCCAATGGTCTTACCTCTGCAGGGCTATCCTGAATGCGCCTTCTCTCTTGGATCAAGAACCTCCAACAAGTGTAGGGAACACCTTGAGATCAGGAGCTCAAAATGGAATCTCAGCTGGGTCTTACACTCATCCCACCGGTCGGGTAGGCACCTCATTGCAATGTGACTAGCCAATAGTAGAGCGCAAAGGCATTTCACCCAAACCAGGCGCAAACCACTGATATTGCTGTTATCAATAAACTTACTCACAAGCTGGTACAAACTGCCTTGAAACTTGTCTCGGAAGTAGGTCTGTTTTACACATTGGCCAAGGATCAGTGGCATGAAAGGGTATCTCTTATGAAACAGCTCAGGCCAATCAGGACTGGTAGAAATAACCCGTACAGCCCCACATGCAAACAGATTTCACAAAAAGCTAACATACGAACTCAGAAGGACAACTATATTATTAGTAGATTAATTTGCAATGTTGGGGCCTAGGTACAAATACACTTCTGGGCCATATGGCATATCTAAATTTCTGAGGTTATTTTCAAACTGCACCTCACCCTAGCCCAGCCCCTACTGAAATGTAATGACTGTCATTAAGTCCTTAAGAGACACGGATACTGAGGAGGCTATGTTTTAGGCACACTTGTTCCAGTTACTATCCCCGTGTGCTAATATGGCACCACAACTTAGAAGCTTAAAACAACCACTCATAGACTTACTGAAGTTATACTTCAGGGGGAATCTGGAAAAAGCAGTCCATAGTGGAGTAGATACACAGATACTCCACTATGTCTGGGGCCTCAGTTGGAAAGACTTTTGAAGGAGCTGGAATCATCTCAAAGGCTCCTTTGTTGACATGTCTGATGGTTGATGCTAGGGTTGGCTGGGACACCCACACTTGACTTTGTGTTCAGTTCTTCTCAGCAGGCAGCTTCAAGTTCCATACAATGTGCTTCAGGCTCCAAAACTGAGTGCCCAAAGAGACAGGCAGAAGAAGTACCAGTTTCCTGAGGCCAGGGCCTGGAAACTGGCCCAGAATGACTTTCACTAACCATAGCTAAGCAGTCTCAGGACCCAGATGCAAGGGGATGGACCAGACACAGATTTCATTTTTATGGAAGGTTACTCAGTATCTTGAATGGATTGAGAATTTTCTGAGGGTGACATTCGTCTTCTCATTGGCTTCCAGTATTTATTCCAATGAACTGATTGGCTAAAGGTTGCTCCTTCTTCTCTTCCATATCTTTTGTGTGTCATCTATAACACTTGGCAGTTATTGATGGGTCACTCCATTCAGAAAAAGAACACTACTCTTTAGGCCAGGGTATATATATACTTGATCTAGAGTGTTTCTTTGTTTATATTTTTTCTTAAATTTAACCCTGAATCATTCAACACTTTTCAAGACAGAAGAAAAGGATATACTCTTTTATAAAATATTGATAGTTCTATGATAATATGGTAATGAGATTAAGTGCCTCCAACTTAAAATAAAAATATCAAACCTTGGAAATGGGAAGAAAAATCTATTTATATAAGCAAACAAAAATATCAAAAACTTCAGGGGAAACTTCGTAAAAACAAGGTATAGAACCTATGAGAAAAAAACTGCATACACACACACACACACACACATATATCAATCAGTATATTATATATATTTGTATATTATGGTATATGATGATTCCAAATAAAATTATATTGAAGTTGATAGGATTACACTAAAATCCAGATAGAAAAATAAAAATATAGACAAATATTTTTTGAAAAAAAAAAAAAGAATCCGGGGGCTCCTGGCTGGGTCAGTTGGTAGAAAGTGTGACTTTTGATCTCAGGGTCATGAGTTCGAGCTCCACACTGGTGCAGAGATCATTTAAAAAAAATAAAAAGAAAAATCTTAAAAAGAAAAAAAGAATGTGGGATGGTAGGGGTGGGAAGTACCTTAACAGATACCAAAGCATACCATAAAGCTATCATAATAAAATACTAGTTGTGAGCACCTAAATATCAAAATAAGTCCCTGGAGCCATATAAAGAATCCCCAAACACAAAATGATATCTAAGAAAACAGTAAATACTATAGATGGTGTTTTATTTTAGAAGTGTTACGATTGTCCATATAGGATAAAAAAAGTCAGAGTCCCCACTTCAAACCATTAAAAAAAAAATCTTCCAAATAGAATAAAGTTCTAAACTTTAGTTAAAACATTAGAAAAATATCAGGAAGTATTTTTTTGTTAGAATAAAGAAAAGCTTAAAGCAAATAATGAGACTCAAAAATAATAGTAGGGAAGAATATGTACGACTACATAAGAATTAAAAAAGTACAGATCACAAAGACATAGATAAAAATATCTGAAATACATGTAACAAAGTTACACAAGTGCTTACAGATTGATAAGGAAAAGATTCACAGAAGAAGAAATGCACAGGGGCAATAAGCATAAAATAAGGTTTCAACCACACTAGTAACCAGAAAATACAGATTTAAACAATACAAAATACCATTTTTTCACCTAGGAATTAATGAAAATTAAAGAACTATAATATCCAGAATGAGTGAGTATTACTGGCAGGAGTGTGAGTTCATAAAAGATATTTATAAAATAATACATTGTAAGTAAAAACAAGACATATATACACAGTCATTGACCCAGCAGTTGCATCTGTGGGAATCTACGCTAGAAACAGCAGTGCTGCCATGCCCAAGGATATACAGAGGCAGGTGTTTACTGCAGTTTTGCTTGAGTGTCATAAATAACGGGAAATAACAACAACAAAAGCCATTATGTCCACTTATTGGAGAAGGTTGAATAGCTTCCAGAACATTCACACCATGAAATATTATATAGTTATTTGAAAGAAAATCAGACCTCTGTATAATGACTGGCAAGGGTATCCATATTATATTAAATAAAAAGGCAGTTTCATAGTAATTTCTTTAGTAGGATCTCGTATCTGTTTAACAAAAGAAGAGGAGAAAGAAAAAATGTAGATATATATGAATAAGGTTTACATTAGCTTAGACAATGATGTGGAAGGATCACATTAAGGTTGGTTACATTTGAGAGGTGGGATGTGGAGGCTAACGGGACAGACTGGGATGATTAGTGATGTTTTTCCTTTATCTCTTATTTCTCTAAGTATGCGTTGCTTTGTAATTAAACACACACACAAAAAAACAAAAACTCAAAAAAGAGATAAGAGTACCTTGATTTCCATTTTAAAAGCAAGTTTACTTAACATGCTGTATTTATTCTAGTTTTTGCATAGATTCTTCTCAACCCAGGTTAAGATTTGGGAAAAAATCAAAGTATTTCCATCTTGCAACTATGAATCTTTTCTTCCATGTGCCTGGTAAAGATGAATGCAGCTGAAAACAACCGGTCTGACTTCTAACTGTATGTGCAAACATTTGTGTTCTTAAGAGTGAAGGAAAGCAGATATTTTGGCATTTTGGGTTAATAATGTATGTTCTTATATTGGATTTCTGAATACCCTATGTATAATGTACCCATTATGTGTGTGTGTGTGTGTGTATGTGTGTGTGTGTGTGTGTGTGTGTATATAGCCTGGGCTTATTTTGCCTTTGTTTTGTGTTAGTACTCTAAGAAAGGTTGTTGATGCTTTATCTCTTCCCAACTTCATGATAAGCAAAAGGCAGACAGAAGTTAATGGCCGTATATGGGGTATTATGTTCTAAAGAAAAAAAATGATCAGGAAAGGAGAAGGCCTCACAACTAGAAGGTAACTTCTATGGATGCTATTATACTTAGAGATACGTGAGTGTGTGTGTGTGTGTGTGTGTGTGTGTGTGTGTGTGTGTGTTTCTTCTTGTGTGTTTTTCCTAGGTTGGTTAACACGGTAAAGTCTCCCATCCTGTAATACTCCAGAATAGACAATGTGTGATCTATGGCGCTCTTGGAGCAATGAGAATCTGTCTTCACCACACTTCACATCACAAATAAAAACAGTTCATCTAATCCTAAATAAATAGCTATACAAAACTGAACTAAAGAGTGTGATATACACAAAAAAAGTTATGTCTTCTATACGTAGAAAGTGGAGCTTTTGGCCCAGGGAGAGT
Source organism: Ursus arctos (assembly GCF_023065955.2). Lineage (NCBI taxonomy): Eukaryota > Metazoa > Chordata > Mammalia > Carnivora > Ursidae > Ursus > Ursus arctos. The sequence goes on along the minus strand of NW_026622875.1, from coordinate 15,741,358 downwards.
AAATATCTGTCATTGTCTTGGGTGCAGAGCGAGGAATCAAGGAGGATTTGGTAGCTTCCAATTGTCAGAAGCTGAGAAAAGTAGATAATTGAGTAGTAGATGAATTACTTATTCCACTATTGACATCATCAATATATAAAATTCAGGCTGACTAGTAAAAATTATTCTCACCCAGGAGGGGTCACACAGGCCTGGAGCGTGGACCAGCTGAGGGTTGCTCCTGGAGAAATGAGCTCGTTTTTTGTATGGACCTAGAAATGACTGAGGAGGGTGCTAAGGTTGTTTTGTTCTTATAATGACTGGGTGGCAAGCAGGCATTTTGCCAGAGTCCCTTGCAGTCAGGAGGAGTTCTCGGGAAGATACAAAATCTCTGAAACAGTGAGGCAGAGAGAGCTTCTAGCACCTGCCCGCTGCCTTACCCCACACAGCTAGTTTCCTGAAGAGCTGACTCCCTGTGGGATCTCTGAGGGTCTGCAAAGCAGCTCTTCTCTCTGGGAGCATGCTGCGTTAATACCTGCTCTACTTAATCTCTGCAAGAGTATCTTCATCTTGTATTGGTAAAGAATCGTGTGTCTTTGGAACGCATCTGTTGGTGTCCTTCTGTCAATTACAACACTCCTTCCTGTGACAATACTGCATTTATGATGTGCGCTTCAAAGAAAATATAAAAAATATGACTTATTATCTAAGTAAGCTGAACATATAGTGATTGATTTTTCAAAAAATTGTTTTTTTTCATTTTGAAGATTTACTTAGAGAAAGAGAAAGAGAAAGCGCATGAGCGGAGCACAGGTTGGGGGGAGGGGCAGAGGGGGAGGGAGAGGGACAAGCAGACTCTGTCCTGAATGAGGAGCCAAAGTGGGGTTGATCCCACAATCCTGAGATCATGACCTGAGCCAAAATAAAAAGTTGGACGCTCAACTGACTGAGACACCCAGGTGCCCCAAAATTGTTTGTTTTCTAAGGCTAGTAATCAGCTAACAAAATTCCTGTTTTCATGCACACAAGCCAGTAAAATTATAGTGACAACTAGGATGATATTCAAAATACTTAACAACTAGTATGACTTTGGCATGGACCCTTCAGAACAGATGCTATCCATAAACAACTAGTATTGATGGGTAGTATTCAAATATAGTCCTATTTACAACTATCTGTGAATAATAAGTACAAAAATGAAAAATAGAAATGTGCATCAATCAGTGACTGACATATACATGCTTCTCTGGTAGGTTCTTAAATAGCCAAAAGACATGACAAAAAATAAATAATGCATTGGGCTGAATTACTTGTTTCTTCACCCAGAATTTCTAATACAAATAGAATTTATGATGATAATACATTGGCAGCACCTGAGAGTAATACAGCAGTATTGATGCACTTAAAATTTGGAATTTTAGTATTGCTAAACTTATTTATTGGTATATATATTTATTTACATCTCACCTTGTTTATATAAACTTTGGAGGCTATAAAATCTGATTAATAAGAACTTCACTGACTGCACTTAATAATTCTTGAAAACCTTATGAGTAAAATACAGTATAGCTTGAGACAAGTATATTTGCATTATACTGGGAAATATATTCTATTAAATGATACATTGATAAATGATCTAATTTTACTTATTAGTGCCCATTCAAAATTAATTCAAATGAAGTTTCTGGCAAAGTCAATAAAATATCTTTACAAATTGTCTATAATTTTCTTCAATCATGCTATACCCTTTATTCTCATTTACATTATTTTGCTGTATATCTAGCAAATATCTAACAAAATTTTGAGACTAAACCCATTTTGAATTTAATTTTTCAGAAAGGGTAAATAATATCATTGCCTATGTTTTTACTTCCATCTGTGTTTTCCCCAAAGATAAAAGTGAAAGATTACAGTTTGATCTCTGTACCTATATATTCTTTGACCTCTTTATTCATCACACAAACACAAACACTTGCACTAATTAAAATAATGGACTTTTTTATGTGCCAAAACCAACTAACTTCAGAACCACAGAACAATAATTTGTACCACATGAAAAAGAGATTTCATCAAACAATTTGGTAGGTCTACATAGCCGAATATTTTTACTGCCTTTCTTTAGAAAATGCAACTCTTAGGTGTATTTTAAGTCCATGAGTGCTGCAGAAAATTATCTATGTTACTAATATTACTGTCCTCCATTGATATTTCAACTTTATCTTAATGAATTTGAAATTATGGTTATAATTTATTTTTTATGTTGTTTCTTCATGTCTCATACTATAATATCTAAATCTCCTATTGATGCTTCTAATTCCACACTATTTTGCAATTCATTAAAATTCATCACAGAACATGGTGTTTCATCACCATATGGGTATAAGGTATATGGGTTTGTGGTCAAAGTAAGTCATTAAAATATGATATGCAGCTCTTAAAATATGTGTAGCTCTTCTTAATTAAAACAAAAGGAATTTATGAAGTTACATAGGTTGTCTAAGTCCTTGAACATGAAGAAACATAAAAGATAGACACTAGCACACTGAATAACTATGGCATGAAACTGTCTTGAATTTAACCTTTGGAATCAAAGATCTATTCCCATTAATAATCCATACGTATAGATGTGGCAACAAATGTCATGATCGGAGAGACCATTATGTATCTTCTATTCATATTACACATTTACCTTTCAAATAAGTCATGTATAAATTAGGGATAATAAATAAAATCTATACAAAATAATTTAAAATATTTATTCATGTTTGCCAATAGTTCCAATCTCTATCTCACTATATCCTCCTTAAAATTATTAATAAGCAGCAAAATGGACAGACTCAAAGGTCACACCCTCGCCTTGCCCAAGCTCTAGAGGAAGTGCTAATGAGCACAAAATTAGCCAAAAGTTGGCAGCAGTTAGAAGGAAGAGAAGCAGGGGGCCTGTGGACGATTCGCAAACTAATCAGCTTCTGAGTAATTGGAATTAGGCCACCATCATTTTAAACTTAGTTACACTCCAGTATGCGATTCTCCCATGAGCAACTTTGCTAAGCATTGCATAATATATATTTCTAATCCTGCCATGCAAATATGTCCACACATTAAGTCTGAAAGATATTATAATGATTTAAATAAAAGCCAATGATGTAAAAATTCAAAAGCATACTTTTAGAGCACCTACTATGTGTACGGATATATCCAAAGTTCCAGGAATACTGGAGATGAACAAGATAAATTTTCTTTGTTCATGGCACTTTTTATACTGATGGAGAAGACTTAAAAGAAACAAGTAAATAGGTGTTCCCTTGCAAATTATTCTACTGCTGAGCAAAACAGTTGGAAACGGTGGTTTGTGGAAGCCACATTGAGTTGACTGAGAAGAAAACAGGGATGCATAAATATAGACAATGCATATATACCACTCATTCCAGGAGCTCAAAGTTTAGAAGCATAAAAAGAAGTTTCTTATTTCAACCCTGTCTCCAGTACAATATTTTCTTTACAACTTCTAGACAAGTTGTCCTTCTGATTGCAACTATTTTTCCCCACTCTCGTCCATCCTCACTTACTAAAGAAATCTTCCTAAAATGTCATTTGAATATGCAATTGCCCTGCTCTATAATCTATCACAAAAGAATCAGCTCCTTAGTGTGCCTGGCTTCCAGACTTTCTGTTTCTGGCGCAAAGTCCTACTCATTTTACTATACGACACAAACCTCTGGCTCATCAGGCAAGCCTTCGCATCTGCCATGTTCATTCCCATCCCAGGCTTCTATTGCTGACCTCCTGCCTTCTAGTTATTTCAGCCCAGCACATTTTTGGAAATTCAGCTTGAGTACCACCTCTGGCTTTCCCTAACATGGTGACACAGCAGAAAGAACACAGCTCTGGGGTCAAATTCCCAAAAGCCACTTTGCCTCCCTAATATTCACTTTCTTCATCTTTAAAATGGAGTGAAATAATTCCTACCTCACAAGGATATTATGAAAAGAATACTGAGCCCCCACTTATCTTTCATTTCTTCTAATTCCTCTTGCATTTACTAACAATGTTATTTTTATATTTATTTTATCTGATAATATTGATTTTATTTGCTAATTCTAGCACCCAAGGAAGCTTGGAAATCCTGTGAGACATGTGATGTTTCTCACCTCTTTTGCGTTTCCTGCTGCAGTGCTGGACACACTGCAAGTGCTCAAAAGGTATAAACTTGTAAATTGATTAAGTACATGGATGACTACAAATAAATAAAGATAGATGGAGAACTAATTCAGATGTTTGGGATATAGTATAAAACTGCTTCATCACAAGCATAACTGGCTAGCCATGCAATCCAGACACGACAAAACATAAAAGCTAAGAGAAATAAAGTAATTTAAACAAAATAGAATATTTTACCAGAAATTTAAACAAAAACAAAAACAAACTCGCAGCTACAGAAAACAGATTGGTGATTGCCAGAGACAAGGGATGGGAGAGGAGGAACACAAAATGAGCAAAGGTAGTCAAAAGGTACAAATTTCCAGTTATAAAAGAAATGACCTGGCAATGTAACGTACAGCATGACTGTAGTTAACAATAACAATATAGTGTATATTTGAAAGTTGCTAAGCCAGTGGGTCTTAAGCGGTCTCATCACAAGAAAAGAATCATACCTACATGCAGTGATGGATATTAAGTAAACTTATTGTGGTGATCATTCCATAATATTTACATCTATCAAATCATTGTGTTTTATGCCCTAAACTAATAAATGTTATATGTCAAATATATTTCAAAACAAACAACAAAAATTAATTCACTAGGAGGCCAGTGTGATTTTGCTTTATAACATCAAAGTCTAGGACATTATATCTTTTGTTATTTGGGAAATTAGAATATGACTCAGTTATAAGCTGCTATGGTGGGATGGAAATCAGTCTCAGTCATTTGCTGAGGGGTGGGAGGGAGGAGATTTCTTGACTGTTAAAAGACTCTCAGGGAGTTGGTAATGTTCCCCCAAAGAAATGTTAAAGGTCACAGCTTGGATGCTATTCCTAGAACATTCATTCTCTTCACACCTAACTTGGTCACAGGGATAATCATTGAGATATTCATGTTCAGTCCACATAATGACCCCCCTGCTCCAAAAAAAGAAATGTTAAAATTCCCTAAATTTAATACCCAGACATTCAGGAAGAAGGAAAGTATTCATAGAAAATAGTATAAGAAGAAATAGGTTCAATAAACATTAACTTAATAAACATTAGCTATTTTGACATGAAGCTATACTAATCCAATATTAAATTCTCACATTTAACCATAGGTTATATAGATTACAGTTGCTTGAAAATAAAACCACAAAGGGTGGTTATCAACTCTACAATCACAACTCAAAAACTAGATCTCAAGGCTCTCTGTTTACACATTTAGAAAATAAACTAAACAAAGAAAAAAGTAATTTTTTTTAAACTGTAGAATTTTCCAGTTTCTAAAAGATAAGGAATACGGATTTCACATTAAATAACGTATAAAAACATATACCTTCCCATATAAAAGTCAGTGTGAGATGACCCACTCCCTATTCTCCTGGAATAATCCAAATGTGTCTCTCATTTCATGTTTAGCAATTAAACACAAAAGACTGATGATGTTTTGAGATATTTCATTCAAATAGTGATTCAGAGAAGCCTGTATATAAATTAAAAAGGCATGGTCCGGGATTCCTGCAGAGCATCAAATACTAGTCTATATAATCAGGGGATCTGTTTTGTTTCTAGCTCCAGTTAGATATTGTTTGACAAATATTTATCTGATTATGAGATAAAATCCTGCCTCATTTATGCTCGAATCCAGTTCTCTATATATCAAAGAAGTATATATTCAATAGACTTGAATTCATGAGAAATGTCCCACATTCAGTGACTTCCTCATCTGCACTCTCATAGCATTTCCCCAAAACTCTTATGGCACTTATAACGTTTTGTTTAAAATAATTATTTATAGAATATTCAATATAACATGGCTTTTATCAGTTTCTGGCTTGCAAGTAAGAGGATATGAGTTCAAATCCTGACTTCTTCCATTTGCTAATTAAATTACTTTAACGAAGTTACTTAACATCTTCAAACCTTATTTCTATCCTTCATAAAATGAAGTTAATAATAGTACTTCGCAGAGTTGTTGAAAGAATTACTCAATATATATTTTTAACTGTTAAAATTAGCTACTTTCTGGCCTTAAAACTATAAACCTTAAGGATATGTTGATTTTTATATCTGTCCAAGTACCTGGTATAGTGCCTGACATATAAGATAGATTTAATAAATATCTGCTGAATAAGTGCAAATAAAATGGGGAACTGAATGAATGCAAAATATTAAGGTATGCCTATACACTTGCAGGGTTTCATCCAAAAAAAAACAAAAAACAAAAACAAAAAACTTTTCAGGATGCCCTATTATTTTACATAATTGGTCAGGATGAGGGGTAGAAAGAACTAATGAGATAAGGGGTTCTACTATAACTTTATTTGGGAAATTTGGACAAGATTGTACTGAATTTGATGTCTACTCCTATAAATTTCAAATCTACTTATGTAGATGTGTAAAAACTCTCCTATGTCGTTCTAATGAAACAAATAATTAAATTTATTGCTTTCAGAATTCATCCAGGATGGAGAAAAAAACATGCTTTTTTTTTTTTTTAGCTATATGAGAACGAAGGGCATAAAGGGAGTGTAGGAAGGAAACAAAACTACCCCAATAGTTTAAATCATAAAAAATTCTCACATGGATTGAACTGAGTTCTCAAGAAAAGACATAAAATGTGAAGATAAGAATTTTAATTATTTCCTACACTAAAAAAGTGGAAATCATTTAATGCATCATGCTCGAATAACTTGTCATTTATTCACTCAACAGCTGTTTTTCTGTTAAGGCATTTCTGTAGACCCACCCTGTTCATACAGTAGCCACTAGCCACGTGGGACTATTTAAATTTAAGTTTATATTGAATAAAATTAAATACAAATACTGAGGGTGGGGTGACCACAGAACAATTTATGTTAAGATTTGAGTTTAATTTTGAAGAATGAGCAAAATTACATTTGCATCAGTTGCAAATGATCTTAAAATGCAGATCTTAAAATTTCTCACTTTATATAAAAAATTAAATCCTTAGAACAGTGATTCTAAGAAAGTGAAGGTGTATAATGCTATTTGACTAATGTTTTTTCTTACTTGATAAATGCTCTTATGGTTTTACTAGAAATAGGGTGAATTTATTTTCAACTTAACATAGTTAGTATTTGATGATTTCTAAATAACCCGTATTTGTTGAATACTTGGGAAATAATGCATTTCTGAGTCATTTCAAACTCAAAAATTTGTTTTATTGTGATTTGATATTAAACCTAGCTCAAGTTTAAAAAGATGAGTATAATGTGACAAATGCAAAATCAAGTTAGGATCAGAGCTATGAATTTAGCTTGCAAAATTCTTTCCTGAAATAAAACATTTCTATTAAAAGGTACAAAAATACTTTTTGTTTCATCTGACTACTCATTTCTTTATCTTTCTTAGAACATAAACACAGCTAAATACATAAGGCTAAGAGTTTAAAATGACTGAGAAGCTGTTAATGAACGCCTATTTCACTGAACAGCCTTCATTACTGACGAGCTCTCATTTCCTGCAATGGCAAGGGCCTCCCATAGGTGTCCCAGGAAGGTGTAATAACTTACCAACACAAGGTGGTGCTCTGTTCTTATGAAACAGCCTGTCTTTGATTTGGTTCTAAGGAAGCAGAGGTCAAACATCCTTATTGCTTGACCAGTATTTTGGAAGATTTAAAAAACTGTCGATGTATAATTCTTACTTGAAAACCTCACTGTAGCCACTCAAAAGATCATTCTTAGAAAGTTTTCCTAATCATAACTTCAACCACTCCAGGAGGATCCAATTTATCTCATTGTACTCAACAGTACTCATTTTGATGGCAGGCGACTGATTACTTCTTTTCATTTTTTCTCGGTTTGCGATTCCTTTTGATCAGATAGTTCTTATACTTTTCTTTGGGTTGTCTCAAGCCTACTGTTTCTGTGAATTGATCAGACTATTTCTATATGAAGTCTTCCAGGTTGACCCCCAAATGGTTAGAATGACTTTGACTCTCCTTCAAGCAATCAATAAATTAACTAATCATTTCCTTGTTTCATTCTGCTTCCATATGTAATAGTCACATGATTGTACTTTTTATATCTACCCAATGACAGATCTCTAACCTCCACCTTCCTCTGGGGAAAAGCTGACAGCATTACTTGAAAACGTGACTTAGGCGGAGTTCCACATTTAAATAGTCCTCCTTACTGCTGGAGAGAAAGCAAGCCATATTCCATTTAACAATGCCATACTCCATTTAACAATTTTTTTCTACTGGAGAATAATTAGATGTTGCTTCAAATCTCAGTGTTTTTCTTTTTTCATTTCCTGCTTCCATAGCCACTGGACTATTAGGAAGTCTGGAATACAGATACATATCCCCAGAAAGAGATAAAGTAATGATTATAACACTAAATAATTTCACTTATGCCAAACCTGTTCATGGACTCTGTTACACTACGTCATCAGGTAGGCATGTATTTTTAAAAAGATTTCTCAAGGAAACCTTCCATAGTTGCTTTAAATTTCTAGTATTTGATCTCAAAATAATCTCAACCCATATTCTTCTATTCTGAATCTTACAAAAACATGTATTCTGTTTAGAAATTGGTTAAAAATTTTCTCAAGAAATCAGATTGGGAGAAGTTACATATTTCTCAAATGTTTTAAAATTGCAAAACAAAAAATTCAAGAAAAAAGATAAGAAAAAGTTTCACTTGTTTGGAATAGTGTTCTACAATTACATCTCTAATGAACATTTGTTGATGCTGTGTCATGGGTTCAGCTCTTCGAAGAACATACTGTCTGGTTACTATAGTATTTCTATATTTGGATTAATTAGAAACGGAAATGTGGATAGCATTAGCTTTGAAATTAAATGAGCCCCCTAACGGGGAAGCTAATTACTGAATTCATTTTGACGTTCTGTTTTACCAGTAAAAATTTAGGTTATTGAATTGAACAATATGTACTCAGGGCTAGAAATGGAAATCAGGGCATGCATGGACAGAGCAGAGTGGAAGCAGTGGCTCTTACCGAGTCAGACCTGATATTAGTCTTTTGTTAGAGAGGATTATTATTGTTAATATTGTCACCTGTACGACAAAGGTTCTAATATGAAGAGTACTTGGAATTCTTAAAAAGCTTCCATTAGTCTGTTCAATGCCATACTTCTGACTTCCATTAATGTATCTTTCCCACTGTGTGATTAGGTGGCGCCACCGGAAGCCATAATCTGGATGTGCTGGGGAAGATTTAGGGAGGAAACTTCTATGAGCTTGAAAGATAAAATGGTAATTTATCTGGGTTTCAGTAAAAAATGTTTCTTCTTGCGATTTCATTTTCTGAACAGAAATTTGTAGTGAACAAAGACTACATTCATGGTATTTTGCTTTTCAACCAATACACACATACACACACACACACACACACACACACACACACACCACATATATAACCACAATAATAAAGATAACAGGGAGCAGGTGATGGTTTGGGAAAATTCAACTGTCTTTGTTATGCTATTTAAATAATGTCACATATACCACTAATAAATCCATGGCCATTTTAAATCAAGTAGTAGTAACTGTGCTATTTCCTTTAAGCACTCAGGTTCTCAGGAACTGGAGAGAAGTTTTTCAACATTACATCAGATATGCAGCTAATACTTAATAAAGGCTGATTTGATTATACAGATCTTTTGATCACTTTTGGGATGAATATCCAAGTCATGTCCTTAAAACCTGATTCATTAAAACAGTGTGTGGAAAATGCTGGCCTAAAAGGGCCTTTGTGCTAGAAAACTAGTATTTGATGTTCTTAACAGAGCCCTGTGCTAAAAACATGGGAGTTTCACATCTACTCCAGGATGATCCCAATTACCTTCTCTCTGTCCACCTCCCATGGTCCAAATTCAGATAATCTCTAGAATTCTCCCTAACTCAGGTAAAACATCTGCTTAGTGTATTTTCTATCAATCTTTATTTTATGTTTCTCTTTCTGGGTTCCCCACTATTCAGAGAGCTTCCAGCCATACTGTTGCTGTATGGGCCAGAGGACATCATGCATTCCTTCTAAAATACTCAAGGCATAACGAAGTAATAAGGTCTTCAATATGGCGTATGTCTCCCTGTTTAGGTGAATTAAATTATTTGTAAATTATGTGTCAAACATACTAATAGGAACCATATATTTTTCTGTTTTGCTCCAAAAAAATTGTCATTCTATAATTGGGAAATTAAAAGTTGGCTTGTGCTGGGGCACCTGGGTGGCTCAGTCAGTTAAGGGTCTGACTCTTGATTTCAGCTCAGGTCATGATCTTAGGGTCATGAGATTGAGCCCCCCATTCAGCTCCTTGGTCAGTGTAGAGCTTGACTGAGATTCTCTCTGCCCCTCTCCCTCTGTCCCACCCTCCCCTGCCGCACGTGTACGCACTCTCTTTCTCTCTCTCTCTCTCTCAAAAAAAAAAGTTGGCTATGTGCTGATGTACTATTTATCATAGCCTTGTGAAATGTTAGTATATTAACAAAAAATATGGCTCCTTTATTTTACCTGGAGAACAGAGAAGAGGTGCAGTCATGGAAATGAGGCAAGAGCTAACTGTTCCACAGAACTGTGAGAGAAAACCAATGCTGAGTTACAGAATCATTAGCCTGTGCTTTCTTATCTGCTTTCTATGTGAGCAGTCAGAATGTTCTGACCAGTATGTAGTAAATGACATTGTATTTGTATATATATAAAATAGTATATTATGCGGAGACTTTAAATACGTTGGAAATGTCATGCTACTGGAAAATGTTAATGCTAAAGAGGAAATATTAAAAAGGTTTAATGCAAAAAATTAAAATATGTGGCATAATCTCAACTATGTAGGATAATTTATGTAGGGAAATAAAACTAGAAGAAAATATGCCAAAAGTTAAAAGTGGTTAAGATTTTAGGTGGTAAATTTAGGCCCTATATATCTGGGTACTTGTACCTCGCTGAGGTTATCTTTTGCTATCACCCCTCCCATAACCTGAGAGAGCCACACTGCTGTTCTCCATGTCCCTTGAACATGCTAGGCACACAACCCCCTCCATATAAAATTAGAACCACACTCTATTCCTCTTTTATCTTTTAGTTGTTAACATTACCTCACATAATATAATTTATTTTCTTTGTTTTTTATTAGTCTCCCCCAAAAGAGGATGAGTTCCAAGAGAGGATGACAGGAGCAAACTGAAGATATATTCTAGGGAGTGATTAAATAACTGACCATGGAATTTAGGCTGATATGGAAGGAAGTCAGAATATTTGGAGGAGGTGGAAGTGTCAGGCAATAACAAGGAGAACAATAATTGTATTGTACATCACAAAGAATTTTTAGGATCAGGGAACTAGCATGAATGGCCCTGGTAAAGTAAGAAGTACTGGTTTGTTGGAAACTCAGATTGTGGAGGATGCAACTAGTGAAAATGACAAAGTCCACGGCAGCCCCTCCCCCTCATGAAGATTCGACCCAATGGCTTTGGGACTGAATTATTCAGAAGAAGAGAAGGGAAGGGATAAAGGATGAGCCACTGTTACCATTTCGACATATATAATTAGCAGGCTTTTGTCCATGCAGGTATCACCTAAGGAGATGTCCCTTCTTTTTGAAAAAATAAAAATAAAAACTTAATCAAATAAGTTATCATTTTGCAAACTGCTTTTCTTGCATTCATTAACAGGTCATGAATGTCCATCCTTCCTCCCTCCCTCCCTCTCTTTCTTTTCCTTTCCTTTTCTTTTCTTTCTTTCTTTCTTTCTTTCTTTCTTTCTTTCTTTCTTTCTCTTTCTTTTTCTTTCATCCTTCCTTCCTTCCTTCCTTCCTTCCTTCCTTCCTTCCTTCCTTCCTTCCTTCCTTCCTAAGATTTATTTATTTGAGAGAGAGTGAGAAAGCAAGCACAGGGGAGGAGTGGGGGTGGGCAGGGGGAAGGGGCAGAGGGAGGGAGAAGGATAGAGTCCTAAGCGAACTCCACCCTGAGCATTGAGCAGGGCACAGAGCTCATCTCACAACCCTGAGATCACTCCCTAAGCCCAAACCAAGTCTTTGATGCTTAACCAACTGCTTCACCTAGGTCCCCCAGGCATGAACATTATTTCTTGTTAATACATACACATCTATATTTTTAAAACTATATAATATGTCATTGTATGTAAAGACCATAGAATATTTAACCAAAAACTGATTGTTGAACATGCAGATCTTTACACCCTTAGGGTAAATATTTAGAGGTGAAATTGTAGAGCAAAAGACTATATAAGAGTTAAGTGTTGATATCAATTTATTGAAAAGCATTTATAGAACCAATTTATGGGAATTACAACATACCAAGTACTCTTCTAAGACTTGTGAACATAGCTATAAGCAAAACAGAAGAGAATGACATCACTCATGGAGCTTACATTCTGGTGGAAATATAGTTGAGAATATTCTATAGAAAGTTACATCAAGGGGTGCCTGGGTGGCTCAGTATGTTAAGTGTCTGCCTTCAGCTTAGGTCATGATCCCAGGGTGCTGGGATCGAGTCCCGCATCAGGCTCCCTGCTCAGCGGGGAGTCTGCTTCTCCCTCTTCCCCCACCCCCGCTTATGCTCCTTTTCTCTCTCTCTCTCAAAAATAAATAAAATCTTAAAAAAAAAGAAAAGAAAGTTACATTAATTTATATTCCCAGTAACACTGTTTCAAAGTGTCCATTACCTCACATTCTCACCAGCACTGGATATTTCCAAACTTCTATAATTTTGGTTGATAATTTCTTTGCATATTTTAATTGTTTTAATAATTTGCATTATTTGACTTCTACATCTCCATGAATTTTAATATCATGTGCTCATTTTTGTTGTTGTTGAAATATCTGTTGGAGTATCTTGTCTTTAAATGTAAAGGGTTTCATGTTTTAGTAGAAAATAATTGGGTTGCCTAGCAAACAAATTCCCTTTCTAATTTGGGAGAATTCCATCCTACTTTGCACTCTGGAAGCTAAATGAGAAATAACATTTTCTTTCTCCATCTTTGCAAGTAGAACAGAGTCACATGATCTAAGGATGGCCCATTAGATACTTCTGCTGGGAATGTTGCATCTTGAAGTGATGTGAAGAGAGTCTATTAGAGATAATATGAGATGACAGTAGTAGAGTAAAAGCTCTAGAAGTCTCACAGTGATTACCTGGTGAAAGGTGCTATTTCAGTATAAGACCTTGGCTATACCTGCTCTGCCTTGCTCACTGATTCAAACCTACCTCTCAAGCCTTCCTGTTGGTTCTATGAGCAACTCCCAAAATTACTTTTCTGTCATTTTCTGTTGTTTGTAACTAAGAATATTAAAGTATTGATGTTTTACAAATATATATCTCCAACCATGTTTTTCTAATTTTTCATAGTGTATTTGTAAAATACTATGTTTTAATTTTTATTTAATTGAATACATGAATATATACTCCATGTAGTCTACCACTGATGTGTGTTTAGAGGGCTTTGTAATGCCAAAATTGTTAAAATATTTATCTAATATTTCTTTTAGTATTTAAATTACACCTTTAATACATTTGAAATTAATGTTGATCTAAGGTATGACTTAGAGATCTATTTATTTTATTTATTTTGGTCCTCAAATAGATATCCAATTGCTTTTTGCATCTTCTTCTTCTTCTTTTTTTTTTTAGTAACCAAAATCTTGCTCAATGATTCAAAAAGCTGCTTTTGTCAGATATTAATTTTGCTGTCAATTTATGAAGACTTTGTTCTGTTTCATTGATTAGTCTATTCTTGGAGTCTCACCACACTTTCAATCAATGTAGCTTAAATTACAATTTCATATTTGACAAGGTTAGTGCCTTCATTATCTATCTTTTTCAGAATTTTACTGGATATTTTTATCCACTTATTTTTCTAAATATATTTTACAAATTTTTCAAGAAAAATCTTTGTAATTTTGATTGCTATTGCATGAAATACACAGCTTAATTTGAAGAAAATTTACAAATATTCCAAGACCATGTAATACTTTTCTATTTACTTGTTTTCTTTTTATATTCCTCAGTAGAATTTTCTTTTCATGTATGTCCTGCACATTTCTTGGTAAGTGTATGTGTTTTGAATTAAATCTTTATTTAATTGTATTTTAAAACATTATTGTTGGCTTTCAAGGGCATTATTGGGGGGTTAGTACATTTATTTTGTATCAGTTTATTTTACTGAACTCACATTTTAATTCTAGTAGTTGGTTTTCTCAGTATGTAACCATATATATAAATAAGTATAATTTAATATTTTTTTCAACTCATGTCTTGCTTTGTAATAAAAAAGCTCTTTATCATTTTAAAATTATAATAGTGAGAAAAATATCTTCTATCTTGCTCTACCTACCTTAATAGGTCATGTCCAATTTTTGTTCATTTGTTTGCTTGCTTTTCTTTTGTTTTGTTTAGCATTAAATTTGATGCTTTTGGGGGGGGCTACCAATTTTAAGCATGACACAGATTCATATTATTAATAACACTAATTAAGAAATTTGTAGGAGGTCATTGTGGTTGTGGGAGTTGAGGAATTTTTGTTTCTGTTTGCCCTTTCTCTGTATTTATTGAAACTTTTACAGCAGGAGCCCACCCAGCCTAAATAGAGAAAGGAGGATTTCATGACTGTTGGAAAGTACAGATTGCTCTCCTGTATTGCCATTTTGGCAATACATTTGATAGAATATAAGATTTGCAGTCTAAGGCTTTCTGTGGTGATTCTCTACTTGTCTGTTATAAGTTCACTGCTGTAAAAAATGGCTTCAAACAGATTGTTTTCATATCTTCTACATTACTCCCCAGTCATAGCAAATTTGGTGGGATCTTGGAATATCTCCTTTCTGAAAAACTATACTCAACACGCACATAACACCAGGTATCTACTGATCATCCTCTTTTGCAAAGTTTGCGTGATACAAACAAGACAAAATATGGATTTTTCCCTCAAACTATGTCTTGAAAATCTGTGCCACAGTATAAACAATTTTAGCAAAGGTGGCAGCAAGATTGATAACTGCTGATTTCTGAACAATATCCTGCTGAACATCATTTTACAATTACAGATAGAGGTTGTTACACCTTTGAACTGTTAACTGGAATATGTAGGTTGCTAGAGGAATCCCTAAAAGAGCTTTAATTTGTCACTCACTTTTGGAGATAGGAAAAGCTATATAGTTTATGGGAAAAAAATTATGTATATACATATGTATATACACATATACATTATGTATATGTAGTGTGTGTGTATGTGTGTGTGAGTGTGTGTCAAGTGGGCACAGATGTCCCCTCTACTAAGTAAACCTGTTTAAATACTTAGTCCCTCTGTAAGAATTACCAAATCCAATCTTTTCTGCTATAAAATACAATTGACTACAAGTACAAAAAGACAACTCTAGAGATTATAGCTAGAAGCCTAAGCTTCTATAGCTAGAAGACAGTAGGGTAGTTCAACTGTTGGTCCCTGTTCACTCTCTCCACTCTTCCCAAGTGATTCAGCCACTCCAGGAGCAGCTCTGAAGGGAAGATAGTGAACCAAATGGCCAATGATTGTTGTGCACCATTTTCTATGGAGCTAATTAAATTTGAGAGCTCTACAGATAGTGTGGAAGGCACAGATACACAACTGTGACTTTACTCCAATTTGCCTTTTTGTTTTTTAATCTATGTTTAAAACACACAATAAATTTAAGAAACCTGATATATAGCAGACTAAACAAAGGCAGTGTCTGGCAAAAAGCATTATTCATTTGTTTGCCGTCCACAAGGACAGGGGATCAAAAGTAATAACTTCCAGGAAACAATGAGACATGGTCAGATCCATGGCTAAGTCTAGTCCTACTAGATAAGGAATGTTATTGATCTGCAGTGGAAGAAAGAGCTTCCATTTTTCCTATAAGATCTCCTAATCAGAGCATATATTGATATTCGATGGAATTTTATCTACTTATTTCTCATAATAATGTGCTGATATCTTGAGAAAAGAAGTTGTCAGTTCCCCAAAGTCATCTTTATATTTGATATAAATATCTGAAAAAAATGTTTTGAAGTTTAATAGGAAATAGTAGCAACCAGTAGGTTGTTGCTACTATTCCTTATTTCATTGCTGATGATATTTTATTTCAATTCCTTCTTTTTTAATCATTTGGACAGATTCTAGAAGTTGGTAAAGGAAGTTCTAGGGCAATATCTTTGTCCCCACCCTTTTTAAAAGTTTCGTTTAATTTTTCATATCTGTTTTGGTCACCATTTTGATTACCTAAGAGTCAGTTTCTAGGAACTAAACTGTGCTCAGGAAAGCAAGTATGAGATGAGCTCTCTTTTCTCTTGGAGAAGAGGAAGCATATCAGATATTTCATAGTAAATAACCGCAACTAAGAGTAATGAGGTAATTAGAACCTATATTATCATAAGCTAAAGATTTTTTAGAGATAATGGACATTGTACAAGGATGTAATCTGCTTCTTTTATTGAAAATCAATCCTGCCTCTCTACTTCTAAAGATTGTGTGGTAGGAGCTCTGGCAAATTGAGGATTGTTTTCAATGAGGAAACCTGGTGAGGAAATTGTTCTGCTGTGAATGGTAACAAATTAAAACTACAAATTAACATGAATCCACAGGAAATATTGAATATCACTTTAACTTCGTCAGTTAGCTAGAGGTACTCCAAATTACACTGGATTTGGAACAGTAGAAATAGAACTGTAACCACTGCCACACTTCTTGTTGTGTTTTTAATAGCAGGAATAAAAAACAGACAATTTGGCTTTTGTAATATTTCCTCATGAGTTACATTTGCCTTTACCTAAGTTTATTTTTTAAAAGGTATTTTTATCTATTTAAATAAAACCTCCCTTTTAAATAAATGGTTTTTCAAGGAACATCAAATTTGCAAGAATATTACACAGTGTTATTTTAAATATTAACCTTTTATTTACTTTTTCAGTTTCCACATTCTATTCATCTTATATACACATACACACACAATTATTTCACTACTTGAATGGCTCTCCATTTTTCAATGACAGATATTGAAGTTTGTGGCACACATTGCATTTTTCCTAATATATCAAATATAAACAAAAAATACTTTGGCACAACATTGTAATGGGCTTGACAGCTATATGTGCCATCTTATAAATCTTCTCTGAAATTTAAGGCTTTTTGCTTTGCTTTCCAACCTGAAAGCAAATGAGCACCAACTATTTAATATAAACTCTTCATTCATTGCTATATATCTTATAAAATAGCAAGACTCAAGAATATATACCAAGTAATTTATTTCTCCAAAGTTGTACTTGCTATTTTTCCATACTTCTAAATGTATCTATATTCATATTGCTCTCTTACTTCGTAAACACTCTTCTCTCTCTTTTTTTAAGTTTTTATTTTAATTCAGTTAGCTAACAACAGTATTTTATTAGTTTCAGGTGTACAAGATAGTGAGTCATTCCACAATTCCATATACCATCCTGCACTCATCCCAAGTGCACTCCTTAATCCCCATCACCTATTTAACCCTTTTCCCCACCCGCCTCCCCCACTCTGCTCTTTCCTTGATTAATGTTTTCTTTTTTTTTTTTTTAAGATTTTATTTATTTATTTATTTGAGAGAGAGAGAGAGAGCAGGCAGGTGCAGGAGGCAGGGGGTGGAGGGACAGGGACAACCAGGCTCCCTGCTGAGTGCAAAGTCCCGTGTGGGGGGTCCTCCATCCCAGGACCAGAAATCATGACCTGAGTCAAAGTCACTTAATGGACTGAGCCACCCAGGCACCCCTTGATTAATGTTTTCTGAACATTCCATCAGTTAGTTGAAATCTTATCAGTCTGGAATTTTTTAGTCACTAATTATTCTAGTATTTCTGTGTACTCAGCCGTTACTCTGCCTATCTGCCATTTTACTTAATATACATACATACATACATAAGTCCTTCTATAATCATAGCTAATAATTTGTTTTAAATTTTATTTGTTTTGACTATGTATGTAATTAAAGATTATATCATTACTAGTGTCCACAGTATTTATTTCTACACTTCCATTATCAAAGTTAATTGTTTGTTTAAGTAAGAAGTCCTCCTCTAATTACAGGACTTGGGTAAAGGCAAGTGGTTAGTATTTCACAAGTCTTACATTTCACACCAGGAAGCCATGTTAACACCTTTGATCTAGGTAGAAGGCCTTAATTAAAATAAACGTATTACAACAGAGGTGTTCACAAAGCACAATTAATGATTCTGTTAATTGGTTTTTCCCTTTGTTGTGGATATAAACAGCATTAGCTCTTTATTTGTACAACAGAGTTCTTAAAGTCTGGAACCCCTTCTTACTCTTTAAAAATCCATTAATTTCTAGCACAATGTCTACCATGTATTAGGCACTCCTCAAAAGTTATTAAATGAAATTTTAATGGATTCATAATATAAATATAAAGATTTGTCCTGTTTTCCTTATTAGAATATGAGCTTCTTAAGAACAAATGCCATGTTTTCCACTGTGCCTGTATTACATGCTCATTTCCAATAAATAACTGAGTAATTTCAAAGAAAATAAATTCTAATTATATTTAGGTACATTTTAAATTGGCATCTTTAAAAAAAACGTCAAATAGAAAAACAAAGGTATGCATAATCAAAAACTAATATCTTGATATAATACAATTTAAATGGCTCAGAAAGTTCTGTAGACATTTCCAGAGTTTTGCACTAATTTGTTCATTAAGAATAATTACCTGTTGAGCTGCTCCTGTAAATCAGGAATGGAGAGATGAAAGACAGAGTCCCTGAACGTAAGTGGCCTACAATCTAATGCAGAGATATTATGCAATTATAATAGAATAATGTAATTTCTACAAAGATGCTAAATGCATGATACATTGAGAGCATGATGACAATTGCCTAAGTGTGCCCTATTAGGGAGGTGAAGGACAGAAAAACTTTCAGAGAATAAATGAGTAATGCACAAGTTAAGATTTACCTGCAAAACTGAGCTTTTGAGGCCAGGAATTCTACCTATGCATTTACCTCTATTAACAATATCTAGCACATTGGCAGACACACAGTAGGCACCAAATAAGCATTTATTAAATAAAATACTAACGAATGTATAAGACAAATTTAGAAAGAATACATAATAAGCAGATAGATTAGATAGACTGATTGAGAGATCAATAGATAGACCTAAGATAAGAGCAACTTGGAAAAGAAGTTAAGTGGCTCCATTTCAGGAGTTAGCTAGGTAGGTGATGGAGAGGCACTGGAAATAGAACAGGAAGGGGAAAAAAAGAGCTTGTGCCAATGCAAAGGTGGTTGAGAGAGCATGGCCCCTTTGGAAGAGTACATGAAATTTAATATTTTGAGAGTTCAAAGTAGAAATAGGAAGGAGTTGACGTCAAACAGAGGTGAGGACCAGATGAAGATCTTTAAAGAAAGCCAAGGGGGAAAAAGGGAAAGACTAGAGTAAGAAAGAACAGAGACAAGGTATTGTAATGGTCTAGACAATTGGTGATGCATTTCTAAATGAAAATGGTGACAGAGGGCCAGCAGGGGAGCAGTTTCTGCAAGAAAATATGGGTAGGATCAATAGGACCTGGTGACTGACTGGATCTAATCAGTGGGTAAGAATGAGTCTAGTATGATTTCCAGTTTCTCATTTAAGCAACTGGGTGGAGTGATTAACTGAGATGTGAGTAAGGGAAGACTGCTGGGTTTAGGAAAGAATGGTGCTAAACGTATTTTAGATCCATTGAACTTGAAACACATTCCAGTAAGTGAATTCCAACTAACAAGTTTGGGAAATATATTTAGAGTTAAATATACAAATGTAAGATAGAGATAAAAATTGGGAGTCACAGGGGCACCTGGGTGGCTCAGGTGGTTAAGCTTCCATCTGACTCTTGATTTCAGCTCATGATTTCAGGGTCGTGCGATCGAGCCCCTAGTCGGGCTCCGTAGAGAGTGTGGAGCCCACCTAAGATTCTCTCCCTTTCTCTGTGCCCCTCCCCTACTTTCTCTCTCCCCCTCTAAAAAAAAATTGGGAGTCATGGGAATGTACGTGGTCACTGACAACCTAGAAAAAGTTGAGCTTACCTAAGGTGAAAAAAGACACCCCCAAAAAAATCAGGCTGAAGAAAAATTCTATGTAAAATGAGTGTTCAGTGGTCTGCAAAGGAAGACTCCAATGGACCAAATTGGGAAGCAACAGTATAGGATGAAAAACAGGAGGATGTGAAAGAAAGAGTTTCAGAAAAGAAAGAGGAATCAGTAACAGCAATTACTGGCAGAATGTAGGGAAGGATGAAGACTATGCCTGTGGCAAACAGGACATCACAGGTGATCACAGTAAGAGCAGCTGTGATGGAAAAGGAAGTGGCCACATTTCGAGAGGTTAAGGACAAAACAGGAGCTAAAGTAGCAAAGGAAAATCAAAATGTTCAACAATTTATTCAACACAACATTGGTGCAATGCTGATAATTTTCTCCTTGCCCCAAAATAAAAGGCACAATCTCCTGAGCGTACAGGCAAAATTATTTTCCCGATAAAAGCATGGCAAAAATTTTAAAAAAGTATTTGGTAGACCATTGTTTGTGGTGCATTCATAAAAATTATATGAAACACAGGTAGATCAAACAAATGAAAGTTTATATTTTAAAGCTATATAATACAGCATATATAATGCAAAGTTAGAAGAATAGTATAAAACTGCACCTCATAACCTAAAGCTTACACACATATTTATTTCTAATTCATTTCATGTCTTAGAGTGACAGAGTACAAAAACAGCTACTAAAACTATTAAGGAAAAATAGAAATAAAGATATAATATATCACCAGAGAATTTAGGGAAGTCTGTACAAGCAATTTGGAGAATTTAAGACAAACCTGAATTTTTCCCCCCCTTTTTTTTTTTTTTTTTTTTAGTGTAAGCTTTCCAAACAGATCATTGAGATGGCTCCATGCTTAGCATTTTTATAATGGGGTTAATGTTATACAATTTAAACTAGATATTGAAATTGTGTACTACAATATCACTTATTTGGATACTGATGGGCTAAGGGATTTCTATTTACCAAAAGAAGAAGAAGGAGGAGGAGAAGAAGAAGGAGAAGGAGAAGGAGGAGGAGAAAGAAAAGAAAAAGGCAACCCTTTAATTTCTTAAACTGCATCTGGAAAATGTGATTTTGCCAATATTAGAACCCATCTGACCTTTTTGAACCAGCTTTAAATCTTTGGGGAATTGTACTTGTTTATCCTTATAAAAATATGACTTCCTGTTTAAGAGGAAAACTAATAAGCCAAAGGACTTCTGGAACATCAGGTAGTTTAGTACCATAGTAACTTTTTCAGGAGTCATACATTAATTAATTATAAACATATGTATTTTATTTCCTCTAAAAGGACAAATTGTCTTTTTTAATAAGGGAGAATAATTGCCAAATGCCTTTCAAGTTCTGCTACACATAACACGCTGAAAGAAAGTTTTAGAAATAGATCACATTTACCATCTATACTTAAAAATAGAATGTTATTTACCTTGAATAATAGTGCTGTGCTAAAACTACAATCATATACTAGGATTACCATTATTTTTATAGCACTAAATTCGTAGGAAATTCTCTAGGTTTGCGGCATTTGAAGATTTAACACTCTTGAATGTCTACTTTTTCCACTAACCCAAAAAGTCATGTCTTGCCATATTAGCTTGCTAAGGCATAAATGTAAGTCAGGGAATAAATCCCTGGTATCCACATCTCAATATAATTTTGTGATTTTGTACTCGTCTTCTGACATTAACACTCATGGAATAAAATACTTCGTCCTTTGAGAAAAGTGTCCATGAAGAAAGAAGTGTCAGTTAAAAAGAAATGAAAAAGTAATTAAATTGTTATATGAGAAAATGCACAGGAAACATGTGACTTTTGACAAAAGGATTTGAAAAAGCTGGAACCTCTACAACCATTTCCACATCTGCAAATTTGGAAACAGATGTTTTTGGGAAGAACTGTTCTTGAAAGCCCATGGACTTTTTCCATTCCATATCTTCACTGCAAGCAACTAAATGACATTGGAATTTCAAAATAGAATAGAATTCATATTCAAAAGACTGCCATTTAAAATGAATCCATTTAGCATTAGATAATAGCACCAAAAATAAAAGGTATTTACAATTTACTATAATTTCGTGTAATTCACAAAATAACCCAACAAGATAGGACTATTACTTCCCTCACTGCACATTTGAGAAAATGGAGGTTCAAAAAGGTTATAGAGCCTACTCAGAAAGGTTAAGGTCATCCTGGCACATCAGCCAAGTCTATTGAACTTTAGCCTGATGTTTGTGAGTTTTTGTATAAAATAACATATTTCAGACATGAAATATATTGATTGCCTCTGGCCGAGCTCATCTACTAAGTTCTATGTAAAATATATTTAAGGTAAATGGGAGGCTTGAAATTATTACTGAGTAGACAGCAGGTTAGGTGAGTGGGCTCTGGAAACCTGAATGACAGTTCAAAGCCTAGGGCAGCCTCAGTCTGGCTAGATCACTTTGGACATGCTACTTATAATCTATGGCCTCAGTTTTCTCATCTGTAAGATGGGGGATAATGATGGTGCATACCTCAGAGTACAGGTACGTGTAAAGCATTTAAAACAGTGTATGGCACATAGGGCTCCATTATGTTAGCTACTATTATGGATAACATATCTCCATGACCCAAGTAAGCTTTCATTACCTAATTCTTTGTTATTGTTCTCACTTTCCCTAGAATTTAGTCAATATGGTCAGATATAATAAATAAATTAATAGCTATTTTGTTGGGGTAAGGACTTTTATAGAGAAAGATACACTTTTAAAGGTTTTAAATGTAATGCTGATTATATGTGCTACAAATATTTTCAGTTTATGGTAATATGTATTTTGCAAATTCATCATGAGATTATACATGAAAATAAGCTTTAAGTAAACCTCCTTAATAATAAGCTTGTATAACATAACAACATAACATAACAACATAACATTTCAGTCAGAACTGAAAACAAATTTTCAAGTGCCACAAAGGAAGAGCCACCTGATATGATATAACCTGAATTAAGTGATTTGAATTCTTTTTAAAAAGGCATTTAACTAGCAGACAGAAAGACAAGAAAGCTGAGTTAACTTAGAAACTTCCTGTATTTTGCAGCAATGGTGTTGTGATCCTTCAAGTAGAGGGAGATCAGTTTGATGCCATTTTGAGCTCACTGTGCACTGGAGCATAAAAGCAAGAGGTGGGTGGAAGCAAAGCTGGGCTAGGAGCCGACCGGCAGGAGACACGGCAGGAGGCGAATGGAGCAGTTAGCCAGATGGGTGGATGAAAAGACCAGGGCACACAGAAAGATGTTCAGTGATGACGCAGCTAAGAAGGGGGAAAAGGTTATGATATGACCCAATTACCACAAATAACCAAAGAAATAGTAACTGTGAGAAGAAAATGCAAAAAGAGAGATTACAGGCTCGTCGGGATCTTTGCTGGAATTCCTTTTGCAGTCCTCCTCAGACTAAGTCACCCAACTATAATTATCTCAATTGATCTGGCAATTCCTCACTTGTGTTCATGTATTTCAGTACAAATATATATGAATATGTTTCTTTTTCATTGGATTACAGTTTACAAAGGGCTGAAATTGTATCTTCTACTTCAGTGTTTCTCCATGCTGATGTGAATTTAAAATGTTGTTGTATATTGATCAGAATTTTTTCATCAATTGTGTTATCTAAGTTGGATTCAAAGATAAAGAGAAGTTATTTGGAATTTGGATATTGATAAAAAAATATCTCTGCATATTTGAGAGACTGCCTTTCATTGTTTATAACAATAATAATTATATATAGAACATCAAGTTAAGATTTCAGAAAATTTCACTTTATAAAATTATTCGACTCCAAATCAAACATTTCTCACCTAAATATTTAAAATTTTATATTTATTTATTTGCAAAGTAATTAGTTGACAAATAATTCTTGAGTATCCTGCATATATGAGCTCTGCCCAGGTACTTACGACTTCATGTTTAAGATTCAACTTTTGTTTTCTGGGTTTAAAGATTTTATATTACAAAGAGAATAACAATGGATAAAGATATATTCCCAAAGACCCAATTCAATAATTGTATAACTAAACCTCCCTATCCAGCTCATATATTTACTGTTGAGTTTATCATATCATACAGTTTATTTCTTGTGTGTGTGTGGTGTGTGTATCCCAATGAGATTCCTTGAGGGAAAAGCTGATTTTGTATTTGCAATATTTAGTATGGCCCTGGCACATAGTAGCATTAAAAAGTAATTATAGAAAGGAAAGATGGAAGGAAGGAGGGGAAGGAAAGGAGGGAAAGGCAGTGGAGTGGAGGGGAGGGAGGAGAAAAGAAGGAAGTCAGATATGTGTGAACGAGAGAGAAGAAATGGTGTTATACAACCTGCTTTCATGTTATATTGAAGTACAATTTTGTAGGACAGGATTCCATTGGACTTAGTGTCCCATGAAGGGCCAAAGGAAAAAAAAAATGGTGTCCTGGATGTATACAGCATTTTATAACTTACACAATTCTTTCATAGTCATTATTTGTTTGATTTTCACAGTAACCCAGAGTCAAGAATCATTCCTGCCCTCTTTTGCACAAGAAGAAACTGAGGCTCATATAGTTAAAATGACTGTCCCAAGTGTACCCAGATAATAAATAGCAGAGTTAGAAGCAAACTGAAATCTCCTAAGTCCATAAATTTCTCAGGAACATAGTTTAATTTTATTAAATTAATTATATACAATAGTATGAATTCTTTGAGAAGAATCCTAAAATTTGTACATACAAAGGAATAACAATAATAATAGCAGTAACAACAACAATATAGCTAGCATACTTTGACTGCCTGCTACTTGCAAGACACTGTTCTAAAGATTTACATGTATTCGCTTGCCCATCTAGCCTTCACAACAATGCTATGAAAAAAGTACCATTGCTATACTTATTTTAAATGTGAGAAAAATGAGGTGCTGAAAAGTGAAGTAATTTATCTAAGGTCACATAGCAACAGTAAAGCTGAGATCAAGCCATTACTATCTTCTTTTAAAACATCTCTGTCCTTGATGTAATATAAACATGCACTAAAAATAAGAGAAATCGCAGCTAACTCAGAATGTCAATCTGGAAACTTTAGACCAGTCTCTGAAGCCAGTTAGCTGTACTTTATGGCAAAGCACTTAAGCCTGTTCTGTATCTGCTTCTTTCCCATGAAATGAGGCTAAATGGGATGATGCCTGAGCTACCGGATTTCTAAAAATCTAGGATAAAAGTCTTCACACAATCTTCATGGCACTGCAGTAGTAGACCATGAAAGAAGAAATAGGACTGGAAAAGTCAGCATATCAATCAGGAAAATGATGAGTCAAGAGGAGGAGTAAACACTAAAGATAAAATATCTATATAGTCTACAAGTATTTTAATGTTCAATATTTATCATGGCATAACTGTCTATAGCCATTCAGGGTAAACCACTCTTAAGG
The DNA here is from genome assembly GCF_023065955.2 of Ursus arctos. Taxonomy (NCBI): domain Eukaryota; kingdom Metazoa; phylum Chordata; class Mammalia; order Carnivora; family Ursidae; genus Ursus; species Ursus arctos. The sequence continues at coordinate 15,715,662 of NW_026622875.1, read as the reverse complement.
ACATATTTGTGATCTTTTATTTCAACCCTAACTCCAGAAATTTGAAGACAGGGTTCAGAGCAGAGAGCAGGTTACATTTATGAAGTGTCACAGGGAGGTGGGAGAGAAAGACATTGTGGACGTCCAGTTGACACTCAGATACTCTGGATGAACTGACTCTATTGCAACCCACCCAATCCCATCACCAGTATTTCAGGCCTTTCCATGACTGATTTTCAGCATCGGCTTTTGGAATGCTAAATTACTTTGATTTCCATCTTCCCTTTCAATTCTTCTGCTTCTTGTTTTGACTTCTCTTTTCTGATTTCTCAGTTTTTAAATCTTCTTTTAAAACATGAGAATGCACTGTCTAGTTCTTGACCCTTTGTCCTCCTTTTGCTTAACTGTCCCTTGGGAAACTTGCACAATCTAAATGACTCACTCGAATTTATGAGATGAGCCAGATCGCTCCCTTGCCCATTAGTCCATTTCAGTTAGATGTCTCAACATCATTGCAAGTTAAACAGGTATAAAATCTGAAACAATAAACTTCTTCCCAAACAGTATTGTATCTGGAACGTCTTATGTGGTTCTGCAATTCATCTATAGCTTCTCCCTCCTCCTTCCACAATTTAGCCCCTTTGTTTTCTTAAAATGAACATCAGTGCCTGACACAATGAATACGTTATTTTTTGTGTTGTACTTTATTCTAAATAATTATTTCCAAATCTTTTGAATGAAGAATTTTGAAGATAGAACTGATCTAATCTCAGTCAAAACTTCTTAAAAGATAGGGTTTTAAAAATATTAAATCAGTTTGTATTTTCTCTTCTATATCTATATCAAAAATCTACTATAAGGGAAAATACATATTAGTCAAAAATACTTTTGGAAGATACTGATATTTTGTATCTGTCTTTATCTTCCTCTCTCCCTTTCTCTCTGACTAGATTATCTCACCTATTGCTTTGTGTATTTTCAAAGTGGCCATAACTATTAAACAACATTGAAGCTTAAGTGATGGACATAAATTTATAAAATATAATTGGAGTAGTGTTCACTGTCTCAATTCTTGTTCAAGTGCTGACATCAGTTTGAGCTCTAAAAACCAAAACTCCTGGGAGCATTTCAGAGTTGAAAGCATGCTACTCGATAGGAACCAGGTATTATTTCTTGATAGGTCACAAGCGAATTTGATGACTTTTTTGAACAAGTAGTAAATTCCATGAGTTTTATTGTTGTCATCTGCAAACTAGGGTACTAAGCGAAACAACACCTCATGTACTTACAAATTCTAGGATGATATGCTTCTCAATCTTGTTCTTGTTCTGGCCTCATTCAAATAGAACAATGAATTAATATGAATAAAATTAAAAATTGATTTGGAAAGAGTATATTTAAAGATTAAAACATGAATTATAAATATAGAGGTATTTCGTGCCCCTCCAGAAGAGACTTCAGAATGATCAGGTAAAATACATTGCTATCTGTAGACTTGTAAGATCGGTCTCAGCTACTTTTAGAACTGTTCTTGAGTACTCAGTAGGGGGAAAGTACTTTTGTATATTTTAAAATTTGTCATCAACTTGAGGATATATTCAATTAAGGTGTCATGTCTCATTTCAAGTGGAAAAACAAAGGTAAAAAGCCTAGTGGTACAATAGCATTTAACAGCTGATAATAGTGTTTCTGCCTGATTTGGTGTAATTACCCAGATTGAACATGCTCAGCTTCAGAATTATAGGCAACCGTTAATTAACTGTTCCCTATCCCAAAGTGTATATATTTTTCATGAGCTTTTAGGGTTAGGAATCAAAAGAAAGTACAGCAGTTTGTTTTATTTAAACTTTAGTTTGTGGTATATTTTATAAGACTTTTGGGAGACAAGTAATTTGTAACACACCATCACTAACTTTAGCTGGTACTGAAAAAAAAATTCTGGCTTAGCTAGACAACTCTATGGACTTTAATGATGTCTGCAAATGATTTTTTTTCTTAAATATCACACTGTATTACAACATTTCTCATCTTTATTCTACCTGTAAATAAGGCCAATTCCTATAAAAATCTGATGACTTTTAAACCAGTGGGACAGGAAGAAACATATTTCCTCCACTCCCACCCACCCATGGGTATGAGATATTGAAAGAAAAAGACACAAAGAAAAAAAATTAAGTTCTGTTTTGTGAATGCAATCCCTTTTGGCATTTTCTCTAAGCACTACAGTAAAAATTTAAATTGCTGTTCAATTATTGTAAATGCCAGATTCATATTTCATTAAATGCAACAATGAGCTAAGACATAGTAACCTGGCTTTATACAAATAATGCAAAATTTTGAGGTTCACTAATGTCACTGGATCTTCTGCGATAGCATATCCAAAAGTAAAGTGCATCCTCTTTTATAACCTTCACTTCAGGTTATCCAAGTACAGTTGTGCAGGCTGTGCTCTGCACAAAGAGTCCCTGCAAAGAAACATGATTGGGGGCTGAAATCAGCCTGAGTTTAGCTCTCTAAGTCATGGGTCTATGGCATGAAGCTTGCACTCCTCTGCATCCCCCCTACAAGGAACAGCTTTTTCTAACTTTTCCACCCAGAGAAGACACCTTTTCCTAATGTGTGCTTAAGTATGTGAAAGCAAAGGCCCTTGCTACTTCTTTTCTCTAGCATAATTTTCCATTTAAAATTTTTATTGTTTTATACTCTATTTAAAAAGGAACGGTGTCCTATTTGGCTTTGTCATCTAGCATACTGCCAGCCTCCTACTAGACACTGATATATGTTTTTTGAGTTAGTGGAATCCAAAGACCACAGAGTAAACTATTTGAGTTCAAAGCTAAGACTCTGCACAACTGCAAGGCATCCCATTTACATGGAATGCTCTGGATGGCACCCCCTGGAATTGGGCAACACTGTTACATAACCTTAGATGAACCCCTAATTTTATAATGGTGTAAGATGGCATTTTTTTCAAGAATAACTATATCAATTAATAGGTGATAATGTACTTTTCATACACAGTATCTTAAAATGTCTCATTTATTCTTCACAGTTAGCAAGATTGTTATCACTATTTTTTAGATGAATTAACTGAGCCTCAGAGAATTAAATTTACTTCTTTCCTAAGATCATATAGCCAGTATTTTTCAGAGCCCAAACACAGTTTAGTCTGAGATTTTAAATTATGTGATTTTAAGTTATCTTCTTTTATGTAAATATTTGAAAGACTTTTCTAGAACTACAGATTCTAAATGTGTGATTGAGTCTTAAGAGAATAGATTCATCATGACAATTACTAATAGTACCAGTAATCTTTCATTAGTAAAATACTGTGTCATGTTAAATTGCAACAGTTAAAAGTACACACCAACATATTTTGACTCTTTGGTAAAATGACAAAGTTCTGGAGTAGTCATTAAAGTTAGCTTTTAACACAGAGACAAAAAACAAACAACACAAATGACCACCTAAGATCCATCTGATTTTAGCTTGGTAGATATTCATTTAGGTCAGGACACAAGAGGTAAAAAACACAAGAGATTATGTTATTACACTAATTTCTAGAGTGTTAAAAAAACTTCATTGACATTATTCCATTTGATCTCATTTTACAGAAGGCAAAAAAATGCAGAGAAGACTAGTTACTTTTAAAAGGTGATAGTGTTAGTAAGAGGAAACTGATATCAAGACTTGAACATTGGTCTTCTAACTCTAAATTAAGAATAATATCTATTTCATCAAGAATAGTTTGGCTGGAAAAGACTGGGATCATTCCCTGCATATTTTTGGACCACATGCTTTGAAACCGGAACTCAATCACAAGAGGAAACTTGGAAAGAACTCAAAGACGTGGACACTAAAGAGCATCTTACTGAAGAATGAATGGGTCAACCAGGAAATTAAAGAAGAATTTTAAAAATTCATGGAAACAAATGAAAATGAAAGCACAACTGTTCAAAACCTTTGGGATGCAGCAAAGGCAGTCCTAACAGGAAAGTATATAGCAATTCAAGCCTTTCTCAAGAAACAAGAAAGGTCTCAAATATATAACCTAATCCTACACCTAAAAAAGCTGGAGAAAGAACAGTAAATCAAGCCTAAAGCCAGCAGGAGAAGATAAATAATAAAGTCTATTCAAGCAGAAATTAATGGAATAGAAACCACAAGAATAGTAGAACAGATCAAAGAAACTAGGAGCTGGTTCTTGGAAAGAATTAATAAGATTGATAAACCCCTGGTCATACTTATCAAAAAGAAAAGAGAAAGGACCCAAATAAACAAAATCATGAATGAAAGAGAAGAGGTCACAACCAACACCAAAGAAATAGGAACAATTTATAAGAACATATTATGAGCCACTATACACCAACAAATTAGGCAATGCAGAAGAAATGGATACATTCCTAGAGAGGTATAAACTACCAAACCTGAAACAGGAAGAAATAGAAGACATGAACAGACCCATAACCAGCAAAGAAATTGAAGCAGTAATCAAAAATCTTCCAACAAACAAGAGTCCAGGGCCGGATGGCTTCCTAGGGGAATACAACCCAACATCTAAAGAAGAATTAATACCTATTCTTCAAAAGCTGTTTCAAAAGAAAAAAAAAATAGAAATGGAAGGAAAACTTCCAAACTCTTTCTATGAGACCACCATTTCCTTGATCCTAAACCAGACAAAGACCCCCCCCAAAAGGGAGAATTACAGACCAATATCCCTGATGAACATGGATACAAAAATTCTCACCAAAATACTAGCCAATAGAATCCAACAGTACATTAAAGGATTACTCACCATGACCAAGTGGGATTTATTCCTGCGCTGCAAGGACAGTTTAACATCCACAAATCAATCTATGTCATACACTACATAAATAAAAGGACAAGAACCATATGATCTTCTCAACAGATGCAGAAAAAGCATTTAACAAAGTACAGCATCCTTTCTTGATTAAAACTCTTCACAGTAAAGGGAACATACCTCAATATCATAAAAGCCATATATGGAAAGCCCACAGCAAATATTATTCTCAATGGGGAAAAACTGAGAGCTTTCCCCTTAAAGTCAGGAACACAGCAGGGATGTTCACTATCACCACTGCTGTTCTTCATAGCACTAGAAGTCCTAGCCTCATCAATCGGACAAAAAAAGAAATAAAAGGCATCCAAATTGGCAAAGAAGAAGTCAAACTCTCACTCTTTGCAGATGACATGATACTCTATGTGGAAAACTCAAAGACTCAGCCCCAAAATTGTTAGAACTCATACAGGAATTCAGCAAAGTGGTAGGATATAAAATCAATGCACAGAAATCTGTTGCATTTCTATACACAACAATGAGACAGAAGAAAGAGAAATTAAGGAGTCAATCCCATTTATAATTGCACCAAAAACCATGAGATACCTAGGAATAAACCTAACCAAAGAGGCAAAGGATTTGTATTCAGAAAACTATAGAACACTTATGAAAGCAATAGAGGAAGCCCAAAGAAATGAAAAAAATATTCCATGCTCATGGATTGGAAGGACAAATATTGTTAAAATGTGTATGCTACCTGGAGCAATCTATACATTTAATGCAATCTCTATCAAAATACCATCAACTTTTTTCACAAAGCTGGAATAAATAATCCTAAAATTTGTATGGAACAAGAAAAGACCCTGAATAGCCAAAGGAATGTTGAAAAAGAAAACCAAAGCTGGTGGAATCACAATCCTGGTCTTCAAGCTCTATTAGAAGGCTGTAATCATCAAGACAGTATGGTACTAGCACAAAAACAGATGCACAGATCAATGGAACAGAATAGAGAACCCAGAAACGGACCCTTAACTCTATGGTCAACTAATCTTCAACAAAGCAGGAAAGAATATCCAATGGGATAAAGAAAGTCTCTCCAACAAATGGTGTTGGGAAAACTGGGCAGCCACACGCAGAAGAATGAAACTGGACCACTTTCTTACACCATACACAAAAATAAACTCAAAATGGATTAAAGACCTAAATGTGAGACAGGAATCCATCAAAATCCTAGAGGAGAACACAGACAGCAATCTTTGTGACCTCAGCTGCAGCAACTTCAGGCTAGACAAGTTTACAGAGGCAAGGGAAACAAAGGCAAAAATGAACTATTGGGACTTCATCAAGACAAAAAGCTTTGGCACAGCAAAGGAAACAATCAACAAAACTAAAAGGCAACCGATAGAATGGGAGAAGATATTTATAAATGACATATCAGATAAAGCACTACTATCCAAAATCTATAAAGAACTTATCAAACTCAATACCTAAAAAACAAAAAATCCAGTCAAGAAATGGGTAGACATGAACAGACATTTCTCCAAAGAAGACATACAAACGGTTAACAGACACATGAAAAAATGCTCACTATCACTTATCAAGGAAATATAAATCAAAACCACAATGAGATACCACATCACATCAGTCAGAATGGCTAAAATTAACAACTCAGGAAACAACAGAGGTTGGAGAGGATGCAGAGAAAGGGGAACCCTCTTACACTATTGGTGGGAATGCAAACTGGTGCAGCCACTCTGGAAAACAGTATGGTGGTTCCTCATAAAGTTAAAAATAGAATTACCCTATGACCCAGCAATTACACTACTAGGTATTTATCCAGAGGATACAAAAATAGTGATTCAAAGGGGCACATGCCCTGCAACGTTCATAGCAGCAATGTCCACAATAGCCAAACTATGGAATGAGCCCAGATGTCCATCAACAGACGAATGGATAAAGAAGGTGTGGTACTACTCAGCCATCAAAAAAATGGTATCTTGCCATTTGCAATGACTTAGATGGAACTAGAGGGTGTTATGCTAAGCGAAATAAGTCAATTGGAGAAAGACAATTATCATATGATCTTGCTGATATGTGGAATTTAAGAAACAAAAGAGAGAGGGGTGCCTGAGTGGCCCAGTCAGTTAAGCATCTGCCTTCAACTCAGGTTATGATCCCTGGGTGCTGGGATCGAGCCCCACATCCCTGCTCGGTGAGGAGCCTGCTTTTCCCTCTCCCTCTGCCTGCCACTCACCCTGCCGTGCTCTCTCTCTCTGTGTCAAATAAATAAATAAAATCTTAAAAAAAAGAAAAGAAAGAAACAGAACAGAGGATCACAGGGGAAGAGAGGAAAAAATAAAACAAGACGAAATCAGAGAGGGAGACAAACCATAAGAGACTCTTAAGCATAGGAAACAAACTGAGGGTTGCTGGAGGCGGTGGGGGGGGAGGGATGGGGTAACTGGATGATGGACATTAAGGAGGGCATGTGATGTAATGAGCACTGGGTATTATAAAAGACTGCTGAATCACTGACCTCTACCTCTGAAACCAATAATACATTATATATTAATTGAATTTAAATAAAAATAAATTGAAAAAAAGAATTTCTGAGAAAAACAAAGATTTGAACTATACATCTAAAAAAACAAATATCAAATCCTTCCTTCTTTTCACTTTTGTTAATAACTTAGTTATAGGATGTGGGTTGTCATGTGAATAAAGATGAAATAGGATTTAAAAAAAAGAATATTTTTGGCTGCTACTGACCACTGACCAGACTGAGCAAATTAAATGTTTTCTAATATAGTTTTTTTTTTACCTTAGCAAAGATGCCTACCAAGAGTTGAGCAATTTCACCTATTTAGATTTGACTAGAACTCACGCTGATCAAAGCAAAGCAATTTTTATTAAGTTATCTTGCTGATTTTTTCATGTCCAAAGAGGAGTGGAACTAACAAAGATTACTGCTGTTCTAGACTTTAGTATTACCAAAAAGAATTTATTGAAGAAATGAAAATGGCAGGAAGCTTAGAAGAAAAAGATCATGTCATATTAGTTAAGGAAGGGACCCCTAGGCCGGTCTCATATGCATCCCATCTTATAAGGGGGGATGTTGGTGTCGGGGGAAGGGTACAAGCTTCGTGCCACAGCCCCATAACTTTGAGGGCTAAACTCAGGCTGATTACAACCCCCAATCATGTTTCCTTAGCAGGGCACCTTTGTGCGGAGTACAACCTGCATCACTGTGCTTGGAAATACTGAATTGAATGTTATAAAAGAGGAATGCACTTTACTTTTGGATATGCTATCACAGAAAAAGATTTAATAAAAATTGATTTCTAGAAATTTAGGGGATGGAAAGGATTACTGCTATTATCAAATATACTCAGAGGCAAGATATTTCAATTAAAGAGAAAATGTAATAACTGTGTATGATCCTAAGAAGAATAAACTATGGGGGAAGAAGGCACTTATTTTTAAATTAATTTTTAAATAAAAATTGTATATATTTGAGGTGTGCAGATGATGATTTGATATACATACACACAGTAAAATGATTACTACAGTCAGGCTATTTAACATATCATCTCCTCACACAGTTACCTTTCTTTTGTGTGTGATGAGAGCACCTGCAATTTACTCTCTTAGCAAATTTTCAGTATTCAATATAGGATTATTAACTATAGCACTTATGCTATACATTAGATATCTAGACTTATTCATCCTACATAACTACATCTTTGTACCCTTTGGCCAAGATTTCTCCATTTCCCCCACTTCCCCATCCCTGATAATCACCATTCTATTCTATGTCTCCATTTATTTGACTTTTTTAGATTTCACATGTTAGTGAGATCATGCAGGGTTTTTTTTTTTTTTTCCTTTCTGTGTCTGGTTTATATCAATACTATAATGTCATTTAGAATACAGCTTCTAGGGATGTCTTTGATGATTCCAGGTAAAAGACATATGAATAAGTGGAAGAAGGAACACATAAAAAAAGAGAGAGAGAAAACCCATGATACAGATGTTGAAATGCATAGCAAGAACAGTTGTGAATGAGTTTTAGGACATATAACAACATAAAGGGTATTTACAAGTATGGTTAAAACTAGACAAAGGAGGAAGAGAAGAACATTCTTCACTATTGTAATATTATGCCTCTATTAGTTTTGCACAGTCATCTATGTCCACTGAAGGAATTAGGAAATATCTGTGGGAGAGAGAAAATAAGCATTACCCTGAATCCTATTTTGTTTCAGCTTTCTCTATTAAGAAGAATGGCCTTGAAATGAAACCTACCACAGGCAACTGGATTAATGAGAGACAGAATTTCAAGTTGAGTAGGGCCAGAGTTGTAATTTGATATGAATATAAACTTTAGATTTAAATACTGATACTTCTACTTATGAGTTGTGAGTTCTTCGGTAACTCATTGGAACCCTCTGTTCAACAGCTTCCTCTTCTATAAAATTAATGGCATCAGTCCCATGACACTCTGAGGAAAAAATGAGCATTAGGAAGCAAATATCTGATATGTAGTCCTTACACACAGGCAACACTCAATCCCTTTAACTCTTATTATGATGATACTTGAAGTCTTAGAAAGCAAAATCTGTTTCTAGTTATTATAGCTCCATCCCCAACTCCTAACCCAAACATGTTGGGCTTAAGTAAATACTTGGTGAGCAAACAAACAAAAATCAAAATAATACAAGACCATGGAGCTGTTTTAGATGACTTCCAGGTCCCGGGTTCTGACTAATTATATCCCAGGAAACAAAATCTACATGATATGATCACAGAACCAACTGTTAGTGATCGAAGAATTGTGACAAATATGACAAATTCCAGAAATATAAAGAAATCTTCTAATTTTCAACATGAGAAAAAAAAAAAAGGACAGATTCCAGAAATTACTGAATAGCAATTTGGAGGTTGATTCACAGCATAATCCTAAAGTGAAACATTGAATACAAGGCTGTGAACTCTTCAGGAAATTGTGTTCTCTAAAGGAAGCTAAACGCTTGAAGCAAACAGAAGAAATATTATATAATTGAATTTTTGTAAAAAAAAAAAAAGTGATACTATCTCAAGATATCTTTATAAACATAAGAAAAACTAGGTAGGGTTAATAGAAGTAATAGTGATTCATGGGTGCTTGAATGACAAAAAACAGACAGGATTTATCACTGTTCTTACCAGAAGGGAGTTCTCACATGCTTACACACTACTGATGCTGCTTCTGATTCTCTGACTTTTTAAAAAGCTCTATCAATGATTGAAGCCATGATAGAAACCATGTACATGAGAGACATCAATTACCTCTCTTATCAGGCCCAGCCCTGTTGGGATGAAATCCTCCATGTCATATATACAATTTTGCTGTCTCTGGCCACTGGTGTTATGAAACTCACAGATCAAGAGGCACCTATGACACATTTAGGGTACTCCCCAGTTCCTGACTTTTTTGTTTTCAAAACTTTGTTTCCTTTCAGTTTTTCAACTACAAGGCATAGCTGAGCTGCCAATACAAAAAAGGTCCAGAGGGGAGGGGTTTTACTCTTAAGCTATGTCAGTCTTACATAGTGGTCACATTCTGCAGACCCTAAGGCCACATACAGCATGCAGATATGCTATGGTTTGCCTATTAGTATTAATTTGCTTTACTTTTAACTGAAACCCATTTCTCCAAATGAGGGTAAATGAACCTATGGGCAGGGTAAAAGACCAACTTCCTGGATTATACAGTTTGGAGATGAGTAAAAGTTACTTCCTTTAGAGAGGATATGTGCTGTTCAATTTGCCACACAAGTTCTCTTTATTTGCGTCATATTCTTCATCTCCAAACTCAGGTAAGAGCCAAAATACAGACATTATGAGGAGACAAATCTCAATTTGTTACAAAGAAGTGTGGTGGTTTTTTTTTTTTTTTTAAGATTTTATTTATTTATTTGACAGAGAGAGAGACGGCCAGTGAGAGAGGGAACACAAGCAGGGGGAGCGGGAGAGGAACAAGCAGGCTCCCAGCGGAGGAGCCTGATGTGGGGCTCGATCCCAGAAAGCCGGGATCACACCCTAAGTCGAAGGCAGACGCTTAACTACTGAGCCACCCAGGCGCCCCCAAAGAAGTGTTAACAATATAGATTAAGAAGTTATAGGACTTTAAGGTTCAATAGGATTTGATCCCACATGTTTACCTTGATCCTTTCAAAGTGCCACTGAAATAACCATATCTATGTAAAACTAAATACCAATGAATTCTGTTGTGAGGTACTAAGTTCCTTATTAAGCAGTTTTTAAAGAAATAATAGCAAACCCTTATCAGGATGAAACAAACTTGTTTCAGAATCCGATAAAAGATTGAATTAGCTGATCTCTGTTTCTTCAAAATAAAAATTATATCACATTTTCAATGAAAAAATGATTTTACATTTCAATTGGTCTATAAATACTTATTGTATATGTTACATCCTTAGCAATAGGCATTAGTGTGGAATGTTACATTATTTTTCACAAAAAATTGTCCACTTTTCACCCTATGGATACTACATTTGGCCATGTGAATTACTTTAGCCGAAGAACTTTGAGTATAATTGATGTGTGCCACTTTAGAGCAGAAGCTTTAAGAGCCAGTACCTGGCTTACCATGTCTTTTGACCTGTCCCGTAAGAGTGGCAATGTCTCAGTCAGAAGCCAACATGGGTACTAGAGTGAAGATGACACACAATGGACTTATAACATGAGCAAGAAATAAACCTTTGTTACTGTAAACTACTGAGATTTGGAAGTCGTTACTGTCACATAACTTATCCTATCCAGATTGATACAAATGGGAAAAATCAAAGGGATTGAGGACAAGAACCTAAGATGCCAGTGTGGTGACTGTGCTTTCTAGTCAGGGATAGTGAAGTCACTCTGCTAGAACATGGTGTGGAAACAATCCATGAGAGTAGCTGCGGAGGTCTTCGATGGAAAAGGGAGTGAGTGAGGTCAAGAGATGGCAGCGGTGGAATATGGTTTAGGCAAATGCCCTCACCCTTTAAAGACATTTGAGGAAGTTTATCTGCTACTCTGGCTGATATCCCATTAACCAGAACTTAGTCATATGCCACCCAATTGTAAGGAATTCTGGGAAATATCCTTATTCAAGCTGACTATGACTCAGTTAGAAACTAGAATTGCCATTACAATAAAAGAAAGGAGAATGAATAACCAAGGACAACTGGCAGCCTCTGGCCATGGATTTAAACCCAGACCAAAATACGAACAGGGTTTTGGAGAATGACAGCCCTCCTTCTACTGCAAACTGAGGAAAGCTACAGGGAAGATGACCATTTCCTCAAGAAAGACCCAGTGCTTACTCAAGGACAGGCATTATCGCAAAGGATCAGTTAGGTGGTTAAGGATGAATAGAAGTCTAATAATCAAAGAACAGAAGTTTCTCAGCATATTTAAAATTTTGGGAGTCACCCAGAGAGAAGAGTAGTGGGCTGAGAAAATGAAAGAGAAAATGGATGATCTAAGGGGCTTAGCATCTTTAATGATGGTTGGAGAAAATAGGGCCATGGTTGGATCAGCTAGCTGCAAGGGTGTCAAGATAAGAACTGACCTATTCCCTCAGCTCATCGAGACTCAGCTGCATCTTGCGAAGACCCTTAGAATGTGAGATGTGCATATTTGATGGCAGCTCTGCATGGAAAATCTACTAGCAGTACAGGAATGAGGAAGGTTTGCAACTGAGACAGCCCAGTTGATGGCAAGGTAGAGAGTAATGTTACAAGAAAAAGAAAAGTTGACATGATTGGGAACCTATAACAGAATCTGCAAAATCTAGTCCTTAACTCTCAAACTGACTTTTCCTACTCCCTGTTAGCAAAAATATCCTCTAACAGAAAAGCAAACAAATAGCATTCAAAGTGAATACAGCACCTCTGATGGTGAGAAGTATAAGCAGATCCAGAGGCAATCATGCGGGTGCCCCAAGGCTAACAACTTGCTGACTATTTTAACAACTGTTATGTAAATATTTGAAATATTTATTTAGGAAGGACACTGAGAATCTCTTGTCAGAAAGACCAAAGAACAACTACTGGTGGCAGAGCTCAAACTCCTCTTTCATCTTGCTTCTTGCTCTTCTGTCACTCTGCTCTTTGATGAACTTGTACTTTCCACTGGAAAACTCTAAAGCCCTACAATTTAAAAACAATCCATGCTCCTTAAAAGGCAATTTATTAGTCATCTATTACTGCTTGAACATACTCATTAAGGTCTAACTTGACAAATGCAAGGACATATCAAAGAATCCCTTCTAACAGAATGTGATGGTCTTCCTAAGAGGAAGACAGGAAAATACCCCCCCAACACCCCATCCTACTGCATTTCCAGGGATATCTGAGCCTCCTTATAGATTGGTACCCTAGCACTTGCTATGTAGACAGATTTTTGGTTGGTATCTGTATTTAGAGTGCAATTCAGGTCCTAGAAACACAAAGAAGAATAATACGTGGCCTTTGTTCTCAGAAAATTTACTGGGATTCCAAAATAGACTTGCAACTGTTTTTCCTTATAGAAATAAAAAGCAATACACAAATTTATTTCTTTTGTTTGTTTTGTAAATAATCTAAATTTGCCTGCTTTTGAAAAATGTTGTTCTTGATGCTACTGCTTTAAAATACTTATTTAGAGACATCATGTTAAATTCTATGTGGACAGTTTTACTATTCAAGCCCACTATTTCTGACTATTTGCTCATCTGTCTTCGGGTTGAGCATATGTTTCCTTCTCTAAATTTCAGTCCAACAGTGTTAGCTGCTTTTCTCCTCCAAGAGAAAGGATTCTATTTTTCTCTTCAAAATATCATTTTCAGATTTTTGCATCAGCTATTCTAATGTTTTACCTTCCCCTTAGGTCCTGATGGCATTTTGTCATCTGGAAGGTCACTTATGAACCTCTGTAGACTCCAGAGAGAAATTTTCCTATTTGGAAAATAGAGCTTTTCAATGAGTAAAAACGATATTAGCAGTAGTCTTCCAGAAAATACTGTACCTCTGAAAGGTAGTGCTTGCAGAATTCAGATTCAGCAAAATCTTGTTAAATTCTTAAAGGCAACTTTCCTAGAATGAATTCATTTATTTCTAAAAGTGTGTGCGAAACAAAAATAATGCCACTTCTAGCCTACTTGGTGAGTGAGACACACACACACACACAGAGAGAGAGAGAGAGAGAGAGAGAGAGAGAGAGAAAGTCTTGTTTACAGTTATAATGAGTTGGAACTAATTCTGTTTCTTTGTTTCTAGTTTGCCATACCCAGTCTAATTGTTAGGGTATGTGCACCCTTCTAAATACACTGCTTTGAATAAGATCTGAGTGGGAAAGAGTCTCAGTTCACAGCCTGTGGAATCTATTTGCATCTCCAAGGAAATAGTTGTTTTCTACTCTGTTGTCATTTGTTCAGAGCACAACACAGAAGTGAATTGCCATCAATATTCATAGTCCTTGTAGCCTCCAGAGGCTCCCCGTGTGATTGTGCTCCATTTAGCTCTAAATCTGTATTCCCATATAGATTTAAACAAGAGAGCTAGGGAAATTTTGAAGTCTTTTGTTCTCAGTCACAGTAATATTTAAATAGTCCACTGGGTATGCAAGTATTGCCGATTCCTTTATTGCTTTGTTATAGTCTACCACAAAAAGATCCACCTTAGGGAAACATAACCATTTTTTTGTTGTTTTTTTCATTACAGATTCTGAAAAATCTTTACCTCCACCCTTACTAGCTTAGTTATAAATCAATTTTGTTTCTTAAATTCCTCCACGGTCAGGCACATAGAATTCTTTTCAATGCTAAGGTCATGTCCTGCACTTCTATTCCCACTCCAGTGTTCTTACCTTGGACAACTTAAACATGGACTTACTTAGATCCTTCTTCTCATGAAACTCCATCAAATATTTAGTACATCTGTAATTATTCAGTAAAAATTATATAGTGAGCTGTGATGACTATAAGATTAGAGAGAAAATCTTCTAGGTTATATGTCAATTCAATAAGAAGAATTTGCCTATAAGTCATTCTACACCTGTATCTATTTTGTAGCATATATTCAGCAAACTCTCTGAATTGTGTATGTATATCCGACAGGTGAGATTTACTCTGCTCCTGCAATGGGAGTGAGACTTACTGAAATCTTCCTTTCTTTCCTTTCATTGTTCTTAAATATGCATACATACCTATAAGAACTTTTATTTAAATAGATACATTTAATTAAAATTCCAAATTCCCCTAAATATTTATCAAGAACTTCTTACGTAGAAAATGATATGATGTGCTCCAGGTACAACTATAGAAAATGAACTTAAAATTAGTGGAATAATATAAAGAAGCAATTCTTGGTGGTAAGGTAATAAAAACACAACTCTAAATACCAATGGAAGATATTCTGGAATATTGTTCTATAGGTTTGTTTTTGTTTGTTTGTTTTTCAAAAAGAATTTGTGCCATTTGCCTAGAGTGGTTTAGAAAATACAAACCTAAAGGGAAAACAAATAAATGAGATAGACAGAAATAAGGAATAATCTATTTTAATATAATCTTTTCAATATGCATTTAAAGTTCTGGTGCCAGTTCAGATAAAAGCAAACATAGTTCATCCTGTCTCTCCTACTGAATACAACTAAAAACCTAGACAGATGAATTAAGCAGCTACCTAAAGACTCTGAAAAGTTAACTGGTAGCAGATAGAATGATAAAGGAAACCAGAATTCAAAGTCAGACCAATATAAGGGTGAATTTGTTGTATTTTTCCTTCCAGTCTCCCAGACTCAATGGAAAAGCAATGCAAAAGCCAAAATTACACTCTGGTTGTAGGCTAAAAGAGTTCCAAGAGAAGACCTTTATTTCTGGTCCGAACAACAGGGAAGAGATCCCCAGGGTCAGATAGTGGGAAAATTCACTCCCCCCTCCACTTTCTCCATTCTAGTCCCAGGCAAACCCATGGCAGTGGTGGCAGGGCTGGGCAGTAGCAGCTGGGCAGGTACTCAAACTCTGAGGGAAAAGAACCCTTTTCTCTAACATGATAAACTGTGGTCCTGAGAATGTGAAGAAGGTTCCCAATTCTTTTTTCTTTCTCAGTTGTCCTGCTGCCTGAATGCAGCGGCAGACACATTTGTGGGAAGTACACAGCCAGGTGGGGAAACAAAACCTTAGCTTTCTAGAAAGAAGAGAAGAACGGAAGCCTCTGGGAGCCAGAGAGTCAAGGAGACTACAAAGAGGAAGAAATTCAAGAAAGTGATCCCACAAAATGGTGTATAACCTGAGCTACATATGCATGAATGTGACCCTAAACAACACATCAATTCTCTGAGAACTGAACTGTCATTGGTAGTCCACCCTGAAGGTCTCACACTGGCCTCTGGATGGCAAACAGATGGGCAGAGCCAGTTAACAATGCAAACTCCTTTAAAAATGAACAAACGTAGAACCATAACTCACAGAAGGTAGTTTGGAACTTTCAGCCTAAACCTAGCCAGGTCTATTAACCGATAAAACAGGCTATTAACTGATAAAACACACTATACACACACACACACACACACACACACACACACACAACTGACCTTCTTTAGGAATTAAATAGGACTCAGAATTTCATGACACAACATACCAAATGTCTAGGATGCAATCCAAAATTAGTCAGCGTATGAAAAACCAGGAAAAAATCAATAACCTAAAAAGAACAGAAAAGCAACAGATGTCAATTCTGAGATGATGCAGGTATTGAATTACCTGACACAGACTTTAAAGCAGCTATTTTAATTAAGCTTCAAAAAGTAAAAGTGAACATTTTTGAAAAGAATGGAAATAGATAAAGAAATGATATAAAAAGGAAGAAAATAAAAATTTTAAAACAAAAATGTACGATAACTAAAACAAACAAAAATTTCCTGGAAGGCCTCAATAGCCAAACAGAGAAGACAGAAGAGAGAGTCAGTAAATTGAAGATAGCTCAATAGTAATTATCCAATCAGAACAACAAGAAGAAAAGACTGACAAAATTAAACAGAGCTTTATGGATCCGTCAGACAGCATCAACAGGTCTAATATTTGTGTGGTCAGGGCTTCAGAGCAAAGGATAAAACAGTGTGCCAGAAAAAATTTTTGAAGAAATAATGGCTGGAAACTTACCAAATTGGTTAAATACATAAGCATTCAGATTCAAGAAGCTCGGCTAATCCCAATTAGAATAAAGACAAAGAAATCCATGCTTTGAATTATCATAGTTGAATTTCTGAAAATTTACAGAGGAAAAAAATCTTAAAAGCAAAAAACAGAAATGAATGATATATTATCTATCGAAGATCATGGTCTAAATGACAATGGATTTCTCATCAGTAACCATTGGTACTGGAACAACATTTTTAAAGTGCTGAGAGGGAAGAACCGTCAAACCAGAAATCAATATACAGGAAAAATATCATTCAGGAATGAAAGTTAGATAAGCTCATTCTCAGATGAAGGAAACCTAAGAGAATTTATTACCAGCAAATCTGTTCTAAAGGAAACGCTAAAGGAAATTCTTCAGACACGAGAGGCATGATAATAGAGGGAAAGTGGTAATTTAGAAATGAAGGAAGAACAACAGAAATTACTAGTAAATATCTGTGTAATATAATATACTATTTTTCTTCCCTTAAGTTCTTTAAAATATGTGATTGTTGAAAGCAAATATCTTAACATTACTAGAAATAGAAGGGAAGTTCTTCAACATGATAAAGAGCTTGTATGAAAAACCCGCAGCTAACATCATACTCAATGGTGAAAAGATCGAAAAACTTCCACCTTAAGATCAAGAACAAGATAAGGAGTCTTGGGATGGAGCCCCACATGGGGAATCTGCTTGTCCCCTGCCTCTCCCCCACACGTGTGCGTGCACGCGCTCTTTCTCTCTCTTTCAAATAAATAAATAAAATCCTTAAATTTTTTTAAACAGAATGCCTACTTTTACCACAGTTATTCAACATTGTACTACTGGAAGTTCTAGCCAGAGCAATTAGACAATAAGTAAAATTATTCCTATTCACAGATGAAATAATCCTATGTGTGGAAAATCCCAAAAGCTCCATAAGAAAACTACTAGAAGTAATAAATGAATTCTTCAAAGTCTCAGAACATAGAGTCAATACATAAAAAATCGTTTGTATTCCTATACACAATCGCTGAACAATCTGACAAGTAAATTAATAAAGCAATTCCATTTACAAAAATATCTAAAAGAATAAAATACCTAGCAGGAGGTAAAAATCTTGTATACCAAAAGCCACAAAATACTGCTAAAAGAAATTAAATGAAATACATCCCAAGTTCATAGATAGGAACATTTAATATTGTTAAGATTTCAATACTACACAAAACAATCTACAGATTCAATGCAATTCCTATTAAAATTCCAACAGACATTTTTGCAAAAATAGAAAAACTGATCCTAAAATTCACATGAAATGCAAGTGGTCCAAACTACAAAAGATACAGTCTTCAAAAAAGGATAGTACTGGCACACAGATAAACACATAGATCAATGGAATAAAATTATGAGTCCAGAAATAAACCCAAACATCTATGCCTAATTGATTTTTGAAAAGAGCACTAGTCCATTCAAAAGGAAAAGAATGATCTCTTCAACAGGTAGTACTGAAACAACTGGATTTCTCCATGTAAAAGAATGATGTTGGACCCCTTCCCCACACCACGTACAAAAATTAACTCAAAATGGACCAATGACCTAAATATAAAAACTAAAAGCATAAAACTCTTAGTTTTAAATCATGTGGGTAAATCTTCATAAACTTGGATTTGACAGGGATTCTTAGCTATATGACACTAAAAGAACAAGCAACAAAAAACAAAATAGATAAGTTGGATTTCATTAAAATTAAAAACTCTTGTTCATCAAAGAGCATTATTAAGTAAGTGAAAATACAGCCCACAAACTGAAAGAAACTTTTTTGTAAATCATATATCTGATAGTGATTTAATAGGTAGAATACATAAAGAACTCCTAAAACTCAACAATAAAAAAACCCAAACAACCCAATACAAAAATTGGTAAAAGATTTGAATAGACATTTCTCTTAAAGAAGATATACTAATGGCCAATGAGCACATGAAAAGATGCTCAATATCATTAGTCACTTGGAGAAATGCAAATTAAAGCCACAAAGACATATCACATTATACCCACTGAACATCTATAATCAAAAATGTAATAACAAGTGTTGGTGAGAGTGTGGAGAAATTCAAACCCTCATGCACTAAGTGGGAATGTAAAATTGTGCAGTATTTTTCAAAAACAGTTGACTGTTCCTCATAATGTTAAACATAGAGTTAACATATGATACAGTGATTATACTCTCAGATATATACTCGAGATGAAAACATATGTTCCTACAAAAAGTTGCAAACAAATGTTCCTAGCAGCATTTCCTAGCAGTAAATATATATATTTATATTATATTATATTTATATATTTATTTTGGTCCATATATATATATATATTTATATTATATTATATTTATATATTTATTTTGGTCCATATATATATATATATATATATATATATATATATATATACCAAAATGTTAATCAACTGATGAATATATAAATAAAAGGTGGTATATCCAAATACTGTCTATTTGGAAATAAAAAGAAATGAAGTACTGATACATGCTACCATATTGGTGACCCTTGAAAGTATTTTGCTAAGTAAAAGAATCAAATGACAAAATACATATATTATGCGATTTGATTTCCTTGAAATACCCAGAGTAATTAAATCCATAGAGGTGGAGAAAGTAAATTAATGGTTGCTTAGAAGTGGAGGTAGGAGGTGTGAGGGGAGATAGGGATTGATTGCTTAGGATTGATGATATGAGGTTTCTTTTAGGAGGGTTAACAATGTTCTAAAATCATATTGTAGTGACTGCTGCACAACCATGTGAATAAATTTTAAAACACTGAATTATACATTTTAAATGGGTGAATTTTCGCTAATGGTTTTATCTAAATGAAACTGTTTAAGTACATGTTTGTTTTTAATATATAAATAGACTAAAATATATAAACAGACTAAAATAATATATGATAGAATATAGATACAGATATATGATAGAAGATATATATATATACACACTAAATAATTTCTATGTCTCCTGCAAACTTTAAAACTATAAACTTATAACTTATGCCCTTTACTTGGGACTTCTAATTCTAACAGAGCATGTTTACTGTCAAAATCACCTCTAAATTATAGAAGTCAAACTTGATGCATTGTTAATAGAAAGTATTCATGTTAATTTAAAAATTAACATAAATTGTTTAATATTCAAGTCACAAAGAGAAAATGGGAAATGTACTTAACACAAAAATATTTTAAGTGATATGTTCATAAAGTCACTTTATAAAACCCAGGCAACAAATATTTTGCACTAGAACTGCTCATGTGAGAATTATTAGGATGTAAACTTTCAGGAAGAGGAAAAATATAAAGGAAATCCAGAGTAGAGAATGAAAGTCTAACATAATGATTCAGTCTTGCACAATACCATAGCGTAGGTACCCAAAATATGTCACTGACTTTGGCTTTGGGGATGAATTTAATCTCATAAATGATACAGCCTTTCTTTGATTCTATAAACCACATTAGTATTATACTCACAAAATGTTAGTGAATGAAAGAAATATTGACCATCCAGCAACAACGTTTATCATAAGAAAATGGTCACTTATCACTAAAGATTAAGAAATCTACAAAATGCATAGAGCTAGATCTTGAAAAAGTTAGAGGAGAATCAAGGATTCCTGATTACTTGTCTGATTTTCTTTCAACCAGTCTCACGCCACCTAATTTGTTAAGTCCACTGGGTGAAAAAGGAATGTAACTAAACCTTAGTATAACTTTAGAATTGACCCTGTCAGCTATTTTTTCATTGTGTGCAGCTGCTTAAATGTATTGTCTTCAGCAAAAAGCAATGTAAGTAATTGCATAGCATAAAAGTAAATGTTAAATTATAATTAAATTATTCTGCAAGCCTATCACACTAAGTTTATGGCCATTTCATCATATTGCAGCAGCACACAGAACAACAATTAGAGAGAAAGAAATGTTCTAAATTGAGATCTCAACCTTCTGAGAACTCGTCTCCTTGAAGGCATCTCCTAACATTGTTTATGTCGTTACTTTTCATTTTAGTTTTTCCAACTGTCAGCTCTTCTTTTATATATACATTTCTTGTGATCCTTTTTCCTTCAGCATATAGCCAAACACTGGAAGTTTCCAAATTAAATGCCTCCCAGTTTGACTTCATATAGAAAGGTCCTGATTTATTATTCAAGATTTACCCAGTGCTTTTCCTTCTCTCAGATTTTTGCAATCGTTTATTAGCTTTTCCTGAGGACTATCCTGTGAAGGTCATTTTTATCACGTTTATCTGACAGATGAGAACACAGACCTTAATTGAGAAAATTATTTTGACTGAGGTGGCAGAATAAGGTTAGCTCAAGAGTCCAGAACAATGTCCAAGGTCATGTTAGCACACTTAGTTCCGCTTTCTTTTCCCATCATTCCTACTTTTAACAGAGAAGCACAACCTATTCATTTTGAAAACCCCTTTTCTCCTGATTGTTCTCAGAGCCCCAACTTTCTCTAGGGGCCAGCACTGCTCATACAGTATCTTTTACTTAGCCCAAATAAATCTCTGCAAGATACAATACCCTTGAAGTACACATCTTAACACAATTGTGACAGCCATATCAATTATCTAGCAAATACTCGTGTGTGTGTGTGTGTGTGTGTGTGTGTATACACGTGTTAAGAGGGGTGATTTATTTAAAATGTATTCACTCAACACGAATTTGGGGGAGCTTACCATGTGGCAGATATCAGGTTCTGAGGGTTTTAAGGCAAGTAAGAACCAGTTCCTGCCTTTAAGAAGTTAAAAACCCACTGGGAAAACAGAAGAGTATGACAGTAAGAAGGCAATTATATAAAACACACACACACACCACCACCACTACCACAAACACCAACAACAATGTGAAGTCTTAGTGACACTAAACCGGCAGGATGTTTATTGGAGTTCAAAGAAGAGGGTGGCCAAGAAATCAGTGACACATTTGAGAAGAAAGGGACATATCTGCTTTTGAGAGGCATATTTTGCAGGCAGAAACTGCAGGAGAGGAGCAACTCAGAGTCAATTTCCCCTCATGTATCCCCTCTCCTCCTACTGCGCACTACCACTATGAAAAGGTGAGAGAATACAAAAGTAATATTAGGCATACACTGTGTCCACCTGAAAGATAATTGAGGAGGTTGTCTTGTCTTTCTCTGTCACCACAGACTGCAGGAAAAGCAAGTAAATTCATCCTCCATAACACTGAATGTCATGAATAAAATGATAAAAATAAGTGCTAGGAGTATTCTACATATAAACTAGTTAGCACGATGTCGGACACAGAATAATTGCTTAATAAATGTTAGCTATTTTCAGTGGCTAAATATCTCAACTACTGTATAAATAGCTCTTTTCAAATGTATTTCCTGCTACCATCTTGATAGAGTGAGTAGAAGGAAAAGAAAAGGGGGAAACAATTAGAAAATGTTGGCATTGGTGTTTTAAGTGGAAAAAAAAATAGTATGAGATAGAATCCGTCCTTCACGTTACTCTATTTTTGTGCTATTCATTGTGCTAATTATACATTGTTTTATTTACTTCTTATAACAAGTAGGCAGGTAGGTACACTTAACTACATTTTACAATTAAGAAAAATAATGATCAAATAAGTTTAAATAATTTTATAAGGTCATATAACTAGTAAAAGGTGGCACCAGGAATTGAATCATTTCTCCAAACTCCAGTCTTGCTAGTTTTGTACATTCTCTTCTGAAACTCATAAAATAGCAAAACCATGGTTTAATCAAATATTTTCTGAGTTCCTACTATGTGTCAGGAACTATGTACAAGGTACTGGAAAAAGAAAAGTGTCCCTTCACATATGGTATCTGACCTTATGGGCTAAAAATACAGAGGGAGATGAACAGATAACAGGCAATTGTAAAGCAGACACAGAGGCGCACAGGTAGGAGTATTTAAGCTGATAGCTAAGCTGAGATATGAAGCCTGAGTATAAATTAGTATGATGAAGTACAAGGAGGTGCGTGATGCAGATACAGCGAAGACCCTGTACGAAGGCTCAGAGAGAAAACCAGGAATGTTGATTTTGAGAATAAAACTCTCCACCGTAGGGTGGGGCCGGAGTGGACAAGTGATGACGCTGAGGGGTCCAAGTCACGGAGTCACACTTGAGAGCCACAGTTGAAAATAGTAGTCTTACCCTAACTTAGGATACGGGACCTTACGACACATTTGAAGCAAGGGAATGAAGTACTTAGACTTACGTTTTAGAATGAAATTTTTAGTAAAGCAATAAATTAGGAGAAGAAAAAAGAAAAGAAAAGGAAATGACAGTTACTCTTTTCCTGAACTTAGCTTTTATTAAACTATGAGGCTTGTGTAAATAATTACTAGGTGAACAGCCCTGCAGTGAAATACAGTCAGGCCAGTGAAAACTTACACCATCTTCACAGCTAAACAGGCTTGGCCTGACAAGATGTTCTGGTGAAGTTAACTGTGGAAGGCCATCTGTTTAGTGATCATTGAGGAGGTTTTAAAGAAAAACATGCATTTAGCACTCAGTTGGAACTCTGTGACAGGTTGCTTGCCATGGCTTTCTACTTGTAAGAAAAGATTTACAACAGAGAAGGCAGTTCAGGTAGTTGAGATGCGGCCATTTACCAAGCATTCTGAAGCTGGTTCCATTCTAATAAAGAGGAAATGCCATTTTTTTTTTTTCAATTTCAGACTTTTATTTCTGTCAGCTCTTCATCTGACACCTAACCTTCAGCAGATAATTTTGCCTCTGGATTCACAGAGAAATACAGGCAATTGCTCCCTACGAATTCCCTCAATTTCCATTCCTACCACACACAAATGTTCAATTCCTCTCCCTCTCCCAATGTATCCTCTTTATTACACTTGAAGTTGACAATAATCCTGTTCTTGACAGGTCTAATCTTTTGTCTTAATTCTCCCACCATTTTCTCCCTAATGAATTAGAGCCTCACTAAACCAATCAATATTCTCCTTCTTTCTCCTGTCTTCTGCCTCTCCTTTTTTGCCTGATCTCCCCTAAAGCTTACTAATACACTCAAGTATTTCTCATCTAAAAACTTTTTTAAAAGTTCTTACATAAAGATGGATATGTTGGCTAGATTTCAATTTTACAGAATTCACGATTGTACCTGAATTGGGGTAAGAGAGGGAAAGTGATGAAGAGGAAGGGAGAAACTTGTTTTCTTGATCTCATACTTTCCTATTACTACTCTCTCTTTTGTCTTCTCTCTTAAACATCTTGGCTGTGGTCTAAACTTGCTGTTGACATTGCCCCCTCTTCCACCATTTAATTCATCTCATTGAAATCCAGACTCCACCCCTGTCATAGTTGCTTCTCTTGCAAAGATTACGACAGATTGCCCATTTGATGGACCTTTTTGAAACTTAGATGGAAAAGAATGCCTAAAGTGGGCTGGGATTGGGTATTTCTCTTCCCCCAAGTCAGTTGGGCTCTAATAATACCCCAACAGGTTAGGCTCTCATTAACTAGTTTTCCTTGAAGTCTTATGCTCTGGTGTATTTCAGTATGGTTCTTTTTCCCCTCCTCCTTCTACTAGCTCAAGGGGATTTTTCTCCAGTATTTACTGTGAGAGCCTACTTGAGCTACTGGAGGTAAATCTCACAAAATTGGGCAGGCTCTCCTATGACTGGGTCCCCCAGGATTTTTTTTTTTTTTAATTCTTTAAGTTGTCCAAACTGAGCCTCCACCAATTCATTAATTAATTAGTCCACGCTTTCCTACTCTGGTGTGAGTTTACATGGTTTATGCTTGTGAGTCTGCTCTGGTAAGCCATGACCCCTTATTCAGCTAGTTGTCTGTTTCTCTAATCATGAGGGAGTGGTTTGCCCTGTGTCTTCATTTCTCTTATCAACCCAAGAAGAGTTGTTAATTTTTCAGTCTGTTCATCTTTTTACTTGTTAGGACAGAGTGACAATTTCCAAGCTCCTTATATGCAAACTGAAAGCCAGAAATCCTTAAATGGATTTTTAAATCTGCTACTTTCCTAGATTCTTATTAGTCCCGGCAGTTTTGCACAATGGATTTTTTATTTAGAGGATTATCACCCACCAATAATGATACTTTCATTTCATTTATTTAATACTTAACAGTAGTTATGCTTTTTTCACCCTTATAACACTGTCAGGAATTCTAGTAATAGTAAATAAGTAGGACTAAAAATTGGCTTCCTGTCTTATTCTTTGTCTTGATGGGAATACGAATAGATTTCTCCATTAAAGGATGTGTTTTTAATAACTTTTTCACATGTATCTTCAGGTTAATGAGTTAACTTCAAAACCATTTTCTCCTTATTTTTCTAAAGACTTTATTTATTTATTTGTCAGAGAGAGAGAGAGAGAGAGACAGAGAGTGAACACAAGCAGGGGGAGTGGCAGGCAGAGGGAGAAAGAGGCTCCCTGGTGAGCAAGGAACCCTTTGTGGACTCGATCCCAGACTGGGACCATGACCTGAGACAAAAGCCCATGCTCAACCAACTGAGCCACCCAGGCATATCTTTTGCTTTTTTTTTTTTTTTTAAGATTTTTATTTATTTATTTATTTGACAGACGGAGAGGCAGCAAGAGAGGGAACACAAGCAGGGGGAGTGGGAGAGGGAGAGCAGGCTTCCCGCTGAGCAGGAAGCCCGACTCAGGGCTTGATCCCAGAACGCTGGGATCATGACCTGAGCCAAAGGCAGACACTTAATGACTGAGCCACCCAGGTACCCCAGCTACCCCGGCACCCCCCCTTTGCTTATTTTTTAATAGAGAATTGTTGAACATTATGTAATGCTATTTAATGATTTTTTTAAAAAATTTGGTCCATTAATGTGATAAATTATATTGCCAGAATTTTCTGATTTTGGACCATTCTTGACTCCACATCAAACTCTATTTGCTTGTCATGTATGCACATATATACTTTTTAAAAAAATTAATTAACTTCTTTTTTTTTTTAAGAGAGAGAGAGCAGGGAGAAGGGCAGAGGGAGAGGGAGAGAGAATCTCAAGCGGGCTTCATGCCCAGTGCGGAGCACGATACCAGGGCTTGATCTCACGACCCTGAGATCACAGCCTGAGCTGAAATCAAGAGTCAGATGCTTAACTGACTGAGCCAGTCAGGCACCCTTATCACATATTTTTAAATATGGTTTAGTTTAATTTGGTTAGCTAATTTCTTTAGTATTTTGCAACTATGTTCATAAGTTAAATGAATTCATAATTTTATCTTATTTATTCTCTTACCTAGTCTTGGAATCAAGATTAGAGTAACTTCACACAATTTGTTGGGTAGCACTCCCACATTTATTATTTTCTGGGGCAACTTAAAACATGGAATTTTATCTGGAATACCTATTTCTTTAAAGTTTGATAAGCTGTACCTATTAAGCCCAAATGTGTCAGGACTTTTTGAAGGGGGAAGGTCTTTGAATATTGTTCCATTTTTTTTTTTTATTGATTACTTGTTTATTTAGGTTTTCAGTTATTTTTCTTACCCTAATTTTGGCCTTTAGATTTTTGTCTATTTACATAGATAAATAAATCCTCTTCAAATTCTTAAGTTAATGAATATATAAGTTTTGATGATAATTATTATCTCACTTGTGTAACTTATTCCTGTATTTCCTTCTGCATTTCGCTTAATTGCATATTCTCTTTTAATTGATCATCTTTTTTTTTTTTAAAGATTTTATTTATTTATTCGACAGAGATAGAGACAGCCAGTGAGAGAGGGAACACAAGCAGGGGGAGTGGGAGAGGAAGAAGCAGGCTCATAGCAGAAGAGCCTGATGTGGGGCTTGATCCCATAACGCCAGGATCACGCCCTGAGCCGAAGGCAGACGCTTAACCGCTGTGCCACCCAGGCGCCCCCTCTTTTAATTGATCATCTTAGCTAGAAGGTTTTCTAGCCTATTAATATTTTCAAAGAAAAGCTTTGTTTTGCTAATTATTCTGTTATCTCTTTTTTATTTTATTGATATCTACATAGTTGTAGCCTTTTGGGGGGAGTTAAGTATGTTTCATTACTCATTTACTATCAGATATAGAGTAAAATACAGGGTACAGGTATAAAATAAGTTACTATGTGGTATTTAAAAAAATAAAAGATGAAATCAAAAACAACTTAAATATTCACCAACATAAATGAGTGAATAACTTGAAATATAATCTAGATAGTAGTGAAATGAGTTAATTTGAACTATACACATATATAGGGAATCTCATAAATAGAATTGAACAGAAACCATGACTTTCAGAAAAATGTATAACGTATGATCTCATTTTCATAAGTTTAAAAACATGCAAAATCACTGAATGAGAGCTTCCAGTCTGCAGGTAATCACTTCCCTATCTCTTCTATGGTCACCACCACTACACCAGGTTCATACATTTACAATAAAAAGTGAATAAATAGTTCTGGCTCTGGAATGAGACAGTATAGACTCATTTTTCCCTTTTCACCATCTCACTTCTAAATACAGCTAAATGCCCTGAAAAATACCCATCAGACAATGATAAAAGGGCTCTGAAAGCTTGAAAGAAGAAAAACTCACCAGGAATTTCAGGACTTGAGGAAATACAAAATGTTGAGATTCTGGGTTTTCTTTTAATCAACCATATGCCGGCAGAAATGCCGCCAGAAAACCTATAACCAGGAATGCCCAACATGTGTACATACACAGAAATATTCACACACATACACCACCCAGGAAAGTCTAAGTTCTCTGACCAAAGGACCAGTGGAAAGCCCAAGACAGACGTGCAATGAGGCCAAACCCATGTTTACAATGCAGGTCCAATCTATAGCCTTCTCCATCAGCAGCCATGGCAGCAGTGAAGTCTCAGGCACTCCTGGTCTTGGGTTCACCACTGGGACATTAGTGGGTAGACAGAGCTGCCTTCAAGGGCAGTGTAAACAGCTCTTGAATATCCCAGCGATATAAAGAGACCCAGGCCCAGGTCTCTCCCATGCACAGCAAAAGCTGGCCAAGTGACACCCAGCACCATTCACTCCAGAGATACCACCGGCAGGGACTGAAGGGAACCCCCAGGAGTACCTGAAGAATGAAGCACACTGAAAACAGTATTTGCAAGAGCTCTGAAAACTAAACTTTCATGGGAAATAAAGCCACCAAAGGAGACCAGAATTAGACATTAAACCTAAACTGAGCAACTACCCACTAAATGGAAGTATTAGATAAGATCAAGGGTCTCCAAAAATCATAACAACAATGTCTATGGTACAGTTGAAAACCACTCGTCGTGCCAAAAAAACAAAAAAGCCCAGAAAAATCACAACTAGAATGAGAAAAGACAACCGAGCCAATACTGAGATGAATTAGATGTTAGAAATACTTGACAAGGACTTTAGCTATCATAAAAATGCCTCAACAACAAATTACAATTTTTAAAAACAAAAACTAGAACATCAGTAAATAAATACAAGTCATAAAAAAACCAAGTGAAGCCGAAAAATACAGTAAACAAAATGGAAAACTCTGGAGGGTTTCAGTAGCAAGGTGGAGATAACAGAAGATAAAATCACTAAACTTGAAGACAGATCAACAGATCAATAGAATTTACTTAATCTGAAAAACAGAAAATATAGACAAAAAAATGAGCAGAAACTTAGGGATCAGTGGAACACAACAGAAGAATATGAGTAATATTCATATCATCAGAGTAGAAACAGAGAAGGAAAGACTGAAAGAATATTTTTAAAAATATAATAATGGTTGAAAACATAAATTTGGTGAAAAAACTTCATAAATTTGGTGAAAACTTCATAAATTTGGTGAAAAGTGTTGGTGGGAGTGTAAAATAATACAACTATTCTGAAAAATACTTTGGCGGTTCCTTTGAAAACTAAAATGGACATACTATACTAGCTAGTTATTACACTCTTTCACAATAACTTATCTTTATAGGGAAATGAAAATTATGTCTACACAAAATCCTGTCCACAAATATGGATAGTAACTTTATTTGTAATAGCTTTGAAAACAACTAGAAACAACTCAGATGGTCTTCAACAGGTGAATGGTAAAACCAACTGTGATACATCCATAATATGGACTACTTACTCAGCAATAAAAAGGGAAAAATATTGATACAGGCAACAACTTGGATGAACTTCAAGAAAATTATGCTGAGTGAAAAGAGACAATTTTCAAAGGATACATACTGCATGATTCCATTTATGTAATATTCATAAAAATAACACAAAGATGTAGAACAGACTAGTGGTTGCCAGTGGGTGGGGCTGGGGGAAGAACATGGATGTGGCTATAAAAAGCAAGTCTGAGTGAATTTTGTGGTGACAGTACAGTTGAGTAAGAATCTTGACTATCGTGTTGGTTATGCAAAATATACACATGTGATAAAATTGCATAGAGCTATACATACACAAGCACAAATGAGTACATATATACGTTATGAAGTTTAAATAAAGTCTATGAGTTGTACCAATGTCAATTTCTTGGTTTGGATATTGTAGCATAGGGGATGGGTGCATGGGACTTTCCTGCACATTTGTTTACAATCCCCTGTAAATCTATAATTATTTCAAAAATTAAAAAAGAATGTTTAAAATGAATGAATAGCATAGAAAAATTGTAGTCAAACATTGGGAATCAATCTTGGACAGTTTTGTGGGATGCCATTTACTCCAGGCTTCCAGAAGTAGGGACAAAATTGAAAATTTCACGCTTTGGAAAGTGAGAAAGCTTTTAGTGAACGCTCTTCTATCAGGAAAAGTAGCAGAAGTTAACCTCTTGCTGAATATACAGGACCTGTCAGCATATTATGTTATGAACTAATTAGTTAAGCAAGATGACCGCATAAAAGAAATCTATCAAAACCATGTAAGAAGTGAAAATGGAATCCCCAACTATATCATTATAAAACAACTGAGTCTCAGCATTATATGTCTTAGGTTAGTGATAAAGAGAGGGTATGAAACAGAAAATTTTAGCAATATCCATGGCAAAATAGATACTGTTTCTGTAACTATGATATTAGAAGAATTCCATGAACTTATCATTGATTATAAATCATTGATTATAAATAAACATAATTCATACCTTTTGCACAATCCATTGGTGATTTTCAAACTAGACTCTAGCTAAAATGTGCTCTCATAGTATCTGGTAAAAAGTAGTTCTAAGAACATATGTTTTAAGGCTGACATTATTCTCTATAAAAAGGCCCTGAATGATGTAACTAGTCTACATATCTATCACTGAGCTCCTGTCAGTATATTAAGGAAGTGGCTCTGGAAATAACTAGAGTGGAAATGAAATTTGTTTAGCTGCATGCATCAGAAGATATTCAATATTATCTTAACTTTTCCATATATCTCTTTGGCTCCTGTTACTCTATACAAATGAAGAAACATTGCTGCACCAAGATAAATGACTGTTTAATAATGATAGTAAAACAGTGGCTTCTTTGTTAAAATAAAAAGTACAAAACAAAATAACATACTGCCTACAAATGTGTCCACAAGTACTAAAAACATAAGACATGCATGTAATGATGCCCACCAAATTCAGCATAGTGGGAAGAAATTTGATTTGGTGTGGTCAGGCAAAATACTTACATGAGAAATGTACTAAGTCATTACTTCTTAACCTGGATGATAGATATATGGTGTTTATTTTAGTATTTCCTTTTTTTATGTCACAAATATTTAATAATAATAATAATAATAAACAGAAATCCATATTCAAATTCTCTTCCTTAGAGATTATGACCTCATTCTTGCTTCGAGTGTTACTACAGAGAAGTCTGAGGTTCATCTCAGTCTTTCTTCCTTTGTGAAAACTTTTGGAATTTTCTTGCTATTGCTAATGTTCTTAAATTTCACCATAACGTATCTATCTGTGAATTTTTCTTTATTTATCCCATTTGACATCCTAAGAATCTTTCAACATGATTTATTTAACCTTGCTTTAGTTCTGAAAAATTATGCATGATTTTTCCTCAATAATTTCCTCTCCATCCAATTTTTTTCCTCTCCTTAGTCTCTTATTATTTAGATTTTTTATATGTCTACTAAATTTCACATACCTTAACTTTTCTTTTATAATTTCTCCCTCTTTATATTCCTAACTCTTTCCATGAGAATGTCTTGACCTGATCTTCTAGTTTATTCACTTAGAGTAGTAATCATTCCAGTTTTTAGCCCATCTATTATTTAATTCTAATCATTAGCTTTTTATAGTCAATTTTTCCACCATGTGTGCTTTTTTGGTAATGGCTTGCTTTTTCTTTATTTTACCATGTATTTGAGGATATTATTTTGTTTTAAATTCTTGATCTGCCTATTTCATCTACTCTTATTTTCTCATTTTCTTTACTGTCCTTTATCATTTTATTTACTGTCTTTTATCTGTCCTTCAAATGTCTGGCTCCTTTCGGCAGTGAGTACATCTTCCCCTGGGGGTGTCCGGTATCTTAGCTGGTAATGTCGGTAGGGTAGAGCAGCATGTGCTGTTCCTTATTTGGTCACGGTGGGAGGATTGCAGCCCAAGGCAGTGGCTTAGGATCCACATTCTGGACTTGATCTTCTCTCTTCAGTCTCATTTGCTGATCCCCAACAGGTAGCACTGCCCCTCAGGGAACCTCTGCTCTAGCACTGCTCTCTCCCTAGAGCCTTCCTCCACTGGTTTGTTTATCTAGACCTCAAAGGTGTGGGCAGAGGAGGAGAGGGGAGCAGGTGTTGCTTAGAAGCCTGCAAGGCAGCTCAGGCTGCATGATTTTGAGCCTCTCTGATGTCACTCTGCTGGTCCCAGTGGTCCTGGGCAAGGCCCAGTGACTTTTCTGTCAGTAATAAGGGGGCAGGTGGGCAGATGGGCACATGGACACCACCACAAAGTCTGATCAGAATTCCAACACTGACAAGCAAGATGACTCGGACTTGGCTTTATTTGCATTCAGTTTGTTTTGAGGAAACTCATAAGCCAATAATGCAAATAATTAATGCAAATGGAAAAGGGGACATAGCTACCTAGGACGTCTCTAGCCCTCATGGAAGGTGTCCAAAGTCTGGTCAGCTACGCAGTGGAGGAGAGTGCCAATCTAGCCAGAGCATCCCAAGGCTCACTGTCTTTTGCCATTAGGCCACTTCCCCTACAAGGGCCAACCTACATATGAGGCAATATCTTGCTATACCTGGATTGTCTTCTTGCTTCATAGGACCTACAGCAGTCATCTGCACCACATGATCTCTTTCTACTGTGGCAGGAACCTTAATTCTTTTCTTTTTTCCCCATATTTGTTTCCTTTACCAGTCATACCAGTCACTCAAGTGCAGATACCCTATTTATTTCTGTATGTCCAATAGGTTGCACATTTTAATAAATACTTGTTTGGTTATTATTGCTTTTTTGTTTATGAGCAAATGGAGGGAAGTAATGGGTTAACACGGTAAGTGTTAAACAGCTGAAATCATAATTCACAAATGAGACTTTTTTGTGTGTGAACCAGTTCCCATCTGGGGGTGTCAATCTTGGCATGAATTCTAGTCCAGGGTAAGGAAAGGAAGGTGCTCCACAAAACCAAGGGGGGTATCCAAAGGTCACAAGCAACTTAGGAGCATGGGGAGACATGAGTTAGAAAAAATTTAGGCCAGTTGTCAGGATTCTATACAGAAGTGAAAGAGAAAGACAAAGTTAAGCTTGTTCAGATCAGTTAATATAATTGTGGGGCCTCAGTAGATTGACTGATTGTAGGGAAAAAAAACTAACATAGCAAAACAAAACCTGACCCATGGGACATCTGAGGTGACCCTTGACCTCTCTTTTATCAGTGTTAGGTCTGGGCTACCAATGAGTGGGCAGATTCCACCGCTGAAAGAGGTGAGAGCAGCATCTAAAACATCAAAGGAATTGTTGAGAAGAAAGCCTCCCTTAGCACTATCTTCCTAATACTTCCAGTCCAAGCCTCCAGGGGTCTGGGATGGTGAAGCAGTCCCTCCAGTAGTGTCTGTGGGACAGGTTACAGCCATCTCTCTCTTAACTCCTAGGTAGATAAGAAACATTTTCCATGCAGTGTTTGAAAGTTTTCCAATCTCTGAAATCCTGTCTCTGTGTTCAGATTTAATGAGGCCATTAACTAAAGATGCTTCATGTTTGAGAGTTGTTTTTAAGGAACACATAAAAAATAAATTAAATGACGGGTATATACAATCAAGTAAAGGGTCATTACCCTCCTTTGAACAACCAATATACAGAAATTAATAGGGATTTCTCAGTTTAAAAATATTTTCAAGGAGCAAGACTAAATTACTATGGGAAAAATGAAAAGTTAATTAGTTATTTTTGACTTGTGCCGGGCTTGATTGTTATGCAATCTTTTGAGGTCATCTTTAGAAATAGGGTACTCATGTGTCCAAGGTGCAAAGCCCATCTGCTTGTACTTGGGGTTCTAATTAACTTCCATGCTGGTTTGATTAACACCGGCATTTGTTTTTCCTAGTGGAAAGCAGCCACCGTATGAAAGAGCTTAAGTGAGTCACCTTTTGTTAGCAGGTTTGACAATCACAAGGTTTTTTACCTACGTGGCATTAATTTTTTTTTGTCTGGACTCTGAAATGCATGACTTTTCTTAGGTGTAAAGAGTTAGATAAAATGCATATCTTTTTTATTTCTTCTCAAAAAGTCAAGGGGCACTAATACTAAGTTTCTATGAAGGTAGGCATGAGGAACAATATAAAATGGGTCATTTCACTTATAGTCAGTTCATTATTAATATTACAATATTAAAATAACCAGCATATTTTATACTTTCAATGTTCACCTGGATAGCATATACAACATAGTGATTTCTGAGTTTCTGAACCTATCTCTAGGGTTCTTTTCTCTCCATCTCAGCCCCCTGTTACAGTAGCCATGCCCTGGACATTATTGTCATCTAACTGCTCCACAGCAAATCACCAAACACTCTACTTTATAACCACAGTGACCCTCTTCCCTTCCAGCTAGAGAGGCATGATCAGTGCCTGTAGTGGTTCTTAGGATGAGATATAGATGACCGAAGAGCATTTAAAACGATATTTTGGTAAAAAAGAGAATAAATGAGATTCTGAACGAAGGTAGTATCTATGTGATGGTGAAAGATGGGAGTAAGAAATACTGTATAGACAGAAGAGTAAATTCTGACTCATTTGAAGAACAAATGTGGAAACTGAAGGAAAAGAAGTATATTAGTCTTCTTCTATTGCTACATAACAAATTACTCCAAACCTAGTGGCTTAAACAACACACATTTATTATCTCTAGTTTCTTTAGGTCAGAAGTTTGGGCATAGCTTTGCTGGGTACTCTGCTCAAGGTTCACAAAGCTGAAATCAAAATGGTAGTGGGGTTGCATTTCATCTGGAGGCTTGACTAGGGAAGGACTGACTTCAAATTTCTTCAGGTTGTTGGCAGGATTCACTTCCTTGATACTATAGAATTCATGGCAGCTTACTTCTTTAAAGCCAGCATGGAATAGAGTGTCTCCTATTTCCTCTTACAAAGCATTTACATGCGTAAGACAGGTCCACTCAGGATAATCTCCCATTCGATTAACTCAAAGTTAAGTGGTTAGGGACCTTAGTTACATCTAGGCAATTCCTTCACCTTTGCCATATTCTACTAGTTAGAAGTGAATCACAGTTCTGCCTGCACTGAAGCGGAGAGGATTACAAAAAAGGTATGTATTTCAGGAAGTACAAATCACAGGAGCCACTTTAGAATCCTGCCTATCATAGAAAAAAATAAGCACAAGTCTAAATGATCCTAGGGACTGGGAAAATGGTGGCACTCATAAAATGGTACCCCCCAAAATCAACGTATAAAAGATTTTGGGAAAGCAGACAAATTCAGTTTTGTTCATACTTTTATTGAAATACCAAAAATATAAGAGTTGCCCAAGGAATTGAAAATATAAGATGGAACAAAAGATGGAAGTCCAAATTAGACTTGATTTATCCACAGACGTTACATGTCAAAGTCATGAGAGTGGGTTACCTCATTAAAGGACAGAATAAAGAAAAGAAAAGAAAACAAAACAAAACAAAAAACAAAAAATCCTGGTGGAAGGGCAATAGAAGCCAGTAAAGAGGAAAGTGATTAGAAATCTAAAACTAGAATACATGTCATGCTATATTTGAATAAAAAATGGCTAGAAATATAGGAGAAAATGGAAGAAAGTAGATGACACATAGCACGCAGGCCAGTGGGTTTTAGACTTAAACGTACAGAAGGAGCCTGGCAAAACTTCTTAAAGATGCAGATACAGATTCCCAGGCCCCACTCTTAGAGATTCTGCAGTGAGAACTCTCAATCTATTTGTCAACAAACACTCCAGGTGATTCCTAATCAACATTTTCAGAAACTTTGTTCCAAGGAATAGTAAAATAAGACTAGCATAAAAGAAAAGGATACAACTTTCTTAGGAAGAACATCACAAAGCTGTAGTCTAAATACTCCTTGTAAGAGACATCAAAGAGGTTTTGAAAAATTCAGATTCTTAGACTCTACTTTAGACCTATTGACTCTAAATCTGCATCTTAATAAATTTCACAAGATATTTTTATGCCCTATAATTTTGATGGCCAAAGTGTGGTAACTGAACTGGCACAGATCCTTGTTACTCATCTGGAAAGGGAGAGGTAAGTACAGAAATTGAAAATAAATATTTAGAAATGTTTATAACAATTCAATATTGCTGTGACATTCAAGTGCAGAATCAGTGATTTCATCTCATTAGCAGTATATATACCAAATCAGGTGTTATCAAACTCACATGTGGCAAAGTGTTATAATGTGTGACATTTTAAGATTAATTCATTAACCATAATCCAAAAACATATAAAAATATGAGAAAAATAATTATTTATATTTTTACATCTTGTTATTTTAAAATAATTTTAATTTTTAATCAAACTTGTTTTAAAATTTGTAGTCTAATATTAAGAAAATAAAATTTGTACTTTTTAAAAAATTTTTATTTATTTATTTGACAGTGAGAGAGACAGCCAGTGAGAGAGGGAACACAAGCAGGGGGAGTGGGAGAGGAAGAAGCGGCTCCCAGTGGAGGAGCCCGATGCGGGGCTCGATCCCAGGACTCTGGGATCACGCCCTGAGTCAAAGGCAGATGCTTAATGACTGAGCCACCCAGGCACCCCTGTACTTATTTTTACCCTAATTTTCAAAAGGTGAAATGAGCTTCACTAGACCATTTTGCCAAGAAATTAGCTCTTCTATATGCAGCCATAATAGCAAACCAAATGATGATAGTGAAAGTATCTCCAAAAAATGAAGATCAGTAGAATACCTAATGGTTTTACCACAAATTATATATAATTCTTTATACACCAGATTTTATTTTTTAGTCAGAATTGATGGGGAAGTGCTAAAACCAAAGTATATTATTTTTTAGTCAGAATTGCCAGGAAAGTGCTAAAACCAAGGTATGTTATTTTGGAAATATTATTTTGGATTAAAACCATAAAGAAACATAGCACAAAGAACAAAGTAACTTGAAATCAAAACAATTTTTTAAAGAGTTTTGAATTCAAAAGCTTGTAGACATTCAGTAATTCACAGTTAAACATTATACTTTGAAGACTTCTTGTAGAGTAGCAGTTTGGTCTACTATGACTAAAAATCTAAATATTAATTCTCAAGATATAAGCAAAAAATTATGTCAAAAATATTTGTTTGAAGATGTTGCGTGTATCTGTAGCAAGGTGGGTAGCTCAAATACCACTTTCTAGTGACACCATAGCTCAAAAATTAGGACCTGGCTAATGGTAAGAAGGACAGAAACACAGATTCAGTAAAACTAATGACTCATTTTTACTTGCAATTTGTTGAATGCCCAGATATTGCAACTATGGCATTTCTTTTAGTATAACTGCAATTCAGACATGAAGCTGATATGAAAGGAGTTTTCTTTCTTTTTCTTTCTTTCTTTCTTTCTTTCTTTCTTTCTTTCTTTTTTTTTTTTTTTTTTTTTTTTTTTTTTTTTTAGCCTCATTGCCACAAACAGAACTAGCCCTGAAATGTATAAAAGTAGTCAGCAAATGTGGTTTGGAGAGTAAGTTTTGTGTAGAAGTATTTTCTGATGGCACATTTCACAGGTGCAAGAACAGGGAAACATTCTGGATAGTTGCCCAGATTTCAAAGCTTGAGCAAAAAGTATAAATCACCATGGAGCTTCCTTCATCAAGAGAGTCTTTTCCTATAAAAAAGTTTTCAGTGGAACTAAACAGAAAGCATGGTGTCATATTGAAAACTGTGATTATATAAAGGCTAATGTATTAACTTTGAGATTATTCTCTATTTTATAAACATGGAATTTATAAAATTCCACATTTATATTTAAAAATTGTTGCATGAATGAGGCATGATAGTTATTAAGTCAAGAGTTTTATTGAAAATGTTTAACTAGGTGGCTCAGTCAGTTAAGCATCTGCTTTCTGCTCAGGTCATCAGCCCAGGGTCCTGGGATCTAGCCCTATATGGGACTCCCTGCTCAGTGAGGAGCTTGCTTCTCCCTCTCTTTGCCCCCCACCTTGCACTCTCTCTCTCTCTCTCAAATAAATAAATAATATATTTAAAAACAGAAACAAAAGAAAATGTTTAGGTAATAAACTCAATCCATTTCCAGTTTGGTCTCAATTTTCTAAAGATGTGATTTTACAGCCAGGCTTGCTTACTTGCCTGATACATTTGGCATTTTTAACTATCTTAAGACTTCCATGCAAGGAAGGAATGGGACATATTTTTTGATAGTAGATAATTAAAGGACAAAAATGAAATCTAAAAGCACAGAAGAACAGAATTTCTACAGCTTGTTATGGTAAGTTCCATGGTTTAACAATAAGGATCACTGAACGTGTAATCGTCTTGATACTCCTTACCTTTAGAAAGTTACCACCAAATACCTCATGCATTTGATAGAATATTGTGAATTTACTCTTTCATCAAAAGAGAATACACAGAAATTTTCATACATGGGAATTTCATGGCTTTGGAATCCATTTCTTTTCATGTAAGTACAATGTAAATTGAACTACAGCTTTATAGGATGAATTATTAAAAATAAGCTATTGATGAAAGATTGAACATAAGTTTTGAAAACAGAGCATCACTTATTTCATTTTGGATTAAAGTTAAGAACAAATACCCTAAGCTTGCTGAAATTTCATCTCTCTCACATTCCTGTCAACATTCCTTTGAGAACCAACGGTACTTATAGATACTATGAAAGGATAATATAGAAACAACTTAGGTATGAATTATCTTCTACAAGTACACAGGTATCAAACACTCTAGGTCAGATGAATTATGCAATAAGTAAGCTTATTTTTCACACCAAAGACAAATTTGTATTTATGTGTTATTCAGAATTAATGTATAGGGGATAATACAGGGAGCTGTTATTTCACTTAAAACTTTTGTTCCTGTTTAGATATGATTGCATAATACTACACTGCTATAAGTAATATGGCTATACTCTATATTAATCATTTACAAGCACATTTTCAATGCATTAGGTTTGATTTTTATAATTCTTGTCATTTTATCTTATTTTATTTGTTTTGATTATATTTATTGGAATATAATTTTATGTTGAATCATATTAAAATTTTGCTTTGTATTTAGCAATGTCTTGGCTTTTTATTTTTATTTTTAATTCATATTTATTTTTAATTCATATTTTATTTTTATTTTTAATCCATACTTACTGTATTTTACTAACATATTAGTTGGGAAATAAAAACTGGTCTCTTACCTCACAGTTTGAAAAGCACTGCTCTAGAGTATTAATAAAGATGCACAAGAGAGGCTGAAATATAAAGAGAATAGAGAGAGTGAGAGACAGAGAGTCAGATGAAAATGAAGAACAGGCTTAGGAAAGAATAAAGGAACAGGAAAAGTTGGAAGGGATGAAGGTCAGAGTCACAAAGTGGAAGTCTGGAGTTCATCATCTTCCATCTAGTAAGTTCCAAGGATTTCAAGGTTCAAGGCGTTGTCACACTTAAAGGAGGCTATCGGGTCATGACAATGGAGGCCACTGGTGCTGAAGGTAAAACTAGTTTGCTTCACGTCAGCAACATGGACAATAAAGCCTCCAAGAGAAATAATACTTGCAAGTCATGATTACAAAATGATAAAGAAAATGAAGAATATGAAGGTGTGGTCCTTGAAGCAAACAGATCATGTCAAGAACGGGGGGAGAAAAGTAATCATTTGATGTCATCCACTTCAAGGAAGGAGGGATTGTGAAATGGTGGCGGTAGGATAACGGTCAGGAGGAGCCTCCAAGAAATAAGGAACAGGATGCCCCTCCTTGTACCTTGAGTATGAGAAGTAGGAAAAGAATTTACTTCCAGTGTAGAATCTGATAGAAACGGCACCTCCAGGGATGCCTGGGTGGCTCAGTGGGTTAAGTGTCTGCCTTCAGCTCAGATCATGATCCCAGGGTCCTGGGATCAAGTCCTACATTGGGCTTTTTGCTTAGTGGGAGCCTCCTTCTCCCTCTGCCTGCCACTCTCCCTGCTTGTGCACACTCTCTCTCTCACTGACAAATAATATCTTAAAAAAAAAAAAGAAAAGAAAAGAAAAGAAATGGCACCTCTAAAAGAAAGTTGTGCTTCAGTTTCAGGGAACTGAAGCAGCACTTAGAAAAGACATGCAGGTTGAAGAACTCTGGGCTAGAAGTAATGTTTCCACCTCACATGAGGGAGAGGTAAGGAAAAGCCCAGTGTTTATGAAGTAGGTGTGTGTGGGGGAGGCTGGGCAAGTTGCATCAGCATTAATTTCACATACACTTAAGGATGGTTACCTGAGATAGTTGGTGAAGTACATGGATGATAAAAATGTTAGAGTTCAGGAGAGGTAAGAAATCATGGGAAATGTTGCCAACGGGAGAGGTGAGTGGCAAGAATTTTATTAGTAGAGAGTTTTTTGCCACTAAAAGGCCTGTACTAGACAGAATGATGCCCCCCACCAAAGATGTCTGTGTCCTCATACCCAGAACCTATAAATATACTACCTTACATGGCAAAAGTGACTGCTGCCCTGGTTAAATTAAGGATTCTGAGATGGAGATGAATTTATCCTGGATCATCTAGGTAGGACCAGTATAATCCCAAAGGTTCTTATAGGAGGGAGGCAGGAGAATCAAAGCCAGAAAAGGAGAGCTGCTGATGGAAACAGACCAGAGTGATGCCATCGCTGGCTTTGAAAATGGAGGAGGGAGCCACAAACCAAGGAATGCAAGTGGCTTCTAGAAAATAGACAAGGAAAGAAAAAAAGATTCTCCCTTAGAGCCTTCAGAAGATGTAATCCTGTTGACACTGATTTTTTAACCCAGTGAAACCCATTTCAGATTGCTCACCTCCAGAACTGAAAGACAATAAATGTGTATTGTCTTAAGCCACTACGTGGTAATTTGTTCCAGAGCAATAGGAAATGAATCTACCACCATTATTTTTTAATTAAAATATTTAATTATAATGATAAAACCATGATGCCCTCTTGTATACACACACACACACACGCACACACACACATGCACAAAAACGTATACAACATGCACATACAATCACAGATTTGCAAAATCCTGCATTGGAACCAACATGTAAGACAGTACAAAATTAAACTATTTTACTTACTGGTTTTCTTTGAATTTTCAAGTTTGTTTTTTTACAGGTTTTATTTATTTATTCATTCTAGACAGAGAGAGAGAGAGCAAGGGGTGGGGGGGGGGTGGAGAGACAGAGAGGGACCAGCAGATTCCCCGCTCTGCACAAGGGGTGGGGGGGGTGGAGAGACAGAGAGGGACCAGCAGATTCCCCGCTCTGCACAAAGCCCAAGGTGGGGCTAGATCTCATGACCCTGAGATCATGACCTGAGCAGAGACCAAGAGTCGGATGCTTAACTGACTTAGCTACCCAGGCGCCCCAAATTTTCAAGTTTTATATAAGTTGATACATTAAAAAGTTGCCTTCCATTTAACTAGTTAATATAACTATAATGAAAACTAATATTGAGAGGATGGATGCAAAACAAATATAGTCAATCTCCTGATCTTAAAGGAATTGCTAAGGTAAAAGTGTAAGGTACTCAAAATCATCATTTAAAATCAAATCTTCCAAAGGAGGTAATTACAATATAATAACAAACAATTTCATAAGGCCATGACTCTTAAAAGCCAAAGTGGATAAAAGTCATTGTTGAAAATTTTTAAATCTCTTAGAAATTTATTGATTTCAAAAAATGAGCAGGAATGTCACTACAAAGAAAGAAACCCAGGAAAGAAGCTTTGCACAAACATCTGTTTTTACTAGCCTTCTTGTTCAGCAATAAAACCCTTGGTCGTCCCAAGGCAAGACCTTAGGAAGTGCCCACCAACAGTTTAAACAGTCATTATGCATGTACTGTGTTCTCATCTCTGCCCTAAGGAAGTTCAACAGCTACCCAGTACTTTTTTATTTACATGCTTATTAAAGTCACACAGGTAAAACGCTTCCGAATGTGTTTTCAGAACACGTTTTATTTTAGTGCTTTCAAATGTTTTGAGGATAATTGTTACAGGGATGAAAAAAAAAATATAGGAGCTCAGTCTGAGAATAAAAATCTGTTTTGGCATTTTAATGTCTAAAGACTCGAGAACTGCCAAATGTTTGCTAATCAAGAAGCAGTAGAAATTCACAATCAGTCCCCAAAATATAAAACAATTCTATTCACTGTAAAAATATGTTTACTGCACTTACTTACCGGCTGTTTAGCACAAATGTTTTTTGTCCCAAAGTGGAAAAGCTGGCAATTCTTTAATTTCCAAAGTGCTCATAGAGTGCAGCTGTAGATATACAAGGCTTTTGTTAATAGTGTATCCAGGTACCATTTACTTCCCTTTTGTCAGATATCGCCCTTATTTGAAGTCAACAGAAGCCCTTTCCCTTTTCCCTCTGGCACCATTTGTAGTTATTGTGTTCTCAGAGAAAGCACAAGGCATCAGGGCATGGACTGATTTTGCTCTGAACCCATTCAGATGCAATGTTGACATTTTTGGGGTAACTTTATATTTTTTGCTTTCTAATGCACTACAGCCTTCGAAAATAGCCAAGAGTATTGCACTTGGGACTCATCAACATTAAAATATCTGCTACCCAGAGTAAAATTCCAACAGTAACTACAGTTTTTAACAGCTCAAAGCGCACACCTCAGACTTGAAGGAATTTCATTGTCCTTTCTAAAAGGCAATTTCTGTAGTTGAACCATAGTCTCATCTCCCTTATTGGATCCCAAATTTCCTTTTCAAGTATGAATCTTAAGAGATCAGTGGATTAGTGCTTGCTGATATAATCTTAGTCTCACAATAAAAGCACAGTCAGGAGAATCTTAGTCTCACAATAAAAGCA
Organism: Ursus arctos; assembly: GCF_023065955.2. NCBI lineage: Eukaryota > Metazoa > Chordata > Mammalia > Carnivora > Ursidae > Ursus > Ursus arctos. The sequence continues at coordinate 15,673,239 of NW_026622875.1, read as the reverse complement.
TCAGGAGAAGATTGCCTTTAATGTATAGGAATAATGACTCCAGGAATCAGTAAAATAATTCTATTGCCCATAAAAGTAAATCAAGATTACAGCCGTTTTAACTCTTTTTTTTTTTTAAGATTTTATTTATTTATTTGACAGAGAGAGACAGCCAGCGAGAGAGCGAACACAAGCAGGGGGAGTGGGAGAGGAAGAAGCAGGCTCCCAGCGGAGGAGCCTGATGCGGGGCTCGATCCCATAACGCCGGGATCACGCCCTGAGCTGAAGGCAGATGCTTAACGACTGCACTACCCAGGCGCCCCTTCCTCTTTTTTTTATAATAATTTTTATTATGTTAGTCACCATACAGTATATCCTTAGTTTTTGATGTAATGTTCCACGATTCATTATTTGCATATAACACCTAGTGCACCATGCAATATTAACTCCTCTTTTGGAACAAAGATGTTTGGTGTTGAAGAAAGAGGAAAAAGATAGTAAAAGAGTAAATTTTTTGGAAGTCCCAATATTCAATAAATACCATATGGTGCACAACTATTTCAGAAGGAGAAAAATGGTAAGAAAAGGGTTAACTGGTTAAATGGGCTCTTGGGCAGTATAAGTGTCAACATATAAATCACAGGAGCATCACCATGTTACCTCAGGTTCAGCCTATCAGCAAAGTAGGCACTAGCTAAAGAGATGCTCAGGATTCCTTCAAATGAGAGGACCTTTCTCAGAAACCCAACTTTTTCAGCTTGTCACCCCTTTCAGAAAACTCACATTTTGCTACCACCTCTTAAAATACTTCAAAAAACAAAAAACACAAAAAACAAAAAAACCCACCAAAATAATCGCTATACAAGTCTCACAGACTTACCTAGATTGAGTATCAGATTCATCCAAAAGAGTTCATATACCTGATTAGCAATATTCCTCTGAGTAAAATAGGAAGCTGAGAAAGATATTTGATGGAACAGGTATTTTGGGTACTTATTTCTGAGGCCACTTTAAATTCACAATAACCCTCTAAGGGAAATAAAACTCCTATTAAAGCCTTAATTAAGTTAAAAAGAACTCTAACAGGAAAGCATAAAAGCCACACAGCCACTGCTGACTCCAGGCATCAATACCTATAAAAGAATATCTAAGAAGCAGAGATGGGGCTGGAACATTCAGAGATGTCTGAATCTAAATTTCTGCTTCCACCTTGCATTTTCCAGCCCCTGCACTGCTGCGAGACTAAAGACTAGAACATTATGAAGCACTGATCATTCAATAACGTGGTGAATATAATTTCCCATCACTTTTCTTCTTCTAGGCCTGGAAGCTTGATCATTATGAAGATTATATATGGGAGATATATCAGGTCAGTACCCACAGACCAGGAAGGAAAAGTTTTGAAACTAAACAAAATTCTAGTTATAAGATGATTAAATTCTGGGGATCTAGGGGTGCCTGGGTGGCTCACTCAGTTGAGTGACCAAGACTCTTGATTTTGGGCTCAGGTCATGATCTCAGGGTCATGAGATCGAGCCGCGCATGGGCTCTGAGCTCAGCTCAGAGTCTGCTTGGGATTCTCTCCCTCAGCCCCACATCCTACCCCCGCTCAAGCATACTCTCTAAAAAAATAAAAATAAATAAAAAAAATTTCTGGGGATCTAATGTACAGTATGATGATTATAGTTAGTAATACTGTATTATATACTTTTAAATGCTTGAAAGTTGCTAAGAGAGTAGATCTTGAATGTTCTCAACACACACACACACACACAAATTGTAATTATGTGATGTGGTGAAGGTATTAGCTAAGGCTATGGTGGTAATCACTTTGCAATATATATGTGTATCAGATCAGCATGTTGTACACCTTGAACTTACAGTGTTACATGTCAATTATATCTCAAGAAAGCAGGGGAAAAATTAATGAAATGTATGTTAACATGGTCCAAGAAATATGTACATGCAGAAAACACATATATTCAACAATCACTTAACATTCTGACCTCCATTTTCCACCAGTTCTCCTTAAAGATAACCAACAAAACACATTTTCAAAAATCAATGGCATACTGAAGAACCAAACCTGAGCAGCACCTGCACTCAGCCTCCAGAGTGTGTGTTTGTGTACATGAAGGCAGAAAAAGGGGACGTGGGGGGAAACAGAGGGGCGGGATGTGAACTCTGGTTGTGACTGAGGACTAGATACCTGACGTGTTCCCCATTTAGCCTTCCAACTAATGGATCAAATGAGAAACTGTTGTTGCTCTGCTTCAGAACTGATTGACATTTTAATTATTCTACAGCTGGAAGTGTTAATCACACCAGAGAATGAGGGAATAATTCCCAGCTGGTAAAATTTCACACAATACCTAGGCAGGCACCAACATGCAGATAGTTTAAATCATTTGTTGAAGAATTAAAAAATCAGTATTTAAAATCCCTTCACAATTTAAACCAGCAAGAGTAGATCTATACTTAAAAATCTCCTTAAATATGGTCTGTACTTCTTATTTTTTACTGTCAGAGAGTCAAAACATTCTATAAGGAAATTACAAATTTAAATATAATTAATTTGAATAGTGTGAGATGATTCAAAGGAATTAAGATAATGAATTAGTTTTGTTTATAAAATATAAACTTTATTACTCTTCAAACTTCCATTATTTTTATTAATAGAAACCTCTCTCTGAGAAAGAAAGTTCAGGTTGCCTTTTACTTAAATGTCTCAAAAGACATGTTTAATTCAAAGATTTGTTTAAGTTAGTCCTTTACATATTTATCTGATCAGAAGAATTACGTAGAATGTTATTACAAACTCTCACAGAGCTTCTGATTTGATAGCTCTGGAATGAGCCCTGGGAATCTGAATTATCAAAAAGGACCCTTAAAATCAGACAACTCTGGAAAATACTGGAATGCATATTCAATTTTTAAATTAAACTTTACTTAGTTCTATTTGTCTGTATAGGAAAATCTGTTTTTTTCCTAAAGAGTAAAAGGTAGAGACAACTACCAAAATTAATTAAAATACAAAATTTCTGCCTGTTTAAAGTGATTAAAAAATAAACTAGAAATTTTTTCCATCAAATTCTAATAAAAATTCTAGCTTTGACATGTAATAAAACTTTTGACAGTCAAATGTTTTTCAGGCTTTAATTCAGCTGTAAACCTGAGAATGTGAATGTGCTTCCCTTTTAACAAAAGGAAAAGTTTTCAACAGAAAACACATTCTAAGAGGAATACTATTAACTTAGATATTAACATTTTGCCTTCAAAGTAAGTTTTTCTCTAGATTTTCCTTAATCTGTATGAAAGTGTCAAGCTTCAAAAATAATTATAAAGATGTTTTGAAGCCATATGAAATACACAACAACAGAGGTATGACAGTGTCCTGATTAGGGAAAGTCTTCAAGGAAAGGATGGAGCTGTCCAGCATTTAATTCTATATAAGTGTTACTGTGCACCAGGTTTTGTTCTAAGTAAAAAAGCAACCTCAAGGTAGCTATTAACATTATTATCATCATTACAATTCCCATTTTACAGATGTGGAGATGGAAATACAGTGAAAATAAAGAATTTGTCCAAGATTACACCTTTAATAAGTTATAAATTAGCAGATCTGGAAACTGAACCTATGAAGTCTGGCTAATAAAAAAAAAACTGGATTTTTACTTCTATGCTATACTGCTCCCTCATTTTTCATCTTTCTTCTAAATACATTAATAAAATAAAACCATCATTATGTTGGTATTCTTCATAATCCAATAGACTTCCCCCCCCCCCAATTCGGGAATAAAAATCTATAAAAATTGCCAGCCCTCTTTCAAGGCTGTGGAGGGAGCCCTGCTGTATCAGACGCTGTCCATGATATTCAACAAGCTGTTGCTGCTGCTGTAGCTGCTGTTTTGAGATCTAGGAAAGTAAGGAAAGAAAGTAAATAGAACTGAGCTCCAGAACTAAAGGTTTAGGAAGATATGCTCAGAAAGTCTTTGAGTTGTAAAACAAATGAATCTGGCTGGGTTATTTTTCAGAGATCTCTGTAATAAACTGACGAAGCAGAGACTAGATTGACGGTGATCATAGTACTTGAAAGGGATCACCTTCCCATTCCAAACCCATTTTATCTTTCCCCTTCCTTTGCTTCAGCTTTTGTTACAATAAAGATGAAATGGTTTCTTGTTCTGTCATCTAACTTTTAGAGGAAAAAATGATTTAACAAAATTAACTTCACTCTTTCTCTAAGACTTACGTTGCTTTATTTCAACAAAGAAGTAAATCCAGCCTTACTTTTCGAGCAAGACTTACTTTTAGAATAAGAAAATAGTTCTCTATGGATGTTGTACATTCTGCTTTTTGTTTTTGTTAAGAAAACAAGCAAATTGCCTCTGCTTTACGTTGTGAAGCTCTTAGGCCCTTGGGTTGCTGATTTACAAGCTTGATGTCAACATGCTGTATCTTTTTATGTCCCAGTTTATAATGCAGTTATGCAGGCCTCTTAAGCTATTAAGACATCATCATTGACGTTGCAATTTGTGTATATGTTTTATACCTCATTAAATTCTCATCTTTCTAGCTCACAGCAATAGGCTTCTGGTCTAGGCTACAGCATAATCTCATAACATAATAAAAAATGTAAAATCATCAAAGAGAAAGTTGATGGTTGAAATCTTTACCCCCAATCAATTGATTTATTGGTGATAATGGCTTTATAGTCAAATAGAAATTTGTCCATGGTACAATTCAGGTAATTTCTAAAAGCAGAAGTTTAGCATCCTTGTCAGTAAATCTTTCTGGTTTGTTTTTGTTTTTGTTTTTTAAAGCTATATAAGTGGCACACAGATTAACAGTATGGACTGTTTCTCTACAAAATAATAAATTTTAGATTACCTAGGAAATGAATAAATTTGTAATCAATGCTATTTTCTCACTTTTGCAGTTTATAATTCAGGAAGGCAATTCTTCCTGTTCAAACTTAAGATGTTATGATGAGGAAATGTCTTATGCAATTCCAGACACTAACGATTGTTTGGAATTTTCCCTGACCCAGTGATTAATCCCAACCCCTGACTCAGTGCCTCAGACACAGTGGGAGGCCAAGAAGAATCTGTTGGCTGAAAATAACCAATTCATTTTACTGAATTACCTGTTACCTAAAATAAGAAAGAACTACCCAAAGTCCACTGGAGGAAAGAACAATTAAGAAATTAAAGAGATTCATTAATTGTCCTTGTACACTTCTCTTTAAAAAGCTATTTATCTGTTTGATTAAGCATATATATATATGTGTGTGTGTGTGTGTGTGTGTACACATATACACATATGTATATTTAAAAGTAATCTTGCAAAACATCTAGGGAGCCTGGATTCTTTATATAAGTGAAAAAAGTTGCATTTTCATAATAAGTTTAAATAACAAATCTCTTCACACATAAAAAATATTAGTATTAATAATAGACACATAAAGAGAACTTCATTTTAATCTCTTATAAGAGAATGTTTTTCCAATTTGGCTATAAAGTGACAAATGTTTGTCTTAAGACTTTAACCCTGTAGTTCCTTCTTCCAAACTACAATAATCATTTTTAGTACGTTCTAACTATGAAAAATTTGTAAGATATTAGCTATAGCTTATGTATAAAATTCAGTATGTATCAATCACAAAAATCTAATAGGCCTTACCTAACTTTCATCTGCCTCATGATACTGACTCAATCTTCAGAGTAGTGAGCAGAGGAGAGAAGTGAAGGAAATTTTTCTTAGGAGCTGTAAAATCATACACTCAAAGTCTCAACTTCAATACTTCTTGCTTCAGTGCATACATGATTACAGTAAATAAAGTATGGGTTAAATAAATGATAGGGAAAGTCAACAAAATAGAAACATTTGGCAAAGAATAAATCAATAGCAAAGAATAAACATTTGGCTAAGAATAAATGCCAACCTCAGACAAACAGATTAGATTTGGGACAAAAAAGAGAAAAGAAAAAATAATGTATTCTTTGCAGAATGGTTCTTCATGAAAAATGCTTTTCTCTTTTTTTTTTTCTTTTCTATTGCTCTGAACCCTTGTTTCAAACAAGGACCAGAGTTAAGGGAGAACATCAGCTGGCTGCAAATAAAACACTTGTCATTCCTTCATGGCCAGGCTCAATCCCTGAGTGCCTGGTACCTAGTACAATGTCAAAGACATAGCAGCCAATTAATGAACATTTGCAAAATTAAAATGCAGTCTGTATCACAGCAAGGAAAAGTCTATTGCCCAAAAAAATTCAACCTTTTAGCAAGTTGATCAGAGAGGCAACGCTGCTGGCACTGGAGTATCATTTACCCATAAATCCTATGGAATTTATTTTAACACAAAAATGCCAGTGGTTATGTGTAGGGGAAAATTTGATTCACACATCTGATGTGTTTCTGCTACCAGGGCTATCTTATGAAGATCACAAAGGCCAAAGAGGTTTCATAAAATAGTTGCTTATAAACTATTTAAAGCCTCGTTTTTATTATACACTGGTCATTATGCTCTTTTCTTAGCATAAACAATTTTACTATACACATTACATTTTTTCCTGAAAGGGATCTGAACTCTACATTTGTTTGGTTTTTTCTGTTAGCTGGTATACAAAGAGTAAATATGACACAGAGTGAAGGCACCCACAGGCATGAGCCTGACAATACATGGCATATGGATCTCAGACACAGTCATGATTGAAAGATAATACCCCTCTTTTTTGAACTCTTGATCATCCAAGCTGCTGCTATTTGTATAGCTACGGCATACTTCATCTCATAAGGCACGAGTTAATGCACTCTTAAAATATTGTATTACATGGTAATAATGACATACACAGCAATCATTGCAAACTGAATCAACTCCTAACTTTAGGGAAAATATCAGGAGTCATATGACTAAAATGTCCATATGTACAAGTCTACTGCTTATAGTTTTTATCTTGGACCACCTGCGAATGAATTATAATTTACAAGCAAAGTAAATACGAGTGCTTCATGTTCTGGGTAGAGGGTAACACACCTTTTGGAATTCATGTTGATAATAAAAGAACTGAGGAATTCCGTGGTCGGCATCTGGCAAAAGTGAGGAGGCAAAAAGAGCTACCAGGGGTATGTTTTATTTCTGAGGGAGAGTTTTGAGAAGGAGAGTGAGTAGTATGTGCTCACATTTCTCAAGGGCTGGCTGTGGTTTTGACTGTTTGAACATGAATAAGAATGACTGGTTAGTGTCAAACTAGTGAGCCCCTGTGGATCGGGAGAACCTGCTGAGATGCTGCTCTGCACCCAGTTTCCACAAGTGCAGTATAAGTGGAGGAAGTGATCTAACAGGACAGGCACTGAATTTTCTAGAAATGAAACAAAAGGTCAGAGTAAAACCAGAGGAAAATAGATTCACTAGTGAGTCTCTCTGAGAGCTCAATTACAAATATTTAAACTCCCCTGTATTGAAGTTAGAACTGGTCCCAGATGCTACAGCAGAACTGACCCCTTAGCTGGGATGCATGTAATACAGGAGAGTCTAGACTACTACTGGATTCATCCTCAACTCCTTTCTTTTCTTCCTGTTTGAATTTTGGACCAGTTCCTAGCACTTCATTGAGATCGTCTTAATTCTAAAACTAATAGCACTTTTAAAATGCATAGGGCAACTTGGTATAATGAGCATGCCCAGCCCCTTTAAAAGGAAAAAAAAAAAAAAATTGGATCCCGAAGACTTCATCCATATGCTCTAATTTTAGGGGAAAAAAAGACTCGATAGATGACTAAGGCAATGCTAATATTGGGTTGCTTCTATTTCTGAGTGATTTATCAGAATTCTAGCACCCTTAGAAAATGAAAAATAAAAGAATAGATCTTTTGGTAAATATTTCTTAAGGGCATAGCCATGTGCTGGGCACTGAGATAGAGTGATGAGCTGAAGAGGCACGCTTCCTGACCTCAGGAAGCTCACAACTCAGCAGGGAAGGTAAATAAATAAAGAGGCAGTTGCAACTACTATGAGAGGGGAAAGGCGAAGTTCTATGGAAGCACACATCCAGGCTCCTTGCCCGCAGACAGAGTCCTGATGAACCAACAGGATGAAAAAGGCACAAGGATAGGGGAGGAGACAGCGAAGAATATTTTAGGTAGAAAGGACATGATGTATAGAGATCTAGAAGCAAGAGACTGACTGATACCCTCCCCGGAAGAGCTGAAAATTCAGCCTACCTGAAATTCAGAGCACCGAACACATTGGGTGAGTATTGGAGACTCCAGAATCAGGTGGAATCAAATCATATTCTAATATAGAAGCTGTAATGGGGTCTAGGTATCTTCATTTTCTAAAGCCGATTCTAACAGTTAAGAGTTGGGAATCTATTCTTCACAAGCTCCTTTTGAGCCACGAAATTCAGTACTTTCAGTTAGCTGACTTTACCCTCACTACGTGGCTGTCTGGACCTTGGTGAGTAGATCCAAGGAGAGGGAGGAATGAGATCCTAGCCAGTCCTTCAGCCACTGTGGCCCCTAAAGTTTCCACAACAAGACATTTTGGGCCATATATCCCCCAGTTCCACCCACATCATCTTAATAAGAATCCTCAAGCTGGTCATGATGCTGATACTTACAGGACTACTTCTGAGAAGCACTGGTTTACACATTTGAAATAGGATACAGATATTTTATGCCTTTAAAAGGAACGTTTATTTTTTGGAAATTTTAACTGTTTTTCATATATTTCATTTGAAATTTTAAAGTGCTGGTTGAAAGAAGCAAATACAGGATATTGAAATGTTAAGATTTTCTTTCTCTATCTTAAAATTATTTTTTTGGCCTTTCAATTGAAGGGATTGCTTTAGGAACATCATTAAAATATTTAGCAAACATTTCCAGTAATACATTTAAAAAAATATTTGTTATTACTCTTTTCCAAATTTCTTTGCATGATAGTGAAAACACTTAATCCACGCAGGGGATTAATTTCATGTAAAGTTTTATGTCTTAAAGCCGAATTCATTTTTTCACTGGCATTGAGCACAACAACATCTGCAAGCCATTAAAAGGAAATTCCTTTGGAAAGCACTACAGTTTGACTCTACTGAATGATCTTCACTTGGAATAAAGTTATTCATATGTTTCATGATGTTCAAAAGCAGTTATGACCTAAATTAATAAGAATAAATTTTATTTTAGTCAATATATTCTGAACCAGGTTTCACAAACTATTTTTCTAATACTTGCTGTATTCTTAAAATCTTTGGATATTAGATCGGTAGGAGAAGGAAGGGAAGAATGAAGGTGGGGGTAAACAGAAGGGGGAATGAACCATGAGAGACTATGGACTCTGGGAAACAAACTGAGGGCTTCAGAGAGGAGGGGCTGGGGGACTGGGATAGGCCGGTGATGGGTATTAAGGAGGGCATGTATTACATGGTGCACTGGGTGTTATATGCAAATAATGAATCATGGGACATTGCATCAAAAACTGGGGATGTACTGTATGGTGACTAATATAACAAAATAAAAATTATTAGAAAAAAAAAAAAAGAAAGAAAGAAACCAGACAGTTAAAAAAAAAAAAAGAAGAAGAAAAAGAAGTTTGCAGAGAAAGGCCTCATGGAAAAGCTCACATTTCTTAATAGAGGAGCTGAGAGCTCAACCAGTTGTCTATGCTGGGAATTGAAAGGGATCCCAGGCATCTTAGTTCAAAGGTGCGAAATGTAGCTTTGGTGCATGGATCTTAAAGAACCTTTGAATTAATGTAGAGACAAAACTATCCCTTGACTTGGCACATGAAGAGCTATGTACAAAGTCAATATCAGATTGTCTAAAGAGACAACCTCTGGAAGCCTAGAAGACAATAGGGTAATGAAATGGAATGCCCTGCCTATAGATAACTTTTCCCTGTTTTGAGAAGTAAAGACTGGCATTAGATGGATTTTTATAAACCAAGGTTGAATTCCATCTTCTCAAGTGAAACAGCTACATATAGAATTTTTTAAAAAGATTTTATTTATTTATTTGACAGAGAGAGAGAGACAGCCAGCAAGAGAGGGAACACAAGCAGGGGGAGTGGGAGAGGAGAAAGCAGGCTCCCAGCAGAGCAGGGAGCCCAATGTGGGGCTCAATCCCAAGACTCTGGGATCACGCCCTGAGCCGAAGGCAGACGCTTAATGACTGAGCCACCCAGGTGCCCCAGCTACATATAGAAATTTTAGTAAAAGGCATAATACTGCTAGTATATCAAGTGATCCTCACCGACCTTAGGGTCCTTTCCCAGGCAGGTTACATAAAGTATTCAGGAATGCTAAGTTACACTGTAAATTTTATTTCTAAATATATCTCCTTATGTGTCCTCACCATAAATGTATTTAATTCTATCTAAAAAAAATATGCAATAAAGTCCTAAATTTGCCATCACATGTATCTCTGAATACTGTCCTTTTATGAGAATCTTATTCTAGCCAGCAGTCATGTTCCCGAAAAACAGTAGGGAAAGTTAAATGTGGATTCTGATTTGTAACACACACGTAAAACAGTAACTCTTCATGATAAATTTACATAATCCAGGGACTAAAAGGTAAGAAAGATTACATTCTAAGACAGATTACTCAAGACATGCTTTGAAAGAAGAGTTCAAAGCAATTGAGACAAAAACTAAAAAGGTATTTAAAATGGAAGCATGGGGTGGTTTTTTCCTCAAGTTTTCATTTAAGCATGTGGCTGCCCTTCAAGCCTTGAGGGAGCTTACATATCTCCTTCCATCTCACCGGCAATTCTTGGCCCTTTTTTCTTTTCTGACCCTCTGCTGAGTTGGAATTTTCTGTCAGTATGCAACTTAAGTGTGGAGTTGCCATTGTCAGGTTTAGAAGCAAGGAAGTGGGAAGGTGGCGGCCTCATTGTAGTGCTGGCTGACTTGACCTCTGGGAAAATGGAAAGCTTGAATCATCCCTGGCTTTGAAATCACCCCACTCAACTTTATCATTCCAACAACAGCAGTTAAAGGAAGTTTGTCATTATCCACCCCTTTTCTCTGCTGTGGTGCAGCAAATATTAGAAGCATCAGAGACAAAATTCAGACCAGTAATAAATTAACTAGGCTTTCGGTACAAAGAAAAATAAGACAATAAATAGGAAATAAATGGCTGAAAGGGTTTTCTCAAGCATTAGAAATCCAAGAAGGCAGAATGCACAAAAGAAGAACATAAAGAAGAGAGATACAAAGAATAAATGCAAGGCACCATGGAGGGGCTTGTGAAATAGAGTCTTAAAAAAATACAAAGACGACCAAAGAAAGAATTAGCGTCATGAAGGGCTCTAGGAAAAAAAAAAAAAAAAAAAAAAAAAAAAAAAAAAAAAAAGAACCAAATCAAAAAGGAAAGGAAAAGTATAAAATTCAAAGAGAGAAAGAGAACATTAAAAGATACTGAGATTTCACGTGAGGCCGCTGCACCAGAAAGCCCTGTCTTTCTGCCAAGACTTTGAAAACATAAAAAAAAAGCTCAAAATATGTTGTCATTAGGCATCAGACTAAAGTTCCAGAAGCCTTTCAGTTACACATGCTTTTAAATATCATGATAAATTATGCATCTATGACACAGATTGGGATCGCTTGGCCTTCAAGTAATCAATAATTCAAAACCTATGAACATGAACCTAATCCAAATGGGAGTTTCAAGGTTGGATGCTGAAAGGATTCATACCAATAGCAAAGAAAGATGTGACCAGACAACTACTGCCTTTCCCACATAGAGAAAAAGGAGGAGCTTTAGCATATGCTTATATATAGAACACTGAGATATTTCACCTTAACATTTTGTGCTAAATGGTCAGATGAATTATTCATGATTTCCAAAACTTTTCTTTTTTTTAATTGTAAATTTACCATCAAAGCTCTAGAACCATCAGCTACCTGTCATCTCAAAGATGACTTCCATTTCTTGAAACAATGACAGTGTGAATGTTCGGCCAGTTCTGTTAAGAAAGCAGCAAGAGTTTTTAATCCTAGCAACATCCAAGATATGACCAGACATTTTTTTTCTAATATGCACATGTGTCAATGTAAAGGAAACATGGTGACTTTAGTAGTTATTTTGCAGTTTCTATTTCTACTCAAAATATTTTCCTACAGACTTAAACGAGTTAAGCTGTTGCCAAGTGATATACAAGGCAATTGCTACATTTATGTGAGATGTTGTATAGACTTTAAATCTGACATTTGAAATTGCTTCTAATTGAAGAGCTGCAAGTTGTAGTTTAAATAATAAAGCTTTTCCATGCACAAACTCCTTTCTTGGAAAGCTAGCAAAGTGAAGACACTTATTTCTCCTCCAAATTAACCTCTGCTATCTTCTGGGATAACAGCCTTCAAAATGTAATTTTAGGCTCAGTTTTTTAACCAATGGATTGGGAATCCTATCTTAATGGAAATTTTTTTTATTGACTCTCTGAAATCAAGTCACAGCCAGTAGCGTTATTTCAAAACCATAGGCATAGACTAATAGGGACATTGTCAATTGGCCTAACAACATATTTGTTAAATATGTGGATTAAGTCAGTCTTTCTTCCCTTACTTTCCCAAACACAAATCTCTCAGCTTAACTGCTTGAGTGCAGGTATGGTGATTTTCTCTGTGTCTCAATTTGCAGCAGTTAAAATCCATTTAACTAGGGCATTTTAGCTCCTCGATATTATACTGCTACAATTGCATTACAGAAATTATGTACTAAGGATGCAGTGATTAAAATTGATATTTGACTTAATTACAGGGTTCAGTACATGGATATTTGAATGCAACTTAATGGAAAACAAGATGCTTTATTTGTAGCGATTTTCAAAGCTTTTATCTTTGCAGAAAATTCCCTTGTTAGTAGCTGTTGGGTCAAGTCTCAAGCTACTGACTCTCTTCAGAAGGAATACAAAGGAATATACAAGAATATAAATCTAATGATGTAGCTATCCAGCTAAATATATTAAATGTTTAATATACTCCCTTCTACACAGCATCTTTCTCAATGAATCATCTTAATTCTATTAACTTAACTGAAGTAAACAGCTAACACATTTTCATGGCACTATATATCAAATAGCAAATACAGTATGTGAAATATGAAACTAATAAAGAAAAAAGTAGAAAGGCCATGACAAGATGGAAAAGTATACTTATATGACATTCAATTGACAAGTATATCTACAAGTCATCCTTACTTCAGTGAGAAAGGGTCTGGTTCTGGGGGTACAATTATTATCTTCTTAATCATGTTTCTTTTTCTTTTCTTGCAAAACCACATTTCAAGGTAGTGTTTTATATTTAATATATAATATAGTTTTTAAAGTTCTGGTTAATTGCTTCAAATGTATGCTTCTAAAATATTTGCTGTTTTAAACAAGTAGGTCACTATTAACAATAATTTCGTTTACCGTTTCAAATTCTGCCAGTTATCCTAATTTTTGGAGCAGAGAGCAATAATAAATACATTTTAAATAAATTCAAATATGGATTTATCTACATATACTCAAAGCATTTGATTTAAATAGATAATATAACTCTCACAAATTTGAAAGAATTGAACTGGCTTTAATGTGGGGAAAAACATAAAAACAGAAATAGGAAGAAGCAACTTCATTCAATAGGGGTTCTGGTTCAAATGAGACTTCACTCTGAAAGCATATTCAACTTCATTTTTCTATGAATCAACTTAGCCAGCAGCCTCAACTATAAAAAACCTAAACAAATGTTACAAAGTTGAGTGACCACCTGTGGATCATATATTTACTTTTATACAGAGTTCTAATAAGGGTAATTACCTGGTCCTTCAGACCAGGTATATTAGAATGGGTAAAAAGAGTAGAAAAAGAGAAGATAAGGGGTATGGTCATGGATTCAGCATCAAGAAATGGACTTGACATTGAGATAGGAAACAGAAACTGAAAAGAATAATTAAAAACGTTTTCCCACTTCCGAACTCTGTGACTTTGGCCAATGTACTTAAACTCTCTGGGCTTCAGTATCCTTATTTTACCCCATACACACTTTATATTACCTTATAGGACTGTTGAAGATTAAATGTACTAACATATGTAAAGTGCTTGGAACAGTGCCCACAGTATACGGAGTACTCACTATGGTATTAGTTATAAAATGCCTGAGTCTCAGGATTAGAGGCAAGTATCTCTGTTGTTCCAGTAATCCCAAGGGCATCCGTTAACCTCAGGAAAGGAGCGCTGATCTTTCCATTGCTTCATGTGATCACTCCATGCCACTGCGGCTTTTGGAAAGTACAAATCTCTTGTGAAAGAAAGACTGTGATATTGTGATTTATAATAAGAAATATATATTTGGGGGCGCCTGGGTGGCACAGCGGTTAAGCGTCTGCCTTCAGCTCAGGGCGTGATCCCGGCGTTATGGGATCGAGCCCCACATCAGGCTCTTCCACTATGAGCCTGCTTCTTCCTCTCCCACTCCCCCTGCTTGTGTTCCCTCTCTTGCTGGCTGTCTCTATCTCTGTCGAATAAATAAATAAAATCTTTAAAAAAAAGAAATATATATTTGATCTTTGTCCCCATTTCTGGCACAGAGCTCCTGAAACCCTTGGAATTTCCGAAGCACTGAGAGCAAGAAAAGTGTCTTTTGCCATGTTAATGAAGTGACTTTTGGACCTAACCTAAGGATGGGGGGGGGGGGCTACCAGAAAAGCCTACCTTATGATTAGAGTCCCACCCCCTAACTGACCTCCAGGGGTGGGAAGGAGTTAGAGGTGGAGTCAGTTGCCAAAGGCCAGTGATTTCATAATCATGTCTATGTAAGGGAGCCTCCACAAAACTCCGAAAGCACAAGGTTTGGAGAGCTTTCTGGTTGGTGAACATGTGGAGATTTGGGGAGAGTGGCACACCTGGAGAGGGCATGAAAGCTCCATGACCTCTCCATATACCTAGAGCTACACATCTCTTCCACCTGGCTATTCTTGAGTTATACACCCTTTCATGATCAACTGATAATCTAGTGAGTAAAATGTTTCTCTTAGTTCTGTGAGCCACTCTAGCAAATTAACTGAACCTGGGGAGGAGGCTGTGGGAACCTCTTGGTTTATAGCCTATTGGTCAGAAGGACAGGTGACAACCGGAAGTGTGTATGTGTGTGAAGGGGGCTAGTCTTGTAGGACTGAGCCCTTAATTTGTAAAATCTGATGCTAACTCTACGTAGATTGTGTCAGATTTGAGTTACACTGTAGGATACCCAGCTAGTGTCTGAGAATTGCTTGACGGTGTGAGAAAACCCCACATTGGAAATTGGTCCCAGAACCTTGAGACTACCGATCTGATTGCTGATTGTGTTTGCACAGATGAGGTAAAGCTCAAAGCCAAGAGGGGCAATACATGCTATTTTAATTTATGTTTCCCAGAAGCAAGCTCTGAGTTGAGGATCCCAGCGGAAGAAGTTTATTAGGGAGAAGAGCTAAGGAAAGGCCAGTAGGGTTATGGGAAGTTGAAATAAAGGAAGGGTGAACAGCTAATGAAAGGAGTGTTATTAAGCCATTTTACCATTTTAGCTAACTCGAGCTTGATCATTACCAGGGACTGAGTGTAGAACAACTGCCTCAGAATCAACCCACCTAGGGGGAGAAGGAACTGAAATGTTTAGGCATCTATCTCCATCACCCTTAGTTGAGGGATCCCTCGGGGGACTTTAATTTACTAGGACTTCAGCCTGCCAAGCAGAGCAGGTTCTGGCGTAAGAGAAAGTCCGCAGCAGTTAGAAGTCACAGGGCTGTTTTACACTGCAATAGCAAGGCCTTGATGGGATATGAGAGGGGCAGTCAACTCCTTGCTCAGATCTACCTATGCCCCCTGTCAAGTTCACTTCATCCTGGGAAAGCATTTTCAAAATGGGAACCAGGTACAATTTTGAAGGGAAAAAAAAAAAAAAAAGACTTCTGATTGGGGATAAGTTCTAGTGCCAGCTGCTCTAGTTAGCCTTGAGACCACAACTGATATTCATCGTTTTCCTCCTTTATTACCCATTCTTGTTTCTTTTCACTCTCAACCAATACTTCTGCCAGTCTAAGCTGCTTGTCCCCTGGGATAATTCAGACAGAGTGGTCTGAGCTGCAGGTATCCTAGTACAGCTTTTGGTGGCTATAATTGCTTATTTACAGTTATCAGTGAGCATGCAGGCACTAAAATGGGACCAAGTGCATCTCTAGACCTACTCCTCCATGTTCACATTATGCAGTATGTAGCCACAGTACTTCCTTATGACATTCATGGTATGCATATGTCAGTTATTATATAATCATAATAGTAAAGTAACTTACTCTTTGCCTACTTGTCTACTGGTAATGATAACGCTAAAATGACTGAGCAGCTGGGGCACCTGGGTGGCTCAGTTGGTTAAAAGTCTGCCTTTGGTTCAGGTCATGATCCCAGGGTCCCTGCTCAGTGGGGAGTCTGCTTCTCCCTCCCCCCCAACTTGTGTGCTCTCTCTCTCTCTGTCTCTAATAAATAAATAAAATCTTTAAAAAAAAAATGAGTGAGCAGTGCTTAAGGCTTTAGGTTTAGAAGAACACTAAAGCCTTACTCCAAGGGGCAATCCCCTGAATCTTTACTGGGTTTTGCTCCCATGTTCTGACACACAGCCAGTTTACTTATAATTTCCTAGTCAGCAGATCTGGTTAATATGTTGTCATCAATATATTGTACCAGTATCATATTGCATAGGATGTCCAGACAGCAAAGCTCCCTTCAGACTATACTGTGATAGACAGCGGGACAATTAACACAGACCTGAGGCAAGATCAGGAATATGCAATGCTGTTCTTTAAATGTGAATGTGAACTGCTTCTGAAACAGGAGTTTCTTATGGGAACTGAAAGCATGTATTTAGGATGCATAGGTACACACCCAGTGGCAGAGTCTGTGTTGATTTGTCTAGTAAAAATCCGAACCCTACACAATAGCTATAATTGGAGCTACCATTAGGTCAAGTTTACAATAGTCTACTATTATCTACCATAAGATCTGTTTGTTTGTTTTTTCAGGGACTGCACAGGTTCATTAAGCAGAGATATGATTAGGACTGCCATCTCTGCATCCTTGAAGTCATTGAGGCTGGCACTAATATCGGCCATTCCACTCAACACACACTTAGGATTGCTTACAATGTACTACCGTAGTTTGGTGGGATATGCTAACAATGTAAGAGTGTTTTCCAGCTGCTAAGTATATCTATCTCAATTAGGCTCTTAAGTAATAAGGAAATGACCATACCATAAGGCCATAGAATCATACTGGGTGCATTTTGAAACAGACTTGGGTCTTTTATGACTGGGCCTTCATACTTCCTCACTCTAACAAGGCTACTACGGCATTTTGGATCCACTGGTGCCAGTTCAACAGCTCTTTAAAAATCTAGACATTTCTCTTTCCACAGTGAACAGCTGCTCTGGCAAATGTCCATAAATATCTTTATAGAATAACTGAGGATCTTTGGTGTGTCTTTACATAGGGTATCGACCTTCCCTTCCCTTGGCCCTGGACTTAGATCTGAAAATTGTGCAATGGATTATAAATTTTGTTACAGCATTTTTCTCACCCACTATGTTAGGTATGAATTGCTATGTAACAAATTACCCACAAAGTGGTGGCTTCAAAGAACAAACATTTGTTATCTCACAGTTACTGTGGATCAGGAATATAAGAGTAGCTTATTTCTGAATCTCTGGCACATGTCTTATCTGCAACATCATGATAGGTAGTTCTGGCTCATGGTGTTTCACAGTGTTGCAGAATAGACATGGGCCAGAGATTCAGATATCTGGGGGCTCAAATGGGTCCAAAGGATTCATTTCCAAGCTCACTCACATGGTTGTTGGCAGCCCTCATTTTCTCGTTTGCTGTTTACAGCATCACTTTGCAGTGTATCCACCTTGAGTGTGGCCCTTTGGCATGGTTTTGAAGCAAGAGAAAGCTGTTATCCTCTAGAAAGAGAAGTTTCTGTGGCTGCTAGACCCCTTATTGCCAAGTTACAGAGCCTACCTCAAGCTCATCTACTAATGACCCCATATTAGGCCATGGGGTCCCAGTTCTACTTAGTGTTCTCTGATTTTACATAGGCAATTAGTGGGACTGAGAATTCAACCTTTCTTTGTCATTCTACCACTGTAACAATCATTAATATTCAGCATAGTCTGCTCTTCAGCTGCAGGAGTTACCAGACTGTGAATTAATTGACTGATCTGAGCTTGTCATTTACTTCCTCCATGAAAATGATGGCATTTAACAATTAATTCACCCCACGGTCCTTAATCACATTGTCCCATGTCACTCAACCACTAAAGATACTACACAAGCCAGTGTACCTCCCTTCTCCTGCACCCCAACCTAATTCACTACAGGTGAGAGATTTAGTAATTGTCACAATTACTTAGTAGTTGTGATGTTTCAATATGCCGGGGTTTACCATCATCCTTTATCACCAACAATGGATATTTAATTCCAAATTCCATTCTAAGAATCTAATTCCTTTTCCCCTTTCTGTAACAAAATATCTTAGTCTAGGTTTTGCCATAAGGAGATTCTGTAACAGGGAATCTAATGTAAGGAGTTTATTTTGGAATTGACTCTAGGAAACACTAGCAAGTACAGGGGGACTAGACAGGGAAGTAGGGGCAGCAAATAAAGTGTCTGTTACCAAGTCACCTCTAAGGGAGTTACTGGAATGCTGGAAGACTCTGAGATCCAATGGGGAGCAAGCAGCACTGAGTTATTGCAGGGCAAAAAAAAAAAACTGTGATATTTATAGAATTCCCACCAGTCATTAGTTAAAAGGTTTTCCTGGGAGTCATTAATTCCTAGAAATTCTGGACTGATTTGCATGTGAATAGAGGAGTCTCCAGAAGTCAGTGAAAACCATCAGGCAGTCAGAATTCAGAATGAAATATACAATAATGATAAGATGCTAAGGAGATGAGAGCAGGATCTCCACAGCATGTGCGACTCATTTTGTATTTAATAAGAAGACACTTTGCATACTCCAGAAGTATGCATTCCAGATAGGCTAAAAACTGTTTAAAGATGCAGATGTGGATGTAATGAGATATTAATCTATTTACCCCCAGTCAGGGGTGTTTTGCTTTATTTTTCAAATATAAGTATTTTAAATCTCTGTACTATTGAATGAAGAAGGTTTATAAATCAACCATGTTATGGTGCACTGGGTGTTATATGCAAGTAATGAATCATGGAACATTGCATCAAGAACTAGGGATGTACTGTATGGTGACTAATATAACAAAATAAATATTATTAAAAAAATAAAACAAAATAAAATAAAATTACACATCCCCCCAAAAAATAAAATTTTTTTTTAAAAATCAACCATGTTAAAGGAAACACTAAATTACCTTTTTATTATCACAGTGGAAAATGATGTTTCTAAGTCATTGTCACAAAGAGGGAACAGAAAATCAGTAGGAATATATGTTTTAACATGATTAACAAAACTGGGAAATACACATTGTTTTTAATACACATGAAACATTCACTAAAAAGAAACAATTTTCTGGATCATGAAGTCTCAACAAATTTCAAAAGGTTGAAGTCATATGCAGCATATTCTCTGGCTACAGTAGAAATGAGGTAGAAATAAGACAAGGTGAACTAAAATATTCTCAAAATATCTGAAAATTAAACAACACACATATAATCTTGGGTCAAAAAAGAAACTGCAGTGAGGATTAGAAAATACTTTAAAATAAATAGTGATAATGCAAGAAATCAAAATATATGGAAAGCAGCCAAAGCAGTACTTAAAGGGAAATAGATAGCCTTAAAAAGTGCATGCGTTGATTTTGAAAAAGATCATCAAGTTATACATTTAAAATCTTTTCACTTTAATATATACTTATTAAACTTTAATTTTAAAAGTTTAGAAAACTGTAAATCATCTGATTTAACAAATTTACACTAAACTACAAGCGAGTGATAACATTCAACTATATCTACCTGTTAAGAAAGGTTTATCTAACTAAAATTATTTTGACACACTTTCAAGCAAAGTGCTATTACAAACTGGAAAATTTCAGGTGGCCGAAGCAGGAGGATTTAGAAGTCTTTCAAATGAAACTTAGACCAACCCATCCAGCAGGAGGTTATATAAAAATTGCATTTTAGGGGCACATTTGGGTGAAACAGAGTTTAGAAAGTAAGGTGTTGTTGAAAGATAAAAGAAAGAGAAGACAAAGAAAAATAACATCCCAATACATTTTCATAGGTTCAGACTTAAACATGGTAAGTAGAAACCTAGGGAGCTCTTTACTGGTGCCAACTACACTATGTCTAGGATCACCCTTGGAAAAGATCACCTCCAACTGTCAGTTGCCTTCAAATTTATAATAACAAATGAATTTCTCTATAATTCTATAATTCTTAACCTGCCTCCTTCCACCACTGGTTATTTGATAGGTTCTCATGATTTTGAAGCTCATCTTAGTATTAACTTTAGTTAAATACTGTTAATATTTGCAATTATGGTGCCACACCTACAGTTAACTCACAAACCTATTTGTTTACCAAAAACAGTAGATATTTCCTTAGTCCATTCCAGAGTCAAATTTAATTTGATTCGAGTGAATCTTATTGTTCCTTCTTCAAATACATTGCCACTTGATATTAATATTGTTAATTTAACCTAAAATTGAGTTTACCTGCCCTCACTTCCACCAGGCTAAGGAGAAATGTGTCCCACTTACATACAATTTGAAAGTGATCCTTTATCTTTTACTACAATGCTAATCTTTTACTAAGATGCTTTCTTTTCCTTCCTCCACAAACAACTATTTCTTGTTTTTCCTGTTTCTCCATCAAAGAGTTTAAAGACAATTTATCAAATAATATGGCACTTGCCAGCTTACACAGGACATATTGGAATAAGAAAAAAGATCTGTGCTTTCAAGAAGTACCGATACAAGTAGATCACCATGTTCACTCAGGATATTTAGTGTCATTTGGAACATAAAAAAGAACAATTTCTTAACTTTGAACTTGAATTGCCACTTACACATGTAAGGAAAATCTAATATCTGAAACCTATCCCAGAACATTTTGTGAACAGGAAAGCAAAAATCTACTTTATAAAATACAACCAGAACTTAAAAGACTAATCAGTAGTAAGTTGACATATTCTCAAATAATGGTGCTCTTAAGTTTCTAGTATACTCTGAATCAACTGGATGGTTTGTACACAGGACCATTAACCAGTTTTGCATTTCTGACAAATGCATACTAACTGGTGACAGGAAAAAAAATAGTTTGATGTCCAACAGTTTGATGCCCATAAGGGAAAAACAGCATCAAATTATAGAAACTTCAAAATATAGAAAATAAATATTATCTCTTGAATATACTCAGTGGTTCATCATTTTAAAACCATATTATACCCAATACAACATCAAAAAATTTGGAAAATTTCTATGCCATTTTAATATAGTGTTGATTTGGATTTTTCTTTCTAAAATAAAGTTTAATAGATTTGTTCTGTTATATAAGTAGTACAGTTCCATTACAGACAATTGAGAAAATACAGAAAAGTTAAAAACTAATCATATATACTTACAAGGCAAGAAACAATAAATGTTGGAGAGAATGTGGAGAAGGGGAAACCTTCCTACACTGTTGGTGGGAATGCAAGTTGGTACAGCCACTTTGGAAAACAGTGTGGAGGTTCTCAAAAAGTTAAAAATAGAGCTACCCTATGATTTAGCAATTGCACTATTGGGTATTTACCCCAAAGATACAGATGTAGTGAAAAGAAGGACCATATGCACCCCGATGTTCATAGCAGCAATGTCTACCATAGCCAAACTGTGGAAGGAGCCAAGATGCCCTTCAACAGATGAATGGATAAAGAAGATGTGGTCCATATATACAATGGAATATTATTCAGCCATCAGAAAGGATGATTACCCAACATTTGCATCTACATGGATGGAACTGGGGAGATTATGCTAAGTGAAATAAGTCAAGCAGAGAAAGACAATTATCATATGGTTTCACTTATTTGTGGAACATAATGAATAGCAGGGAGGACATTAGGAGAAGGAAGGGAAAAATGAAGGGGGGAAAATGAACCATGAGAGACTATGGACTCCAGGAAACAAACTGAGGGAGGGGAGTGGGAGGGTGGGCTAGCCCGGTGGTGGGTATTAAGGGGGGCATGTATTGCATGGAGCACTGGGTGTTATATGCAAACAATAAATGATGGAACACTACATCAAAAACTAATGATGTACTGTATGGTGACTAACATAACATGATAAATAAATAAATAAATAAATAAATAAATAAATAAATAAATAAATCTAATCATATGTGCTTTGTCTAGAGTCAATTATTATGTTAATTTTAATATAATATATATTATTTATAATATATAATATATAATATATTATATATTATAATATAATATATTATAATATAATAATAATTTCCTATTATTATTTTGGGGGGCCTGGGGAGTTTATCACATAGTTATGATTGCATTAAATTTTTATGCTATTTTTATCACTTAAATTTTTCTGTTAGTATACAGTTTTTCATAAAGTTCATTTATATGTCTTCATACTTCATCATAAATTAGCTATGCAACAGTTTGCTTAACCATATCCCTATATTTAAATTCTTAACTTATTTCTCCTGTCCTCTTTATGACTTAAAGCTTTATTTAATATTTATGGCTTTTCCTTTGGATAGATTTTTAGAAGTACAATAAATAAATGAAGGGATACAATATTGTCTTTAAATTTTATTTTCTTATTGAAGTATGATTAAACAAGTATTACTAGTTTCACATATACAATATAATGATTCAAAATTCTATATATTACTCAGTGCTCATCAAGATAAATGTACTTTTAATTTCATCCATCCCCCACCCACCTGCCTTCTGACAAACACCCATTTGTTCTAGCTTAGTCAGTTTTTTTTTTTTTGTTTAACTCTTTTTTCTTTGATTATTTATTTTGTTTCTTAAGTTCCACATATTACTGATATTGTATGCTATTTATCTTTCTCTCACTGACTTATTTCACTTAACATTATACCCTCTAGGTCCACGCATGTTGTTGCAAATGGCAAGATTTCTTTCTTTTAATGGCTGAGTAATATTCCATTGTTTATATATACAACATCTTCATTATTCTTTCATCTATTCATAAATATTTGGGTTGCTTTCTTGTCTATTATACGTAATGATGCAACAAACATAGGGGTGCATATATCTTTTCAACTTAGTGGTTTTGTTTTCTTCGGGTAAATACCCAGTAATGGAATTACTGGATCATATGATATTTCTATTTTTAATTTTTTGAGGAACTTCCATACTATTTTCCACTGTGGCTGCACCAATTTTCATTCCCACCAACAGTGCACAAAGGTTCCTTTTTCTCCACATCCTTGCCAACACTTGGTATTCTTTTGTTTTTTTATTTGAGCCATTCTCACAGGTATAAGGTAATAAGTCATTGTGATTTTGATTTGCATTTCCCTGATGATGAGTGATGTTGAGCATATTTTTATGTGTCTGTTAGCCATTTATATGTCTTCTTTAAAAAAAATGTCTATCAGGTCCTCTGCCCACTTTTAAATTGAATTTTTTTGTTTTGTTTTAGTTTTGAGTTATATAAGCTCTTTATATATTTTGGATATTAATCCCTTATTGAATATATCATTTACAAATATCTTCTCCCATTCAGTAGGTTGCCTTTTTGTTTTGTTGACAGTTTCCTTTGCTGTGCAAAAGCTTTTTATTTTGGTGTAGTCTCAATAGTTTAATTTTGCTTTTGTTTCCCTTGCCTGAGGAGACAGCTAGAAAAATATTTCTGTGGTCCATATCAAAGAAATTACTGCCTATGTTTTTTTCTAGGAGTTTCATGGTTTCAGGTCTCACATTTGGGTTTTTTAATATATTTTGAGTTTGTTTTTGTGTATGGCATAAGGAAGTGGTCCAGTTTCATTCTTTTTCATGACCAGTTTTCCTAGCACCATGTGTTGAAGAGAATGTCTTTTCCCCATTATATATAATGCCTTCTTTGTCAGGGACCAATTAATCATATAAGTATGGGTTTATTTCTGGGCTTTCTCTTCTGTTCTATTGATCTATATATCTATTTTTGTGCCAGTACCATACCGTTTTAATTAGTGCAGCCTGGTAGCGTATCTTGAAATCTGGGTTTATGATACCTTTAGCTTTGTTGTTTTTCAAGATTTCTTTTTCTATTTGGGATCTTCTGTGGTTCCATACAAATTTTAGAATTATTTGTTCTAGTTCTGTAAAAATGCTGTTCGTATTTTGATAAGGATTGCAGTAAATCTGTAGATTGCTTTGGGTAGTATGGACATTTTAACAATATTTGTTCTTCCAACCCATAAGTAAGAAATATCTTTCCATTTCTTTGTATCATCTTCAATTTCTTTCATTAATGTTTTACAATTTTTGGAGCACAGGTCTTTCACCTCTACAATTAAGTTTATTCCTGGTTATCTTACTATTTTTGGTGTAATTGTAAATGAGACTGTTTTCTTAATCTCTCTTTCTGCTACTTCATTATTAGTGTACAGAAATGCAACATATTTCTGTATATTCATTTTGTATCCTGTGACTTCACTGAATTTATTTATCAGTTCCAGTTTTCTGGTGGAGTTCTTAGGTTTTTCTATATATAGTATCATGTCATTTGCAAATAGTAAAGATTTTAGTTCTTCTTTACCAATTTGAATACCTTTATTTCTTTTTGTTGTCTGATTGCTGTGGCTAGGAGTTCCAGTATTATGTTAAATAAAAGTGGCGAGAGTGAATATCCTTGTCTTGCTATGGATCTTAGAGTAAAAGCTCTGCTTTTCACCACTGAGGATGATATCAGCTGTAGGTTTTTCATATATGGACTTTTTATGTTGAGGTATGTTCCCTCTAAACCTACTTTGTTGAGACTTTTTTATCATGAATGGATGCTGTACTTTGTCAAATGCATTTTCTGTATCAATTGAAATGATCATGACTTTTATCCTTTCTCTTAATGTAATGTATCACATTGATTGATTTTTCAGACAAGATCAGGCACGTTCAGGGTTGTATGGCCACAGACATGATTTTCAAACATCCCTGTAATAAATTCCACTTAATCATGGTGAATGATTTTTTTAATCTATTGTTTTATTCATTTTGCTAATATTTTGTTGAGGATTTTTGCATCTATCTTCATAAGAGATATTGGCCTATAGTTCTCTGGTTGTTCATTTGAGATTTTTCTTGTTTCTTGAGGTAAGCCTGTATTGCTATAAATTGTCCTCTTGGGAAAGCTTCTGCTGTATCTCAAAGATTTTTGGACTATTGTGTTTTCTTTTTCATTTGTATCCATGTATTTTTTTATTTCCTTTTTGATTTCTTTGTCTCCATGTATTTGTGTTCTTTCCATATTTTTTCTTGTGAATGATTTGTAATTTCATACTGTTGCAGTCAAAAAAGATGCATGACATGATATCAATCTTTTTTAATTAGTGAGACTTGTTTTGTAACTTGATGTGCTCTACTCTAGAAAATGTTACATGTACACTTGAAAAGAATATGTATTCCACTGTTTTAAAATAGAATGTTCTGAGCATGTCTGTTAGATACATCTGGCCCAATGTGTCATTCAAAGCAACTATTACCTTGTTGATTTTCCGTCTGGATGATCCACCCATCGATATAGGTGGAGTGTTAAAGTCCTCTACTATTACTGTATTACTGTCAGTTTCTTCCTTTATGTCTGTTAATAGTTGTTTTATGTATTTAGGTGCTCCTATGTTGGGTTCATAAATACTTACCATTGTTATATTCTCTTGTTGGATTGCTTCCTTTATCATTATGCAGTGTCCTTCTTTTCCTCTTGTTATAGTCTTTGTTTTAAAGTCTAATTTATCAAATATGAGCATTATTACTCCAACTTTCTTTTTGCTTCCATTTGCATAGTAAATGTTTTCTACCTCTTCACTTCCACACTGCATCTTTAGGTCTACAGTAAGTCTCTTGAAGGCAGTATAAAGATGGGTCTTGCTTTTTTATCCATTCTGTCACCCTATGTCTTCTGATTGGAATATTCAGTCAATTTACATTTAAAGTAATTATTGATAGGTATGTACTTACTGCCATTTTACTTGTTTTATGGTTGTTTTTGTAGTTCTTTCTGTTCCTTTCTTCTTCTCTTCTCTCATCCACTGTAATCTGATGGCTTTCTTTAGTAATATGCTTAGATTCCATTCTCTTAATTTTTTATGTATCTATTACATAAAAAGCTTTTTGCTTTGTGGTTATCATTAGGTTCATCTATAACCTCTCATGCATAGAGCAGTTTATATCAAGTTGATGGTTACTAATATTTGAACCCATTCTAAAGGCTTATCTACTTTTAATTTAGCTCTTTTGCTGTAGTTTTGTCCTATTCTTTCATTTCAGACATGTTCCTCTGTTCCCTCATTTTGCCTAAATCTCTGCATTTGCTTTCATGTATTAGTAAAGTCAGCTATGTCTCCTGATTTTGAAAGTAGTGGTCTTATGAAAAGAAATCCTGTGGTGTCCTATAGCACAATGCCCCCTGTTCACCAGAAGCTGGCACTTCAGAGGTTTCTCCTATGTGGGTTGTGTGTGCCCTACTGTTGTGGCTGAGCCACATTTGCCTTCAGTTCAGTCAGATGCAATGGCCCACTTTGACTTTTGTGGGCACACTGGGCAGGGTTTGGCCCCTGTGCTCCTAAGGGGCCAGTCTAGGACCACTGTGGGCTTGTGGTGGGGCAGTGTCAGCCATCAGAACAGATGTCTCCCCTCAGCCCATTTGCCAAGGCTGCAGTTGCACCAAATTGCAGGACTCTCAACCTCTGCTGTTCTCTGAGAGGTATCTGTTGGTGAGTGGGACCAGCAGTCAGACCCAATGCCCAATCCCAGTCTGTCTGCTGGGGCTTCAGGAGCACTGATTGACAGGGTATACCTTCTGTATGGCCAGCGATAAGGTCTGGCTGACGGGACTATGTGCACATTGGTGTAAGTGGTTATATTCCCCTTTCTCAGGGTAGGAGTCATTTTGGAGAGTTCCGGTCTCTGCCAGGACTATTTGCAGGACGTATTGAGGAAGGAACCACTTTGGAGACACCTGCCAAGTGGGGCAAGTTGGATGGGCCAGATCCACAGGAGAATGTGGGGGCTGGGCACACAGTGTTAGCAAGATAGGAGAATGTTCTCACTGGTTCCTGCCAAGTGTCCAACTATCTAGGCTGGGGGGAGTTGGGGAGATGTTGCCTGTCAGCAATTTGGTGTTGGAGAATTCTAAAGATCCCTACCCCTCCAGCATATGTTCTGATATGTCAATAAATCTGAGATTAGTAAATAAATCTCCTTCATTTATACCCCAGATTTTTTCAAACTGCTGCTTCTATGCTGTATCTCAGCTAGATTAATTATTATGCTGGGGTTCTTTAAGGACAGGGATTAAGTTTCCTATTGCCCTCTGGTTCTCCCAGAGCTAAGCCCACTGATTTTTTTTTATTTGTTTCAGGGGTACAGGTGTTTGATTCATCAGTATTACACAACATGCAGTGCTCAGCACAACACATACCCTCCCCAATGTCCATCACCCAGCCACCCCATCCCCTCTAGTAACCCTCAGTTTGTTTCCTGAGATTAAGAGTCTCTTATGGTTTGTCACCCTCTCTGGTTTCGTCTTGTTTCATTTTTGCCTTTCTTCTCCTATGATCCTTTGCCTTGTTTCTTAAATTCCACATATCAGTGAGATCTTATGATAACTGTCTTTCAGAGTAAATCCAGTGATTTTTAAAGCACTCAGAGTTCAGCCCCACTTAACTGGTGAAGTTAAGCCCCTTTGGTTTTCAAAGACAAAGGTTATGGGGACTTGTCTTCCCAGTGCAGGTTCCCTGTGCCAGGGGTCTTATTCTCCAGCTTTCCATGCTTGTGAGGTTCTTACTGCTTGTGGTTAGTCTTGCCAGGGATTTGGTTCCCGAATGCATCTTCATGGGCCATTATAGTCACCTTAGCTGTGGAAGGTGTGTTTGGGTCATCTTTTGAGTTAGTCGCATCGATGTGGCTGTTCTCTTGGTGTGTCCATAGGACAAGGTGAGCTTAGAATCCTCCTACTCAGCCATCTTCCCAGGAGTGCCCCTGTAGCTCTTTAATGTGTAACTCCTATTCAGGCTGGCTGTCAACAAAGTGGCAGTGCCTTATCCCTTTCTCCTCCTTGGCTGCTACATCACTGCAAAAGTCATGTTCTTGGTCTCCTCAGTGCACACCAGATAACTCAGGGTACAAATATTCTTAAGTCTCTTCTTTTTCGTAATTAAACTGACTGATAAAGTTTGTACTGTTTATGTAACTACTAGCAACAAATGAGAGTCCCAGTTTTTATCATCCCCTCCCCCAAATTTATTTTTATTAATTATTAACTTGCTATTGACATATATTAGATGTCAGTGTCTTGTTTTTGTGTTTCACTAATAGATGATGGCTTCATTAGAAAATTGTCTTTTCAAACATTTGGGTTTATATTTAATATTTGCTAATTTGGTAATAAAATATAGTTAGATATCAGTGCTATTCCTCACTGGGCTTGAGAAACTACTTCATATTAAAGCAAAGCTTTGATAAAAAGCCCAGTCATGTGATAACAGACTTCTTCTGTAAGACACAGTTTCAATGCCCTTTCTAGAATTTGCTCAAAAGTTCACTGACTGCCCTTAGTGAGACATCCCAAAGAACCCAGATTCTTAAATTCCTGTCACATTTCAGTTGTTCGATTAAACTCATGAAAAAATTTAAACAGTTTAAATGAAAACTTTTATGGCCTATGCTTCCAACTGCAAAAACCAACAGAAATTATATCAGAAACAACTACTCTACTCCAGCAGTGCTGAAATTGAAACACAATTATTTATATGCTTATTTATAATATTTTTATTCATTTGGGTTGTACCAGTTATTATTTTAAAAAAACAACAACTATTTTCCAACACATAATTCAAAGCAATGTAAAGTTACCATTGTCCCTAACTGGCATCCTGTAGGGAAGATAACTATCTTTTTCTGTAGCAAAACAGCACATTATGCAGTTAGCACAATAACTCCCATCTCAAAAGTACTCTTTGAAATATTACACATAAAATCTGTTTATCTCCATGCACATGCACCTGTCTTCATTTGTTTAGTTGCCAAAATAAAATACTCCTCAAATGACAGCATGCTTCCAAGTGGGACAGAAATGGTTAACTCTTTCTTTTATAATTGAAACTCATCCTTAAGTGCCTAACTGTAATTATGGAAGAAAAGGAATTTCCTCTGCTTATATACAGAATAATATTTTATTGTAATAATTAGTCATCTTGATTGAAGTGAATTTACATGCGCAGTGTGGATGGCCAGCATGCATTTTAATCCTATTTCCTGTATAAATAGCAATTTAGAGTCGATGACAAGGAGGCAGTATTTCTTTAGTGTTACCAAGTAGAGAACATGTTGTTCACATAATATCCTCTGTCACTTGCCCTTCTTGCAAGGATTACAGCTCTTCCTTGCCTCATTAAAACTCAGGGAACATGCTGATGTAATTTTCAGGCACTCACTGGAGCTTACCATTTTTAATTGAATCAGAATACTTGGACTCAAAATTTTTAAGATTTATTTTCTGCATTTCCAGGCTTATTTTTCTTAGTTATTTGTGCATTTTCTTATCTAATCCACTTATAAAAAACCAGTTTGGCTTTGAACTTAAAATAAGTATTAATTTTCATGACTGAACTTATGGATGGAGGAAAAGGAAAGATGAGGAGAAAAGGAGAAGGGGTGTGAATACAAATATTGCTTTATTCTTGAACTTTTTAAATATGTTTCCTAACAGGGTGGACACCTCGGGGAAAGTGGTCCACTTTTTTCTCCATGATCTCTTTTTGTTCATATGCTACATTTTTATTAATAGTATTGTATTTATTATTACTATTGTTATCAAATATTGAGTAAATAAAAACAAATACATATAAAATATTGTAGGGAATAAAGCACCACATACAATGAATATGCACATCTTCCCCAGTTTAGGAAATGAAATTTTACCATCATTTTTGAAACGCCTAAGGACTCCTCCCTGATCTTACCCACTCTTCTGCTTTCTCATAAATAACCACTTCCCTGAAATTTTAGTTTATTACTTCCTTCTTTCTTCCACATCACTTTACCACTTATGCCACATATATTTATTTCTTTCAATAAGTTACTCTTTAGTTTTTTATAATATGTGTAATTATTATGTTTTCGCTTGCAATTTTGCCTTGTTTTTTGACTATTATATTTCTGGGGTTTATGTATATTGAATTTAGCTATAATTATTCATTTCACTCTTACACAGTATTCATATATAATTTCTACTATTAATAGACACATGGATTATTTTCAGTATTTTGAGTATAAATAGATGCTTTAACCTATGTTGCTGGTACACATGTGCAAATCTTTCTTTAGTGTAGTAGTTCTCACATTTTAGTTCCATAATCACCTGAGCTTATTAAAACATGATTGTTGGGCCTCAACCTCAGTGTTTCTAATTCACTGGGTTAGGCATGGGGCCTGTATTAAGGTTCCCCAGAGAAACAGAACCAACAAAAAATATATAGACATAGATATATATAAGAAAAGATATAGGAATTGACTCACACAGTTAATGAGAATGAGAAGTCCTATGATCCACTGTCTGTAAGCTGGAGAACCAGGATAATTTGCTCCAAGGTGGAAAGCCTGAGAAGGGAAGAAGGGGGAAACTAGGGTAAATTCCAGAGTCTGAAGACCCCATAATCAGAGTTTCCAATATCTGATACCTGAAAGCAGAAAAAGATAGATGCCCCAGCTCAAGAAGAGAGAGGAAATTTGCCCTTCCTCCACCTTTTTGTTCTATTCAGGCCCTCAAGGGATTGAATGACGCACACCCATTTTGGTGAGGCATATCTTTTTAGTCTACTAATTCAAATGCTAATCTCCTCCAGAAACATCCTCACAAATAATGTTTTACTAACTATCTGGGCATCCTTAGCCCCATTTGGATGATAAACAAAATTAACCATTACAGGGCCCCAGATTTTGCATTTCTAACAAGTTCCCAGGTGACACGGACACTACACATCCAAGAAGGAACTTTGAGAACATCTGCTCTAGAGTACATAGTTAGGAGGAGAATTGCTGAGTCATAGAGAAACAGCAATTTCAACTTTATTATATACTTCAATGTTGTTTTCCAACATGTTTATATCAATATAAACTTCTACCACCAGTTTGTATAAATGTTTTGATTTCTCCATATCTTTGTCAATACCTGTTAGTGTATAATTTCTTCCCAAAAGGGGGGATGATATTATTTCCTTGTATTTTAATTTGAATTTTCCTGATTACACAATAGAGTTGAACATATTTCCATATGTTTCTTAGTCATACATTCTTCCTTTTGTTCCTATTCTGTATTTTCCATTGGGTTTTTCTTTTCTTTTTAAGATTTTATTTATTTATTTGACAGAGAGAGGGAACACAAGCAGGGGGAGTGGGAGAGGGAGAACAGGGTTTCCCGCTGAGCAGGGAGCCCGATGTGGGGCTTAATCCCAGGACCCTTGAATCATGACCTGAGCTGAAGGCAGACGCTTAACGACTGGGCCACCCAGGCACCCCTGGGTTTTTCTTTTTCTTACTAATTTATAGAAGTTCTTCTATGGTCTCTTCATGAAGACTCTTACATAACTATTTTTAATACCACCTAATTTAATCTTACAAGATTTAGGAGAAAAGTTGTTTTTACTTTTTATCCTTCTTGACTCATGACTAAACATGGCTTCTTTTTACTGCTTAATACAGACTGATAATAATAATAGAACTATTTATTTAAAACCTGCCTCCACCAAATACTATGTTATCTGATGATGTCTCATTCACTCCATCACTACCTTCAAGTCAAAGCTACAGCTTTGTCTCCTGCACCCCAGTGTTAGCCTCTCCCCCACCCCCACTCCACTTCTCCCTTCTCTTGCTTCTATCCCAGCCTCTCTAAAAGCTATCCCCAGTCAACAGCAAGACTTATCTTTACAAAGCACAAATCAAATCATCTCCTTCTCCGTGTAAATTCCTCAATGTTTTCCCATTATAACACTTAGTATAAAATCTGTATTACCTACCATGAAAACAAGGCCTAGGAAATCTTACTCCATTCTCAGCTCTGCCACTCTCCTCCTAAATCACCAAAGTGTGGCCACCTCTTGCCTGTTCCTGTTTCTCAAATCTGTTCCTCCTTCTCTAAGACATCTCCCCAGAAAGGCCACCCAGACTATCCTACTTAAAGTAGCTCCCTCTCCTACTCTTCAAACTCATATATTCTCTATTCCCAATCTTGCTTTATTTGTCTTCACAGAACTTATCTATATGTGACATTATTTTTGATATTATAATTTTTAATCATCTATCTTTGGCCTCTACTAAAATGTCATCACCAGTGGCTAATAAGATTGTTTTGTTCATCTCAATATTCATCTCAGTATCTCAGTGTCTAGAGGAGTTCCTAATAATGATTATGCTCTCTATAAATATTTATTAAATAAATGAAGACATTAGTCTCACATAATCTTCACAGTCTTTTTAGCTATATAATCCTTGAAGGTAAACACTGGATATTATTCATCTTCACAAACCCAGAATCTTAATACATGATCTACAGCACATTGTAACCACCGATAAAAGTGTCTTAAATAAATTAATAAGGTACACAAGTAGGATTATCATCATTCCAGATATGAGGAAACTGGGAATCAGAATGCTTGGTTAAATAGTCAGGAATCTGTCAGTCTCCAAAGCTATTCCATTGTGCCATGTTCTCTCAACCTGACATCATAGCACACCAATCCATCTACTCATCCCTATTTGCAGTGTCACTGTGGGAACACTACAATTAGGATGAGTAGATGGATTAGGATGGTTCACACCAATAATATAGCCTGCAAAATTTGTGATATCAAAGAGCACTGGAGATGAATTAGAATTCTCAGTTCCCTCAGTTTTTGAGAAAAGGTCTCCCGCCCCCTTCTACAACTTGGAAATTCCTTGAGGTAAAACGATAGTTTCTCATTTACTCAAAAAGCCATGTGCTCTGGTAGTAGTTGGAGAGAATGTTATGTTGATTAATGCTTAAATTTTATTTAGACATACTTCTTGTTTGTAATGGTGATTTGAGTGCAGATGTTTAAATCCTGCCTTTTCCAAGTATCCACTGAAATGACAAACACAAAAATTATTTAGAAGTCTATATAAATCCTAGAAGCAAGCAAAATGGAGCCATATCCACGCCAACAATTTCAGGGACTTTCTTTTAAAAATACTTCAGGCAAGTCCTGATTGAGGTAATTGTTAATTCAATTATGGTTAAGAATATGTGAATAAATATGATATTTAATATAGTAATAAAAGGAATCAAGGTAAAGAAGAAGCAATAATCAAAGAAGAAAAAAATCCCTAAACCAAAGACGAAATTGAAGCCTCAACTCAAAAAAGTTCTTCAAGGGACAGGCTAAAGTTTTCATTTGTTTGTTTTTAATTTCAATACCATATTTAAAAATAAAATCTACATACTCCCAAGCAGAAAAAGTAGGCCTTAAAAACAAAGAATCTATTTTTCATTGGAATTCTCTTCCCAGCATTAAGGACTAAATGCTAGGAAAGAATAGAGCAACGTCTTAAGAATGTGCCACCTACCTAAGGGATGACTTGTAAGTGACAAAAGAAAAATATATATAATAAGAATGTTTGAGAATGATAAAGAAGTGGTATGAAAAACCTGTGGTGAGTAACAAAATTAATGGAATTTCACTTAGGCTTAAGATACCTCAGGATAGTAACAAAATAAAATTTTCCCCAAAAAATCCATAAAGAAAAGAAAGTTTTATAAAATACAAATATAAATCTGGAGATCATCTGAAAAGATCTTGGAGATGATGAGAGAAAAGATGATAAAAACTGTCAAATAATCATCTTATCCAAATGAAAGTTGTGCCAGTGCTGGGCCAATTTTCCCTCAGATCCATTGCTTGCCTTTACTCTGGTCTGCTTTATATTGAAGGGAGGTTTTCCTATAGACTGTGTTTCTAACTGGGGTTAGCATATGAGAAATATCAAAAGGAGATTGGAGGGAGTGATGAAAGGAAAATCCAGGAAGCTTCATCCCCATCTATCTCTGTCTTGAGTGGCATCTCCCACAGCAGTTTCTTCCCCTTCAGGGCCAAGGCCCCCCAGATGGTTCTAGCTTCAGCCAGGCGACCCGGCTAAAGATAAAAATATACTATTGTTAGATGAAAAAGAAGATAGATTATGCCATCTCCCAAAATATAATTATCTAGATGAATATGTTATGACTCAAAATTTAGTATTATGTCTGAAAGTTATCCCTATAAATACAAAAAAATCAATACTATTAAACACAAGAAAATCGATATATTATAATTTATAGCTAGCATTTTATAAAAGCTCTGATCTCTCATTCTAGAAGAGTCTTTTCTTAGCTATTTATCTCTTACAAAAAGACTTATTATATTTCAGGTTATCATTACACTGAGAATATAACATTTCTCTATTAATATTTGTTTTTTGCTTATATTGGTTCCTGATTTTTACTACTATGAAAAATAATACATAATAATGCAATAAGGATCCTTGAATGTATATGTGTGTGGGTGTACAAATCAGTGCAGGTGACTTTATTTTATGGAATGTATTTCCAACAGTGAAATTATTATGTCAAAAATATGTACACTTTAGGGGCACCTGGGTGGCTCAGGAGGTTAAGTGTCTGATTCTTGATTTCAGCTCAGGTCATGATCTCAGTGTTATGAGATCGAGCCCCACATCAGGCTCCATGCTAGGCATGGAGCCTGCTTAAGATTCTCTCCCTCTCCCTCTCCCTCTGCTTCTCCACCCCCTCCCTGTCTAAATACACGTGCACACACACATACCTACAAAAATATGTATAAATTAAAGCTTAACAGACATTGCCAGATCATTTTTCCAAAAGGGTTGAAATTTTTTACCTGACCACCAGCAGTGAATGAAAATATTCCTCTCTTTGTATCCCTAGCACCAGTAGATTTCACTGTACT
The DNA here is from genome assembly GCF_023065955.2 of Ursus arctos. Lineage (NCBI taxonomy): Eukaryota > Metazoa > Chordata > Mammalia > Carnivora > Ursidae > Ursus > Ursus arctos. The sequence goes on along the minus strand of NW_026622875.1, from coordinate 15,638,067 downwards.
TTTTAATTTTTGCTATCCTTATAGATAAAAAGAGATATCTAGCTTTTATTTTAATTTGCATCTTCACGGTTACTAAAGAAATACAGAGTCTTTTTTTTTTTTTTAAAGATTTTATTTATTTATTCGACAGAGATAGAGACAGCCATCGAGAGAGGGAACACAAGCAGGGGGAGTGGGAGAGGAAGAAGCAGGCTCATAGTGGAGGAGCCTGACGTGGGGCTCGATCCCGTAATGCCGGGATCATACCCTGAGCCGAAGGCAGGTGCTTAACCGCTGTGCCACCCAGGCGCCCCCAGAGTCTTTTTATATCAGTCATTTGGATATGCAATTCTGTGAACTGTCTTTCATATCCATTTTCTTATTGGGCTGTTTGGTTTTTCATGATAGTTCACAAGAGTTCTTTGTATATTAAAAATTAGGAATTCCCAAAGCGTTTCACTTCATGACACTCATTTGTATGTCATTAGGAGATAAACAGACTTAGGAGTAAATGAATATTTTTACATCATGGGTTAAATAGACTATGAGGCTGCCAGTGACAGTGCTGGACCAGCCTAGGGATTCTAGCTCCCTCCCAGCTGAAAGGAAGCCCAAGAAGGGAAACATCTTGCCAGAGATGTAACCCATATCAGGTCCTGATTGGACCAGATATAATGTCAACAGTTGATATTACAATAAATTTCCAAATTTAGTATTTAAAGACTATGATCTTCACTCATATATTTTTTACATTGTCCAAAATTTTTATGTTTTGTGCTGTGACTTCTAGAGTTCGTGTCTTTTAAGAAATTCCCCTTCACTCTTGAAATTTACTCTAGTTTTTAAAGATTTTCATCCAACATTTTTGCAAATCATGTATGATACACTTAAACACTATTCTTTTTTACATATGAACATTTTAGAAGATGCTAAAGTAAAAACAAGAACATAAGATGCTTTCAACTTCTGAACAATTATACATATTTGTGCTGCCTGAAACAAAATGAACAAGAAAAAAAATTCTCTGAAATACTTTTAGTTGAGCAATAGTTTAATGATATTTTTCAAAGAAAGGAACATGGTGTCATCTAAAAATCCTTTGTATGGGAATTAAGTCCTTGTTCTAGGTGCAGCTCAGTCCCTGCTTTAGCACCCTCTCAGCCTCTCTTGATCTCAGTATCGGCATTGTTAAAGAGGTGTACTGAATTAACATCAGGAACCTTTCTTTCCTTCATTCCACAATTCTACTACTTTGCTCAGAGTTACAGGTTAATCAGTCAGAAGGAAACAAAGGAAACATATTTACTGGATATTGGTGGCATTGCCTTTGGGGAAGTCCATTGAAGATAATTCCCAGTGTTAGAAACTTACATTTATTTCCTCCTCTTTCTTTACGAGAAAATAATATCTTGATGAATGGCTTTTAAGGACTACTTAAGTTCATTGTTGAGGTGACCAAGATTATGGTCCTACCCATGGGATTTCACAATTTACAAAAATTATTACCTTGGGAATATCTGTTAAAAAAAAAAGGAAGTAACAAATTATGGAAAAGCAGGCAACTTTTAGGGGCACTTTGTCAATTCTTTCCATGTTATGCAACAGAATTTCAGGAGTCAGGATCAGGGTTCAAAATAAAATTAGGCATCAAAGCTACACAGTGTAGTTCAAAAGTTAGTTTCTTAAGTGTTAGCGGAACTTGGGCTGATGATCTTTTTTTTTCTTTAAGATATATTTATTTATTTTAGAGAGAGGGGAAGGGAGGGGCAGAGGGTGAGGGAGAGGGAAAGCAGACTCTCCGCTGAGCATGAGCCAGATATGGGGCTTGATCTCACAACCCTGAGATCATGACCTGAGCTGAAACCAAGAGTCTAATGCCCAACTGACTGAGTCACCCAGATGCCCCTGGGCTGATTATTTTAAAGACTGAAATGCTTCTGCAACACAGACCAGAACCCAACCTCATTTACTTCTGATAATATTTCATATTCCTCCATCACTCTTAAAAGTTTACTGATTTTGCAAAGCCAGAATTTATCATTTTTATAACATGACTCAAGAAAAAGGAAAATAGGGCATTATTCCTATAATAAAACTCCTCCCACCAATATTAGCATCTGAACAAAGTCTTACTATAATCATAGATGAGTTGTCTCTCCTTTCTTTTCTGTTCAAGACATATTTTATCTACTTCTTTTTTTATATATATATTTTATTTATTCATTCGACAGAGATAGAGACAGCCAGCGAGAGAGGGAACACAAGCAGGGGGAGTGGGAGAGGAAGAAGCAGGCTCATAGTGGAAGAGCCTGATGTGGGGCTCGATCCCAGAATGCCGGGATCACGCCCTGAGCCGAAGGCAGACGCTTAACCGCTGTGCCACCCAGGCGCCCCTATTTTATCTACTTCTAAAGGATCTTTCTTAGATATCTGTCCAAGTGAAATTCATTTAAGCAACGTGACACAAAGAGTAGCTATAACAAACCTCCATATACCTGAAATAGGAGAAGGTTTTGTTTTGTTTTGTGGACTTGGAGGGATGAAAATGACTCTCTTTACATACGTAATTTTACCTAAATTGGATCATATCAAATAGACTGAGGCATTCTAAGTGAAAAACTTTAAATATATTGTCTTGGTTTTTTCCTCCTCCTTTTCACTTCCCCTTACCTCAAATATGACCAATCCCCTCCAAGATAATACACGTTGATACTGTGTATATGTTCCATTTTGTTTTTACTTTTATCTATGTTCATATAAATATGTATACACACATGCATGTACAAATTTGCATACATTTGAATATACACAAATATCATCACATAGAAATAGATACAAATGTCCTAATTTTGTAAAGAATTTTGTTTCTTGCTTAATTCTAAGAATTGACTTCATTTTCTAGATTTTGCCACTATTAACAATGCTAAGGCACCATCTTTGAACATATATATATTCTTATGTTTACTTCTTCTATCTCTATAGGATAGACTCCCAGGATTAAGACTGCTTGGTCAAAGAGTTATTTTTGTGTAGTTTAATACACAAAATAATAAATATGTATTTATTTTGTATAATATACATATAATGTATAATAAAATACATCACGTGGCGTGTGGGTGGCTCAGTCATTAAGTGTCTGCCTTCGGCTCAGGTCATGATCCTAGCGTTCTGGGATTGAGCCCCACATCAGGCTCCCTGCTCAGCGGGAAGCCTGCCTCTCCCTCTCCCACTCCCCCTGCTTGTGTTCCCTCTCTTGCTGCCTCGCTCTCTGTCAAATAAATAAATAAAAATCTTTAACAAAAAAATCAAAGTATATTTTTCATTTTTTATATATATTGCCAAATTGCTTTCCCCCCAAAACCTGGAAACTCACAATTTGACCTTCTTTCACCATTATTGTGAGCACTAGGTATTACAGCTTTAAAATGTTTTCCAATCTAAGCATTCAAGATCTCATTATCAATTTAATTTGTACTCCTGAACTACTAGTGAAGCGAACAATCTTTCCATGTTTGGTGTCCACTTAGATTTGCTCTTCTCTGAACTGCCTCTTCCTATTCTTTGACAAAATTCCCATTGGTTTGTAACTTTTCTTTTTTCTTTTCTTTTTTTAAAGATTTTATTTATTTGTCAGAGGGAAAGAGCGAGAGAGAGAGAGAGAGAGAGAGAGAGAGCACGCGCACAAGCAGGGGGAGGGGCAGGCAGAGGGAGAAGCAGGCTTCCTACTGAGCAAGGAGCCTCATGGCTGAACTCTATCTATCCCAGTACCTTGGGATTATGCCCAGAGCTGAAAGCAAATGCTTAACCAACTGAGCCATCCAGGTGTCCCGGTTTGTAACTTTCCTTATAGAATTCTTAAAATAATGTTGGATAAATTTCAATCCTTTGACTGTCATCTGTTTTGCAAACTTTTTTCCCCAAAACTACTATTTACCTGTTGACATAGCTAACATTTCATCTTTCAAGTTTTTTTAAAATATTGTCAATCTTTTTTATATCTTTTTAAATGACTTCTGAATTTCTAGTCTTGGTTAAGAAGATCTCTCTAACTTCAAGCTGTATATATAGCTTCCTCGATTTTTTGTAAGATATTTATTGTTTAATTTGTACATGTAAGTGTGAATCCATTTGGAGTGTGTTTTTGGCAATAATGTGAAATGGACAAAATTTTACTTATTTTTTTTTTCATTTGGAAGCCACTTTTGCCACATCATTTGTGCTTGTGCTATCCCATTCGGTGGAAACTCTACCTTTGTCAGATTTGAATTTTCATTTATGCCTCAATCTATTTCTGGATTCTTTATTTCATTCCACTGGTCTATTTGCTTATTCCCATGGGCTACCACTCATTTGATTATAATGGCTTAATAATATGTTCTGGATCTATAAATAATGGCTCCCCTTATTCTTCATCTATATATATTTTTTGAGTATAGTTGACATACAATGTTACATTAGTTCCGGGTGTACAACATAGTAATTCAACATCTCTATATGTTATGCTATGCTCACCATACATGTAGCTATCATCTGTCACCATACAATGCTATTATAGTATTATTGACTATATTCCTTATGCTTTATCTTTTATTCCATGACTTATTCATTCCTCAAAAAAGTAAAAATAGAAATATATGATCCAGTAATTTCACTATGTGGTATTTACTCAAAGAAAATGAAAACACTAATTTGAAAAGATATATGTACCCCAATGTTTATTACAGCATTATTCACAATAGCCAAGATATGGCTGAATCCATCAATAGATGAGTGGATAAATATGTGGTATATATTCTTCACTGCCTTTTACAAGTTTCTTGGCACTGCCTTTTACAAGTTTCTTGGCTATTGATGACTTTATTATTCTATGTGAAATTCAAGATCATTTTATTTATTTATGAAAAATACTCAATATTTCTTAGGATTTATAGAGAAAGAGCATTTTTAGTATATACATTTCTCAAGAAGGTAATTTTGATTTTAGTTTTAGTTGTCTTTTCCTTATGCTCACTGGAAAAACTCGGGAGATGACTTTATTTGAAGTATGAAGCACATTATAAATCTTTGGAATAATTCTGGCAAAGTGACATTTATTCCTCTGTGTACACATAAGAAAAGAAGGTTAAATTTCCATAGAAAACAAAAAGGAAAAGATTTAGTTTTATTACTCTTTGTATATCAAAAGAAAAATGGAGGAAAAAAAAGTGGAGAAAAATGTATTTTTCCTTATTTTCATAATTTACATACATTATCTTATACCCTTTCTTGCTGTGGTCTGGCATAGTTTACTGTAAGGTGTAGCAATATACATTTAAGATATATTTCAGCCTGAGATACTTGACCAAATACTTGTACAAAGGAAATCCTATCATTTGACACATCTGTTCTGAGGGCAAGTAAGAGTATCTTCATTTCTAATTTTCATTAAGATTATATATATTTATTTCTTTTTTATATTTTTCAAAAGATTTTATTTATTTGAGAGAGAGCTAGAGTGAGAAAGCACAAGCAGGGGGGGAGTGGCAAAGGGAAAGAGAGAAGCAGGTTCCTCGCTAAGCAGGGACCCAGATGTGGGATGGTGACCTGAGCCAAAGGCAGACGCTTAACCAACTTAGCCACCCAGGTGCCCATTTATATTTATTTCTTAAAAAGCTTTTGAGTTTTGTGATACTTTATATCTGGAATAAAACGAAATTTAATTGAATATCTTTTTTGGTTTAATGGAAAGGGCAAAGGTTTGGCATTTTACAGATTTGAATTCAAATCCTGATTCAACTGTGTGACTTTTGGCCAAGTTATGTTAACATTCTGAGCTTCAGGTTCTTCACCTAGAAAATAATGCTAACTTTAGAAACTGTTTGCATAATTGCAAGAACTAAATGGAACTAAAAGATCTAATACAGTGCCTGACAACCATCGAGTTCTGAATACTACTACCAATGCTATAGGTAGGACTATATAAAGCTTTATTTATTACAATTTTACACTGTATCTATATCTATTATCCTTACAAATAAGGCCTTATTTCTTCCTAATAGGACCATATAATTTGATTTTTAAAACCCATTAACTCTTTAATTCAAGATAAATATACTGAGCACTAATTATGAGTCACATACTATCCTGCACACTGAGGATATGGAGGTAAATTAGATAGGTGGGCTCCTTTTTCTGGTGTAGCTTACCATTTAATGATAAAATATATATAAACAAAGAAATAATAAAAATAATTAGGTTACAAAAAGCATTATAAATGAAATAGCATGATGTGACACAGTAACTCAGTAATGTGCAGCAGTTACATGTTTGAAAGCTCCATTTGAACAATTTTTAAATGTTCAATATACCTATGCTATTTTATTTCAAGTGTGAGCTAAATATTTTACAATGTGACAATGCAATATTTTTCAAACTGAAAAATAAAGATCTCCTTTAAAGAAACTGACTAAATAACTCATAATTAATACAGCAGTTACTTAATGGGTACTTCAATTCACAAAATATTTTGGGAAACCAATTATTTTCTAATTACATAGTAGGTGTATAGCCATACAATTAGGTCCTAGAAATACAAATATTTAGAAACTCAGGCCATGTCCTCAATATCCATAACTATAACAATGTGATTAAGACTATATTAGGGATTTATAAAGGAACACAGGATCCCAGAGAAAACATTTTTACTTATACTTCCAGAATTTTAATGAAAACTCTTCTCTTATGAGAGGTCCATTCCACCCTTAACTGCCAAACCCGGATCCTTGGAGTAGGACTGAATAAATTGAACATCTCTTTTCTTTTTTATGTCTTTGTATGCCTTTTTAAATATCATTTTTATTCCTTGTCTAATGCTAAAATGAAGAAATTTGTTTGAAAACAAGCTCTTGGAAGAGGCCCTGACTTCAGAGCTCATTCCCTTTCACTTGGAGAGATGAGAAGAAGTTGCCTTCATCAAATCCAAAAAAAAAAACCAAAAAACAAAAAAACAAAACCCAAAACAAACAAACAAACAAGCAAAAACCTTACTGCTTGATCCAAATCTGCTCCTCCTCACATAGTCTCTATTTTAATCAGGAAATCACTATTCATTTACCTAAACCAAACATCATACTTGAGTTTCCTTTTGTACTGCTACTGCCCATATACCATTATTCACCAGTGTCTCCTGAGTCCCATCTCCTCTGGCATTCTCATGGCAGCTGCTTCAGATTACATCCCTACTATCATCTTTATCTAGGATTATAGCAATGGCTGTCTAACTATTCCCCCACATCATCAGTCCATACTTTACAGTCTATTAGAGCTAAATTTAATGGCAAAATGAGAATGGTATTACCCTAACCATTACCTCCATAAAAAAAAAGAAATAATCCAAACTTCTATCATGTCTTATTTCTGGCTATATCACCCATTATTGCAGGATACCCCAGACTCTCACTTTTGCAAGGAATGTTCTTCACTCCCTTAACCATCTGAAAAACTCAGACCTTAAGATAGTGTTTAAGTATCACCTCCTTTGGGATGTCTTCCTCATAGTCCCATACTGAGGGTGCTTCCTTTGCGTTAGATCGCACATATATTGCACATTATATTATAACACATTGATTTATCGGTACTTTTCACTGGCTCAACCTCTGGACCGTGTGCTCTTTGGGAACTATGCCTTAGACATTTGGATATCTAGTACAATGCTTGCTAGAAAAAAAAAAATTCCTGACTCATCACCTAACTTGAAAGTCCATTCCAATACGAAAATTCACACATAGACAACTCATACTTTGACCTTTGGAATAAGTTACCAATTACCAAATAGGAGAAAATGGTCTTCAGTTGGTCTTGCTCCAGACCGTGAAGACAGTAATTTTTGCCATCACTAGAACCAATGGAATCGGTGAAATAAGCCTTCCAAATTTGAGACAATACCTGTAATATGAAGAAGCAACTACTAGATAGTAACATATAGTAAGATGGTACGTAATGGAGTTTTCTAATAAACTACAATTTCCCAAATGGGGTTTCAATTAAAAATTCTGTTTAAGGATATTAACCTCCTTAACTGTATAACAAATTATTTTTGAATATTTAGTAAAAATAGTATCATGCTGACTTTACATATATGATCACAGTCCATATCTTTTCATTCTTTTTGAGATAAAAGGAAGCCAAGAACATAGATGCACACATTTTTGCAAGTTCTTAGATGGAAAATCAATCTTGGTGAAATGTGTATTGAGTTATTACCAAGAAAATGACTTACTGGTCCATATTCGTGGGAGAGGGACTCTATGTTTTGTGCTCTTTTCATCACATTAAGGTCAGGGGAAAATGGAAAAACATAAGTTCTCATAAGTCTACATCTACATCTACAATATGAGGATTTTCTCAGGGAAGAAGTTAGGAAATACTGCAGAAGGCAAATACAATGAATAAACATACTTTAATGTGCCTATTATTTCCCAGAACTTGAGTGGTCATATCCAGGAACAACCCAATAATGTGAGCAATATACTTTCAAATGGAGAAAGAACAAAATGTTGTGCTGAGTAATTTCCTCTATTTTATTTTTATAAAATCTGTTCTTTCATTATACATTTCATCTTAAATATTAATTTCTTCCTGTGTCTAAAATGTTCACTATATTACAACTTTTTCTCTTTGTCTCTTTAATCTATCAGAATGAGACACTACCTTATTTAGAATATCCTCTTGTGCTTTCCTATTTTTAGTCAAAAAACATTTCTCTCCCCATTAAAAGGAAAAACAAATCCTAAACCTTCTAACATCTCTAACAAATCCACTTATGGTCCACTGGCTACCACAGTTTGGAAAACTTTTATATCAATATGTTCCTTTTTTAATCAAAAGGAGGGATAGGGGGAAAAGAACAATTAATAAATCAAACTTCTTTGATAATGAATTGCTATTTTAAAAATACCAGGACATACACTGGCCCAAGCACCACTGGCTTCCCAAACTCCCACTAAACTTGTAAATAAGGACCTTGTTATTTCACCTTTATTTATTCTATGTGGGTGAATAGTCCCTACCTGCATCAGGCATCATGCTCAGAAAGAACTAGCATGTTTACAGTAGACACTTCTGACTTAGGTTAAATGTTTTATTTTATTTTCTTTCAGATATTTATTGTTACAAAAAATTGTGCCAACTCAGTGTACATTATCAACAGAATGTTTATAAGAATAAAAGTCAATTTAATTGGGCAGGGTGGGGCTGTGGAACTGGTATTTTTAAGTCTTTCGGGTGATTTTAGTGAGGAATCAGATGGGGAATCTCTTCTCTATAGAAAAGAGCTTTGTAGATGGCGAAGTTGTGTGTTGAAGTACTTAACGTGGTTAGGATTGTTTTTCTGTTGTTGTTTTGTTTTGTTTTCTTGCCTCAAAACCAACTGGTTTCATGTCATATCAAAGGCTCTTAGTATAACAAACAAATGATGTTTTAAAAAATTGAGGTTATGTTTCATGATGGCAACTGACAGTGACGGTCCGCATTAGTTACTATGAAGGCATTTTTAAAGAGGGACATGGAGCAGAGGCTTCGAACTATATTTCACAATGGAATTTTAATTTAAATTGCACTTATTCTAATTACATTTGACATACATATCCTGTTACAACATTTGCTTCTTGTTCCATTTTAAGTATTAATAAGTTTCAGATCTTTGTAAACAACTCTTACAATAAGTAATAATTATACTGAAATAGCTGAAATAAATATTTCTGTAGAAAAAATATTTACTTTTCTGAAATATCTGCATTTTTACCACAAAGCATTAGGAGTAGGAATTAAATTGAAATATTCTTAAACTGCTCCCTTTGAAAATTCTGTCTTTAGCAGTTTCTCTAAAATGTGTTTTTACAACATATATCCCTCTTTAGTTACAATCAGAATAATTACTTCCTCACATTTATCTCTTTGAATGATCAACTCAACAAACATTTATTGGCTACCCACCTGTAGAAGACAGTTTCTGATGTATTTTTTAATTACTTGAAATACAATATCCTGTGAAAGGATGAGTTAACAAAAAGTGAATCAGTCCAGCTCACAAGGAGTTATTTCTTCTTGTTTACTATTTTAATCAGCACTATTAGAGAAAATGCCTATGTAGATCTGAAGTTTAAAAATGAGTTAATAAAGGAAATAAAATTCTGAAGTTTGAGATATTTTGATATCTCAAATCTGAGATTTGATTCACATTAGATGCAATGTTCTATGCATTATTATATTCAAACTAAAACATGAGTGTAATTTACCACTTTAATATTAAGACAGAAAACAAAAAAATTTTTTCATCTCCTTCCTTCCTTCCTTCTTTCCTTATGTGAGTTTATGTATTTATATTAGGTGGGTATTTATTTATGCATTAATTCAGTAAAATTAACACCAATTCCTTACCAGAAACTGTGCTAGGCATGGAAATTAAGGAGAAAGAAGGAGTGATAAAAACAGGCAAAATCAATTTTGAAATATATTATCTTTGCACACTTTAAATATAGAGCTTTAGTGGACACAGTGAGCTGGTACATATGCCTTTTCAGTCAAGGACAATTTCAAAATAATAATAAAGTTACCTGTCTCAGTTAATTTTCTTTAACTAAACAGCAAATCAAAAAGCACAGGATTACACATACTTATCAAATACTTTTGCATCTTCAACTCATCCCTAACCTATTTAGAGGACCAATCTGTAGTTATGAGAAGAAGGAGGAGGGGGAGGAAGGGGGGGAGGAAAAGAAAAGAAAAGAAGATTATAACTTCTGTTCATGGCAATAGGACAGACTACATAAGCTGAAAACCTTCAAACAAACAGATTTTCAGGAAATCTGGAAAAGTATAAAATAATTCTTGTTAAAGAAATGGTTGATCTATAAGAAAATAAAGGAACTCCCCAGGGGGTGATATCAAAGAGAAAAATAAACTCCAGAGAGATGAGAACAAATGAATGGACAATTTTCTAGAAAGATACAATTTAACATTTATACTCCATATGGTGCTTAAAAACCAAATCAGTAATTAAAAACTTCCCCCAAAAGAAAACTTTTTGCCTAGATTTACAGGTGAGTTCTGCCAGACATTGAGGGAATAGACAATCCCAATTCTATCAAACTAATTCCAGTTAAGTGAAATATAGAGAAATATTCTTTAATCATTTTATGAAGCTTCTATAATTTTGATACCAAACTACATAACTATAGGATGAAAAAAGAACAGACCAATCTCACTAATTAACAAGGATGCAAGTATACTAGATCCACTATTAGCAAATGAAATCCAGCTAAGAATATAGAAAATAATACATGATAACCCAATTAGGTTCATACCGAACAGAAAGATGGGATTATCACTTAAAATGCAATTAAAAGAATTCATCACATTAATAGGTGATGGAAAAAAATGATAATTTCAATGGATTTAGAAAAAAACATTTAATAAAATTCAGCATCTATACATCAGGTTTAATAATTAGCAAGCAAAAATTATAAAGGCAACTACCCAAAAATCTATAGCAAAATGTATGCTTGATGATGAAATAATGAATCATTCTCTTTAAAGTAAGGAAAAGGATAAGACACTCCTTTTATTCCTCATTGTACAGTAGATCCAAGGCAGCATGACTGGAGTTTTAAATGAAGATCTTAAGAAAGGCTATTCCAGACATATGGGAAGAATTGCAAAAAGGCACGGATGTGTGAAAAGTATGAAGCCATTTCAATACAGTTGAAATATAAATTGTGAGAGAGGAGGAGAGGGCAATGAAAGGAGACAAGACTAGAAATGTAGACAGGAACCTGGTCTCATAGACATTTGGGTTGAGATTGGGTTTTATTTTATAGATGATAAGGAGCCAATTTCAAGCCAGAGAATAACGTATCCAGATGGTAACAAGGAGGACTATTTGAAAGGGCGAAAGATTAAAATATTTTTTTACTCAGGTAGGGTGAATCCAGACTTTGTCTCCACCTTGTATCCCCAGTGCCTCCAATATGTCTGACATATAGAATGTACTCAAAAAATACTTGTCAATAATTGAACACTGTGAACAGGAAAATAAGGACACGCAGAGGAGTGGACAGTTTTTAAAGACAGGAAAAGTTAGCATTTTCAGGATTTGGTGATCCATTGAATCACCAAAGAGAATGATATGAGTATGAATCGAAGATGCTAAATATTCTGGTCTGGGTAAGTGGTAGAACCATGATTGAGAGAGGAAATAAAGTAGGAGAATCTGATTTGAGGCATGAAAGACAGGTTCCATTTTTGTCAGACTGAATTTGAAATGCTTGTGGGATACCCAAGGGAAGAAGTTCCAGGGAAGGTGGAAATAAGCCTCTGGAGTAAAGGAAAAGAAGTCTCAGCTAACAACATATATGTGTAAATGTTCAGTAATTGCTTCAAGGTCCCAAGTCAGTAATTCTGGATGTTAGAAAAGATGAGATTCTCTAGTATAAAGTAAAAATGCCTGCCTTTCTTGTTCAGTGAAAATGTTCCACATTGCTCACAAGGAAATGTCAATACTTTGAGGTTTTATTGCTTTGGGTAGGGGTTGGGGGTGGGGGGTGGGGTTGTTTGTTTGGTTTGGGTTTTAGCAGACATTGACCACTACCCACCCACCTACCCATCCATTCCCAAACACACTGAAACAGAATATTTTAATGAAAAATGCTTGCCTGAAGCCACCCGATAACCTTACTGAAATTTGCTTCTTTATCTAAAGTGATGAGAACCAGAAATAGCACTGGAGCATAACTGAGCCATTGGATTATTGGATCTGTGCTGTGAAAACAAATACAACCAATATCAACCCAAGTGATTTCTGAAGTCCCAACTCCCTGCCTAATATTTTGATAACTTCTCCTCAAATATCTTGAAATCCACAAAATCATTTGTAATTGAAGCACCTTTGTCAAATCCTTCACTTTAGAACAGTTTTTTTGAATTATAAAATTAAAATGAAAGTAATCTTCCCTCAGTTGGAAGAAGGATAGATTGCATATGAAACAAGATTTTCTCAAGGACCTATGGTACAAAAGCAAATAAACAAGTGTTCATCTATTTGGAAATGTAGATGACCTTGAGTACATCTTGACAACCCTAAGTCCTATTCATTCTTCTGTTTTCATCTTTCATCTCCTTCACCAAACATCATGTACATAACTAGGTTCTTACAGGATTCTCTGTGTAATCAAGGAGACCATTCTATGATGACACTTTGCTTTATTTCAGTTGTAACGGCTAATCAGAATCATAGGCATCTGAAATCAGCCCCATTCCATACATTTGAGATGCTGCTGTCTGTAGTAACAGGGGATGAAGTCAGTTAAATGTTCTGGGTATCCCTCTTGCATTCCGCTTAGACATTTAACTCAACCCCAGCTGGGTTTTGTAAATATCTGTCCTCAAAATTAGCCATCTGTGACCTCTCAGTCTCAGTTCATAAAATTGGGTTAACACATGTGGACATGCCTTTTTAAAAAAAAAATCTTTATCTCCATGTTACCTTTCCAGAGGCTTTATAACAATTGTACATCTCTTTTCCCTTTTTTTTTTTCTCTAAACAGCAAGTCAGGTTGTTTTTTTAAAAAATAGTAATGAAGTACTTTAGCATAACGATATACACATGGTGGGAAAATAAACATTTCTCATGATTAAACTAGAATTCACAGTCCAAATAAACAGAGATGTACAAAGTTCATTGAGAGTTATTTGATACCAATCTTTTGCAGTCTACACTTCAGCTGTGTGACTATCATTTATATTTGTGGTTACTGAACAATATGCACTGAGGAGGACATAAAAACCTATTTGTGGATACTTATATAAGGCCTATCAAGAAATTACCTTGGTGTTTGACTTCTAAGCTACCTTTAGGAAATGCAAAAATTAAAAATGAATATAAAGAATAACATGTTAATGTGGAAGTTTACGCAAAAACATCAAAGAAAAATTGAGATAGTAATCAATAGTTATGTTCAGAGGGAGGGAGAAAAAAGGAGAGAAAAGACTGAAACAGCACGAGCGTGAATGAGAGAGAAAGGTGAAGAAAAGATATTAAAAGGCAGTAGCTTTATTGTACAAGTAGAAATGAGTTACCTTAGCAAAGGAGATACAAAATGTAAAAGGCACAAGGAATATAAATGATATAAAAACATATTACTATTTCAACCTAAATTTACAGTAAAACCTGAAGTCACCCTAAGTCATTCAGAACATTCCTAGCATTTGATGACTGAATGCGGAGGTGGGGTGGGTGATTACACTAAAAGGCAACAGTTAAAAGCATTTGGTTTCTTGTTTACATTTCCTTTTTTTCCTTGTCTTTACATTTCAGGTAGAATATTAGAGTAAAATATCAGAAAATGTGAAAGCAAGACTGCTGAACAACTCTTAACCCTTAAGAATAGAAACAAGATCAATGAGGATTTTAATAACTAAATTAGATTCTGATATATTGTTTTAAGTGAGAAAATATTGAGAAAATGTTAACACTAGTAAATGCACATACAATGTTCGCTCAATAGACATTTTTGTTTTAAATCAGCAGAAAATAATTACTAACACCAGAGTCTGGATTGTTACAATAGCCTCCAATCTAGTTTTCCAATGCCAATAACCACCTGTCCTTAGTCTGCTGTGGGCCTTTTAAATTTAAGGGATCACATACTCCCCTATTCAAAACCCACCAGCATAAAAGGCAAGGTCAATCCCACCCTTCAGGATCCAGCCTCTGCCCCTGTTACCTAATCCCTGATTACTCCCATCCTGGCTCAATCCCACCCAGCCACATTGGCCATAACCATTCCTCAAACCCTCCACCCACGTTCGTGCCTGAGGCCTGTGCATCTGCTATTTCCCCACCTACAACAATCTTTCCTCAGATACACTTGTTATTTTCCATAGAAGCTTTCCCTAACCACCCTGTTTAAAATACCAATCCCTCCCTTCTTTCTCCCCTCCTCTGCTCTACTCATCTCCATACCACATAAGTCATATTTTATTTGTTTATTGGTTTGTTTCACATAGAATAGTACCTATTACATAGTGGACACTCAATACGTATTTTTGTTAATGAATACTCCAAATATCAATGAATTGCCAATTGCCTACCCTTATATAATACTTGGTATATGCCAGGCCTATTTAAGTTTTTGTTTTGTTTGCATGTATTAGCCCATTTAAATCCTCATAAGAACTCTGTGAGATAAAGTTGTACTTTAAACATTAAGTTCTATTGTCCTTTTTTTTTCTACATCCACCCCAGCAACCAGCAACGAAACTAATCCCATTTTATAGTCAAGAAAACTGAGGTACAGAAATTTTAGCTGTCTTGTCCAAGGGTACAGAGCTAGTAAGTGGTACAGCCAGGATTCCAACCCAGGCAGTCAGCAGAGAGCTCCATGTTCTTAACCACTAAGTTCCACTGCCTCTACATGAACGAATGGATAAAGGCAACCAAAACACCTGACATTTGTGCAGTGCCTTGTGATTTTCAAAATCTGTTCATACATATGATTCCATATGGAATACAGGGGAAGTACAGTGCCTTTGTTATTTTACTAGTAAAATATATAAAAAAATAATAAATAGTATATTTTCTCAAGGGAAAAAGATGGCGGAGGAGTAGGGGACCTTTTATCAGCTGGTCCCCTGAATCGAGCTGGATATGTACCAGACCAGCCTGAACACTCACGAAATCAGCCTGAGACGCAGGAAGATACATCTGGATCTCTACAAACGAACATCTCCAGCGCTGAGTATTGAGGTACAAAGCAGGAAGCCATGAATCTGGGCACAGATATTGGAAGATAAATGGAAGGGGGAGGGAGCCATCGTGCTCAGGCACCGGGAAGGAGTAGCCTCCTGTGCTGGGGAGCCAGAGGGACTCGTGGACCTGCACCCGCGAGAAGTCAGACTGAGACTGGGTGCTTGGGAGCGCGTGCGTGTGTGCGCATGGCTAGACTGAAAACCGGAGCCCCAGAGCACTCACTGGAACCGGACTGAAACCAGGAGCTCGGGAGCGCGCGAGCGACCAGACTGAAAACCGGAGCTCCGGAGCGCAGGCCAACCACACTGAAACAGGGAGCTCGGAGCACGCGTGGGAACCGGGGGATAGCTGGCGGTGTTAGAGCACAAAGGACAGAGATGTGCCGGCCCTGGAAGTGAGGGCTGGGAGAGCGGCTGTGGGGCACATGGCCCAGGACACTGCGGGGTTTTTAGCAGCACCCACAGAAACAGAGTTAAAGTGGCCAATAGAGCTCAGTGGAGAGTGGACTGAGATCTCTCTGTTCTGAGACAGAGGCTAGGATACAGCCACTGCATCTCTGACTCACAGAAGAGTCACAGAAAACCACCAGGGAAAGCCGCCAGAGAACAAAAGCCTGGAAATACCGGTTCACATCGTGCCCATCCCCACCTCCCCTCGTAGGGGACAGGGCGACTCTACCCAAACAGGGTTGCCTGAGTATCAGCGCGGCAGGCCCCTCCCCCAGAAGGCAGGCTGAAAAATCAAGAAGCCCGCATCACTAAGGTCTCTATAAAACAAGTGCACACTGCCTGGGTCTTGGTCAATAATTTGGGCTCTGTGCATTCCCGCAACCTCTCCTCATCAGAATGACAAGGAGGAGGAACCCTCAGCAAAGAAAGGACACAGAGACTGTGACCTCTGCCACAGAACTGATGCATATGGATATAAACAAATTGTCAGAAATAGAGTTCAGAGTAACAATGGTCAAGATGATGTGAAGGCTTGAAAGAAATATTAACAAAAATACTAACGAGAATATAGAATCTCTAAGGGCGGAAATGAAAGTGAATCTGGCAGAAATTAAAAATGCTATGAATCAAATGCAGTCTAAATTGGATGCTCTGATGGCCAGGGTAAATGAGGCAGAAGAACGAATTAGTGAATTGGAAGATGGGATGATAGAAGAGAAGGAAAAAATGGAAACGTGGCTCAAAAAAATCCAATCTCAAGAATGTAGATGACAGGAGATTACGACTCAATGAAACGTTCCAATGTCAGAATCATCGGCACCCCTGAGGGGGTGGAGAAAGAGAGAGGTGTAGAAGAGATATTTGAACAAATTGTAGCTGAGAACTTCCCTAATCTGGCAAAGGAAACAAGCATTCATGTCCAACAGGCAGAGAGGACCCCTCCCAAGATCAATGAGAACAGACCTACACCACATCACATCATAGTGCAATTCGCAAATATTAGATCCAAGGATACAATCTTGAAAGTCGCCAGGGGGAAGAAAATCCTAACCTACAGAGGGAGGAACATCAGCATAACACCAGACCTGTCTACAGAGACCTGGCAGGCCAGGAAGGATTGGCAAGGCATAATCAGAGCTCTAACTGAGAAGAACATGCAGACAAGGATCCTTTATCCAGCAAGGCTGTCATTCAGAATTGATGGAGAGAGAAGGACCTTCCAAGACCGGCAGAAACTGAAAGAATATGTGACCACCAAGCCAGCCATACGAGAAATATTAAGGGGGGTTCCATAAAAGTAAAAAGACCCAAAGGGTGATACAGAACAGCAATTTACAATCTATAGAAACAAAGACTTCACAGGCAACATGACATCATTAAAATCATATCTCTCAATAATCACTCTCAATGTGAATGGCCTAAATACTCACATAAACGCCACAGGGTTGCAGACTGGATAAAAAGACATGACCCATCCATATGCTGTCTAAAAGAGACTCATTTTGAATCTAAAGATACATCCAGACTAAAAGTGAAGGGATGGAGAGCCATTTTCCATGCCAATGGACCTGAAAAGAAAGCTGGGGTATCAATTCTCATATCAGACAGATTTGATTTTAAACTAAAGACTGTAGTTAGAGATACAGAAGGCCACTATATTATTCTTAAAGGATGTATCCAACAAGTGGATATGACAATTATAAATTCTATGCCCCCAACAGGGGAGCAGCTAGATACACAAGCCAACTCTTAACCAAAATAAAGAGACATATAGATAATAATACGTTAATAGTAGGGAACCTCAACACTCCGCTCTCAGCAATAGACAGATCACCTAAGCAGAAAATCAACAAAGAAACAAGAGCTTTGAATGACATACTGGACCAGATGGACCTCATAGATATATACAGAACACTATACCCCAGACCAACAGAATGCTCATTCTTTTTGAATGCACATGGAACTTTCTCCAGAATAGACCATATACGGGGTCACAAAATAGGTCTCAACTGATACCAAAAGACTGAGATTATTCCCTGCATATTCTCAGACCACAATGCTTTGAAACTGGGACTCAATCACAAGGAAAAATTTGGAAAAAACTCAAACACTTGGAAACTAAGAACCATCCTGCTCAAGAATGATTGGGTAAACCAGGGAATTAAAAATGAAATTAAGCAATTTTTGGAGACCAATGAGAATGAAAACACATCGGTCCAAAACCTATGGGACACTACAAAGGCAGTCCTAAGGGGAAAATACATAGCCATCCAAGCCTTACTCAAAAGAATAGAAAAATGCAGTTTTTATATTCTCATCTCAAGAAGCTAGAGCTGGAACAGAAGAACAGGCCTAACCCACGTACGAGAAGGCAGTTAATCAAGATTAGAGCAGAAATCAATGAATTAGAAACCAGGAGCACAGTAGAGCAGATAAACAAAACTAGAAGCTGGTTCTTCAAAAGCATAAATAAGATCTTATTCAAAAGAATAGAGAAAGGACCCAAATTAATAAAATTATGAATGAAAGGGGAGAGATCACAACCAACACCAATGAAATAGGAAAGATCATTAGAAACTTTTATCAACAACTTTATGCCAATAAATTAAACAACCTGGAAGAAATGGATGCCTTCTGGAAACCTAAAACTACCAATACTGAAACAGGAAGAAATTGATGACTTAAACAGACTGATTAATTATGAAGAGATTGAAGCAGTGATCAAAATCCTCCCCAAAAACAAGAGTTCAGGGCCTGATGGATTCCCCGGGGAATTCTACCAAGCATTCAAAGAAGTAATAATACCTATTCTCCTGAAGATGTTTCAAAAAATAGAAACAGAAGGAAAACTACCAAACTCATTCTATGAGGCCAGTATTACCTTGATCCCCAAACCAGGCAAGGACCCCATCAAAAAGAATTACAGACTGATATCCCTGATGAATATGGACACCAAAATTCTCAACAAGATCCTGGCTAATAGGATCCAACAGTACATTAAAAGGATTATCCATCATGACCAAGTGGGATTCATCCCTGGGATGCAAGGGTGGTTCAACATTCGCAAATCAATCAGTGTGATAGATCACTTCAACAAGAAAAGAGTCAAGAACCATATGATCCTCTCAATTGATGCAGAAAAAGCATTTGACAAAATACAGCATCCATTCCTGATTAAAACCCTTCAGAGTGTAGGGATAAAGGGTACATTCTTCAATTTCATAAAAACCATCTATGAAAAGCCTTGGGCAAATATCATTCTCAATGAGGAAAAGCTGAAAGCCTCAGGAACACAACAAGGATGCCCACTCTCGCCATCATTATTCAACAGAGTACTAGAAGTCCTTGCAACAGCAATCAGACAACAAAAAGGGACAAAAGGTATTCAAATCAGCAAAGAAAAAGTCAAACTGTCTCTCTTCACAGATGACAGGATACTCTATATGGAAAACCCAAAAGACTCCACCCCCAAATTACTAGAACTTTTAGAGCAATTCAGTAATGTGGCAGGATACAAAAATCAATGCTCAGAAATCAGTTGCATTTCTATACACGAATAATGAGACTGAAGAAAGAAAAATTAGGGAATTGATTCCATTTACAACAGCACCAAAAATCATACGATATCTCAGAATTAACTTAAGAGAGGTAAAGGATCTATACTCTAGAAACTATAGATCACTCTTGAAAGACATTGAAGAAGACACAAAAAGATGGAAAAATATTCCATGCTCATGGATTGGAAGAATAAACATAGTTAAAATGTCTATGCTACCCACAGCAATCTACACTTTCAATGCTATCCCGATCAAAATACCAATGACATTTTTCAAAGAGCTGGAACAAACAGTCCTTAAATTTGTGTGGAACCAGAAAAGGCCCCAAATCACCAAGGAATTGTTGAAAAGGAAAAACAAAGCTGGGGGCATCACAATGCCAGATTTCGAGCTGTACTACAAAGCTGTGATCACAAAGACAGCATGGTACTGGCACAAAACAGACACAGACCAATGGAACAGAATAGAGACCCCAGAAATGGATCCTCGGTTCTATGGGCAACTAACCTTTGACGAAGCAGGAAAAAACAACCAGTGGAAAAAAGACAGTCTCTTCAATAAATAGTGCTGGGAAAACTGGACAGCTACATGCAAAAGAATGAAACTTGACCACTCTCTCACACCATACACAATGATAAACTCCAAATGGATGAAAGACCTTGATGTGAGACAGGAATCCATCAAAATCCTAGAGGAGAACATAGGCTGTAACCTCTTTGACATCGGCCACAGCAACTTTTTTCATGACACATCTCCAAAGGCAAGAGAAACAAAAGAAAAAATGAACTTGTGGGACTTCATCAAGATTAAAAGCTTCTGCACACCAAGGAAACAGTCAAAAAAATTAAGAGGCAGCCCACAGAATGGGAGAAGATATTTGCAAATGACACTACAGATAAAAGACTGGTATCCAAGATCTACAAAGAACTTCTCAAACTCAATACACAAGAAACAAATAATCAAATCAAAAAATGGGCAGAAGATATGAACAGACACTTCTCCAATGAAGACATACAAATGGCTAACAGACACATGAAAAAGTGTCAAAATCAATAGCCATCAGGGAAATTCAAATCAAAACTACATTGAGATACCACCTTACACCAGTTAGAATGGCAAAAATGGACAAGCCAAGAAACAACAAATGTTGGAGAGGATGTGGAGAAAGGGAATCCCTCTTACACTGTTGGTGGGAATGCAAGTTGCTACAGCCACTTTGGAAAACAGTGTGGAGGTCCCTTAAAAAGTTAAAAATAGAGCTACCCTATAATCTAGCAATTGCACTACTGTGTATTTACCCCAAAGATACAGACGTAGTGAAGAGAAGGGCCATATGCACCCCAATGTTCATAGCAGCATTGTCCACAATAGCTAAATTGTGGAAGGGGCCGAGATGCCCTTCAACAGACAAATGGATTAAGAAGACATGGTCCGTATATACAATGGAATATTACTCAGCCATCAGAAAGAACGATTACCCAACATTTGCAGCAACATGGACGGGACTGCAGGAGATTATGCTAAGTGAAATAAGTCAAGCAGAGAAAGACAATTATCATATGGTTTCACTCATTTATGGAACATAAGAAATAGCAGGGAGATGGGTAGGAGAAGGAAGGGAAGAATGAAGGGGGGGTAAACAGAAGGGGGAATGAATCACAAGAAACTATGGACTCTGGGAAACAAACTGAGGGCTTCAGAGGGCAGGGAGTGGGGGGATTGGGATAGGCCGGTGATGGGTATGACAGAGGGCACTTACTGCATGGAGCACTGGGTGTTATAGGCAAACAATGAATCATGGAACACTACATCAAAAACTAAGGATGTACTGTATGGTGACTAACATGACATAATAAAAAATTATTATTAAAAAATAAATAAATAGTGTATTTTCTCTTTTTGACAAATTCAGTATAAATTTTAAAACACCTCTATTTAATATTTGGTAAATATTTAGCACATAACTGGTGCCAACCCAGTCCCTAAAGGAAAAGAGATAAGAATTTATGAAACAAACTAATAGATATTATAATAATTACTCTAACAGAAGCTTATACAATGGTCTATTGCATTCATATAACTAATCTTGCCTTAGGGTAGGTTAAGAAGACTTTATGAGTGTGAGTGGAAGGCAGCTTTAGAACAGAGAGGATGAACAGACATTTGTTCTGCAGAAAAGAGGGGAAAAAAGGCATTCTAGGTAGAGAGCTTACCTGAGCCAACCATGAAGGGATGAAAGCAAGAGTATGGCAAAAGCAAGTGAAACAGATAACTCGGTGTGGGGAAATCATTGAGTGGGTATGGAGAGAGGCAAGAGAGAATACTAAGAGTTACAGTGGGCACAGGTTATAAAGGAGATTGAACTTTGTCCTTTATGCGTTGGAAGACATCTAAATAAGAACATGAAATTCACTCCTCAGGACTGTAGAGGATTTGCATGAGGCAAGATCTAAGGAAGAACCTAAAACTCCTTATAATTTTGGGAACATCCTGGGTAAAATAATGATGTGACTATCACTAAGGAAGCCCAGGGCCACATTGGATATTTCTTAGTTTTTGCACAGATTTGGCTTCTAGGCAACTTAGAAAAACCAAAACAGCCCCCAGAGTGGGGTGTGTCCCCTCTTGCGGAGCACAGAGGGAAGAAAGGCAAGTACAGAGGCAGTTACAAGCCAATTATGATGATAGAGGCCAAAGTAAAATATTTGACTCCAGTGGGCCTGAGGGCCCTGGAGGAAACTTAGTCACTTTACTTCTGCAAATGCTCCTAAATAAGGATTGATTTTTTCCTTAAGCATTAAGTTTGTTCTTTGCTTTTTTCCCATTCCAGACACATACTAGCAACCAGCATGGAAACTAACTCTTTAGTACTTCTTTGAGAAAAAGGACTGTTAATTAGATGTTTAGGAATCTTGTTAGATAATCAATTACTATACATTTTATTCTGAATTACTGTCCCTTTTAAGTCAACTGCTCAAAATTGCTGAATTATTTTTTATCATTATGAATTGAGATATGCTGTTGTCCTCACAGAGCTCTCCAAAACAGGACAAGAGGGCAGCATTGCAGATGATCAATAAATCTCTACTGGTTTGATAACATTTCTAGGGTAGAACCCTTATTTCCAGAATAAAGTTGTTTAATTTTTCTAAAGGTCCCTGGAAAACAAAATTAGAGGGTCATTACAATATCCTGTAATTTGTGTATCAATTTTTTCTTAAAATTTTTTTATTCATTTTATCTAATTTAATCCTCACAAAAACTCCATGAGGTGGGTATTATCAGATCTATTAAGTTGATGAGAAAACTTAATTTTAGTGGTCTTCCAACTTGTACTTGAAAATCATTTTCTAATGGCTCAAGTTATTGTTTAAAAAAATGGCCTTCCCTATCTTCATGTGTGATCAAGATTCATTATTAATTCAAGTTGATTTACAAAGGTTGAATGGCTTCCTCAACCACAAAACTGGTAGAGAGTAGCATTAAGATACAAATTCCTGTCTTCTGAGTCTGAACCTGTTATTTTTCTCCCCAGTATCATGTCTCAGAGAACGCCACCAAATTCAATAATAATTCACGTCACACCCATAATCAATAACCCATGATACTTAACACTGATATTTTAGCCATTCATGTTGTATAAAGTGTATGTGTGATTATTTTAAAAGTTAAAAGTTTTTAAATTTCATTAACTCAGGTAGTTTCAATTAAATCATCTAATACCTAGATTCCAATGTGAACCCAGATTTACCTGGAAAGAAAGACATACCTGAAAAGAAAGTGTTTCTTTTTTTTTTTTTAAGACTTTATTCATTTATTTGACAGAGAGAGACAGCCAGCGAGAGAGGGAACACAAGCAGGGGGAGTGGGAGAGGAAGAAGCAGGCTCCTAGAGGAGAAGCCTGATGTGGGGCTCGATCCCAGAACACAGGGATCACGCCCTGAGCTGAAGGCAGATGCTTAACGAGTACGCCACCCAGGTGCCTCAAAGAAAGTGTTTAACCAAATTTTATAATATAGAAGGTAAATTAAATAAGATTTGCACATCTTATTGTCCAAATAGAGTGCCCTGTCCTCAAATTTAAATAATTTCTGAACTACTATAGTCAAGGCAATGTTGTTCAAGAAGACTTTAACAGTTCCTTGGATCTGAATTCTCTAAGAATGCCTATATTACAAAGTAGAATTATAAATCATTTTGTATTCTTGGCTAATTTTTTCTTATAAGTAACTTCCCAATCAAAATTTAAGCTTGGGAAGAGCAAGGACAATATATTTTTTTTTTAATTTTTTATTATGTTATGTTAGTCACCATACAGTACATCCTTAGTTTTTGATGCAGTGTTCCATGATTCATTGTTTGCATATAACACCCAGTGTTCCATGCAATACATGCCCTCCTCAGTACCCATCACCTGCCTAGCCCAATCCCCCACCCACCTTCCCTCTGAAACCCTCAGTTTGTTTCCCAGAGTCCATAGTCTCTTGTGGTTCATTCCCCCTTCTGTTTACCCCCCCTTCATTCTTCCCTTCCTTCTCCTACTGATCTCCCTGCTATGCAAGGACAATATCTTGCTCTTTATTACAACTCTCCACATCCTCTAGACCAGTACTAGGCATAAGGTTGAGATTTGCTGCATGTTTGTTGAACTCTTAGAAAACACAAGTCTCAGCAAATGCGGGGCTGAGGAGGGAGGGTCAGTTGATGAATGAGTCAGGTTATAAATTATCCATTTAATAAAAAAAGTCAGGCAGAACTTGTACTAAGAAAGAGCTTTCTAACTGCAAAAGTTATTTTATTTCATTGTAAAGTAATAAAATCACATTTCCTTATCCTAATGTGTGATTCAGACTTATTACTAATTCATAGAGTTTTTGGATCTAATTAGTAGATTTTATTGTTTTTATTTTTTAACATATGTACAGCCAAATTCCAAAGATGTGCCTCTTCTTTTTTAACATTCATTTAAACTATTCTTTGCACATCACTGAACTCAGCATCTTGTAATTCTTGTAACTATTATGGAGCATGCAATTGGCTTCTTTTATGAAGAACTGAAAATAGACAGTTATTCTGTTGAAATAAAGACTTGAAACTCTGAAGAGTGTTCTGTCATTGCTTTCCATTTCACTTGATATCTTTACATTCTGGTGATTAGGTTGTTTGAAAACTTCCAAATCAGCATAAAGAAACCAGAACACTCTGTGTTCTGTCAGAGACACTTATAACGTCTTTCTGATTTAAATTGTATACCCGGAGGGCAGAAATAGAGATTTCTCTATTCTGGATAAAATATAACTCAGGCACCAAATAATATATAATAAAAGTAATGACAGTACTTCCTCATCTGTTAGAGTTTGAAACAGCATCAAGGAGACAGTGTCTTGGGAATTTTTTTAGTGTTCATTTGTCTTGAAACATATTGTACATTGAACATTTTATGTATACTTTTGTTTAATTTGAGAAAGTGCTGTTATAGTGTTTCTCAAGTGAGAAGTCACTTAAGAGGGACACCTGGGTGGCTCAGTCCATCAGGCCTCGGACTTTTGATTTCAGCTCAGGTCATGACCTCAGAGTCATGAGATCGAGCCCTGCACAGGACTCTGGGCTCAGCACTGAGTTTTCTTGGGATTCTCTCTCTCCCTCTCCCTTTGCCCCTCCCCCCTGCTCATGCTCTCTAAATCAATCAATCAATCAATCAATCAAATCTTAAAAAAATAAAAGAAATAAATCACTTAGGAGATAGATTGGTTTACTTAGCTTCCAACATCTTTTTGTTTCCCCTTTATTAAAAATGCTAGATATAGCTAGAGGGGGAAAAAAAACATGTACATCTATAGACATATCCTGAGAGTGTTCCCCTGCCTCACACAACTGCAGCCCTACCTTGGGAGAATGATGTTTCTGTTACTATTGCTGCATAACAAACTGACCCCAAATTTCATGGTCTAAAGTAACAACCAGTTTATCTGCTCATGGATCTTGTGGGAATGGGGCAGGGCACATCAGGGATGACTTATCTCTGCTCCATATCCAGGGCTCTGAGAGTTTAAGGCTAGGGACTCAGAATGGCTGAAGACTGAAATCATCTAGAGGATTCTTCTCTCAACATGGCTGGTGCCTGAGCTGGGAGACTTATAGCCTATAACTGTCAACAAGAGTGCTTATAAGCTGTCTCTCCATATGGCTTCATTTCATCACATGGCCACCTTATCTTATCTGGTACTCCAAGAGATAGTGTTCCAGCAAGACAAGTGAAGACTGCTTAGTCTTTTACGACACAGCTTCAGAAATCACACAGCATCACTTCTGCTGTATTCTCTCAGTAGCAGCAGATTCAAAGCCCACGCGGACTCAAGGGACAGGAACTAAGACTCTGCCTTTGATGCAGAAGTGGCAAGCTCACATTGTAAAAAAGCATGTGTAACAGAAGATATGGTGTGGCCGTCTTTGGGGAATGAAATCTGCAACAAAAGGACTCAGTCTTTCATGTCTCTCTCCACCAGCTGCATGAGTGGAACTTGCTTGATGGAGGATTCTTGTTTGTCTGTGTTGCCTTTTTATCTCTCATACCAATTAGCACTTGCTACATTTACCATTCAACAAATGTTTATTGAACCTGAATTGGAAGTAATCCCATTAGCCTTTTCAGTGAAGTCCCAGGAAAACTTTCACTTACTGTCGCAAGAGATAATGATTTTTGTGCCATTATGAAAATGATAATGAATATTAATGTTTCAGTTATCTCAGCTGCAGGCATAAAATGCATTAAATTCATGTTTCACCTTCCTAAAAGGCAGTATTGCCCAGCCCAGACGTATGTGAGGCATGCTTGTTGTCTAGTCCCTGGTACACCAACTACAAAGGTGTGTCCTTGAGTAAGTTACTCACTGAGCTTCAGTTTCCCCGTCAGTAAAATGAAGAAAAAACTGCTGACTCAAAGGAACAGAAATGAGCAAGCATATCTGTACAGCCAGCTTGAAAATGCTGTGGCAAAGATCAGACGGGAGTAGACTATGATAAATAGGCTGTCCTTTTATAATATGTCAACCCTGAAGGGATGTTTTTTCTAATTCCCACTAATCACTATATGTACTAGCAGAGGCCATTGTGGCAGCTACAAAAACAAAACAAAACAAACAAACAAAAAAACCAAAGCAAGCACTGATACAAGTATTATTGTTAAGTATACAAGTATTTACCCATTTTGCCTCCTTTTTACCACTCCAAATAGCAAATGAGGCCTGCATACAATAAAAAAATCCATACATATTTATTACCAAATTTGGGTTGTATTACACTGAGGCTCCCAAACTATGTTATCAGGAGTCACTATTCAATTTATAACATATGCCTTCTACTATGCTAGAATATGTTGATATTTAGAAATGCATCAAAGTGTTCTCTTAGGCGTGAAAAGATGACATCCGTCTTCGAATTTGTTTTCTCAAAATTTTGATAAATGTAAGCAAAGGTCCAACTAGACTCTCAACAAATGAGTTGGGGTATCTGATTCTTCATAGTAAATTTACACTTCTAGTCCAGGATAACATTTTTCATAGATGTTTAAATTCCATAGATGAGAATCTGAGATACTCCCCATAACTGGTAGAACACGCAGCCCTGTTTCCCACCCCAGTCTGTGGAGGCAGCTGGCTTTGACGATTCTATTTGCACCAATATTAAAAACCAAACTCGATCAGAACTCGAAATGGGTCCTTTTGGTGCCCATTAGGAAGCACCAGTGCAGCTTGAAATCATCACCTAATGGAACAAAAAGCATTTTGAATCTTAGGCTTATTACTGAACTGTCTCGGGTGTACCTTAAAAGAGCTAAGAGTTTGCTCAAAAGGAATTACAAGTGGCTATTTTCCAAAGAAGAGTTCACACGCAGACAAACACAAACTGGAATCTGCTTTTGCTCCAAATAAGGAAGTTGTTGGTACCCTTTGCTGCACAGTAACTCCTGCCCATGCAACCACAAACATCTCTGCCTGGTATTTATCTTGCTAAAACTCCTAATCTGAAAATTAACATTAAATTAGCAAATTAGCTTGAGCCAGCAGGAATACAACCTTTTACTTCCTATGCTTGAAATAAAAATATTTCCAATAAGATCGACATACACATACACTCCGTCATCTGTAAAAGTTGCAATTAAGAAGGCAAACCTTCACTGACCACATCAAGCTCTCTACCAAAATCTCTACCTTTTAAGTATATTTACATTTCACTATCTGGCCTTTGTCCCTGAAGTTCTGGAAGCTTTGTCTATGTCACATGCATAACACATTTATAAAGACAGGATTTTTTGGATTGTTAAATACACTTCAGCTCCTTCTTCTCTTCCTCTATCTCTCAAAATTAGCTATTTTATCACCTGATCAACTGTTCAACAATTAATATTGTCAGGGGGTGGGAGAAATGGGGAGAGGGCACAAATTTTCAATTATAAGATGAATAAGGTCTGGGAATCTAATACATAGTATGGTGGCTATAGTTGATAATACTGTATTGCATAATTAAAATTTGCTAAGAGAGTAGGTCTTAGGTGTGCTCACCAAAAAAAAAAAAGAAAAGAAAGAAAAAAAAAGGTAAATATGTGAGGTGATGGATTAAATTGATTGCGAGAATACTTTCACAATGTATATGTGTATCAAATAATCATGTACACTACAATTTTATTTGTCAATTATACCTCAGTAAAGCTAAAAATTAATAATAGTTGTCAATTCATCTTGCTGTCTTGTACAGGTCATCAGGGAAAAAAACACAGAGATATTTTTCTGATGTCACAATGTCTAACCCAGGTTTACAGCTGGCCTCTGTTCCTTTCTTCTATGATCTAGGGGACAGGAACCTGCCTCCTTCCTTTCCCTACCTATCTTAGCGGAGGGACAGGACAAAATACTCTCTCTCTGTACCAAAGTCTGCTTTACTGCTTCTTACCTAGATCATAACACACTGGACCACAAGGGAGATTTCAGTGATTCTTAACTAAAATATTCCAGCAAGAATCATAGAGTTTGATGGAGGGAAGAACACACCCCTAGTTTAGCCAATAAACTCCTCTGAGCTCCCTAAGGATCAAGGCCTGCTTGCTCAGCCCATGTGTTCTATCTGGTTCCATAATTTCTTTATTTCTCCCCACCTCCAAATTTCTACCTCTGAAACCCTTCCTGGCTCTTTCCATCTCCTGATACACCACCCTTTCCCACAGGACAATGAACATACATCCCCCAGCACTGACCTGGATCTTACAAATAGGTTTTCCACCTGAGGTGTTTTCCAGATCTCTGTAGTTCTCTACTTCTCTTGTAGGAGAAAACTGAGCTGGGAGACAGGGAGGAGAAATATGGTGGGGTGCCTTCACTCCACACCATGGCTGATTTTCTTATAAAAGTGTCTGAAATCAAACACAGCTTGGCACCAGGGGATTAATTTCCTCCAAAGAGCATCTTTAGTCTTAAATTAAACTTGTATTTTTTTTATTACTGATGATCTTGATCTCATGCCACGTGAAATAAACCCCTGGCCTTGCTATGTTCCTTTCCTACCCTGAGTTTTACTGCACAGTGCTTCTCGATTTAATGAAGATGTTTCTTTCTAAGCCATCCAGGCAAATGATATTCAGAACACCTCTCAGAACATCATATTCAGAACACCTCTCTCTGGTCCACCAGGTCTCTTGCATACAAGAAAAGCATGGGAAGAATATCAAGTCATCCTGCAGTACCTGAAAAAGTACCTCCAACTCTTTCTGGATCTATATTAGTATATAGAATTGGTAAGATTTTAAGGCCACCTGTGGATTTTTAATTCCCTGTATGTTTTATACCTTCCCTCTGGGACTCCTACTTGTGCTGACTGTTGAAATGCCCATTGTTTAGGTGACCCAGCATCATCTCCTAAACTCATGGTATCTCTGGAAGTCCTTATAATAGAAGAGGCCCAACAAATACAAGAAACTTGAGTATATTTTTCTAAATGGTCTGCCAATGAAAGGTTGGAGGAAGAATTTCTAGAATTAATAAATGATCATATATAATCAAGTAATAATATATAATATACACAGTAATATCTATAATATACATATTATATATATTAGTAATACAACCACAGAGTCTGCCTTAATTCTAAATGTAAGCTCCCTTACACATACTCAGTATGTTTAAAGCTATAAGAAAAATAAGTGCAAAAAAAAAAAATAAAATTATTTCCTATGAACATTTAACTTCTCAGGATTCAACTCTGTCTACACAAAGGAGAGAGAAAGAATCAGGGAGTGAGAATGATTTAAAGCATAGCTCAGAGGTTTTACCTGCCCTTCCTCTCAAAGAGTAGGTACCTGCTGTTGGTGTGAGAAGGAAGATGGAAAGCAAGGATCTTTTCTACTCAGTCCTAACCATGTTAGTGAGACCTCACTGCAACTGAAGGCATGTTCAAGGCTAACTTTAACTCCATGTGATCTTCCCTTGCACTCAGAAGAGTTCAACCGAAGGAAGTGATGGGCTCTTCCATATACTTTCATTTCCTCCCTGTCCAGCACACTGAGAACTCCAGGTGGCTCTGCTGCCTGAGATAGCTCTGAGGAGCCTTTCCCAGTCCCTCCTTCAAAAGACCTTTGCTGCTTGTACTGGCTCACTCCCAAAATCTTCACCTATGTGAAGTTTTCCTTTGTCTTTCCAATGTAAGATAAGTTTGTGAAATATTTGAAAATAAATTGATTTCCTTCCCCCCCAAAATAAGAAAAATAGAATGAAAAAATGTTAGACAATAGTTCTTTAAAAAAAAAATTATTGGGCACCTGGGTGGCTTAGTCAGTTAAGCATCTGCCTTCGGCTCAGGTCATGATCTCAGGGTCCTGGGATTGAGCCCCACATCAGGCTCTCTGCTCAGTGGGGAGTCTGCTTCTCCCTCTCCCTCTCTTTCTCTCTCTAATAAATAAAATCTTAAAAAAATAAAATAAAATAAAAAAAGATGTATTTGAGAGAGAGAGAATGCATGCACAAGCAGGGTGAGGGGCAGAGGGAGAGGGAGAGAATCTTCAAGCAGCCTTTCGCTAAGCACAGGGCCCAAGGTGGGGCTCAATCTCATGACTCTGAAATCATAACCTGAGCCAAAATCAAGAGTCAGAGGCTTAACCAACTGAGTTGCTCAGGCACCCTATAGACACTGGTTCTTTTTGATTATGGGTCATTTTTTTCTGTCACTACATTTTTCTAAATTTCCCAATCATACTCACATAAGTACTCATTTTTTTGATGACATAAAAAAGGAGTTAATCTTAAGAATGATCTCCTGCACAAATCTAAATGTTTGTTGTTATTTTGTATATGATACTTCCCTGACCTAGGTAAAGATGATCAATATGGGTTACACAGGGAAATGATGAGACAAGTTTTTTATTGTAAAAATTTCTGAAAAGGATTAGGACAAGTTTGTCATGTATGGATTAGAGAAGAAATTTAGTAAAAAGGTAGCTGTTCTTCCTTACATTTATAATTTCATGTTTAATTCTCTCTGAGCTAATAGAAAAATCAGAGTAATTGATTCTTAACTATAGGATTTTCCTTGGTTTAAGCAATGGAGAATAGATTAAAATTAGCCCATTGCATTGAGCTAAAATTGGCTTTATGCATCAAAATCATTATTTTCAGATCATAACTTTGAAAACTATAAAATAGGAATGGAAAAGAATAATTACTTACTAAGTACTATTGTGGGCCAAGTTATATATTAGATATTTACACACATTATTTTTTTTGATTTTACCAAAAACCCCAAGCGTATTATCTTTACTTTACAGCTGAATGAAGGGAAGCTTAGAAAGATTAACTTTACTAGGGTCATGTAACTAGTAAATAGAAGTGACGAGATTCAAAACAGATTGTTCTGATTGAAAGTCTTTCCTGGAAACCAAAATGAAAGTAAATAGTTTATAAATAGTAATCTATTTTGAGATTAGAATCAAGATGAGATAGAGGCTACTTAATGAATTTTTGCCTGGGTAATATTTTGGATTATGTGCTTTTAGGCAAATACTGCTTAATTGCATGTGTATCCTTTAATTTTCAAGCTCAGCAGGGCAATAATGAATAGAGCAACTAAATTCTTCTTTTTTTTTTTTGTTTTACCATGTTCCAGGCACTGTTCTAGGCACTTCAAATGAATTAACTCACTTTATCCCCAGAGCAACATCAAATAAGTACTACTATTATTTATATTTAAAGAAAAATCATAAGATTGCTGAAGACTCAAGGTGGCTTTCACATTAATGGATTAGAGACCTGGGACAGCTGGAAAACCGGCTTACAAAACAACTTGAACTTCATGAGAAACTGCA
The DNA here is from genome assembly GCF_023065955.2 of Ursus arctos. Taxonomy (NCBI): domain Eukaryota; kingdom Metazoa; phylum Chordata; class Mammalia; order Carnivora; family Ursidae; genus Ursus; species Ursus arctos. The sequence continues at coordinate 15,605,952 of NW_026622875.1, read as the reverse complement.
AGGCATCTAGGCCCTCCTTATCCTAGTTTCAAGTATGAGGGAATACAGCCAACAGACCAAAAGCTCACTAAAATACCTTACACGTTTAAGAAAGAGGAACAAGCTTTAACATTTTCTGTTGCTATATCTTACTGCCCACTAAATGTCTTTCTAGTGGTCAGCAACATTTAACATTTTCGTTATCTATAAACTCTTCAAAAGTAAATTAGCCTTCAAAGATGACCACTCTGTTAAACTTGTGAATATCTTGAGGTAGGATTATGTTGCTTTATTTTTGCATTTGGGGGATAATTCAAGGAGTGCTTTTGTTGCTATAATTGTGTTATTTGGGCCTGTGAAGTAGGTTAATCTTTATAATAAACTTATTTAAAATGTTTTAAGTTGGAAGGAAATAAAGTTGTGTTTCATAGCATACCTTAAAATGGTGTTTCCAAATTGTTACATTTTGAGATTTAGAAATACAGGTTTGTCCATTTCCTTATTATTTTTTAAAAAGTGTTTTTTCAAATATCTTACAGATAAAAAAGTTGTTTTCTTCTAGTGAAAAAGAAATGGCTTAATATTTGAGTGTTTGGTGATTATTTATTTGAGGAATTTAGAATCCCCATTGTATGAATTAATAATATTTTAGGCGTATCTTTTTCTTTTTTTTTTTTTAAGATTTTTTATTTATGTATTTGACAGATATAGAGACAGCCAGCGAGAGAGGGAACACAAGCAGGGGGAGTGGGAGAGGAAGAAGCAGGCTCATAGCAGAGGAGCCTGATGTGGGGCTCGATCCCATAACACCGGGATCATGCCCTGAGCCGAAGGCAGATGCTTAACCGCTGTGCCACCCAGGCGCCCCAGCATATCTTTTTCAAAAGTAATTGATATTGAATCCATAAATCCAAGATTGGGGATAATGAAAATTAGAAGCAAATGGGTAAAGGTGCAAATAACCTTCATATTACATAAGAAGTATCTACATAAAACTTGAGTAGACATCTGAAGATTTCAATAAGTTCCATAAAAATATATGTGCACATATATTTTTCTAGTCCCTGAATATGAGAATATAGGAACTGGAAGAAAATTAAATATTAATATATAATATATTACAAAGATAAATTATTTATAAAATAGCATATTGAAGGAACTAGAACATAAATTTAAGAAATAAATGGATTATTTTCACATCTATATGAAAAGGTAATATTTATTTTTTGCTATATAAAAGGAGCCTTTATAAGATGATTTTCAGACACTAGTTTTATCTTCAAGAAACATTTAAATCACTGAATTCATATTTATATATGGTAGCTATTAGTTGTCAAAACTGATGTTCTTTGCGGGGAATCATATGTGCATTGTCTCACGTGCAGAATTTTATACTCTTTGTCCATTAGACCATCACTGGACTATCTAACTATGTAAGTTAATTCCCAATACAAATCATGAAATGGCAAGAAGTGCCTGGGGGACAACATATGATAGATCAAAGAACAGGGTGCTTTGAGCTTATAATAACAATTAGAAGAGCTCAATGATGGTTAGGATTAGCAGGGTGACAACAGCCATGAAGAAAATATTGGATATTTGAACAATACAGGTAACTTTTTCATTATGCATGATTTTCAACTATTTATGATGGTAAATACAAAGGATTCCTTCCTGTGATTCCTTGTTTAGGAAAGGAAGTACTCATAGGTTGACAATGATTAATAAATAAATGTTTATCATGGAATTTGACATTTATGTTCTTTTTCCTCCCAATTCAACAAGAAATCACTTAGCCAGCCAAGTAATACTGGTTGAAGCAAAGTATGATAAATAATTTATTTACTCTTCTGCAGTAATTTCTGTGAATGACATGCTATACTCAAAAGGTGGATTTAGGAATCCTTTCAAAGCCATGTTGAGCTTTCTAGGATAGAACTTCTTAACTGGGGCACCACAAAACAGCAGGCTGGTGTGCCAAATGTGGGATCGAGGTGCCCCAATATTATTATATCCTCAGCCTTTAGGGCAGCCAGATGGAGTTGGAGCTGAGTCATCTCAGAATTATTTTTTACTGTGCCACAACTTGATAAAAGTAGGGTCTCTGACGTTCAAGGTAGCCAACACTAAAGGGTGTTATTTTGCTAAGTCATGTCAGCCTTTCAAGTTGTTAATGAAGTAAGAAAAGGTCCCTTACACATTTTTTAAATTTAACTTTTCTGAGATAATTATATATTCATAAGCAGTTACAAGAAATAATTTAGAAAGCCCATATTTAACCCCATTTCCCTCACTTAGTGACATCTTGCAAAAACTCTAGTCCAAGGAAATATCCAGAATACTGACATTGACACAGTCAGTCAAAATACAGAACAATTTCATCACCACAAAGAATGCTCCTGCTCCCTTAGTAACCACACCCACCTAACCCCCTACATCCCTAACACCTAGAAACCATTAATCTGTCCTCATTTCTTTTTATTATAGTCATCCTAGTGGTTGTGAAGCTGCAATGCATTGTAGTTTTGATTTGCATTTCCTTGATGACTAATGTCAAGCATCTTTTAATGTGCTTACAGGCTATTTTTGGAGAAATGTCTATTCAATTCCTTTGCTTATTTTTAAATTGGATTGTTTATATTTTTTAGTTGCAAGAATTTTTTATACATTCTACATTCAAGTCTCTTATCAGACATACAATATTTTCTCTGATTCTGTGGGTTATCTTTTCATTTGATGGTATCCTCTGAAGTACAGAATTTTAAATTTTGATGGTGTCTGATTTTTTTAAATATTATATTTATTTATATGTCAGACGGGGGGGGGGCACAAGCAGGGGGAGCAGCAGGCAGAGGGAGAAAGCAGGATCTCTGCTGAGCCTACTGAGAAAGGAGCCCAATGCAGGACTCAATTCCAGGACCCTGGGATCATGACCTGAGCTGAAGGCAGATGCTTACCCCACTGACCCACCCAGGCGTCCCAATGGTGTCCAATTTTTTATCTGTTTTTTTCTTTCATTGCTTGTGAGTTTGGTTTCATATCTAAGAAAGCTTTGCTTAACCCAAGATGATGAAGATTTATTCCTGTATTTTTCTTTTTTTATAAAACAAAGGCTTATTTTATTAATTTTAGAGAGGAAGAGAGAGTGCAAACAGGGGGAGAGGCAAAGGGAGAAGGAGAGCAAGAATCCTCAAGCAGACTCCCTGCTGAGTGGGCTCCAAGCCAAAATCAAGACCCTGAAATCATGACCTCAGCCAAAATCAGGAGTCCGACGCTCAACTGAGCCACCCATGCATCCCACCTATATTTTCTTCCAAGAGATAAGTTTTTGTGTACAAATTAGTTTTTCTGTATGATGTAAGGATGGATACAACATCATTCTTTTGCATGTGGATGTCCAATTGTACCAGCCTCATTTGTTGAAATGACTATTCTTTCTCTTATTGAATTGTCTTTGGATAATTGTTGAAAATCAATTGACCATAAAATATTCTATTGACATAATGTATTTCATTGGTTGATCTCATATGGTGAGCCAACCTTGCATTCCTTGAATAAATACTACTTGATCATAGTATGTAATCCTTTTCATATGGTCTGGATTCTGTTTGCTAGTATTTTTCTGGAGATTTTTTTGTCTATAATCATAAAAGATAATGGTCTGTCATTTTCTTATCTTGCATTTTCTTTGTCTGGTTTGGTATGAGTGTAAACTTGACCTCATAGAATGAGTTGGGAAATGTTCTCTCCTGTTGTATTTTTGGAAGAGTTTGTGAGAATTTGGTATCAATCTTATTCTTTAAATATTTGGTAGAATTTACCAATGAAGTTATCTGATTCTGGGCTTTTGTTTTGGGGAAGTTTTAAATTGCCAATTCAATTTCTTTACGTGTTTTAGGTCTACTCAGGTGTTCTATTTCTTCTTGAGTCAGTTTCAGTAGTTTGTGTCTTTCTAGGAATTTGTCCATTTCATCTAAGTTATCTAATTGCTGGCATACAGTTTTTCATAGTATTTTATTATAATCATTTTGTATCTGTAAGGTTTAAAATAATGTTCCCACTTTCATTCCTGATCTCAGTAATCTGAAGCTTCTTTATTTTTTTTCCTTCATCAGTTCAGCTAAAAGTTTGTCTATTTTGTTGATCTTTACAAAGAATCAAGTTTTGCTTTTATTTTCTCTATTGTTTTTCTAGTCTCTATTTCATTATTTTTCTATTCTAATCTTTATTATTCTTTCACTTCTACTCTGTTAGGTTTAGTTTGCTCTTTTCCTAATGTCTTAAGGTAAAAAGCTAGATATTTAATTTGAGATCTTTCTTCTTTTTTAATTGAAGTGTTTATAGCTCTATATTTCTCTCTAAAAACTTCTTTCATTGCATCCCTTGAATTTCAATATGTTCTGTCTTCCTTTTAATTTATGTAAAAGTATTTTCAAATTTCCTTTCTGGCTTACTCTTAACCCATTGTTTACTTAGGGATGTGTTGTTCAATTTCCACATATTTGTTAAGTTTCCAACATCCCTGTTATTAATTTCTAACTTCATTCCATTATGAATATAAAACATACTTAGTATGATTTCAGTGTTCTAAAATTTATTGAGACTTGTTTTAAGGCCTAGCATATGGTCTATCCTGGGGAATTTCCCATGTGTGCTCAAAAGAATGTGTACCCTGCTGATCTGGGGTGAAATGTTCTTTCAATATCTGTTAGGTCTAGTTGGTTTAGTGTTGTCCAAGTCATGTATCTCTGAGTCTTTTGCCCAGTCGTGTTGTTCATTATTGAAAATAATGTGCTGAAGTCTCCCAACTCTTATCATTAAACCATCTATTTCTTCCCTCAATTCAGCCAGTTTTGCTTCAAGTATTTTGGGTGAGGTTCATATATGAGAGGTACATATGTTTATAAATGATACATGTTCCTGATAGTTTAACCCTTTCATCATTATGAACTGTCATACTTTATCTCATTATATTTGTTTTAAAGTATATTTCATATGATATTAATACAGCCATCCTAGATTTCTTTGTTGGTACTGTTTATATAATGTCCTTTTTTCATTATTTTACTTTCTACTTATTTCTGTCTTTAAATGTAAAGTGTGTCTCCTGCAGTCAGCATGTCACCTAAACAACGGTCTTTAAAAAGAACATAATAAAAAAAATTAAAATTTAAAAATTTAAAAAAATTAAAAAGAAACCAAACAAAGCCAAAATATGATAGGGTTTGAACAGACAAACCTGAAAAAAGCAACCATTTTTTATATAAAAACAGCAGACACTTTGGGTTCACACATGTCTTGACAATTGCAAGCAATCTTTAAGGGCCATGACAAGTGTTGTTGTTTTTTTATAATAATTTTTTATTATATTATGTTAGTGACCATATAGCACATCCCTCGTTTTTGATGTAAAGTTGCATGGGGAACTGGGTGTTATATGCAAGTAATGAATCATGGAACTTTACATGACAAGTGTTTTTGTTTTGCTTTGCTTTGTTTTGCTTTGTTTTGTTTTGTTTTGTTTTGTTTTGCTGAGCCACAAATGTAACAACCCACTTAGGGAGGCTAGTGTGTATGACTGAACCTCTTAACACAGCTTAACTTAGTAAGTTTCTAGACTTCAGGATTTCACAAACTATTATTTTATTAATTGGAAGGATAGATGGGCCAAGGTTAACTCTTATGTCACCAAATAATCACCTTAAAATAAAATAACTCCCACCTACCACCTCCATAATTTTCAAACTTACAGGCCATAAACTGTCTGAATTTGGAAGGGCATAATCTCTAAAAGAAAAAAGACAATTTTTTCTTCTTTATTTTCCACTCATGGCTGGCAAAATCTTTATTTTAGTCTCACACTGATTCCCAGAGCTGTGGTGTGATCATTAGCCTGCCATCTAATTTAAACCCTTGGCCCCAGCCTCTGTGTTATTATTCACTATTCTTTACAAGTTGCCATGATATTGGAATTCTTGAGAAGTGTCACACCTGCATTCCATTGAGGGAGAGGGCCATTGAGCAAGATAAATCTTTTAGGAATGTTGAAAAAACTTAAAAACAAATAAATATACAAGAAGAGGAAGGGGGCGCCTGGGTGGCTCAGTCAGTTCAGCATCTGCCTTCGGCTCAAGTCATGACCCCAGTGTTCTAGAATCAAGCCCCACATCAGGCTCCCTGCTCAGTAGGTAGCTCCTCCATCTCCCTCTACCTGCTGCTCACCCTGCTTGTGCTCTCTCTCTTTAATGAAAAAATAAAATCTTAAATAAAAAAAAAGAGGAAGTAACTGTTTATGGAACTGTTTTAAGCATCATTACCAAAGGTGAAGCATCTTGTAAATATAAATGAAGGATGTCCTACCAGGCATTAACATTTTCCATTTTTTAAGCTTTTATTTAATTAGAGAGAGAGAGCAGAGAGAGAGCAGGGGGAGGGGCAGAGAGAGAGAGAGAATCTGGAGTAGACTCCATCCTGAGTGTGGAGCCCAATGTGGGGCTCGATCCCACAACCCTGAGATTATGACCTCAAAAAAATCAAAAGTTGGATGTTTAACCAACTGAGCCACCCAGGTGCCCCAACATTTTCCATTTTAATTAATAATATGAATTTTAAGAGATGGTTGTCATTCATTCTTGATGATTACATATGTGGTCATAAATATATGTGATTAGTATTTAAAATATACATAATAAAGACATTAAAGTAAAATGAGAAAAAGTGGGAAGAATGTTACTAATATAAGATCACTTGACATTCTTTAAATCTTTATTCTGTATATCTATTACATAGGAAAGGCTGCTTTCCTTTTTTTTTTTTCTCTCTCTTATCATAGGCCCCTATTTAGATGCATTTTACATGCAACACTGTTTTCATTTTTGTTTTCTAAATATTCATCCATTTATTAAGTGTGGTCTCCTGAGTCCAAGAAATGAATTTATGATCTTCATACCAGTACCCAAGAATGGAAACTAATTAATGTCAAACATATTATACATAAAAGACTCCTTTTTTGAGATGTTTAGTTACAACTTCCAGAAAGAGGGCAAAGTTCAAATACTGAGTAAAAAAATAAATTGCTATTTATACTGAAATTTGTCTAAATACATGATCCAATGAAAGATAACTTCTACACACACATTAGTCTTATTTATGAATTAGGCCAGAAAGAACATTCTGATGGGCTTTGAAGAATGAGGTGTATCATTATCATGTTAATCATATTTTTCATAAACTTTTTGAATGGGAAAAATTTTTTTTAAATTGTATCCAAATACCAATAGCAAGAATGGCAGTATATTTCTTTTTCTTAAAATTTATTTATTTTTGGCAGTATACTATTTCAATCAATAGGCCTGAGATTTTACAAAGTTGTTTGATACTACATTATCCCCAAATCCATCTGGAATATAGAACTAGAAAATTAATAACACAGAGATTACAAAAATATATTTTTAGAAAGAATGGCAATATAAATGAGAAAATTTATCATTTATTTTGAAATGATGGTGTATTTTTAAACATAGGTATATTCAGATAAAGTTTAGGAGGCCAAATGAATCATCTGCACTTCTGGCAGGATTTAACCACAGTTGAATTATTATTATAGTCAATATAGTATCCACGTTCAAGTGGTGGGTGCTTTTCACCTTATCCTCTATCCAACCCTGTGCTATAAATATAAAAATTCCTATTTTACAGATGAGAAAACTGTGTTACCAAATGTCTAAGTAATGTCTCAAATTCCCACAGATTTTTCTGGTCTCATTTGTCCTTTCTTATTCATTTTATTTATTTGTATTCTACTGAAGAATTCTATAGACATTTGTAATTAAAGTCACATCTACGTGACACAGCTAAGAATCAAACTGACTTCACATCCACTTACTTTTCATTATACCTCTTTCAAATATGGTTTGAAATTTATGGAATAAACCAGAAAGAACACCTAATTTTCTAATGAATACATTTTAACTTCAAACGATATAGGTTAAAATTAAAAACAGCATATAGTGGGAAAAAATCAGAGCGTTTGAAATTTAAAAAATCTGTGTTCCAACCCTTTGTCCAATACCTATTAGGTAAAAAAGTTAAAACAAATCACTTGACTTTTATAAAATTTGCCTGTCTCTTTTATAAAGTGTAGTTAATTTTAAAAATAATAATAATAGCAATAACAATATACCTAATGTTTCTACTTCACAGTATTGTTTGGAGGAACATACATTTCTGTGCAAGTTGTAAAAAATCATAACACACCAAATTAAATTATTTGCATAATTTACTCAAAGACATTCTAACTCTCTGAACATGACAAGAAAACATTCAAAATTTTAGTAGCATTAATCTCAAAAGAACTAGTTCAAAAAAGCCCTATAATCTGAAATATTATAGACCATATTTCATATTAAAATGAATAATTGAAATCTACTTGATATGTGTTCGTCATAGAATACAACCAAAGGGAAGTATTTATATAACATATAGAGAGAATATTTGAGGAGTTCACAACTATTTACTGAATATCTATTATGTATGATGCACTGGCTTGATAATGGTGTGAGATTACACAGGTAACATTCCGATTTTATGAAGGTAAATAAAATTCAGCCTCTAACATTAATGAGATAGTTATCTAGTGGATAAATCAGATAAAGAAATGGTTAACTCTAATACAATGAGAATAGTGCTAAAATGAAATGGAAAGTTCACTGATTAAAGCCAATTCTGAATCTACTTTCATTTCAGAGTCTTAGCCTATCCAATTCTTCTGATTCTTCAGAGGTCATTATCTCTGTAACTACTAGTTATTGATTCTTAAAAAAAATCCAAAAATTCTTTAAAATTAATTCAGAATTCATTGAATTAAATAGCCTCCAAACAGAGGTTAATATTATTTGGTATGATCAACGACAATTGACAAGAAAAGCGAATTTCCTGTCAGCAAGGTGATTTAGAATGGTTCAGGGTCATCAGACTTCTGCTCTATTTCTTTCTGCTTTTCACACATTGTAAATCCTATAGGCCACACCTGTATCTCAGAGTCAACAACTCTGAGGCATTTATGTATCCGGGGGCTGCAAAATGACCTAAAAACTAGATGGACATTTTCAATAGAACTAGATGTTTCCTGCAGTTAAAGAAAAAAAAAAAAAAAAGCTTCATACAGTAACCACCACCTTAAGGGCACACAACAAAAGCTAGGACATTTTGCAATGCAAACATTCATTCAAACCTGGGAGATTTCCAGAGCAGATTTGCAATAGTCTTCCATCATATACAAAGGTCAGAAAAATAAAGACTTAAAATCGGAATGTTTTTATTCAATTTAAGTGCCATCTGACCACAAATGCTCTGTCTGCATGAGAAAATTGAAGAAATAAATCAGGATTCTTTCTCTTAGTGGTTGTTTTCATTGACCAGTGCTTGGTAATATGACTCAGGGTCTGGATTGAATTTCACTTTGGGGAAACTTCATTTATCATGATTCCAAAGGCAGGTACAGCTGCCATTTGGTTTCGGCACAAAAAAGAAATTACTAATCCAATGTGATTTGTTTTATTTTGATGTGTGAAGGGCGAAAATCATAATAGTGTACTCTTCTAGATAGGGTGCTTCTGTATTAAGATTTTCTAATTTAGTAGTAAGATATTTGGTAAAGTATTTGGCCAGATATAGGTGGTAGTAATAACAGGATGTTTCTAAAACACACTAATTATTTCTGTACCAATATTTCTTATACCTCATGCTGATCAGCATATACCAAACCTATTATAGTGATAAAGGAAAAAAAATCAGATAAAATATTGGACTAAAAAATTCATTGTTTTTATTCTGCTTTGAAAGTTAATCTATCACACTCATTCATCAGCATATAACCAAATGCCTACTTTATGCAAGGCATTGTGATAAGTGCTAGAAGTATTAAAGTGAATAAAGCGAAATACTAGCCTTCATAGTCTACTTTGTACAGAATATTGAGAAGACAAACATGAACAGTTAATACCTACTATAATCAATAACATAAGTGGCTAATGGGAATGAAATGGATAAAGTGTTAAACAGAACACCACTTTCTTTTCCTGTAACCTTGGTCCTTTGTGTGGCTCAGGATGTCTCTGAGGATCTCCAGGTCAGTGCTCATCTCTTATAAGCAATAATAGATTCTACTGAAGTTTGGGGACTAAATTCTGGCATTTGGGATCCAGAATCTCCACTTACTGCATGATTTGAGGCAATAACTTCACTTTTGTGACTCAATTTGGATCTTAAAATTAGAAAGGAATGGTACCTATCTCTGCTGAGTAGTTGTGAAGATAAAACAAGACAACATATAAGAAAACGCATTGCAAGAAAATACACTGTAAACTGATACAGATGTCGTTTGTTGTTATTTGTTGGTTATTATTAATGAATCCTCTGGGCCAAATAAATAAACCCTTTATAAAAAAAAAAAAAAAGCCATCCAAAAGGGAAAAAAGCCATAAATCATGGAAAACAGGACTTCCTGCCTTCCTTCCCATGAGAAAACTGTATCTGAACAACAGTTTCAATTTATTCCTAGCCATGTCAATGAAAATATACCAGACCCAATTCAAAATTATGAGATGGGAGAAGCCTCTGTCCCAAGCCTTGTGTTCATGACTCAGGGCAAGTGTTTTAATCTCTCTGAAACTCAGTCTCTATACCTGGAAAATGGGAATAAAAATACTGTATGGAACTAGAGTTGTAGAGTCACCACATGAAATGAAGTGCATAAAAAAATGAGGCCCTGTACCAGGTTCATAGAATCCTCTAGAAATGTTAATCAGTTCCATCACCAAAACAATAAGGGTCCTGAAATTATCATTAACTCTAATTTAATTAACCAATTACCCTTTAGTATTGATGAGTTTTGCACATCAACTCAATCAGCATTTGCATTTTGACACTTTTATTTCTAATTATGTATAATTGGCTGTGCTGCCTGTGAATAGGAAAGAGGCCCCCATGCAGCTAAAAGCTACAACTGCGGAAACCAGCTGCCCCCGCCCCCCACCGCCATGCCAGGAAATGGACGCCTTGGCCCTCGCTTTCCTCCCTTCACGATTCAGACCCAAATCCAAGGCTTGCCAGGATACATGTAATCGACAGAACCTAAACACATTCAGAAATGTACCCACAAGGGAATCTTGGAAATGAAATGTTTTGTTTTCCAGCCCCTTGAAAACAGGAAGAATACTAGACAGGACCCGGAATATACAAAAGTTAGACCATTCTAAATATCTGCCGTGAACATTGTAAAATATTGAACTATGCATTCTATATTTTTTGGCTGTTTTTTGGAAGGGAGGGACAAAAACGATTTGCAACTAGAACATATCCTCTTTGTTAATAAAGTAGCACAATTAACAACCAATGAACTTAAAGTCAAAGACCTCAAGTCGAAGACCTAGAAGTCTAGGGCTTGCTCTGCCACTAATTAGTTTTTGGACTGGAATAAATCCATTTAGTTTACAGAGCTTTAATTTCCTCCATGGACAAAATGAGGAGATTAAACTCCCTGATTGCTGAGGAAGTATTATTTTTATAATATGCTAATGTCTATATTGTTGTTCTTGGCATAAATAACTTTTTATATTTGATTAAAACTGATACACAGGCTCTTAGTATTTTTATGAAAACAATGTCATTCCAATTAATTCTAATTGGGGTGTCAACAGAGGCAGATAAAAACAAGCATCATGCTTTCCCATGTTCAAGAGGTTTATAGATTCAACAGCTCAACTAAAGGACCCCCCTGAAAAATCTATTATACTTTTTTTCCTCCCAATCTCTTCAAGGCTCTTTGGAAAACAATCAGTCCTTTAAGTCTCTTAACTGTCTTCCGAACTCCCACAGCAGATACTGAGATGCTAAAGGTAATCATTTTGCTGAATGTCCTGGTGTTTGGAAGCCAAGGGAGTGGACACCTCTCAGCCCAAGGTGTTCTCGCTGTGCAGCATCATGCCAACTGGACCTGGGCTCTGCAAGATGGGTTTCTATGGTAACTCCAATTTTTCACCCTTTCATATATTCATCCTTATACATTCTTTAAAGTATTACAATAACACCTGTTTTTAGTCTGCTTTGGCTGCTATAACAAAATACCACAAACTGGATGGCTTAAATAATTAATATTTATTTTTTACAGTTCTGAAGGCTGGGAAATCCAAGATCAAGGTGCCAGGATATCTAGTGTCTAGTGAGAACATTCTTTTGGATTTGCAGGCAGCTGTCTTTTCATTGTATCCTCATATGGCAAAGAGCAGAGATCATCCTTCCCGTGTCTAAGGGCACTAATTCTATTCATGAGGGCTCCACCCTTATGACCTAAATACATCATCAGGTTTCATCATATATTACCAATACATTGTAGGTTAGGGTTTCAACATATGAATTTGAGGGCAGGGGAGGGACATGAGCACAAAACTGCCTTGATGTTGACCCAATTTCAGATATAAAACTCTGGTCATTTGAAAGAAAATTAGGTTATAGATATCAAAACACCATTTCTCCATACATTCATTTAGATAATTTATTCCTTTACATTCCCTTCCACTAACAATGAAAACTAGAACTCCTAAATAAGTCTTTCAAGACAATGAAAACACAGTTGAAAGTGAGCGAGCGGCTTCTCTTGGCAACAAATTTTTAGTGTTCATGAGGTATGCAAAGTTTTGAAGAGCTCACTGTTAGATCTTTAGAATAGTTAAGATTACAGTGCTTATATTCTAGTTAAATCATATTTAGAAGAAAATTCTGAAAGCTCCCAGGAAGCACTCTTCCTTCTATCATTATGAAAAGTGTTTATTTAACAGTAGTAGTCACAATGTTTTCTGATTTTTAAAAATTAAAAGTGAAACTAATTTTAAGTAGTTTGATGCTATTGTAGATACCACCCCTCCAAAGCCAGTGAAATTACCTCCAATTTACAAATTTAAGTTTTGAGATATATACATTTATTTTATTTTATTTTGAGAGATAATTATAACTTCAAATGCAATTGAAAGAAAGAATACAGAGATCTCACGTACCCTTTACCCAAAAGTAACATCTCAAAACTGTAGTACAAAATCAAAAGGATACTGACACTGATAAAGTCAAGATACAGAACAACTCTGTCACAAGGAAATTCTTCCTGTCACTCTTTAATAGTAGCAATGACTTCCCTTTTCCATTCTGCCTGCCGTCTTTAACTGGCAACCAATAATCAGTTCTATATTTCTGTAATTTCGACATTTAAAGTATACTGTACAAATGGAATCATAAAATAGGTAATCTTTTGGTATTTGGTATTTGGATATGCAAATTACTGGCTCATCCTGACATTCTACAGTATAGATGCACCACAGTATGTATAGCCATTCACTTGTTGAAGAACATCTGGACTGATTCAGTTTTTGGCTATTATGAACAAAGTTACTATAAACATTTGTGTACAAACTTCTGTGTGACCCTGCCTTCATTTATCTGAGATAAATGTTCAAGAATGCCATTGTTTAGTCATATGGTAGCCACACGTTTAGTTTTTAAGAAACTGTTAAACTGTCTACCAGAGTGGCCAGACCATTTTGCATTCCTACCAACAATATGCAAGTAAGTGAACCGGTTTCTTCACATCTTTGCCAGAATTTGGTGGTGTCACTATTTTTTATTTTAGCCACTCTGATAACTGTATAGTGATGGCTCGTCATGGCTTAAATTGACATTTCCCTGATAGATAATGATATTGAATCAACTTTTCACGCGCTTTTTTGCCACTTGCATTCGGTGAAGTGTCTCTTCATGTCTTTTGCCCATTTTCTAACGGGATTGTTTCTTTTTTTACTGTTGAGCTTTAAGCATTCTTCATGGAGTCTAGACAGAGTCTTTTATCAGATATGTCACTTGTAAATATTTCCTCCAACTATGTAGTTTGTCTTTTCATCCTCTTAGCAGGTTCTTTTACAGAGCAAAAGTTATTTTGATGAAGTTGAGTTTATTATTATTTCTTTTATGGGTGTGTTTTTGATGTTAAGTCTAAGAATTCTTGGCCTAGTCCTAAACCTTTGACATTTAATTTCATGATTCAATTTGACTTAATTGATGTATAAGGTGTAAGGTTCAGACTGAGGTTCAATTTTTTTTTCTTTGCCTTTGGCTATCTAACTGTTCCAGCACATTTGTCAAAAAAGCTATCCTTTCTTCGTTGAATTGCCTTTGCACCTTTGTCTAATGTCACTTGGGCATATTTGTGTGGGTCTATTTCTAGGTTCTCTGTTCTGTTCCAATAATCTCTCCTTCCGTCAATACCACACAATCTTGATTACTGAACCTATGTAGTAAGATTCCTCCCACCTTTTTCTTCTGTTTCAAAATTTTTAGCTATTTTAAGTCCTTTTCAATTCCATATGAATTTTGGAATAATTTTGTCTGTATCTGGAAAAAATCTTGCTGGTATCTCGATAGGAAATGTGATACATCAGTTTGAGGAGAATTGGTATCTTTATTATGCTGCATCTTCCAGTTCATGAACACTTATTTATGTCATTTTCTTTCTTTTATTATATTTTAATTTTAAGCCCATAAATTCTATATTAACATATTTTTATTAAATTTACACCCAAGTATTACATTTTTGAGTGACTATAAATCATATTGTATTTTTAATTTTTATGTCCAAATTTTCATTGCTAGAACATAGAAATATAGTGTGTTAAAGTGCTGATCTTGCATCCTATGACCTTGAACTCACTTATTTGTTCTAGCAATTTTGAGGGTTTTGTTTGGTTGGTTGGTTGGTTTTGGTTTTGGCTTGTAGATTCCTTGGGATTTTCCATGTAGACAATTATGTCATCTGCAAATATGAACAGTTTTATTTTTTGCTTTCCAATCTGTATGCCTTTTATTGCTTTTTCTTTCTTTATAATGCTGGCTAGCACTTCCAGTACTATGTTGAACAAGAAAGGTGTGAGTGGATATGTTGTCCTTGTTTCTAATCTTAGGGGGAAAGTATTCAGTGTTTAACCATTAAGTATAATGTTAAGTATAGGTATTTTGTGGATCTTATTATTTGAACAAGAAGAATTTGTCTTTTTCAATCTCCTGATATGAGATATTCTAACAGATTGAATATAGGAGCAGGTATGAGAATCTAGCTGCCTTCTATCAAGATAGACATTAAAGGGATTTGAAAATTGTAAGAAAAAAAAAGCTACTCTTTCACTTTCTGTTTTGGAAATGATAGTGATTGCTTATAAAAACATTCAATGCTATTTTTAATGAATTAATAAATGTTTTAAATTTTATCAGTATTAATATCTGATATGGTAAATATCTAGAGATACACCACACATAAGCAGAAAACTCTTTGGAGGTCCTCAATAAATTTCAAAAGTGCAAAGTAGTCCTGAGACTAAAAAGTTTGAGAACTGTTGCTACAGGTTGACAGAAGTCTTTAAATTTTACTAGAGTTGATGTTTAATTTCTGGTATTTGTCCTACATGTAGGAATGTTACTACAGACATAATTTCTCTAAATGTATGTATAAGACAATATACAGAATTTTTTATATTCTTCTTGTTGACTTTTCCTTGAAAGTCTGTGTTGTTGACTAGGAACCACCCCTTTCAGCTAATAGAAAGCAATACAACCAAAAATAAAAACTTACTTTTGGAAATTTTATATAGTTATACATACAACTAACAAATCGTGAATGTCTATTTTGTGCATTGGATTTATAGTGGTAAAGAAAGCAGACAAATCTTTGCTTTCATTGACCCTGACTTCTGGGTGCAGGAAGAGGAAAATAAGCAGGTAACAATATACCATGTACATGGTAGGGTAAGGAAGCATGGAAATCTATAGCCCATTGGGGTCTCTCTTGCTCTGGGGCTAAGAAGTCCTGGCATAAGAAAACCTCTTCTGGAATTACTGCCGACATAACACTTCAACTGATAGGGTACAAATATTAATGAGAACATGTAGTTCATCACTGGATGCAAGTACTTTACTTCACTTTTCCTCAATCCATCTTTCTTTGCCTTGCCTTGTTCTTCACCAAGCTTAGAACATTATTGTCCAGGCTTCTTCTTATAAGTACTAAAATATGTATTATTGTACTAGAGTGTTTTACTGACCTCTACACTTATGGGAGTTTAAAAAAAAAAACAGATACTCATTTACATCAGGAAGTTATCCATCAACTTTTTCTTATCCTCTGACGGTTTTAATGATGATACAACAAACAGCCCCACATTTTTTTGTAAATAAAAATAGCAATCTTATGAAGAATGTGTTTCCTGCTGACTGTGAGAAACAAGGTCCTAGGTGACATGCTGGCTTTCATTTGTTTGCATTCTGCCTTGTCTTGAGATAAGAAAGAAGCTGGAAATCACTCCCGCCACAGCCAACCAGGGTCAATGTCATAGCACATGGAATCCCGCAAGAATACGCGATGCGGCAAGTCAGACTGTGAAGTAGGTTTCCTGTCTTAATAAGCAACTGTCTTAAAATATCCCATCTAAGTTGTTGTGCTTTTGTTGTTGTTGTTGTTGTTGTGCATTTGTTAATATAATCATCTTTTTCTTTTTCATTTCTGGAATAGTCTCAGGAAAAACACATGTTGTTTCTTCCAGGGATGATCTAGTCTGGTAGATGAGTCTTATGTTTATAACACTTCCTTAACTCTGCAAACATCATCACTAAGTACTTGCAAGTGCTTAATTATGTGAGTGAGAAAATTTAAAGTGATAATAATTTGGCATAATGCAAGCAATAATTAGAGTGGTCTTAAAAACTGCTCCTAACTGGTCATTTTCCTTACTTTCTACAATTAAAGTAGCCTTCTTCCTACCTTTCATATATTCTCCTTTTCCTCAGAAACACAGCATTGTCAGTGGTTTCTTAACTTATATATTCATTATTCAATTATGTGGAATTTAGATATTTGTTTGAATATACTTAGATATGAAATACATTGAGTACGGCCCCATGGAAATAAAGCTTGTTTTTTGTTTTTCCTTTTCTTTTCTGTTGATAAAGTTTACAAAGTCAATGACTACTCTTTAAAGATGATCTGAAGTTATGCCCATATCCTGTGTCAGCCACTAAACAAGTTTCTGGATCTAAATGTCCGGTGTTGATAACACATAGCAACCATGCCTTACTTACACAGCTATGCAATTAATTCTCTACAATCATTATTTTCATTTTACATTCAAAGGATTCCTAAGATTTGTCCTATTGTGACCCCATGGCATGAAAATAGAAAACAGCATAAACTCCAAACCTATCCCTGTAATTCTTACTTTTAAATACTGAACTTTCATAGGAGTTGTAAAGATGACAGAAATCTTCTCCTCTGCCATAAATTAGCAAGATGAAAAGATATTTTCCTAAAATTAACCTATATTTATTTAACACCAGGCAATGTGTTAGATGATAAATTGGTAACTCAGAGAATTCATTTAAATAGGATCGGCCTAAATTAGAAATTCTCAAACTTTTTCATTTCAGAACCCCTTTAAACCTATAAAAATTCTTAAAGACCTTAAAGAGCTTGGGGCAGCTGGGTGGCTGTTGGTTGAGTGTCTGACTCTTGATTTTGGCTCAGGTCTTGATCTCAGGGTTGTGAGTTTGAGTGCCACATTGGACTCTACACTGCGGGCATGGAGCCTACTTAAAAAAAAAAAAAAAAAGACTTGAAGGAGTTTTTTTGGTTTTTTTTTTTAAGGGAGTTATATTGATCAATACTTTTTATATTAAAAATTATTTTAATTTTTGAGGAAATTTTAAAATATTTATTTAATAATTCATTTTTAAAGTAATAAATGCATTGCATGTTAACATACACAAAATATTTTTATAAAATAATTATATTTTTAAAGCAAAAAAATTAGTGAGTGGCATTATTGTGCACTTTGGCAAATCTCTTCAATATGTGACATAATAGAAGACTTCTAGATTCCTAAATCTGTTGTGATATCACATGTCATGTAGCTTCTACAAAATTCCACTGCATACTCATGAAAGAATAAAAGCAAAAATGGCAAATAATATCTCAGCATAATTCTGAACAAAGTTTTGACCCTGTGGATTCAATGCAAGTGTTCCAGGGGATTCCTGGGAGTGCCTAACCACACTTTAAGAACCATTAACCTAAGGGGCACTTGGGTGGCTCAGTCAGTTAAGTGGCCAGCTCCTGATTTGGCTCAGGTCATGATCTCAGTGTCCTAGGATCAAGCCTGTGAAGGACTCCAGGCCATGCTCAGTGGGGAGTCTGCTTAAGGATGCTTTCTCACTCCCTCTCTTTTCCTCTGCCCCTCCCCTGCTTGTGGATTCTCACTCTCTCTCTAAAATAAATAAATCAATCTTAAAAAAAAGAACCATTCACCTAAGAATTATTTCAGAAAATCATTGATATGCTTAGAGTTATAGAAAATAACATATAATGGAGAATAATTTCAAAAAAACCCAAGTATTTGCTGTAACTTTAATAGTACAGGTATATAAGCTCCGAAATTAAGACTATCTTATCTGTAGATGACATGATTTTCTGCAAAGGATATCCTAAAGACTTTACAAAAAACTTCTAGACTTATGAAGTTAATTCAACAAGGTTGCAAGGTTACAAGATCAACACAAAAAAACCACTCACATTTCTATATGCTAACAACACACATACGGAACCCAAAATTTAAAATACAATATATCATTTACAATATTTACAATATCAAATACAATTCAAGTATTACATTTACTCTAAAGAAAATGAAATACGTTGGTATGAAACTAACAAAACACGTATAGGACGTGTATACTTAATATAAAATGTTGATGAAAGAGATTAAATAAATCATAAATAGAGACATATACTGTGTTCATGATTTAAAAGATGCAACACAGTAAAGGTGTCAATTCTCCTGAAATTGATCTGTAGGTGAAATTCAATTCAAACCTAGCAGGTTTCTCTTGCAGACATAGACAATCTTATTCTAAAAAAAATTTCAAAAAGCAAAGGAATTGCTAAAACACTTTTTAAAAAGAAGAATAAAATAAAAGGAATTATTCTACCCAATGTTAAGGCTGACTATAGAGCTCCAGAACTCAAGACCATGTAGTATCACAGAACAGATCAATGGAATACAATAGAGAACTTAGAAATAGTCCCACATAAATATGTCCAAATGATTTTGACAAAGATGAAAAATCAAATCAGTGAAGGAAGTATATAACCTTTTCAACAAATGGTACTGGACCAATTAACCATCCATAGGCAGGAGGGGAAAAAAAAGAACCTTGTCCTAAACCTCCATCTTATACAAAAATTAACTGAAAATGGATCATAAACTTAAGTGTAAAAAAAATACAACTATGAAACTTTTAGGAAACAGCAAAAGAGAAAATCTTTGGAATTCAGAGTTATGCAAAGAGTTCTTAGACTTGACACCAAAAACACAATCATAAATGGAAAAATTTATATATTGGACTTCAAAATTAAAAACTGTGCTCCTCAAAAGACCCTGTTAAGAAAGTACATAAGGAAGCTACAGATTGGGAGAAAATCTATCTAACAAAGGATGTGTATCTAGAATATATAAATAAATCCCAAAATACAACAGTAAAAAATAAAATCAATGAGAAAATGGGGAAAAGACATGAAGACACATTTCACCAAAGAGGGATCTAGAGGTAGCAAAAGAGCACATGAAAAGATGTTCTATTAGTCATTGGTGAAATGCAAATTTAAGCCACAATGAGATACCATTACATAGCTATTAGAATGGCTAAAATAAAAATGATGGTACAGCCACTCCGAAAAAAAAATTTGTAAGTTTTTTTTCTCAAACTAAACATGCACTTACAGTTCAATCTAGCAATTGTGTTCTCGGACATTTATCCCGTATAAATGGAAATTTAAGCTCACATGAAAATCTGTACATGAATGTTGGAAGTAGCTCTATTTGTAACATCTAAAAATGGGAAACAACCCCAATGTTCTTCAATGGGTAAATGGCTAAACAAGCTGTGGTACTTCCATATCATGGATTGCTACTCAATAGTAGAAAAGAACTCATCGCTGAAACAGTAACAACGTGGATTGATCTCAAGGGAATTACACAGAATTTGAAAAAGCCCATTTCACAAGGTTATATACTGTATTAATTCCATTTATAGTCCTGAAATAGTATAATTATAGACAGGTAGAATGGATTAGTGCCTGCCACACTTCAGGCATGGGAAGGAGAGGGATAGATATGCCCATAAATGGTAGCATGAGCGAGCCTTTTGGTAATGAACACTTTTGTATCTTGGTTGTCAGCATAGTTACACAAATCTCCAGAAGTGATAAAATTTCATAGAACTACACACACACACATACACACACACACACACACACACACACACACACAAATAAGTGTGTGTCAAACTGATGAAATCTGAATAAGCTCTGTGGATTATATCAATGTTAATTTCCTGGTTTTGACATTATACTATAGTTAAAAATGATGTCTCCATTGGGGGAAACTGGGTGAAAGGTATATGGTACCTCCCTATACATTTTTGCCACTTCCTATGAATCTATAATTATTTGAAGATAAAAAGTTAAAAGATATATATCACTAAGCCCAATATATGCCCTCAACATAAAGACTATACCAATACACATCTGAAGGAAAAAACCTCCAAGTTTTAAGTAGCTGATAAATGGATCATGTTACTGAGCTCAGTGGGGCAAGGCAAGGATAAAACACCATTGACATATGAAGCACTGCATGGAGTGACTGAATAAACTCATAACTGGACATGAGCATGTGACTGGTTATTTGGCTCAGTTCCTTTATCAGCTATCATCCAAGCCTACTGGAAGCAATGTTCTCTAACTTCAAAAACCTTTGGCCAGTTTTGCACTGACCTGATCACACAATTATGCATTCATAGTTTCCAGGTCAGACTCTGATGTCACTACTTAATGTAATCAGAAGAGCAAATGTTTTTAAATCAAAAGGCCTGGTATCCTTTAAAGTTCATCATTCAAAAGGACCATTACTATCACAACTTAAGTCATTAAAAACTAATTCTATAAAAATGATGAAATGTTGAAAAACAACTTTAAATTAATTTAAATAAAACAAGTAATAATTCTGAAACTATTCCCAGGCCAGTCAGTTTACATTAATATAAGCCTGGATTCTCAGACTAGTAAACCACTGATTTCAGCATTACTTCCAGAGATAGAGTGTATTCTCTCACTCCACAGAAGTATCTGGCTAGGGCATGCCTTTGGGGGAAAAAATGCATTAAAGACCCATTTTGTCTAAAATAGTGACATTTATGAATTAAACCATAAGCTATTTCCTTTTCTCTTGACCACAGGAGTGTAGAAATGCTGGAGTGTCAGGAACTGTTCAACAAAATGATGGTGTTAACCTCAAGAGGACAAAATTAAATTCATCCATTGTGTTTTATTCTTTGACTCGTATTATGAAACTTATCAGTCTCTTCTGCAATTTTAAAGAAGCTTTCCTTTTGAAAGAAGTACTAGTTCTAATCCATATCAGTTTACAAAGTTTCTGTGAAGTGTTTTAATTCAATGCTATTTAAAGTTTAGGTGTTGCTGTTCACTTACCAGTAGACGTTTCTGCATTCGTATACAAGCATAGTGTCAAAGAAAATATGACACCTTTAGACATAAATATAAATTACGAGCTTGAGAAAAAGGACACACCATGGCTAATATTAAATGATATACTAATAAAAAGTCACTTGCTACACAGTGCCATGGTCTCAGTCCACTACCAGAAGCCACTGTGGTAGAGAGTGCATTTGAAATCAGAGGGTTTCTTTCTATCAGCTTTACGACACTGTTTGGATCTTTTGACCCTTTATGTTCTGACTTTGAACACAATACATGTCAACTAACTTATTCTAACACTCTGGTCATGCAAACACTATCAAAGAGCAATAAAGCACGTTTCTCTGAAAATGAATTCAGTTCTACCAAACTCTGGTGTGAACATAGCTAACCACAGACTAGATACTGGAATGGAGACATAAAAATAAAAGACCAGGCTCCTATCTTGAAATGTTTTTAGTTTGTTGAATTGACAGTATAAAATAAGGAACTCCTAAGTAACGGGCAAATAGTTTGCTGCTTTTCCAAAAAACTTCATGCATTCCGTTACCATGTGCCAACAAGGTTTATCTGTAATTACCAGATGACAAAATCTCTTCTTGGTGAATTGCTGCATTGCCAGTGCTGGTTCCTCCCATTGTCACTTATAATGCAAAACCTCTTTCACCATAAATGAAATGTGAAAACAAAGTTTCTCCATAATACTTAGAGGGGAGAATATATGCACAATGAGCAAAATAAATGTAGCAGAACATGGGCTTCAAATTCATAACGGTTACTTGGCAGTAAAATATGTGTATACAATGATAATGACACTGTATTACCTTCAAGAGCAAGGATATTCCTATCTATGAGAAAAAGAAATGCATGTGCATGTAAGTGCCAAAAAGCCCATCCTTATGGCTTCACTAAGGCCCTTCTTCCCATTCCATCTATCAACCAGGCAGGGTAGGAACACTGTCCCCTGTCCCTGCACCTGCGGCTAAGGTCCCAGAGTGAGGTCTGGAGTGCATGTTGGCTAGACCAGCAGCAGCACAGTGCTGCTTTCCTTAGGAATTACGGCATAATTCAATGCGAAGGATTTGGGTTACCATGATATACAACAACCTGGAAATATTTATTCGGAAGATATATGATTCTTATTTTATAATTTGAATTCATCAAGGAATGGTATTACATTCTATTAAAATGCACTACTTTCCCCTCACTTTTGGCAAATGTTTCCTTTTCTTACAAAGAAATAAAGAGAAAAAGGTAGGGAGAAGCTTGACTATTAAAAGAAGATGGAGCATTTCTAATCTTATTCTGAACTTTTGTCAGGAAAAGGTTCACTGGGCTTGACTCTCAGTGTTGACAATGTGAATTTGGAAGTCATCAGACCAATTTACAACTTCATGCAACCCTTTAAGCATAAAAAGTTTAATTTCACTTTGATATTTTCAGGGTTTCCAAATATCTCCAGAGAAAGGAAACTGATCAATAAAGCTGCCCAAATTAAGGTCACTTTCGCTGATATTCCCTGAGTCTAAGGAATAAATACGGAAAAAAGAATAGACTTTTTCCCCCTAAATCTTCTAGAATAAACATAAATCACAACAGAAAAAGAAGGAAAAAAGTTTTTACAAAAACCAGAATGCTTGTTTCCATAAAAATTCAATGTGACCATCAGTTCAGAGTAGTTTTTAAATGATTGGTTTGCTATATATAAGGAAAGAAAAAAGAATATGTCACACAATATGCCAGTTTTCCTAGCAAATATAGCCTTTTGTGCATCCTCTGTGAAAAAGATTATCTCTGTACTTATTCCAAAGGTCTATTTTAGGGGAACCTCTGACCTCACAGATAAAGCTACATTTAGAAAAATTTTCTTAGAAACAGTTAAGGAGGGGCACCTGTGTGGCTCAGTAGGTTAAGTGTCTGACTTCAGCTCAGGTCATGATCTCAGGGTCCTGGGGTCCAGCCCCACATCTAGCTCTGTGTTCAGAGAGAGGGAGAAACAGACTCCCTCTCCCTCTCCTTCTGTCTCTCCCCCTGCTTGTGCTCACTCACCCTCTCTCTCTCTCTCAAATAAATAAAATCTTAAAAAAAAAGAGACATTTAAAGATTTTTTGCACCATACGTCTTTGATGAATTAATAAATGTCATTGGTAAAACTTAAATTCACTTTTCATTAAAGCAATGGTAGGTAATTAATAAATTGATAGATATTGTGCTAAACTGAACATTCAAAAACACAGTATAGTTTTCTCAAAATGTAGACATCTTTTTTCTTTATTCCTGTTTATTCACCCATAAAATGGGATACTAATAATTCACTTGTTAACATCGTAACATTAATGTTAGGTTCAAAAGTAATATGTATACGAAAGCAATTCTTTTTTTTTACTTAAATTCAATAATTTTACATATAGTATATTATTAGTTTCAGTGGTAGAGTTCAGTGATTCATCAGTCATATAATACCCAGTGCTCATTACATCTCATGCCCTCCTTAGATTAGAACTAGTTTGAAACAATAAACAAATAGGGAAGTATCTTAAGCAGTAAGAAGTATGAGAAATAGAGGGCTAAAAGAGCATCAGAAATGTAAAAATAATTTATTTGACCAAGTGTTTGAACCTACGTCACAAACGTCTTAGACACCATTAATTCCCTTCCTAGACCGCCTTACTTGCCAGTGTACCCCTCTCCCAGCTACTGTTAAGTTTGGCTACAAGGGCTCACAGCTGCTCCCTTCTCCAGATAAGGATTGTCCTGGAGCAAGGGGAGATATTTCTCCCAGCAATGTCTTTGTGGTTATGGAAGCTTCTACCCAGCCCAGGGAGGAGCTTAGCCCACAGCCAATAACTGATAACAGTGGTTCAAAATCTAATTTATCTCAGTGGGACAACTTCAGGGTGCCATTCATCTCTCTAGAGCCTCATGTGGGATCAGGATGAGCCTAACGCTCTGCTAAAAGCTCATCCACTTTCAGCTTCTTCAACTATTCTGTTTGGCTTCTGTCACTTCCTTAGTTTTTTCTGAGAGTATGCCCTCAAAAAAAAAAAAAATCATTTGGACAGGAATCTCTAACTTAGGTTCTGGTCTAGGGAAACTGACCTCACAACAATCAACTTGATATTTTAGCATAAAAAATTGTGAACTATAAAATGATTCAGGTTATTCCTATTTTTTGTACTTTTACTTTTTCTCCAGTGAAACTATATGTACATTTGAGAATCACTGATATCAAATTAGATAGTATTCACTGATGTCGTTCCCAGTTTTTCAGATTGAAAATATGTCTTCTTTAAATCCCCTTAGAGCCAACAAAGTTACATTATTTTGAACTGATATCTTAGAATTGCCATTCTTGCTTGATGCTTAGTTTCAGATAACACAAATATACACAGAGGGGAAAATATATACAGCTATATGTTCAATTATTTAATGTTCGAATGTGTTTCAATATTCTCGTGGTATACTGAATTACGCCTTTTGAATTATAATTTTGAAAACACCAGGGCATCTCCTTTTGCAATTAGTTGATCTGCATCAGAATATTTTCAAATTATTTCTACATTTCAGGGTAACTAAACAGATTCTTAAGGAAATGACATCTATTAGTGTCAGTGGCTCAAAATGAATTCCCGTTAATATTCACACTGGAGAGTCCATGTGGATAGACACAAGGGCTGAAAATGCTAGAGGGCTGGTTTGCTTGTTTGGATTTTGCTTTCTTTTCCATAATGAACACATAATCCAATGAGATTGTCTACACAATACAATCAAAATCAATTAAGAACGAGTACTGATTTATTTTGCCATATTTAACTACATTAAAAGCTTATCATTATTACAACTTAATGTTTACCAACTCACTTTATTACATATTAAATGCAAAAATCTATGTTAATATAATGTTGAGATTGCATATTTGAAATTAAAGCGGGAAAGAGAAAATGAAAGAAATTCTCTTAGCAAAGGTCGATTTTCTTTATTGGTTGAAGGATTCATACTACATAAGTTTCAAAAGCCACAATTTTTTGAAGGCAAAAAGTATAA
The DNA here is from genome assembly GCF_023065955.2 of Ursus arctos. NCBI lineage: Eukaryota > Metazoa > Chordata > Mammalia > Carnivora > Ursidae > Ursus > Ursus arctos. The sequence goes on along the minus strand of NW_026622875.1, from coordinate 15,580,295 downwards.
AGTCAGTTGAACAATTTAAATGTCTATATAAATACGCATGTGGTTTTTGTTTGCATGTGTATATATCTGATATCAATTTCAGTTATAAAGTAACTTACTTGAATAATTTTAAAGCAATTTATTAACTTTCATGGGCTATATAGATTAAAATGTTTAACAAGGTACAATTTCATTTTTTAACTGATAACAGTTGTTTTAAAAAGATACAACAATGAAGAATCATTGTTGATTCAAGAGCTCCAAAGAGAATCTTTCAGAAACTATTAAAATTTAATACAAGTTTAAAATGTACAAATTTAAAAGTATGACAGATGGAAGCAATGATTTTGCTGAAAATTCACAAGCATGGGGCATGGAGTAGGAAGATCAAGACAGGATGAGATATATCAAGAAGCAGACTTCTAGACTTAAAAGTCTAATCTACTCCCTCTATCTACTTAGAAAGTCTATAAATGTGTGAGTGAAATAATGAAAGAATTCAAGCAAGATTTGTTCATTTAATGGGCATATCAGTCATCTATCATCACAATAATACTACATAGCAAGCAACAAGGAAATCTCAGTGACATAAAACAAGTACTTATTGCTCATACATCTGAGGTGGTCACTCGGCAGCTCTGCTCATCTACACACATCACTTACTTATTCACCTGGGATTTGCTGGCTAGGTTAACCAGGTGCTCTAGTTTGCCCTTAATTAGGCTCACTTTGGCTTATTTACCTTCTATAGGTGGGCTTATTCCACATGTCTCTGATCCTCCATAAGGCTAGCCTAGCATTTTCTTATAGCAATGGCAAAAAGTGGAAATGAGGACATTCCTTTCAATCCTCTTCTAACCTCTATTGGCCAAAAAAAAAACAAAAAAAAAAAAAATCACATTGCTGGGCCATTGTATTTACCATTGTCTTCTAGGTCCAGCCAAGTGCAATAAGGCAAGATAAAAATTAAAGATATATCTATTGGAAAAGAAGAGGTAAAACTATTCACAGATGACAAAACTTTTTTTTAAAAAGATTTTATTTATTTATTCGAGATTTTATTTATTTTATTTATTTATTTTTTTAAAGATTTTATTTATTTATTCGATAGAGACAGCCAGCGAGAGAGGGAACACAAGCAGGGGGAGTGGGAGAGGAAGAAGCAGGCTCATAGCGGAGGAGCCTGATGTGGGGCTCGATCCCATAACGCCGGGATCACACCCTGAGCCGAAGGCAGGCGCTTAACCGCTGTGCCACCCAGGCGCCCCTAGATTGAACTTTTTAAAATTCCATTTTAATAGCACCTACAAATATGAAATATTTAAGGTGAAATTTAATAAAATGTGCAACATTTGTATACTGAAAACTACAAAACCTTGCTAAGAGAAATTAAAGAAGACCTTAAAAATGGAGAGATATGACATGTTTATAAATAAGGGGACCCAATATTTTAAGAAGTCAATTCTTCCCAAATTGATCTCTTGATGCGTTCCGAATCAAACTGATCCACAGATACCTCCCCAGTAAAAACACAGATGGTTTTTCTGAAGACATTAATAAGCTGATTCTAAAATTTATAAGCAGAGGAACTAGAATAACCAAAATAATTTCAAAAAAGTAAACAAATTTGGAGAACCCACACTAGAGGATTTCAAAAATTATTAGAAAGGTACAACACTCAAAATAATTTGGTATTGAGGTAAGGGTAAAAAAGATCAATGGGATATAATTAATGTGGGATATAGACCCACATTAATTTTAAGCAAAAGTACTAAGCAATTCAATGAGGAAAAGATAATCTTTTCAAAAATAATGCTGGAACAATTGGATGTCCATATGCCCAAAGGAAAAACAACAACAAAATCTGACCATTACCTCACATCATCTGCCAAGAAATGAACTAAAAAAGAATAAATGTAAATATAAAAACAAAAACTAAAACTTCTAGAAGGAAATATATAAGAAAATCTCTGTGATATTAGGTTAAGCAAATACTTCTTAGTTTGGAATTCTTCAAAATTAGAAACTTTTCCTCTTCAAAAGATACTGTTAAAAAGAAAATGAAAAGGCATGCCAGAGACTAGGAAAAATATATCTGATAAAGGCCCATATTCAGAATATGTAAACTCTTATAACTCCATAATAAACTAAATTAAGAAGTAAGCAATAAGGACATGAAAAATGCTTATCATTAGTAATTAGGGAAATACAACTTAGAACCCCAGTGAAATACCACTACACACTCACTAGACTGACCGAAATTTAAAAGGCTGAAAATACCAAGTGTTGGTGAGAATGTAGAAAAAGTGGAGCACTCATATATTGCTGGTAGAAATGCAAAATAATATAGCCATATTTGGAAAACATCTTAGCAATTTCTTTCAAAGTTAAATATGCATTTATAATATGTAATAGTACAACACACATCCATATGTGTGTTGTTAATACAATTCTATTAATATAGTTTGAGTATTGTGTAAAAAATTATACATATATATTCATTTTTTCCATAAATGGCATATGCGCGCCGTGGGGGGGGGGGTGGCGTGGTGTGTGTGTGTGTATGAGAGAGAGCGCTGCAGACAAGAGGCATTAATAAAGAAAGGGAAGCCCGAAACTAAGAAGGGTCACAAGAGATACATTTTCTACTCATTGCTATTACTTTGAGTCTGTAAACAGTTAATGGGTCTTTCTCTTTCCCAGAAAGGCTGCCTTTCTGCACATTATGGAGTGAGTGCTCCTAGAGGATTTATTTAAGTGTGTGACAAAGGGCACATTAAGAACCTTCTGTATTGAAAGGCATGATGCTATTTTAAGACATGTTTATTATGGCTTGACATCGCCAATGCAAAACAGATCTAGGGATGAGGATGGCACTGGCAATGAAGAAGTGTTCTCAGGAACTGACATCTCTCTCTGTGTTCTAGAATTGACTCAATGGCCCAAGTAAACAAAGGGAAGGGCTTGCCTGAACTTCAAGCCTATTCAACAATGGCTTGTGTAAATGCTAGGAATGTCCTTTCCACTTAATCTACAAATACCACTACTGTTGTTCCAATTTAGAATCCTAGGCTTATCACCACCTGTTTTCCTACATCAGCACTATACTCCAAGCCAAAGTGAGTGTTTACACACCCACACACACACACACACGCAATCTTATTTTTTTAAATGTCTCTCAACAAGTAAAAATGAAGGTAAACAATCACAACTCTTGTTTTATTTGGGGAAAAGGGTGGGGGGAGTGGACTTTCTAAAAAGAAGCAATTAGTAATTCTTGATCAGCCTAATTAAGGAGTAGTTGAATTTTCCAAAATATGTATGCCCTCGCCTTTCCCACATTTCTGTTTAAAGCAGCATATTCACACTGCACTGCCATGAAAGGCCAATGTGGAATCTTAAAGGGGCACCCAATATGAGGATGCAGCTCAGCAACATGGTCCCCAATGAAAAATGAGTATGTGCCCTAAACAAGCAATAAACCAAAATAGAACACACATAAAGATACCATTACCATGTTTTTAATAATCCAATATATGTTATAATTTATAAAATTTTGACACATTTTATTGTCATAAAATAAAAGTTAAAATAATTTCTCTAAGTTGTTATTATGGTAATTTTGGTTTTGTTCAAAGTAAAAACATGCATATGAACACCATTTTTTCATATACTGAAACAATTAACTCACCAGAAAAGTCCTGTATTGCTTTCTACATTCTCCCCAACACATCTTTTAAGTGATGAGTTCCTGTGAGCATTCTGTTGATGTGTTATCATCATCAAAGTTTTCTTTGTGCTACTGAGTTTGATAAGTGCCACCTTAAAGGCTGATGCTCCCTAGAAATTACACTCCGCCCTCCTTCTCACCTCCCAGATCATCAGGATCCCAAATCTCAACTGCTGCTCCCAGGTGATGTAACTACAAAAAGCCACACCTAAATTTCTAGTTGTTTTAACTGCCTACGCACCTCCAAGTTCCTATTTCTAATCCAATATCCTAACGTTCTCTCTAGACGCTCCAGTCTACCACACAAACAGCTCCTCACCTTCATGCTTTCCCCACTTTGGTTGATGGCATGTTTACCCACCCATAACCCTAAGAATTACATTAGCTAGCTTCTTGTTTCTTAACCACCCACATTTAATTTTTCCTCCTTGTTATCTCTATAATGCGACCCCTCCTTCCAAGTAGGGGGTTGGGGTTAGGGTCTTCTTCAAGCTTTTATTACTCCTCATTTGTTGAATCACAGTAGATGCAAGTACCTTCCCTGTGTCTACCTTCCCCAGCAACTGCCCAGTCTGTTCCCTAGGGCTCTCAGCATGGTATCTCTCACTGCAGAGCTAACCACTCTGTATCGTGTGTCCTTTGATTCTTCCATGGTAGCTTATACCAGCTCATGTGGCCCACAGATGATCAGTTTGTTTTGCTAGACCTTTTGGTAGTTAAAGTTAAAATGAACTGCTGTTTAAGTTTAGAGACTTCACACAAAATTTGAGATTTCAGCTTCTCTCAAAAACTCAACATGGCAGCAGTGGGCCCTGCATTCCCAACTTTATGGCAACCAGCTGAGGCTAAGTAGAAGGTGCTACATTTTGACAGTGGTTAATGGCCTCTCCAGTTCCCAACAACTCATGTGATACTCATGCTTCTACTAACCAAACCACCTTCCCCACCTGTTTGACACCAGATGGTACAAGAGTTCGTCTGAGTTTATAACCTCTGGTTCACCCAGACTCTATCTAGGGTTTGATCTAATACAATCTTTTAAAAGTATTCCTCCGGGTAAATCACATCACCTCTCAATTCAGGTTTTTCACATATAAGATGAGAAGCAAAAACCAAGTGGTCCCAATTTGCTAACTATAAGAAGAGGACTGGGAAAATAAATACCCTGACCTCACATTTTTTCCTCTTTCCACTCTCCCATTAGGCTCTTCATTGCCTGAACCCAACCAGAAGCCCAAAGATAGATGAATGGTTTATAAGAATTTAGAACTCAAAATAGGGAGCATCTAATTTATCAAAACCATGATTGTGTTCCCTGGTAGAAGCTGTCCTCTCTAGAACCTTAAAATTCATAAAGCCTGGGGTCACAGAGACAAAAGACAAAAATTCTACCAGTGGGTTATTAGGAAAAACAATGAGAGAGACCAATCTCATCTCTGTTCCTTGGATCCGAACATATTCTGACTATGTAGATAGAACCAAATATTAACTGCTGGCTTACAGGTTATTAGCTGTATCCTATAAAAAAGCACTGAACCTCACAAAACATTTTTTTTCATTGTTGGCACTATAACTTAGCCTTCCTCATGCCATTACACTGTTCTATCAAAATAATGGTTTTGGGAAGATGGGACACAAAGTAAGATCAGAGTGAATTCCATAGGCAGAAGTCCAAAGCCACACTTCTTTTGCAGTAAAATAGGTCCCCTGGTCAGAGGTGATGTTTTATATGCCATGGATGCAGCAATCTGTAATCTATGAACCAAGATACTAGCAGAAACCCTGAAGGCAGGGAAGGCAAATGTATTCCTAAATAAGTCTGTCCCTCTACGGACAAGTACTACCTCCTCCTTGACGAGCTGGCTGCCAATTGTTCCCTTAGCAAGTGATGTTGTCCTTTGTTGTGGTCAGGTTGGACACCTAGTGGAGGATCTAGAAGCCAGATTAGCCTTGGTGAGAGGAGGTCCATGTTGTTGAGCCTATGCATAACCTCCACACTTGATGCTATGACCACTTTGTAGTGAACCCATGGAACAGGCATATCTGGGATATGAAGCTGACTGACACCCATGATGGGCCAAGTTGTCTATGTTATCATTAAGAGCCTCCTTCACAGATGAAACCTTCTATAAGCATTTATGTCAGTCACAAATCACTTAGTGCCCATTATAAGAGACCCATCTATATACATATTCCCTAGACCTCTTTTGTTACCAGTCTTCTAAATATGTTTGTTTTAAATCCATGACCAGCCCATCATTCCATTAGCCACCATTCATGAATCAAGTAGATGCATACTCGGGTCATCTTTACTTCCAGAATAGGTATTCAATCACATGGATCACTCGAAGTCCTGTGCATTCTGGGGATTCTCTTCCACCACTGTTCTTCATAGTTCAGTAGTTGCCCCTTTTTGGCTCATGCCAATTCTAACAGTATGAGTAAGAGAAGACAGAGTCCTGTTGTCCTAATATTTATGCCCCAAACTATCCAGATCATGAGATAACTTCTACAAGTTCTCTCAGATTTAAAACAAGTAAAGAACACACACCACCACCACCCTCACACATAAGCCCACACCAGTTTTGTCCCTGTACTAGAACTTCTTATTTCAGAAACATTTTCTATAAGGCACCGAGGCTTGTAAGCCTCAATAGTCAACTAGAAATTAATCTTTCTATGGTACTAGAAAGAGGCAGCAAAAACATTCTTTTACATGTATAAATTTTTTAAAAAATTAAACTTTGTTTTAGAGCTGTGTTAGTTTCCCTCCCCCATTTCTATTGTAAGTGAACTTACTCTTCTTACTGGAAGGGATAAAACTGATGGCAGGAAAAGCAAACAGCACTCACTCATGTAAACAATCTCACCTGTAATTCATTAACCCTGCTACCCTCAGCCTCCTAGAAAAAGTGTCCCATTTATTAGCTTCCAATCCCAAGTTCATGTTTGTCTTTCAGTTCTGGGGCATTATTGGGCAGTAAAGAAAGGAGACGCTCTATTACTGGTGACATCTTGTACATGGAATTACCACTCTTACACTGACGGTATAGGCTGTTTAACGAACTCTTTCCATCTCTGGTGGATTAAGCACCCCCCTCTTCCCATTATTTGTATTTCCTACCTCCTGGAGAAAGTAGAAAAACACATTACTGAAGCCCCTCACTTTTATTCTCCCATCTAAAACAGGAGAAACAGAAACTAAAACAGGAATAAGCACTCAGAAATAGCAATGCCCCCCAAAGTGTGGAATACGATTGTATTTGAGATGACTCTAGTTAGTATGCAAGACTATCGGTATCAGGGGGGTACTCTAACCAGGAAAATTGTATCAAAAAAATCATAGTACGAAGTTATTTCCTTTCATGTTTTCCTTCAATTCTTTAATTCTATGAGGGGAAAAAATTCTTAGTTTGGGGCTTGGGTTTCACACCTAAGCCTTTAATGCAGAGAAAGCAGGCATCATGTTCAGAACATCTGGTAGTCAACAACATTGAGCTAGAACTTACAATCACTATTCCGTTTTTGTCGTTCATGTATGGCAAATGATACTGACTGCATAGTAGTGATAGTGAGATTTCTCTTGATTAACAAGTTTTAAAAGTAAGTTATTTTAAGTAAAAGTGTTAAGCAAATAATAGTGCAGGTCATACATGAATACAGTGGAAACCTCAGAATGGGAATACAAGAGAAAGAAATTCTGAAGACACTGCAAGAGAAAAAAATATCATTAACTATTTATAACAGGACTTAGTTCTGAAGGTAGAATTCACTCATATATTGGTGGGTGGTTATGTCTGGGCTGCATGTGTGTGTGTAGAGGGCAGTCAGGGTTCTGAACTTTCTTCTACTCCCAATTTCCATGTGATGAAAAGACTATATTATTGTCACATTTCCATTGTGTTAAATACATACATGTATATTGTGTTAAAAATACACATATGTGGTAACATTGGCTCTCAATATTGCTATAATAATATTTTTCAAAACTTGATATCTATGTGCATATTTTTACTTTTTACAATTGTATTTAATCCTGAAAGTTCCTTCTGAAATATCAGTTATTTCCTTCAATTAAATGTCTAATACATTGTTTTCTGAACATTATGTCCTTGAGTATTTCTGTCTTTCTCTAAATTATCTTCTATTTAGAACCTAGGCTTAATAAACTCATTTTATTGACGTAAATGTGTTTGGAGATCTTGTTCTTCAGAAAGAATAGAGGTAATTGGCATTTTGTGTATAGGAATAGAAGAGCCTTCATTAAACTTCATTAGTCTTATTCAACTGAGATTAATGGTTAAAAATTTTACTTTGCTGCAATTATTTATATTTCTCTTATGCAGTCATATGCAAATTATATTATTTGTTAATGTCACATAAAACAACTACGTAAACAGATAAAGATGAAGGGCTTATACCTATTTAGAATAAGTCATTTTTCGTTTCACTACTGTCAAACATTTCTTTTACAACACTGGAAACTGTAATAGAAGGATGTGATTACTTAAGGGTTATCACTTTGCTGCTTTTTCACTTTCTGCCATTCCACTGTGTCTCCCAGCAATTATTACTACCTACTTCATTGGAAATGCTCCCCATAGGTCACTAAACCTTACAGTGTCCCAGATACTTCCTAAGGCACAGCACGTTCTTTTCCTTCCTTGAATTCTTGAATTGGAGCTGAAAGTGCTGTGGCTTTTGAACATAAATAAATAGACAACTTTTAGGGTTGTTTTTGGATTACTGAGGTTAAGATTTCACTTATTCTCATAAAAAAAAGACTTTTGCCACATGTGCATAAACCCAAAGGGATGCTGAAAACTCTAAGAAACAGATTAGTAATCACTGTAAACAGATGTACACTTTGGCAAGTACTGAATTTTTTAAAGACAAAAAAAGTTGGTCAAGTTTATTCCCATGCTCAAATCTTTGATTCTCTAGTACAAAGGGCATTTTGTAAGATATTTTTTAAGCATAAAAATTTGCTTTGATATTGAATCTATGTTTGGAGCCCTACAGCTGTGATACCCTGGGACCAGGAATCACTTGTCCCCATCATATAGATATTTTTAAACAAACACTCAGCAAGAACAACAACAACAGCATCAACAAAAAATGAAGTTCAAGAGAATTTTTTTCCATATTATCTCTAGATGTACTTTTTTTTTTTTTTAACTCACAGGACAACTGATATCTGACAAAAACACATCATTTAGAAAATGGTTCATGTGTAAAATATAACTTTTAAAAATTATATTAAAAATATAGCTTCTTGGGTGCCTGGGTGGCTCAGTCAGTTAAGCATGTGCCTTTGGCTTAGGTCATGATCCCAGGGTCCTGGGATCCAGTCCTGCATCTGTTTCCCCGCTCAGCGGAGAGTTTGCTTCTCCCTCTCCCTCTGCCCCTTCCCCTGCTTGTGCACGCGCTCTCTCTCTCTGGCTCTCTCTCAAATAAATACATAAAATCTTAAAAAAATATAAAGCTTCTTAAAATAATCTCTATTAAAGAAAAAAATTTCTTTAAATCATTTTTTCCTTTTATAATATTCAATGTTGAAGTTTACATTTATTTTAAAATACAATTTTCTTTTATATATCATAACTTACTTCTGGTTTTCAACTAGTTTTCCAACTTAAGATTCGTAAATATTTTAAGGAACAAAGAAATACAACTTTTGTAGTAGTTGATGAAATGCTGAATAAGAAAGTACTTTTTTTAGCATAAAAGAGAGATTTCATAATAAAGTCATTAAGAGATTAAACATATTTGAATCCTATCAAAGTCTGCCACTTTTTCCCTAAGAAGACTCTTGCCATCAAGGAATTAAATAAAAACTTGAGACTTATATATCAGCCAAGATTTTGAGGCCTGTATACATGGAAAGACAAGTTTTCTAGAAAGAAATGTAATATAATCAACCTGACATCCAGATAGCTTCCAAGAAACTTTCTCTCTTAAATCTTATAATTAAATTAAAACAAAAAACAAGTTGAATTATTGGTTAAAATGAAAGAAAACCCCAAAGGATTGAAATTGGCTCAACTTATGTTATTGTAAGGTTTTACAATGTTAGTTTTTACAAATATGAGAAAATAGTTTTTCAGGGCTTATAAAAGACAGAACATTTTGTTTTATGTCATTTATCTCCTGTTGAAAAGAAGACTTATTCTGGTAGAATACAAAGAAAATTAAAAGGAAGGGATAGTGCCAATATAAATTATTCCAAGCATTTAAAACTGTATTTAGAAAAGGAAACCTTACTTACTTCATCTTAGAAGTGAAAAGCTTCAATACAGAAATACAGCTGGTAAAAAAGGGGAGGGATGGATAACAAATCTTAAGAGACCATGCTACTTTGAAATGCCATTTGATATGGTGTTCACTTGTGAATGTGGCTATTACTCTGTTTTTTGTAACCGGTGCCTGTCTTCTTGTCTTTCTTAAAAGCAAATTTATCCATTTTTTTTTTCACTTTTCTCTCTGTATGAGCTGTTTCATCATATGCTAATTAACACCCTGATAGTTCAAAATCAGGCTGCGTGCTTCCAGTTCAAGCAGTGGACTGAGGCCAGGAATTTATCAACCTTCCACCCCAAAATCTGATTGAAATTTTAAAAATATTAATAGCAGCAGCTAAAATAACAGTAGCTAATTTCTACTGAGCACCTGTTATGTGCCAGGCACTCTTCTGCATGTATATCATTTAATCCTCAGCAATTCCCATTTTACAGATGAACAAATGGAGGCACCAAAAAGTTAAGAAACTTGTGTCAAGTCACAAAATCAGCATTTGCTAAAGCCAAGATTTTAATTAAGAGCCCATAAAGGAGGCCCCAAAGCTACATTGCCAATAAAGAGAAGATGATGAGTAAGGAGGAAGAGGAGAAAGAGAAAAAAAATCAATAAACGTGATGAAACTAAGAAATGGTTCTTTCCAGTAGACCAAAATTTTTGAAAAATTTCTGGAAGACAGAAAACAGATTGATGGAAGGAGTATAATCATAAGAACAGTGGCAGACGATAGGACGATCATCATCAGGATATTTAAGAAATGTCTATAATACAGCTACACTAAAGAGCCATTCTCTCTCCCGAAAAACACAGTGAAGCTGCAGAATTTCTCCTCACTCTAAAGCGGGCTACTCTATCAGTCAGGGTCCCACCCGGGGAAACAGAAAGTATTTACACCAGAGGTAATTTAATGCAAGGAACCAATCACACAGGGGATGGTGGTGCTAAGAAGCCACACAGGGGATAGAGGGCAAAAGCAGGAAGCAGGGTGGACATGGTGCTCCTGAAGGCAAAAGGTCAGGTCACTCAACAGAGGCTTGGAGGCAGCCTGTCCAGGGAAAGCATAAAAATCTTCTGGAAGCACTGCCTAAGAAAAACAGGCAGAAAGGAGGGGGAGGGGGGAAAAGCCTTTTCATTGTCCTCCTCCATGTCCTAACCTGCCGCCTCTGTGTCCTGTTGGACAAATCCAGAACCATCTTGGATGATACCTAAGAAACATAATCTGCCACAGTCAGCTTTCCTGTGATACAGAACAGAGCAAGGGCAAGGAATCATTTGAGCACACAAGCTCCAGACCAGCATGGATATTTCTAAATAAAATGAAAGACTACCCTGGCAAGCTGTCCCAGCAGGGGTGTGAGGGCCAGAGATAAACACAACAGAGCCTGATATAACCCTGGACTCCTAACTTCATCAGTCATGGGGGCCTGAGCTCACCTGTCTATTTATTTCCCACATACTCTAAAGGGAAGCCCTTAGTTAGCCTCCCTGTTCCAGGGAGAGGCCTTCTGTATAAATTGGCCTGCAAAACTGCTGAAGAATCACAATATTAGGTGCCTAGAATTATACTAGTCCTTCATTCATAAATATGGAAGGACAACCTAGAGTCAACAAGCATCTGGGAAAAATGAACAATATGAAAGAGAAGAATCATGAGAAATAAACACAACCCCTAATCTTGGAGGGAACAATGACAGGCAGAAGAGAAATTTAAAATAATTCTAAATTACTGTCAGAGAAATTAGATAACACCTGCATCCATAAAACTAGAATACACTGCTATAAAAAAGAAGCAATCAAAGAAAAAGAAAATGCTCTTAGAAAGTAGGTCATAAAGTTATTAATAAAAATTTTAGACAGGCTGAATCACAGAATGAACATTACTGAAGAAAGAGTTTGTGACATGGAAGTTAAGGCAGAATAAATCCCCTAGGACAAAAACAAAAACGCAGAAATTGAAAATATAAGAAAAAAGTTAACTCCAGATAGACAAAATGGGGTTCAAAAAACTAAGAAAATAATAATTGAAGAAAGTAGAAGAAAACTGTCCTGTTACGGCAAGCTTCACCACTCAAAACCGGTCTTTGGTAATTTCAAAGTCAAGGAAACAGAGGAAAGATTGGTTCCCCAAACTTGGCTGGTGTCTTTAGGCTGACAGACCTTTTGTTACTTATTCTACACCTTTGTTGTAGAGGACCAGGGACCCAATGACAAGGCTGCTGGGGGTTCCTGGCTCTCTAATGTCATGTCTAACTGCAGGTGATTTTATCAACTTAAGTAATTCCTCTCATACTACAAAAACCTGACCAGTACATATTAAAAAGCACTTTCTTACATAGGAAATACATATTCATTGTATAAAATATAAAAAGTAGAGAGCAGAAATTAAAAATTACCCATAATTCAAATTACCCAGGAATATTTACTGCTACCATTTTTATGTGGTATTTTTCCCATAAAAATAAAATTACATTTTTCATGAATGTATCACTAACATCCTTCCATGTCAATACGCATGCTTGTATGTCATCAGTTTTTAGTACTGTGGTTTATTATATGGATATATCAAAGTTAATATCGGCAGAATCCTATGGTTGGATATTTTGGATATTTTCAATAGAACGAAAGCATTTTGTGAAAGCAATATCTTAATTGACTATTAAGACTCTAATAAATATCTTTTTGATTGTATCATTAAACCTTTTTTCAAATAAAAACTTTCTTTCCATTATAAAGCAACAGTAATATATTTTGAAATGATACTACTTTTTATCTTCTAAAAGTCAAAATAATGCCTGTTCATGATAGAAAATTTAGAAAATGCAGAAAAATTTCTTGAAAACAATTAAAAACATCCTAATCTCATCACAAAAAAATTCACCACTGTTAATATATTATTAAGTATTCAATTCTATCTGAAGAATTAAATTACACTCTACCTTTGGGATTAAGGGAATTTATTAACATATACTTTGTTGTTTTTCACGTTGTCCTATTTCTTGTATCCCTTCTTTGTTTTACTAAATTATACCCTCAAGCAATGATTTGAGGAAAGGACTATGTAGATAAATTTCCTGAGTCCATGTTTTCCAAAACTGTTTTTTATGTTGCCCTCACATCTAGTATATTAAGAGCAAAAGCCTATGTTTATAATAATTTTCCTTAAAATAGATGAGACTTAAGCTATATTTGGAACAATTTAAAAAACATTAACCAAGAAAAGCAAGAATAAAAGTGTTCTGAAAGTAAAAATACTAAGTGGTTGATTGCAAACAGCATTTGAGAACTAAAAAAGATCCATTTACATCAAAAAAAAAAAAAATCCTAAAATGGAGTGGCAGAAGATAAGGTCAAAAGATACGTAGAATATGAACATCTTGAGACACAGGTAAAGATTTTTGCCAATTTATTAGAAATTCTTGGGAGGTATAAAAGATGTGAAGTGAGAAGGACTTTCAGATCCCAGTAGCATAATGCCCAGCATTTGTAAGAACTTAATATTTGTTGAATGAATGGAGAAAGTTTGACATTAACCAAATCATTAGGTTAAAAGGATCCACACTAGAGAAAATGGTAATGAAAACAAATGAGATATTCATTAATCATGTGTTAGTTTCAGGCAGGACGTACTAAAAGGCAACAGTCACTATTTGCCCAAGTATCTGAATTTTCCTACAGCAATGATGGATGTGAAATAGTTTACTCATTCTATCACCTAGAACAGTGTCAGAGAATTGTAAAATAGCTTGTTTTTAGCTGGGAATGTCCTAAGACATTTGTCTTCTGAGTAGCATGTTCTAACTTTAAATGTCTCTTTCCTAGAAGCAAAAATTTTTTTATCAGGGTACTAAAAGGCCTATAATAAAGTCCTTTAGTTATATTAAAAATCAAGATTCCTGTCTTTTGCCTTTTGTCTATCTCTGCTTCATTCTCCCATGTGGCCTTGAGAAATTCAGTCAATTGGGATGTGTCCTAAAGCTAACTTCCTAAAGTAGTGCCCAACATAACACAAGCTCTCAATAAATATTTACAGGCCAAATATATTTACATAAGCAAATTACATAAGTACCTTAATTGCAGAGAAGTAGTTCCATCAAATAAATTAAGCCCTCGAGTTTCTATAACACTTCTTATTTCCTGGGGGCACTTTCATGTGTATTTTCTAATGAAATACAATGCATCGTGTACAGATATTTCAACTGTCGTTGATAAGAAAACCTAATTCAAACTGGCCAAACAATAATAAAATCCAAAGTTTCTAAAAATATTAAGATTTTCCAATGTTGACTACTCTGGAAACTTAATGATGTCATCAAGAATCCTGATTCTCTGCTCTGCTTTCCAGAATCAACTTCATCATAACTGCTTTTCTCAGAGGACCACTGCCAAAAATAGAACTAGAGTTACAGCCTTCCTCTTACACATTCAGTTGAAAAGAGTCTCTTCCTCAAAAGTTCTTTCAGAAAATGAAGGAAAAAGTTTCCCAGAAATCCATCTTGAGATACCTCATTGTCCCAAATCATATTACACGTCTATTCCTGAATCACTCACAGCCCAAGGAGCATGACTGCTCTGGTTTGTATTAACAAATCAGAGCTAACTGTGGACCTGCTGTGTATAGTGTGTGGGTGGGTGGGTGCGTGGGTGAGTATGTGTGTGGGGGGGGGGAGGTGTCTGTGTGGGTATGGGTATGTGGGTGTGGGTGTGTGTGTGTGTGTGTGTGTGTGTGTAGTGGAAGGGGGATGGAGGATACCGGAACAAAATCAGAACAATTTAGGCTAAAGGAAGGGAGGAATGGATGCCAGGGAGACATTTAACAACCATCCATAACAGTCATTTCCCTCCTAGCTAATATGAGAACTCTGAAACTGCATGCCATACTAGAAAATTTCATAGACTGATAGAACTTTAGAAGTAGAAGGACCAAACAAGTGCTTTAGATTAATCCTCTTTCACAAACGAGGAAAACTAAGCCTTAAGATCTCAAGAGGTTAAGGGACACCTGGGTGGCTCAGTCGGTTAAGTGGCTGCCTTCAACTCAGGTCATGATCCCAGGGTCCTGGGATCAAGTCCTGCATAAGGCTCCTTGCTCAGCGGGGAGTCTGCTTCTCCCTCTGCCTGCTCTGCCTGCTGTTCCTCCTGCTTGTGCTCTCTCTCTCTAACAAATAAAATCTTTAAAAAAAAAAAAAAAGATCTCAAAAGGTTAAATGCCTTACTCTAGGTTACCAGTTAAAACAGACTGATAATAATACTCAAATTATTTAATAGCCAAACATATGCCCTGTGACATTCTTCTTCAAAACTTAGAACAATGACATTCTAGATAAAATAGGAAGACTCAGCTGCTGACCTGTCAACAGACTGATGAAAATATCTACAGCAGTTAATGGGTAAAATTATAAATAACATCAATGATTAGAGTAGTAATTATTTTTAAACTAGGTAATTATTAATGGAAAATTTTATTGTCACTTGTTTATTATCAGTGTACCATAAAATTTAATTTTTAGGAAAAATTCCTAGGACTCCTCTACTGCAAAGAACTAGCCACATTCTAAGAAATGCTGTATCACTGGATCCCATCCAAATCAAGAATGAGAAGAATGGGCAGAATTTATAACTAGGAGAACTTAAATATGCATAAAGTAGGAAAAGTATTAAGCATTTTATTATTTCTTTTTAATATGAATGTAGTTGACACCCAATATTACGTTAGTTTCAGGTGTAAAACTTAGTGATTTGCCAAGTTTTTTAGTCTCTACGTCATTTACTTCTGCTCTGATCTTTATTATTTCCTTTCCTCTACTCACCTTGGGCTTTATTTGTTCTTTTTCTAGTTCCTTTATGTATAAATTTAGACTGAGTTTTTTCTTGCTTCTTGTGGTAGGTCAGTATTGCTGTATAATTCTCTCTTAGAACTGTTTGTGCTGTGTCCCAGAGATTTTGGACTGTTGTGTTTTCATTTTCATTTGTCTCCATGTATTTTTTTAAATTTCTTCTTTAATTGCTTAATTTCCCATTGGTTGTTTAGCATAAAGTTGCTTAGTCTCCCATGTTTGTGTTTTTTCCAGTTTGTGTGTGTGTGATTTATTTCTAGTTCATACCATTGTGGTCAAAAAAGATTCATGGTGGGATGTCTGGGTGGCTCAGTCGGTTAAACATCTGCCTTCAGCTCAGGTCATGATCCCAGAGTCCTGGGATCGAGTCCCACATTGGGCTCCTTGCTCAGTAGAAAGACTGCTTCTCCCTCTGCCTCTCCCTCTGCTCGCCCTCCCCTGCTTGTGCTCTTTCTCTCTGACAAACAAATAAATAAAATCTTAAAAAAAAAAAAGAGTCATGGTATGATTTCAATCCTCTCAAATTTATTGAGGCTTGTTTTATGGCCTAATATGTGATGATCTATTCTGGAGAATGTTCCATGTACACTTGAAAAGAAAGTTTATTTTGTTGTTTGGAGATGAAATGTCCTCTATATCTATATCTATATCTATATCTATATCTATATCTATATCTGTTAAGTCCATCTGGTTCATTATGTCATTCAAAGACATTGTTTCCTTATTGATTTTCTGTCTAGATGATCTATCTATTGATGTGAATGGAGTGTTATAATTTCCTACTATTATTATATTACCACCAATATCTCTTTTTATGTCTGTTAATATTTGCTTTATGTATTTAGGTGCTCCAGTGTTGGGTGCGTAGATATTTACAACTATTATATCCTCTTCTTGGATCGATCTCTCTAACATTATGTAATATGCTTTTTTGTCTCTGTTACAGTCTTTGTTTTAGAGTCTATTTTGTCTGATGTAAGTATTGCTACCTTGGTTTTTTCACTTCCATTTGCATGGTGAATGTTTTTCCATCCCTTCACTTTCAGTCTGTATGTCTTTAGGTCTGAGGTGAGTTTCTTGTAGGCAGCATACAGCTGGGTCTTGTTTTTAATACATTCTACCATTCTATGTCTTTTGACTGTAGCATTTAGGCCATTTACATTTAAAGTAATTATTCATAGGTATGTACTTATTACCATTTTTAAAATTTGGTTTTTGATTGTTTCTGTGGTTCTTTCTTGTTCCTTTCTTTTTCTCTTGCTCCCTTTCTTTGTGATCAATGAGTATCTGTAGTGTTTTGTTTGACTTTCTTTCTCTCTATTTTTTTGTGTATCTATCATAGGTTTTGGATTTGTGATTACTATGAGGTTTGTATATAACATCCTAAGTAAATAGTAGTCCATATGAATTTGATGATCATTTAAATTCAATCACATTCTTAAAAAAAGAAAAGAAAGAAAAAAACAGGTAAAGAAAAATCTTTTTTTCTTTTTCTTTTCTCCTTTCCCTTTTTTACTCCCTTTTCCACATCTTATGTATATGTTGTCATATTTTACATCATTTTATTCATATTTTTCTTATATCTAGTTATAGCCATTCATTTTCCACTTAAAGAAGTCCCTTTAACATTTCTTGTTTAGAGGTGATAAATCCTTTATCTTTTATTTTTCTGGGAAACTCTTTATTTCTCCTTCAAATCTGAATGATAACCTTGCTGGGTAGAGTATTCTTGATTGTAGGTTTTTCCATTTCAGCACTGTGAGTATATCACACTACTATTTTCTGGCTTGCAAAATTTCTGCTGAAAAATCAGTTGATATTCTTCCAGGTTTTCCCGTGTAAGTAACTTTTTGTTTCTCTCTTGTTACTTTTAGGATTCTTTATCTTTATCTTTTGACATTTTAATTATTATGTGCCATGGTGTGGACTTCCTTGGGTTCTTCTTGTTTGGAACTCTCAGTGCTTCTTTGACTTGGATATCAATTTCCCTCCTGAGGTTAGGGAAGTTTTCAATTAATATTTCTTTAAACAAGTTTTCTACACCTTTCTCTCTCTCTCCTTTTCTGGGACCCCTATAATGCAAATGTTTGCTCACTTGATATTGTCCAAGAGATCTCAATCTATCCTCATTTCTTCTCTTTTTGCTATTCAGCTTGTGTGTTTTCCATTACCATCTCTTCCAGACCACTGATACATTCTTCTGAATCCTCTAATCTGTTGATTCCTTCTAATTTGAAGGAATTTTTTAAATTTTTTTAAATTTTTTTAATTTTTTAATTTTTTTCTAATTCAGTTATTATATTCTTCAGCTCTGATTGGTTCTTTTTAATATTTTCTATTTCTTTATTGAATAGCACTGAGTTCCCCCATTCTCTTCTCCAGCCCAATGAGTATCTTACTTTGAATTTTTTATCAGGCATATTGCTTATCTCTATTTCATTTACTTCTTTTACTAAGGTTTTTTTCTTTTTTTTCTTTTGGAGCATATTCCTCTGTCTCCCTATTTTGCTTGACTTTCTGTGTTTATTTCTATGGTTTAGGCAAAATGAATACTTCTCCTAAAGCTGAAGGAGTAGTCTTCTGTATGGTGAACCCTATACAGACTCTGTGCGCTTGGTAACTTTTGCTGGCTGGCTGAAGCTATAGCTGTATATGCTAGTCACTCTTTTAAACCATGGCTTTTTATAGAGATAATAGAGGGGGGAAGTAATAATAATAATAATAATAATAATAATAATAATAACAAAATGAAAATAATAAAATAAGAAAAAAGGAGAAAAAGAAAAAATGCAAAAGAGTAAAAGAAAAAAGAGAACAAGAAAAAAACAAAAAGACAAAAATTTTTAAAAAGATAAATTTTTTAAAGTAAAATAAAATAAATCAGTAAACACACACACACACACACACACACACACACACGTGGCTATTTCTGTGCTCTAGGACCACAGGGCAGCTGGTGTCAGCTTGGGGACCCTGGGCACACTGAGGTCAAGAGCTCTGATGACCAGACTTGACTTTATGTCACCGAGACTACCTATTAGAGTATGGGGACCCTCCAATTATGGCGTCGGAACCTTCCCCTTATGCCAGCCAGGTCCTGCTCCACTCTGGGCTTTTAAGGTGGAGCGGGAAAGAGTGTTTCCACAGTTCCTCTGCCTTTTTGAACTGTGGCTTTTTTTTTTTCTGTGTCCAAGTGCAGCTAGGGCTGGTGTGGGCTTGTGGACCATAGGCTCACAGAAGTCACAGGCTCACTGAGACAACTGGACCCACCTGTTATGGCATCCAGATCCTGCTCCAGTCTAGGCTTTTAAGGTGGGATGGCAGTGCAAACTGTGTTGTTCTCCAGTCGTTTTGACCTGGAGAGCTTTCCCACAGCTCCTCCACTGCTTGGCAGAGTTCTAGTGCTGTCTCTTTTACATGCTAGTTAAGTCAAGAGTTTTTTTCTTTCCTGTGCCCAAGGACAGATGGATCTGTTCCTGTTCCCCCAGTGCAATTCCTCTCCACTGCCATTCACAGCATTGGGGGGGGGGGCGGTTCCCACTGTGAGCATGTCTCCATCTCTCTTGCTGTTCTCTTGCTATTCCCTCTGTCTTCGGTTGTTCAGTAGCTGTTCAGTCAGCCCTCAGTTCTTCTTCAGGAAGAATTGTTCTATTAATAGGTATAGTTTGGTTTGTTTCATGGAGGAGGTGAGTTGAGTCTTCATACATCACCATCTTGAACCGGCTTCCTTAAAGCATTTCATTGACCCCAAACATTCCATTTGAGATTATTTATATAGTCTCAATTTATATAGTTTTCCTATTTTCAAGACCATTCTAAAATTTTCTGTATTGTAAGAGCCATTAAAACTAATGTACGTTAAATATGAGTCATGAAATTATGTCAAAGAGGCTCTAACTTTTAAATGTATATATTTTTCCTAGTCACAAAATAGCAGAAGTGCAGAAATTACTTCCAAGTATAAAATAAAAAGTTTATTGTATAGGAAAAAAATTCATCTTTGTCTTAATTTTTTTTTCTATTTCTGACGGAACCATATGTTGCTTTCGAGAACTGTTAATACCTCTGTCACCAATGATAATTGCTAATGTGTTTCAACCTTTCATGAAGCATTAACAGGATTCTAAGAAATAATCATTAAAATATTCCAGAAACAAACATGTGAGATGAATAAAATTAGCCATTTCCAAAGAAGAAAGGACTAAGAACACTAACTATTGCTTTTAAGCCATTAAAACTTAGATTCAATTACATTTATTGTTATGGTTCCCAGCCAGTGAATTTTTTAATGCACAGCCTCGAATTAGGAAATATTTACAGGAAATATTTTATGTGACATGAAATCAGGCATAAAAATTAAGTCACCACGCAAGAGAGCACCAGTTTCCATTACTTTGGACATAGCTGTCAAATAATAACGTATATCCTGAGCCAAAAGACATTAACATCAATTTTCCCATTATTCATCTTCTGCTTGATATTTTTGTGATGAGATGCAAAAGCATTTAAAAGTACACATTAATCCTCTGATAAAATTCTAATAATGAAAAATTAAAGGTCAATCATTTAATGGTGCAAGTTAATCTATATATTTGAAGGAGAAAAGAAGAAAACATCAACTATAAATTTAAAATGTTTCAAGATAAATTAAGTGGTATTACAATTACATGATTATAATTATAAAATGTAATATAATCATAATTACATAATTATAATTTCAAGTTATTTTTGTATTCTAAGATAATCTTAGACATGTTTATGCTATTTTGAAACCATTTCCCCAATTGTTTCTGAGTTTCATAGTTCTTATATATTGATATTTCAACTTATTGCATTTTGATGATTATTTAGTAGTTATTACATGTAAGTTTCAAGCCTACAGCAGGATTCAGGCAAGGGAAATATCCATTTACAAGTATAATTCTTTTACTTTTTTAAAGATTTATTTATTTATTTTAGAGAACGAGAGAGAGGGCAAGCAGGGGAAGGGCAGAGGGAGAGAGAAAATCCTGAAGCAGACTCCCCACTGAGCATGGAGCCCAATGCGGGGTTCAATCCCGGGACCCCAAGATTATGACCTGACCCAAAATCAAGAGCTGACCACTTAACCAAATGAACCACCCAGGCACCCCTACAAGCATAATTCTTAATGTATATCTAAAACAATGTAAATATTTCCAGCTATACACACCTTGCTTTTGAAAGCATTTTGTGAATTAACATTCACATTTGTTCAATATTTGTTCAGCTTTGGCCAACAAAGGTGTTGTATTTGGTAACTCAAATATATTAAGAAAGTAATGTTTTCAAACTACTTTTCTCAAGGCTTAGCAATCACTTTACTACCTATAATTACATGCCTAAAAGCTCAGTTACTCTAAGAGTCCCCTCTACAAATCAGAGGAGCCTGAGAACAAAAATATACCAGCCTTTATTAATCAAAATTAAGACCTGAAATAGCTAAGTATCAACAAGAACAACAAAGAACCACAATATGGGCTTTAGAAAGGTAATGGGGGTAATATTTTTGAGATATCTTTTGGTGTATTTTGCCTTCTTAATTAGATGGTCTCTTGTAGCCTACTCCACTGTGGTATTACTGGTCCAGGAAAAGAGAAAGCAATTACCCCAGTACCTGGGAAGAAGCATATGATGCAATGGAAATAATGTTTGTCAAACCATCTCATTTTCCTCCTGTGCATACAAGAAAACTCCTATTCCCAGCTTCCACACACTTATCTCTAAGATGGAACCAGTAAAGAATACCAATTCTAGTCCTCACCATTGCATACCCATTAAACGCCCCTGAAATCTTTCACACACTGTCTTTAGTCTCCATATTGTTAGATATGAAAAATGTTGAGGTTGTAGAGGCACATGAGAGTTAGAGAGCTAATCACTTGACTTAACTCTTAGGGAAACACATACAGGAGATCTCCCTTCCTTTCCCTACTAACTCCCACTGGTCTTTGCATGAGTGAAAAACAAAATTTTATTGCGTTAAACCTCTGGGATTCATTATACTAATACATATTGTATAAAAAGTTCCCCCTTAACAGGAAACCCACAAGTTCTACGAATGAAGAGGAGAGAGAGAGAGAGAATGAGAGAGAGAGAGAAGCCCCTCAGGAGGCAACTATGAGGGGTGCCTGGGTGGCTCAGTCAGTTAAGCGTCTGCTTTTGGCTCAGGTCATGATCCCAGGGTCCTAGGATCGAGCCCCACATTGGGCTCTCTGCTCAGCGAGGAGCCTGCTTCTCCCTCTCTCTCTCTGCCTGCCACTGCCTACTTGTGATCTCTTGCTCTCTGTGTCAAATAAATAAATAAAATCTTTAAAAAACAAAAAGAGCCAACTATGAGGGACCAAGACCCCAATATTAAGAATTTAAAAATAGATCCTGATAAAAGGAAGAAAGGTGATAAAACACCCAGTTGGTTGCCTCCCAAGGTGGGAGAGGTGGTACTTTCCAAGAGCTCATTTCCAACTACAGGACTAACAAATAGATAGTACTCCCTTCAAGGGAACCTCTTCCCAATCACTGCAAAATGCAAATTAAGTTTATGACCTTGTCCTTGGTCTCATTCACATCCCTGTCCTTTGCCCCTTTGCTTCCCACTCCACATCAAGACATAAGAGCACCGTAGTCCAACATCACTATATATCTCAAAATCTGGGTTATTGCATCACAAGTCAAGTTCCAGGAAAAGCCTAGCCTTCTTGGACTATTCACATAGCTCTTTTATAGTCAACTGGTCAAAGAAAAACAAGCATAACTCTGCAAAAAGCCTTGTTTTATAAATATTTTTCCTCAATATTCATTGTGTAAGAATCATAATTCACAAAAACATAGATATGATAAAAGGTAATCCCAATTTACAGTATCCAACGAAATTCAACTATGGCATGTGAATATCTGCATTTAGACTATTTCTATAAAGGGCTTTCCCAAGTACCATGACTGGATACTTGTTTTATTTATTTATTTATTTATTTATTTATTTATTTATTGGATACTTGCTTTAAATATACATAAACTTAAAAAAACAAATTAAGCATTTCTCTTTTTTGTACCTCAGGAAAAATGGTCTGTCCCAAAGGTAAATTAAAATTTCCTCCTCAAATCTATCTACTTGACAAGTAGAGAACACTGCACCAAATAAATGCAGACTATTTTAAGTGTATACAGAATATTTATCAAAATTATTCATACCTTAGTGCATAAAATAAGCGTTAACAAATTTTCACAAACTGATATCATACAGAAGTTTTCTGACCATAAAGGAATTAAATTAGAAATCAATTAAAAAAAAAGAAAATCCTCTTATGTTTGGAAACTAAGTTCTTGGACTAGAAGACTCAAGATTTTTAAAAACGTGAGTTCTTCCCAAATTAGTTTTTAGATCCAATGCAGTACAAATTAAATTCTAGCAGAACTTTTGTGTATCAATCTGATTCTCAAATGCATATATATATATATATATATATATATATATATATATATATTAGTTACATGTTAAATGTTAACTTGGAATGATTTGATATATATATTAGTTACATGTTAAATGTTAACTTGGAATGATTTGAACAAGCCAACAGTGGAAAAGAAATAAAACCTAGAATATGTTAGGGTACTGGTAAATGAAATTACAAACGTACATAGTAGACCTTGGCCCTGGCTGATTAGCCCCCAAACACTTTTCTATATTAATCTGCTGAGATAGAAATGAATGTGACACTCTCTACACCGGCAAACTCATATATTACAAAGTCCATTGACTGACTTGGATTATTTCAATGCATTTCTCTTTCACTTAAGGAAGCAGTCATGAAGGAAAATGTGTGTATGTAACAAAACAATGAAGAACAGCTGAGCATGTAGATAAGGGATTAAACCAATGCAAAATGAAAACACAGTGCTTTTACAGTTCTATTATTATATAAAATGTCCCCACTAATGAAAAAGGAACATGAAAAAAAATGACAAGACTATGGGAATTACTGAAAACAAAACAATTCAAAAATGAACATTTAAGGCGTTTGCTTTTAAATAATACTAATTCATTCTTGGTATACAATAACACATGAAATAAAATTTAATTACCCCACTGCAAAAATAAACAAGTTCAGACAGTCATTCTTTATCTGCAGACCCAGTCAGAAGCATTTGGTCTCAGTCCAGAGTTTAATACTTCCAGTACTCTTCAAGTGAGGGTATACAGGCCAAATACTCACTCTGTTTTCAGGATTTTGGTGTTAAGTCAGGCAAGGCATAAATCCCTGGGGCAGTCAATGTAAGTGGTGAAAGAATCAAAACAGAACTTGAATTCCTTCAAGCTGATTTACCCCACAGAAACACTTAGGGTAGAAGGAAGAAATACATTACATGGTATTTAACTTTGGTTTATTTTTGGCATTTCAGGTTTTTGTTTTTCCCTGTATTTACGTATATATGTATATATGTATACACGTATAAGGTGTAGAAAGAAAGTTCAGCCTGCTAAGAACTGGTATCCCACTTTCGTATTTTTGGTTCATTTCTCTTGGTTGTTTATGTGTTTGGTCAAAATCTAATCAAGTAATAAGTTACTTCCTGGTTCCCATATTTAGAAGAAAGAGGATGAATCGATGCAATTTAGAGTAGACTAAGTTTGGGGCTAATTTCTTAAATGATTCTGGCACTCTGAAATTGCTAAATCTATCTTCAGTGTTACTCTGCATTTCTGAAATTATATGTTATTACATTAAGACTTTGCTTCAAAGGTCTTATTGATATATTTGGGTTGATTGTGGCATAAAATGTACACGTGTCCATATAGTACTTGACATTTAAATTATTTTTCTCTTTAAACCTCCTTAAACCTAAACCTGTGGTCAATGTTCACACTCAGCTGTTCCCAGGAAGCCTGGTGAATGCAATGCCTCTTTGATGTTTTTCTTTCCTTGCTTTATGTCATATATAACTAGTTTTACTAGAACATCTTGAGCAGGAAATGTACTGTCAGGACACCATTAAAAAGGTGGTGCTGTTGACGGGATATAAATAGGGAGGGAGATGAGAAGGAAGAATCAAGTAGTTAGGGAGATGAGAGGGAAATGTCGATGACCGTTAAAATTTAAGTGACAATATGAGAAAACTTAGCTACAATTGCTCCAACCCTGATACTCTAACGCAAGTGCCTGGCACATAGTAGGCATACAATAATATAATGTGAATTATTACCATAATTAATAATCCTCAGAACAAAACATGGTGGAAAGACCAAGATCAAAAGCTAACTCAACCAGTTACTATATGTATGACTTTGGGCAGCTTCCTTGATCTTCTGAGCCCCTGTTTTTCATCAACAAAAGAATGAAAATCACATCCACCAAAAACTTTCATTGTAAAAGTCAGAAGAAACAATTTATGTCAAGCTTCCGGTAAATATCAAGAACTAGTAGACAATCCATAAATGATCAACTCTTATTGCTTTCTCAAAGAAAACACTGAAGTCAAAATACACTTTCAAAGAGGAAAAAAGTCATTGAAAGTTGTGCTTATTTAAATATAACTTGTTAAATGTTTCCTGCTAAACAGGTTTCATAACCATTTCCTGTTTTAAAAATGGCTTTCCAGTGGCATGAAACAAAAAGTAATGACTATGCCTGCCAATTTTCACATCTGGACATCATGGAATGTTAGATGGTCCTTATATTGGTAATTGTTTTCTCTGTGGTTCAGTGAAATTACCCTATCAGTTATTGTTTATTTGAAATACAGGAAATTATGTGGGCAATAATAGTGTTACTTATGCTATTTAAAAATATGATGGTTTATATATCTTAAAAGACTAGTATATAACTTGGCATCTTTTATAAACTTAAAACGGATGTAACTAGTCCCTTTTTAGCACCTAAGTAATTTTTTTTTCCTACATCATATGGCTACATCCACCAGATTTGGCAGAAATCAGTCCAGTTCTGGTCATTATTGAGTATGGCACCTTCAAAATTACACATGGACCCTGGGAGTTTATGTGGCTCCAAAAGACCAGGAAATGTGCCTGAAATTCAGTGGTCATCACCTTTACTACAATTTCATTTATTATTGTTACATTTTGGTCCTTCACTGTATCTCCAGACAGGCCAGAGAGGTGCCTTTGATAGCTATCCATAACCATAGAGGCATCTCATACACTGCTCCCCATATTTCTCCTAATAAATACACACATCTACTCCCTCCATTTAGAAAACACATCCTAAATATCTCTTAGAAATTCACAAAACCCAAACCCTCCACTCTCCCATCCTTTCCCCAAATGGCCTACATGGGGCTTGTTTATTGCCTTTGAAACACAAAATAGCTTTCATTTCCCTTGGGACAAGAGATCCCAGAACAAACTGGCAAGACTATTTTCTGAAGGTGCTGTGTTGGGTAACGTCAGGGACAGAGAGAAGAAAATTACTACATTCATTCAACGTCTCATAGAACCAAGAACAAAGCTGAAGTTAAAATCTCAGTAGCACATCCTTCTAATAAATTATACAGGAGATGAAAAAGAAGTCTTGAATAACTGGAAGAGAATAGAACAGGGCTCACAGTTAGACAGACTGGGGTTTAAGATCTCTAAGTCCACATGACCCAGCAATCCCACTCCTAGGTATACACCCAAGAGAAATGAAAACATTTGTCCACACAAAAAC
This sequence comes from Ursus arctos, assembly GCF_023065955.2. Lineage (NCBI taxonomy): Eukaryota > Metazoa > Chordata > Mammalia > Carnivora > Ursidae > Ursus > Ursus arctos. The sequence goes on along the minus strand of NW_026622875.1, from coordinate 15,553,773 downwards.
TATATTATTATTCATAGTATTATTATTATTCATAGCATTCTGACGATGGAAACAACCAAATTTCCATTCACTGATGAATGGTTAAACAAAATGTAGCATATCCATACAATGGAATATTATTGAGGGAAAAAAAAGGAAAGAAGTACTTATGCATACTACAACACTGATGAACTTTAAAAACATTATGCTAGGTAAAACAAGTCATTCAAAAAGACCTCATGTTGTATTATTCTATCTATATAAAATGTCCCAAATAGGCAAACTGATAGACATAGAAAGTAAATTAGTGGTTGCTTACAGCTGGCAGGGTGCAGGGCAGAGGCTGAGGGTGGGTGGTGATAGATGGTGGAGGAATGAGGCAGGACAACTAACAGACATGGGGTTTCTTTTGGGGATGATGAAAATGTTCTAAAATTAGATTGCAAGGATGGGGAAGTCATTGAAAGGGATTAATGTCATTATCTACTTCAAATCAGCACCTGGGTGGAACATTATTTAGCAAGCGACAGATATATACAAAAAAAATCACACCAGTAATATCTGAAATCAACAAAATTGTGGAACTCATTAGGATGGTTTATGACCAACTTGTATTACTAACCTATGTGTGTTACAAATTGCAATAAGTAGTTTAATTTACTTAGAAAATGAAAGAAGTATATGTGCTGATATATGTTGATTTATATATTAACAGGAGATATATCTCAATGTACTTGTATTTTTATAGGAATGTACTCTTTTAGAAAATATAAAAGATTGGGGTGCCTGAGTGGCTCAGTCATTAAGCATTTGCCGTCAGCTCAGGTCATGATCCCATGGTCCTGGGATGGAGCCCCACTTCTGGCTCCCTGCTCAGTGGGGAGTCTGCTTCTCCCTCTGCCCCCAGCCCTTGTTCTTTCTCTCTCTCTCTCTCTCAAATAAATAAATAAAATCTTTAAATATATATATATAAATATATGTACATAAAAATATATATAACATGTATATAAAAACACATATATAAAACATATATATATAACAATATATATAAAAAACACCTTAACAAGGTACAACTTCTACACATTTCCTGAATGTGTGAATATCTCCAAAAAATGTCCTGGAAGTGACTTCTACTGTATCAGCTTGGGTCACATGTCCATCATTGAACCAATCACTCTGCCCTAAAGGATGGCTTATGCTGATTGGTCAGGCCTCAGTCATTTGACCATTCTAGAGCTAATGGATGAGGTCACTTCACCAGGACCAAAGAGAGACTGAGATAATAGCAAAGGCATTTTTTTCCAAAGTAATATCAGAAGAGAAAATGGTTGCCAAGCAATAAGAACAACAGAAGCCAAATATAACTAGAAAAAAAAATTGCCTTTATTTATGTTGCAAGGGATGAGTATTTATCAGGCAATAAGCTCCTGTAATTGGTTTGGTTGTGACTACAGATGTCCTTAATGTGTAAAATTGGAACCCATCTATACTTCTGCACATCACTATAAAATTCTTATAATTTACTAAATAAAGGAATACAATTTACAAACTGGAAGGACTTCAAGTTCATTTGTTCCAAATCCTATGTCTTATAAATAAAAAAGCTAAAGTACAGAGAGACTGACTCATCAAAGTCACATACATCATGGCATGATAGAGACTAAATCCAGCTTCCTCCATGCCTCCAAGTGAGTTAAATGGCATTTAGCATGAACTCAAATGACTGTAATACAATGATGAAAACAGCAAGTGCCATTAGAAAGGTACAAATAGAGTGTTCTGAGAATTCAAATATAGTAATCATCTTTGGGAAGGAGGCAGACCATGCATTTCATCTAGATAGCTCAAGCTTACCCCTTTGGATGCTCAAACCTATTTTTTATATCATTTTATGTAAATTTTTGAAAACTATATTAAATTCTTCTCTGCCTTTTTAAAATAGCAACTGCTGAACATAAATTGGCCTTTTTGATAACTGTGCCATCATTATGAATCGTTATCACTGTGTAATTCTGTAAAACACACAGAATTCTGTGTTTGTGTTCTTAATTTTTTGCTTCCCCCTTCCTTACCTAATAAATGTCATTTCATTACTGCCAGTTTTTTTGCTTCTAACATTCCCTTGCCCCTTTCTAATTTGTTACTTCTAATCTACTTTGAGCTGGGAAACCAGAAAACCCACAATTATTATGACCTCAGGGAAGTAAGAATAAATAATCTTTAAGTGACAGCACATAAGCCTTTAAGAAGGAAAGTCCATGGCTTTAGTCTGGGGACATGGTCTATTTTGGGTACACAAGGACCTTTTTTGCTTACTTCTAAGTTTGCATTACAGGGAACAGAGGGTGCTGGGAGTCTGACCTCTAGCCAAGTAGGACATTACTGTGCATGAATTGTGTAAAGATCTACTAACTAGGGGTCTCACCAAGGATGCCACATTGCTGTGCTGACAGATGAGTGTAGCTATTGTGGCAACTGGCTCAGGCAGAAACACCTTCCAGACACATTCCAGGAAAGCTCCTAGAATACTGGCCATGGTGTGAGCTTATTTAACTGTGAGCCTAGAGTTGTCTTTTTTTTTTTTTTAAAGATTTTATTTATTTATTTATTTATTTATTTGTCAGAGAGAGAGCACAAGCAGGGGGTGCGGCAGGCAGAGGAAAAAGCAGGCTCCCCGCTGAGCAAGGGGTCAGATGGGATGCAGGACTCGATCCCAGGACCCTGGGATCATGACCTGAGCCGAAGGCATAAGCTTAATCCACTGAGCTACCCAGGCATCCCTCTAGAGTTGTTTTATATCCCAATTTCTACTGGCAAGAACATAACCCTCCATCCATTCCCCTAAAGTGCTAAATCACTCTGACAGTTTCTGAGGTTAAAAACAGAAGTCTCCTCCCCACCACAAGGGTCATTCAAAATGCCTGCAAGCCAATAACACTGTTGTAAGCCCACTGAAATTCAAACCAGGGCAAAATTCCAGCTCATCTTACCCAAAAATATAAATTTCTGTTTGAACTCAATATTTCTAGACTTTATGAAATAATAGGATCACAGCAAAAACTGTAATTCACATTTCACTGGCTCTGGATTTGACGGAAAATTCAAAACCTTCAGCGCCCTACAAAATCCCCATCAAATATTTGTGGTGATTCCCAAGGTGATTCCCACACCAGCAGTGATACTGTTCTTCCATCTTTCCCCAGGAACCAAACTTGCCAACTGATATTCTCACTGTTCAAGGAAGTATCCCTCAAGGGCTCACAATGTGTCTGTTCCTCTTCCTGCTTCCTGATATCTAGAGGCATCTCTAAAGCTGTGCTATTTGTGTCCCACTGATTTGCAAAGCTTTCAGGTCAAAAGTCTCTCTTGTAGATGCTTTAATCTGCACGGGCCTCACCCATGAGTCAGGGGTACGGATGCTTAAGTCAGAAGATAAAGCTGAGGGTCAGTTACTGTGTTCTACTCAAAAAGACTTTCTCACTCACTCAGTGTCTTTGTCCAGGTGCCTTTTTCTTCAAGGTTAAGTGCTTTCCAAGGAGAATCCTCAGCCCCCATGCAAAAGGCCTCTGGTGAACCTGTCTAATCAATTTGTAATATAGTCCCAAAAATGTCTCAGAATTTAGCTCTGGAGGTTGGAAGGGGAGTATGTATGTGAATTAAAACTCTGGCAATTGATCATCTTTTCCCCTCTTTCACCCTTATTGTAATTGATCTTCATCCACTTGTGGTACCTAAATTTTAACTTTAAATGTCATCCTCTCCATCTGTGTCAAATAAATCAATGATTATTGCATGCAATCAGCTTGACTTTAGAGAATTCCTTGATGAACTGATTCATAAAGGGAATAATTACTTTATTACAGGATTTTTCACCCCTACTTTATTTGTTTCCTGCTCAACTATTCTCATGATCCATTTTCTAAAAATGGCAGCCTCACGTATATGGTCTCCACTGCTGCTCTGAATCCTGAGTGGCAAAAATAGGTATATAAATGAGTAAAAGAAATATGGATACTCTGGGGAAATGTGTAAAAGTTGCACACTGTAAATGTTTCATATTTTCTAGAACAGTACATTCCTATCAAAAAGATAAGTTCATTCAGATATAGTCCTCATTGCTTTTCATGCTTTTGAAGCAGATACTATCATTTTCCCTGTTCTGGTTATGAGATACGACATCCTTCCAGAAAAACACAGAGTCTAGATAAATAAAACAGCTCTGTTGCACGGTTGGATACCAAGACAGCTCAGGTACTGAAATTCCTTCTTAACAAAGTCATAGGCATCTCAGAATTCTGGAGACTGGACAGCCGAATAGCAGAGGAGATTAAGGAAGTGTAAAAAAACAAAACAAAAACAACAACAACAACAACAACAAATTCTCTCAATGTGGCTATGTGGCAAAGCCCCAGAGGCTTGTCAGCCCAGTCCACAGTCTTCTAGAGACTACAGAGCTCTGTCCATTGTACCATTGAGGTCCCTGCCACCCTGAGGCAAGTGCTCCCTAGGCATTCCTGGAGGATGCCTGAGTAAGCACTGCACATGCACTTGCATGGGGCTTAAGTGTCCTCTCGTGTACACACAGGTGCACACGCACATAGTATTTGACCATTTAAAAGACAATCTCACACACGTGATTCTAGGTGAGCATGCTTCACTTGAAAAAACAGACATTAGCCTTTTCTCACTCTACTTCTTCTTTTCTTTCTCCACCTTCTTTTCCACTTTCTCCTTCTCCCTCTACTTTCTCCCTCCCTGTTTCCCCTTCAGGCATACCTCTTCCTCCCCTTTCTTCCATATTGTCCATCACCATCTCCCACTTTAGCTTCCAAAGGGGCTGTAGCGATAATATGCTAAATATGTGGGAATACTTCTCTGGGCTTCTTACATTCATTTCGTGTCTAATAACAAAGGTTCTCAAAACCAAGGATGATGTTGGAACACAGTCCTCCATTGAACAGCACAATTATTTCCTTGGTCAAAAGGCAGAGCCTAGAGGAGAAATTAGGTGTCCCAGGTCTTTGAAGCTCCCTTACAGACACAAGCTTACCCTGCCTCCCTCGGGCTAAGCATCTCAAACTTTCCCCAGCCCTCAGACTATTGCCCTTCTCTGAGGATGGCTCCGAACCTCAGGAAGTCTACTCGTATCTTACAGTCCAAATTGTACCTGGTCCCAGAGTCACACTGTGATTTCACACATTTCCATTACTGTTTTATGCCTGTGTCAACACAACGTATTTTTCATCAGCCTCTTGCTGTTTTAATCGGCATTTGAAGGAAGAAAGAGATGTATAGAGGGCTCTGTTTGGAGAACAGGTAATTTAGTTTAGTGTTGCCAGGGGTCAGGGGAGCCTAAAATGTTCATTTGTCACTCCCTTAAACTACTAAGATTATTCTACAGAAATATCTAACCGAATGCTTGAAAAATCTGTTAAAAATGAATCTGAACATCTGAACTCTGTACCTCTTCTCACGTATATATAAAGAATGCAAATTTTTAAAAGAAAGGCCCTTTTGCTTCAGTTTTTTAGTCATTGAGCTGCATGTTCTTTTATAGATCATTCTTATTTCTCTTCTGAGAATTGGAAAATGGGAGACACTTTAAGGGATTTTTTTTTTCAATTAAAATGAGTTGCAGAAAACTAAGAAATGTAACACTTCATTAGCAGGCATTTAATTCCCTAGCTTTTTATTTTTAAGGAAATTAAAAAACCGTATGCTCTCTGGTACCATTTGTGTTTTTTCAATTGCAGTATACATTATAACCTAGAACAGGGAATTTTTTGATAAATATGAGGTATTAACAAAAGACTTCAACCAGAATTACTAACTGTGATTTCTGTCATTTAATGCCAATGAGTGTAAGTTGTTGTTTTTGCTTGAAGAAGCAAGAAGAATGATTAAAAAGCATATATTAGAAACTGCACACACTACTGAGGCAATGTTTTAGTGCACTGGCTTAAAATGGTGGATGTCAGACAGTTATTCAAATACCTTAAAAAGAAATGCTTATTTTTAATAAATATATTTTTAATGGTTATAATAATGCCCTCTATATTATAAAGGCTTACCCATTCAAGGAACATTTTCCTTTTAAATAGCATTTTTTAGAGACCATAATATGATGCAGTCAATTCAAATGCATTCAGAATGGCAGGAGATAGTTAACAATTTTTTTTTGATAAGCTGAGAGCTTTCATACATGTTATATACATATTCAAAATTCTTACAGAATTCAAGTCCAGTCAAAATATGTTTTGCACTGAAGCTACTCAGGAACAAAATTTAATTTTTCTAGGATTATGGTTCAAAAATCACTTGAAGGTCTGATAATCTATGGTTTATTGCCATGTACAGCCATCCTCATTGTACACTACATGAATTTAAATTCTATTTATTGGGCATTTACAAAGTACAAACGGTTTGGATTCTGCATAAAGAAAAGTTTAACATAAATTCAAATTCTGCAACATGGCTTTGGGATGTCAAGTCACTGTTTCAACATTAAGCATTTAAAAAAACAGCCCCACAGCAGAATAGCGACTAAATGTCAAAGATTATGTTATCCTGGAATAAATTAATATTGCCACATTCTCTACTCTTTAAAAAGAACAATATAACCATCCTTTTTTTCCTTACTTCCCTTTCTGTCTTCTGGTCTTTAGATCCGACCAAAATTCTTGTATATTCTATCTGCGTTTTAATCCTTGAATGTGACATTAAGTATTAACAACTTTTCACGTGTAGCATTATATTCACTTATATATGCCCATTTAATCACTAAATATTAACCAGCATAACTCCTGATCGAAATAAGTCACTTACAGATGATTTCAAGAGCTTCCTGAGCTACTTCGTTGAGACCCCTTTCAAATGAGGCTTTCAAAATTACTTTTAATTTAAAAAAAAAAAAATCTAGAGCTTCTCTCCAGGTCACATTAGTCGCAGTTCAGCTTTTTTTTTCTTTTTTTTTCCCATTTCTTTTCATTTCTTTTCCTTCCTTTTTTTTTTAATTGCCAGATTTCCTAGCTTCTATTGACTCATTCATAGTCTTAAGACCACTACTAAAGATTTTAAAATACACATCCTAAAAACAGTCACAGGTCTTTTACTCAATGTTTCCTGCTTTTATTTCCTTTAAATAAAATATTTTCCATTTCACAAGTCTAAGCAAATATAATGAGCAATTTGTGACAAAAGGGTGACAATTTTAGAGATAGTATATGCATTTTACATGCCAACTACAAAAAAGATGGAAATTTCAGCTGAGCTCTTTATCTGCCACTTACCATTCTTAGAATAATGGCTGATAATGATAGAAATCACACTGGCTAATAGCACTATTAACATCTTCCATGTTAGCGTATACTCTTGCTATATATGAGTTCCTTTTGTAAATTTTTTAAGTTCTATCTAGATTTTCTATGCAAAAAAAAAAAAAAAGGAAACATGCCTTAAGCCACAAACATTCGCCAGTTTGTAAGCTGCCCTCCATCTTTAGTCTTCTTCCACTAAAACTGAAAGATTCTGATTTCATGTTCAGATCATAATTTTGCTTTTCACAATTCTTTGAAACTGATCTATGAAATCTCTTATGGATCTAGTAGGTCATTAAGTAGTACAATAATCATTAGATGTATTTATCTTTCTGAACCAATGTGAGGCCAAGAAACAGCATGACAGTGATGCATGTGTCTTTTCAGATGCTGCAATTTAACAGACTCTCAGCATTATTAGCCCAGTATTGACAGGAGTACGTGTGCATCTTTATTAAAGATACAAAACTATCATGAACAAAATGTCCTAAGCGAAATGTATTTTGTTTGTTTGTTGTGTTTTGTTTTGTTTTGATGACCTGAAATGGACACAATTAACTTACAGAAAGAATACTGACTGCAAAATTGAATCCACAATCAGTTATGTAGCTCTTTTCCCTGAGGAATCCTTGCACAATTTATTTTGGCCAGTTTCTGTTTCTTATGATGAATCACTGAGACTCTGCAGAAAACAAAACAAAAAAATGCCTAGGTCTTCTGAGCCAAGATAATTACAGCCAAAAAGAATGGATTCATTTCTTGGAGATAGGAAGTTAAAACACAGTCGTCATACGTTGACTAGAAAAGGATTTTGCTGCCTAAGAGATATGGCATAATTTCCTTTCTGCAGCGTAATTGTGGACACAAATAATCCATTTGCAGCAATGGTTCTCAACTTATTCTTTATAAACCAGCCTTAATTTAAATCAGCAGAATAAGTTCCAGCAGCACCTGTTATTGGGAGCTCAGAAAGTATTCTACTGTGGAGGAAATATTAGGAATATTGTTTAGGCAGCTAGGCAAGACCACAAAATTTATTTCATACTTTCCATCATTTCGTTATGTGTTTATCAAGTACGAATCAGGTACAATCGAAGAAACTGTGGATGCTAATATAACAGAAAAACTCAGAATTTGTACCAGAGACATATATTCAGGCTTTTCAGCAGTGTTCTATATGAACACGCCCCCCAAATCTACACAGATAATTCAACGGAAAACAAAATAATTCTTCAAAAGTACACAATCAAGTACATTGGTTTATCTTCTATTACTATAGAAATTGAACTAAGTTTGCTGGCATGACACCATGCAGCAGTGAGACAACTGAAGCTGCAGGCAGATTTTCAAGTACTGCTGGTCTTCTGGAGTTCGTGTTGTCTGGGTTATTAGAGCTCAAAAATTTCAAGCAAGCTGAAGCCCCAGGCTTCAGAAGAGTCAGGGTACAGTAGGGAGTGGGGGGAGGACTGCAGTTAAGGTTACCTCTCAAGGCAATCTCAGAGTTACAGAGTAGTTCAGTTTTATGCAATGGAGACATGCATTCCTGAAGGTCACCCCATAATTCAAAACTGGCATTATTCAAGATTATTTCTCCTAACGGAATAAATGGAAAGTATTGGGGATATATCCTGCCTGCATATATCTATAATCTCTAGAATGTAGTTTTGCTTAATGCTGCTTCTTTTTATTTTCTCAATATTATCACTGATACTTTGCAGAGTGCTCTCTCCTAAATTAGCCTGGCAATATTTGGCCTTCTTTGTGATGTTTTTTGACATCTAGCTTTAGCTCCAAAATTGCTAACTTTCAGGTGAGTTACCTAGCACTGGCTTTATCTCCACCACTTAGTGAATGTTCATGATATAGTTAGAGAAGAGTTTTTAAGATTTCAAAGTAAAATAATCATGGAGGTCAATAGAGGAGTAATAATATATTAACCCTTCCCCTAAGAAGTGCCAGTCCCTGTAAGACTGTGACACGGTTAGCTGTCATTTCTGTTTACCAGCTCTAGAAATAGACTAGTTTGCAAATTACCGGGCCTGTCAGTCATTCAAAGTATACAAGTCTTGATTTTGTTGCTTTTGTTTTTGTTTTTAATTTGGAACATGGGACAAACTCTCTTGATCTTGAGTTTCAGCATAAACGCAGAACATGCAAGCATAACCTAAGGTTCTCCTGAACTTTCTGGTTTTAAAAAATACTTGTAAGAAAAGTTACCACAGCAATGTCACTTAATTTCCAGTGTGATGTGGCAGTAAAATTGCATTAATATTTTAAGTCATAATATTTCAAATGATCATAACTCAAATTTGTATAAAACGCAATCAATTCCAGGGGTCCTCACAGAGCAAGAACCCTGATCTTCCCCACAGAATGGCCTGTGAAGTAGGGGTTACACATCAGACTTCACATTGAGGAAAGAGCTGATTCAAAAGGAGAAGGTAGAGGAAGTAATGGCAAAGGTCAAAGAGAAGAAAAAGGTCGGGGGCCCTGAAACCTGATCTGGCTCAGCAAGTGCGCTCATCCTGGCCTCTGCCCAAGGTGAGTTGGAGCTGAGGCCAAGATCTCACTCCTGCAAGTCCAGTGTACCTGGAAACCTGAGTCTGATGAGGAAGCAAATGGGAAGAGTGTGCATCAGAATGATAAACATATAAGTTCAGTGCTGTCAGGTATAGTCTTTAAGGATAAAGGTTTAAGAATTTCTTTATTCAGGACCAATCCAGTTTTGTCTGAAAGGACTGCAATGTTCAAATCAGTCTAATAAAAACACCGAAGAAAGGGTAAAAAATAACACAAGTTTGAAAATGTGATTTGTAAAAAAGAGATATCCCTAGAAAAGTGCAGAATTGTGACATACACTTTTTCTTTGAGCCTTGATTATGACTGGTGCTCTTTCATGTATCTTTTTCTGTTTTCAGTAAATCTTAGATTTTTATCCCTTTGGTATTACCCTGTTGTTTTTCTAAGCTTTATTATTTCCCTACTTTTAAAGTAAAAGAAAGTGCATGTGGCTTTCTATACATGATCCCAGCAACACTTTTAAAAATGCTTTCATAATTTCCTCTACTTAAATCTGATGTATTTATTAGTGCCTCTTGGAACTGTGCAGGGGGTTATTGCTCTGAAAACCTATGCAGGAACATTTATTGTGCTTTTCTACCAATACCCAGAGATTCTTTTCCTCTTAAATGTTTTGGAGCATATGGCTACTGACAGCACATTCCTTCTGAATTTAGTGTCTAGGATCATTACCTTATATCTCTATATATTGAATTACAGATACCATTTACTTACATATGCTCTTTCTAGTCAGCCAATTTCCTCAGTTTCATTGTGTCCTTTATGCTTAGCATCCCCCACCACCATTTTATGTCATTTGCACATTTTGTCATGTCAATTCAGGCTTCATTTTGCAAGTGATTGCTCTATGTATATATTTTAATTGTCTTTAATGCTTCTTCTGAAGTTCTACAAGATGCTTTTACAAAGCACAAATTAAAATTTTAACTAGCTGAAATTTTCACTGCTTTAATTCTTTTATTTTTTTCATCATAATAAAAAATACATCAAAGTGTCCTAAAAGGATCATCTTTAGGGTATGCGAATTTTTTTAACAACTTTTCATGATGAGGAACCTTTGTGGCAACTAAATTTATTTGTATTTTTGTCCAAGATACACCCGCCTTATATAGATTTTGACACTAGAAAAAGGGAGCAATCATTATATTTGGAACATGGCATTTATCTAATTATATTTGGAATCCCAAGAAAACAAATTACATAAATCAGTTGTAACTTTTCTGTATAGAATTTTCTTATAAAATTATTAGTATTCAATTATTCCCTCTACTTTAAAATGCCTCTAAATTATGTCATGACATTTTCCCATTAAAATCAAGTATAATTCCATAATGATATTGATTTCTGTGACTTTTATCATCCTGACATTCTAAATCAGGCCACAAAAACAAAATTACAGTTTTTCCAATTTCTAAATTCCTTTGTTCTCATGCCCTTATTTTATTCTGTGATTACATTTCTAAGTTACACAATTAAAAGGTAACACTGGGAGATCCTCATTAGACTGTGGACTCCTAGAGGGAAGAGACTCTATCTTATTTATCTTTGTAACTCTGGTACCCTTTTGGAAAATAACCCTGCTCCTAATATGAAACATATTTGTCAAACTGGTTTTTGAATGCATTAATTTTTGACTCCCAACAGTTTGAGTGCATTCTTAATTTCCTATTAAATTCTCTGCCATCTTCAGGTCCTTCTCATTCTGTTCTCCTGCTTCATTTTGTATCACCTTTTCCATTGTAGAATCAAATACATTTTGCTATCTTTAATTAAATTTTATTATACAATATAGCCTCAAAGCAGAAAAAATAGAAAATAAAAAATCAAACTGTCCCTGAATTCCTCACCCAGAGAGAGCCATGCTGATTTTAGTGAACATAATGCAAATCTTTTTCCCTCTCATACAAATGCAACAAATATATGTTATATGTATTTGCAAAACTTGGGACCATATTACATATGCTATTTTGCAACATCTGGACTATGTATGTCGATAAAGATACAACTATAGCATCATTTTTAGTAAACTGGCATTCTCTTCTACTACAGATTTTTTTATAATTTACTTTGCAGGGTTTTTTGTTTTGTTTCCAATTAATGTATTTATTAAAAGGTTGGATAGTGGCAGCCCATGACTTAAGGCCCACAATTACATTTGGTTTTTCCTGCACAAAAACTTAGAAAATGTCTTACAAAAAATAAGGATTTCCAGGTGATTTGGATAAATCAAAAGCTCTGGCAACCCTGATCCAGTACCCACCCATGGCAACCACCTGCTAGAGCTGCCTGCATGGTCTGCAGCACTCCTAATTTGCTACTACTCCCTACTGTCCTATACCCAGCCTACATTACTAATTTCAGTTACCCTTCATTTGGCTTAGTGCCTCTGATTTAACAATTTTCTGTTTGGAAGGACTTTTCATTAGTCTATTGCCCTATGATGAGTAACCATTTTTATACGTTTATCTTTGTACAGTCCTCTGATTTTTTCCTTAAGGTAAGTTTCCAGTCGTGGAATTGCTGGGCCAAAGAGTATCTTTAAGTCTTGATTCCTATCACCAAATTACTCCTCAGAAGGTTTTACAGTTGTACACGCCTAACATCAGATCCTGTGAGCATCCGTTACCACCCATTAGCCCTCATCTCTTCTGTCCACATGGGCTAGGATAGTCTACTTATGCTTTACTGATCTGGAAAGGATAAGCAAAGTGATTATTATAGCAAGGGTGAGACGGAAATGGGCTATCCCATACTTGCATAAATCAGTGTTTCTCTCACAGTTTGCCTGCACCTCCTATCAGATGATAGTTTCTAATATCACCAGCATTTTTCACAGAGCCAGAACAAACAATCCTAAAATTGGTATGGAATCATGAAAGACCCTGAATAGCCAAAGCAATCTTGAAAGAGAAAAGCAAAGCTGGATGCATCACAATGCCAGACTTCAAGGTGTATTACAAAGCTGTAATCATGAAGACATGTGGTACTGGCACAAAAACAGACATATAGATCAATGGAACAGAACAGAAAGCCAAGAAATGGACCAAAAACTCTATGGTCAACTAATCTTCAACAAAGTAGGAAAGAATATCTGTTGGAAAAAAGACGGTCTCTTAAACAAGGTGTTGGGAAAACTGGACAGCAACATGCAGAAGAATGAAACTGGACCACTTTCCATACCATACACAAAAAATAAATTCAAAATGGATGAAAGACCTAAATGTGAGACAGGAATCCTTAAAATCCTAGAAGAGAACACAAAAACCTCTTTCACATTGGCCATAGCAACTTCTTACTAGATATGTCTCCGGAGGCAAGGGAAACAAAAGCAAAAATGAACTATTGGGACTTCATCATGATAAAAAGCTTCTGCACAGCAAAGAAAACAATCAACAAAACTAAAAGGCAACCTACAGAATGGGAGAAGATATTTGCAAATGACATATCTGATAAGGAGTTAGTATCCCAAATCTATAAAGAACTTATCAAACTTAACACCCAAAAAACTAATAATCCAATTAAGAAATGGCCAGAAGAAATGAATAGATATTTTTCCAAAGAAGACATCCAGATGGCCAACAGACACATGAAAAAATGTTCAACATCACTCATTATAAGGGAAATACAAATCAAAACTACAATGAGATATTACCTCACACCAGTCAGAATGGCTAAAATTAACAACACAGGAAACAACAGGTGTTGGCAAGGATGTGGAGAAAGGGGAACCCTCTTACACCGTTGGTGGGAATGCAAACTGGTGCAGCCCCTCTGGAAAACAGTATGGAGGTTCCTGAAAACATTAAAAATAGAACTACCTTACAATCCAGCAATTACACTACTAGGTATTTACCTAAATGATACAGAAATACTGATTCAAAGTAACACATGCACCCTGATGTTTATAGTAGCATTATCAATAATAGCCAAATTACAGAAAGAGCCCAATGTCCATCAACTGATGAATGGTTAAAGAAGATGAGGCGCGCACACACACACACACACACACACACACACACACACACACAGGAGATGGAATATTGTTCAGCCATTAAAAAGTAATGAAATCTTGCCATTTGCAACAACATGGATGGCTAGAGAGGATAATGCCAAGTGAAATAAGCCAGTCAAAGAAAGACAGATACCATATGATTTTACTCACATGTGGAATTTAAGAAACAAAACAGATCGGGGCGCCTGGGTGGCACAGCGGTTAAGCGTCTGCCTTCGGCTCAGAGCGTGATCCCGGCATTATGGGATCGAGCCCCACATCAGGCTCCTCCGAAATGAGCCTGCTTCTTCCTCTCCCATTCCCCCTGCTTGTGTTCCCTCTCTCGCTGGCTGTCTCTATCTCTGTCGAATAAATAAATAAAATGTTTAAAAAAATAAAAAAATAAATAAAAAAAAAGAAACAAAACAGATCAACATGGGGGAGGGGAAGAGAAAAGCAAACTATAAAACAGACTCTTAACTGTAGAGAACAAACTGAGTGTTGCTAGAGGGAAGATGGACTAAATGTGGGGTGGGTTTTAAGGAGGGCACTTGTGATGAGCACTGGGTGTTGTACATAACTGATGAATCACTAAATTCTTTCTACACCTGAAACTAATTTATACTATATGTTAACTAAATGGAATTAAATAAAAACTTGAAACAAAAAAACAAACAAAAAAGATGATAGTTTCTAAAACATTGTTAGACATTGAACTTTCAGTCTATTCATTTTTATTATTAATAATAATAATAATAAACTACACTTTGCCACAAATTCCTTGGCTGCACTTCTATTCTGTTAACCTTCTCATGTAACTGAGGAAACTTAAGAAGGATAAGCTAAGAATATTTCACCTTTTAATCCTTTAACTTAAACCAGATGGTGGGTTTACTTTATGTGAAAAATCCAGTTTACATGTTATTGCCTTTTGAGGGAAGAGTTAGTAATTATATGAATCATGTCGATTTTTTCACATTCCAGGATACTAAAATAGTTCTGACAATGGGAGAGAAAACAATGAGGAAAAGTGATTGCAACCATTAGATTTTGACTTATTTTTGTACACATTGTGGGAAGCCCCACAGTTAAGCCCAGTCCTAGATAGTCATTTTTTGAGGGACTGAGAACTTGGAGATTTCTTTTGTGTTTCACTCCACACACACCCCTCCCATACTTAACCTTCTAGACTCACAGATGATATTCAATACACATTCATTAAATCCAATGAATTTCACAATTAAACTAATTAGTTCTATTAAAAGGAAAACTTTTCCTGCTATTTTACCCAAGTTTTCCTTAAAGACTTTTAGGCCCATATTTGCTCATGTGTCCAATCAATTCTAAGTCTCATTATTAAAGAAAAGACTTCCGTTTTCACATAAAAAAGAAAAATTGTGTGAGATAATGTTTTTAAGTTTAAAAAAAAACTTCAGTTGTTTAAGAGTATGAACTTGCAGGGGCTTACTGACTGGCTCAGTAAGAACATGTGACTCTTATCTGGGGGTTCTGAGTTCGAGCCCCACACTGGGTGTGAGATTACTTAAATAAATAAATAAACTTAAAAAAAGTTTTTTAAATAGTATGAACTTGCAATGACGACTAAATAAACCATAGAGATCTAATGCACAGTATAATAAACACAGACAATATTGTACTATAACTACATCATGCAATGAATATTGCTACTACAGTAATCATATTACAATATATAAATGTATCAGAGTACCATGTTATACATTTTAAATTTACAAAATGTTATATGTCAAATTTATTCAAGAATTTACAAATAAAATAAAAAGACTTTACAGTTCACAATATAATCACATAATTTCACCAGCTATATACATATACACCTATGTTTTTATATACATTTACACACACATATAACTATATGAGGCTATCACTTAAATCATAGTCACAGCTACAGTATATTCTTAGGTTTTGCAGACAGGGCTATTTTAAGAAATTGTCAGAATTAACAAGAACAGTTCAAAATATCACATATTTATATAAATTCCTAAAGACATGAAACTTTCCACTGGCAAAATATATCTTGGGAGAAATTACGTGTCTCCTTCTCCAATAAAGTCTTGGAAGCCATGGCAATTTCCAAACCTCAAGTGAGACCACTGAGGGTAGTCTCTTTTCTACCATAAGATATTGATGAAAGATACTCACATCAGCATACACTGCAGCATTATCACCAATGAAATTCTTTTCCCAAGAAAAAAGAGAAATAGAGATGGGCTAGGGTTATTTTATAAATCATATTTTGAATTGTGAATTTTTTCAGGTGACTAAACTGAAGGGTAGAAGATAGTAAGCCATTTGCCATTTAATCCATTTCATTTAAAGGATCACTAGCTGTATTTAATGACATCCAAAAAAAAAAAAAAAAAACTCTTCAGATGCTGAAATACTAGGCTGGGAAGGCAGGCAATGGAAGCAGGAAGGTTATTCTAGTTTTATTTCATTTTCTTGAAGGGCAAAGGCAGCTTCTCATTCATAATAAGAAACTGACCCCAAAGTGACAGAAGGTAAAAAACTATTCCAGGAGTGTAGAACCTGAGTTGACAATTGATATCTATCCACAATAGTAGCAAATTGTTTCCTTCTATAAAAATTCAAGATACGAGTCTCTGCCTTTTATGAAGCTAGGTACTGTGGTGGTGATTAATTCATCTAAATAATGTGAGAAAGTTTTATGTACCGAAGTATAAGTAGACCAGTTACTTGATTTTGTGCAAACAGTTCTTAGTGATTGCATAATGCACGCTTTCCAAAGGACCTAAGACTCACCAGGGACTTATTTCATTGAACATTTTCAACACCCAGTGTAAGTGGGCCTTTTTATTCAACAGTACTCAAGCGCGTTAGCATCGTCAAACTGTAGAAGAACATCAAGTTCTGAAACTTTCTCTTTATATTTTTTGTCTTAAATTTGCATGGGATTAGGATTTTTTTTTCTTTTTATTTCAGGTGCAAAAATACCCACATAGGGGTGCCTGGGGGGCACAGCAGTTAAGCGTCTGCCTTCGGCTCAGGGCGTGATCCCGGCGTTATGGGATCGAGCCCCACATGAGGCTCCTTCGCTGTGAGCCTGCTTCTTCCTCTCCCACTCCCCCTGCTTGTGTTCCCTCTCTCGCTGGCTGTCTCTATCTCTGTCGAATAAATAAATAAAATCTTTAAAAGAAAAATACCCACATAGATAGTATCTGTCAAAAAGCTGTCTTTAGTAATTAGGCAGCTATTGCACAGGTGGATGGTTTAGCTACAGTTGGTATGTAATGTTTTTTTAAACAATTCTTTCTTGGGATATAGTTGTCTCTGTTAAACGCTGTGTTTTCTATTGCCTTTTCTCCTCTCTAGACCCCCTGGATTCTAACTATGGAGATCTCTAGCTTACTCATGTGGAATCCATTTATTTTTATTGAGGTGGTAACTTAATTTCAGAGTCAGTAATTATTGGTGGGACACAGGAAAGAGTCATGACCTGCCAAAGAGTGTCATCTCAGAATCTTCTATAGTACTTTATCAAGCTGCATACTATAGACATCTATCACTGGAGATTTGGCCTTGCTTCCCCTGGCAGGTGGGAATGGGAGAAAACAGCACATTCTACAGGCTGAAAATCAGTGCCACAATGAGCTACTGTTGTCGACTATGAATATGTGGTTTCTCTTAGTTGTGTTGGTGTAGAAAAAGTTGAGGACTACTCTTCTAAATATTACCCACTCAGAAATATACCTCTCCTGCTCTTCAAGCAGCAGGCCTCATATAAAATAAGTGTGCAGAAAATGTTAAATGAGTGAATTAATTTATGGATAAAATGCAAGCTTTTCACATAAACTGAAAATTTTAACATTTGTATTTACAGTCTAAAATTCTTGAAACCATTGTGGGACAGGTGATTTCACAATAAACACAGCTTCTAAACAAAAAATCTGAGATCTCCACCAGTGAATTAGTAAAGTGAGTATATTAATTCTTTGATATCTCCAATGAGGATTCAATGTAATCAAAGGTTATAATCTTGTTCCCTCAATTACTAAATTGATCTTCCCTTCAGTGATCCACACTTGCTCTGAAAAAAAGCAAGGGGCTCCTGGAAGGGTGGAAAAGACAACTACCCTTCTACCATCTATGCTCACTCTACAAGCTACCATACCTCTTCAGTCCTAATTTAGACTTAATCAAACTGATCAGTGAGAAGTCAACGTGGCTAAAGGAACAAATAGTTCCTCATGGCTGAGATGGTTAGCTGTCCACCATACTTGGTGTTCCTCCCTTCTATAATATAAGCTGCTGTTGAAAAGTGGCTGCCCAGTTAAGGACTACATTTCCCAGCTCTCCTTGCATCTAGGTGGGGCCAAATGTGACTAGTTCTTGCCAATGGGATGTCCACAGAAGTGAAATGTGTCACTCTGGGCTAAAGCATTTGAAGATGTAGATGTACCTTCTCCTCACTGCCTCTTTCCACTTTTGCCAGCTGGACACAGAGACAAAGTCTTGAGGGCAAAACCACAAGATGGAAGGAGCCTGGACCCTTGAATAACTGTATGGGGATAGAAGAAAAGCATTTCCAATCAGGAATGCCCTCACTGCCCCATACATGAGTAAGATGTAAATCTGTGTTCTGTTAAGCACTGAAATTTGGAGATTCATTTATTAAAGCAGCAGGAACTATAATAATAAATACATTTCCCAAACTTTTGCACTTTATGCTTCAGCAATAACAATCTATGTACAATTTCCGAGATCAACCAGCAGTTTCATGCTCCCATGTGTTTATACATGCTGATGCTTCTGCTTATAACCCCTAATTTTCTCTGTTCTCTCTCCTGTCTGGCCTTTTGTCTTTGACCAACTTGAATTAATCCTTACAAACCCAGCTCCTAAGCTTCTGTGAAGAATTACTCTGCCAGTGGGCTCCGTTCCTGCCATGTACTTCCCTAGTTTGTACATAATTCCACTTTTGCACATGTCATAATATTTTAGGATTCTCCATCTATAAATATGTCAACCTTACAACATACACATTTGTCATGTTTCCATACTCTAAGGATCCTAGCAGAGGGGTGATACATAAGAGATTTATGACTCTATTAGGTCTTCCTATCTAATTAGGACTTTGTTTGTTTATATTAAATTAATCTGATCCATGGAGTACCAGAAACAGAATCTATTAACCACTGGAATATGAGGACAGCAATGAAGGAAAGGAATCCTGTTGTATGCTGCTAATTAGTCACTGAATGAGTAATAGCAATACAAGCTTACAAGTAAAAAAAACAAAGAGAACATGTGCACTTCTACAGATTTCTAAATTTGGCAGAGTTCAAGGGAAACACAAATCCTGACATGGGGCAAGGCCTGATTTTTTTTTAGATTAAAGCCAAGTGGTTCAACATAAGATGTTTATGGCATGCAGTGTTTGTATTTTCATATAAATGGATTTTATTTTAAAAGACATAATACCATTTTTGCTGACATTTTTGTGAGGATTAAATGAGATAATATGTGTAAAAGCACCTAGAACAGGGCCTAGAACAAAATGAATGTTCAATAAATGTTGGATAAATGTACTTTAGAATAACGTCAATGAGGGATGCCTGGGTGGCTCAATCAGTTAAGTGTCTGCCTTCAGCTCAGGTCATGATCCTAGGGTTCTGGGATGGAGTCCTGCATCCCATTGGACCACCTGCTCAGCAGGGAGCCTGCTTCTCCCTCTCCCTCAGCCTGCTGCTCCCCCTGCTTGTGCTCTCTCTTTCTGACAAATAAATAAATAAAATCTCAAAAAAAAAAAAGAATAATGCCAATGAGCAAAACAATAACTATTTTTTAAGCTAAATCCATGTGGTTTTTACATCCTAAGGGTTGACCTAGATTTTTCATTCTCTTAATCGGTTCTCAGTGCAGGGTTAGAAGATGATACATGGAAGGAGAATATGAGACACTGTGGATAGCCATAAGGCATGAGGAGGTGAGGACGCATATTGAGAAACTTTTCTGTGCCCTTCATTTGGTACAAATATGAGACAGGTTGTTTTTCAATTTAGAAAGAGAACCTCTCATTGAATTTTTCTTTTTAAATTATATTTTATTCTAGTCACTAGTTTTACACTGGTCCCAATAAAATGTACATTATAAAAAATAAAAAACCTCATTTGATAAGCCTATTACCTTATGTTCATGGCTGCCAGCTTTATTCTATTGAATTCAAATTTGCCTGTGGCAGTGCTTCGTATCTAATTTGTGACTTTTATAAGGTGAACCTTGCATCATTTTCCTTTGCCTCTGCTTTCATTTATCTAAATGAAAACAGTTTCTCTTAATGCATAGGTTTGCTTGAGAAGCCATTAATACCACAGATGGGCCCTGAAATGCTCATAAAAAAAGCATCACAATAAATATTTATTGTTGTTTCACCCAGACACACAAACCCGGCATATCTTTAATATGGCTGGCTACTTGGTTTCCCTTTTAATAGAGCATGTTTACTTGATTTCATTTTCTCAAATAATTGCTCTTCCTCTGAGGGTTATTTGAGGGGAAGGGGTGGTTGAAAGAGTGGAATGAATTTTGAAATATGTGAGAGTGAGGCCAGTGGTACATTTAAATTGATTAGAAGGAGACTGAAATGAAATGAGAGGGTCAAGTGTTTTGTGCTTAAATGGATGAACTTGCATGGAATTTATCTAACTCAGAAAAATATCTGTGTTAAACACATCATTTCATAAACACAGCTTAGGGAAAAACAAACAGTTTTCCCGGCTTGCTACATTTCACAGAGAATAATACTCAAGGGGGAAAAACAAATCATGGCGAAGCTAGTGGTGTTTTCTTCAGCTTGCATATCCTTTATTGTTGGTGCCTCGTATATTTTTAAATCATACTTATATTCCAAAGGACTTCTACCATATTATAAGCAATATTTGCTTACCTTTGAGAAAATCCTTAGGAACTACTTGAAACAATCAATTTCATTAGACAATATGCAACAAATTGAAAAATTCCCCTCTTGTTGGCAGAACTCTGTGAAGCGCGCCTCACTAGACATACAGTCCCTGAGGGTCTGGAGCTCATGGTCTGACAGAAAAGGCCTCATGAATGTGCCCGGGATACTAAAGGGGGCAATCGGCCCAGTGTGCGTTTCAGGGGGCCTTTCTTGGATGATGTGGCAATAGAACGGGATTTAAAGAATGTGAGGATACGTAGGAAGCAGCGGGCAAAGAGGGAAGTGGCGAAGAGAATTCTGTCAGTAAAATATGAACCGAGTTTGCCAAGTGTGACACAGCAATATGTGCAAGGGAGATTACAACTATTTCTATGTCGCTAGAACATGTTTCCACTTCCTTTTCTTGATGGCATTTAAGGACACTGTTTCTAGGAATTATATCTTTTTCACTACTAGTTCTTTCGTTGGAGGTTTATGTAGTTAAACCATGTTTTTAAGTACAAATAATGTTGAAGATGGAAACATGGAAAACTCTTTCTAATGTCCGTTGTACAAAAGGAAATCAAAGGGCACCTGGGTGGCTCAGTCGTTTAAGCGTCTGCCTTCAGCTCAGGTCATGATCCCAGGGTCCCACATCAGGATCCCTGCTCTATGGGGAGCCTGCTTCTCCCTCTCCTGCTCCCCCTGCTTGTGCTTGCACTCTCTCTATCAAATAAATAAATAAAATTGTTTTTAAAAAAGGAAATCTCTACCTGTAATATTTGTATTTACTACATGAGCATACATATGACTCTGAGGCATCTGGTCAATTGTGAAGGCTGTGGGGGAAAAAAAGGAGCATCTTGAGAATACTAACATTTCCTTTTTTAAAAAAAAAGATCATCAAAACTAAGAAAACTTTTTTTTACTTAGAAGCGTTTTTACATGGCTTTTGGTAATTAAGGGACAGCTTGGGGTGAGTGAAGAATCCTTATTTAAAAGAATGACGACCTAAAAGAAAGTTATTTGAAGAGACTGTAAATAAAAGTAAATTTAATCTATTTAAGCTTAGATTTAAGAAATCCCTGGTGCATCATTTGAGCCAAATGAAAATTACCTTCTATAGATTTCTTTAGATATTTCCCTGGAAATAACATCTCCTGGGACCCAAAAGAGATATGACTAATATGGGGGAAGCATACCCCTACTACAAAGAAAATGTAGTTTGTATTTCCATGGGGTTTTCCATGCTGATAGTATAATATTTACTTGTTAAAAGAAGAGGTTCACTTCTTAGTTCCTCATTTTTAATCCATTCACAATTTCAAGAGTTACGTGCATTTGAATTTATTCCAATTCCTAGCAAGCGATTATATGTGGCTTTCTAATTAAAGCCTCCTAAATTGAAGGAGAAAATAATTTACATTTTGTCAGAGGAGTTGATCTGCAGAGGATTCTTGTTTTACAGGTGATTCTTGTTTTAATGCCAGCACCAGCATTAATCTTGCAAAAGCAGATTTTGAAAATCTTATTTCTCTGACCACATCAATGTTGGATGAGCTCGAAAATATTCAGAAAAGTCCTTTAGGATAAACTACAATAGGTAATCTAGTTAACAGACTTCAGTAACCCTTCCATATGTATAGATATTGATTCCATCAACTCCTTAAAGGTAGGAATTACTGTGCTGTGTACCATCTCAAAAACTGACTTTTCCTCTGGAAGATTCCATATTTCCAATTTTCATATTAGTCAACAAATGCTGGTTACTGTCTAATTTTTTTTATTAAGACTTTATCTTTTTAGAGCAGTTTATGGTTCACAGCAAAATTGAGAAGGTAACGAGGTTTCCCATATATTCCCTGCCCCACACATGCACAGGCTTCCTCATTACTGACATCCCCCACTAGAAATGGTATATTTATTACAATTGATGAACCTACCTTAACACATTATAATCACCCAAAGTTCATACCTTACAGTAGGGTTCACTCTTGGTATTAATATATGCGATAGGTTTGGACAAATGTACAGTGACATGCATCCACCATCGCAGTATCACACAGAGTATTTTCACTACCCTAGAAATCCTGTGTTCCACCTCTTCATCTCTCCCTTCCCCATTCCCAAACACTGGCAACCACTGATCTTTTTACTGTCTCCATAGTTTTAAGCCATTTACAAAACACTACGTAGTTGGAATCATACAGTATATGGCCTTTAAAGATTGGCCTCTTTCACTTTCCAAAGGTTCCTCCATGTCTTTTCATGGCTTGACAGCACTTTTTTTTTTAGCACTGCATGATATCCCACTGTCTGGATATACCAGTTTATTTATCCATTCACCTACTAAGGGACATCTTGGTTGCTTGCAACTTTGAGCAATTCTGAACAAAACTGCAGCCATGTGCAGGTTTTGGGTAGATATAAGTTTTCAGCACCATTGGGTAAATACCAATTAACATCATTGTTAGATCTTACGGCGAGAGTATGTTTAGTTTGTAAGAAAGCACCAAAGTGTCTTCTAAAGTGCCTATACCATTTTGCATTTCCACCAGCAATGAATGAGAGTTCCTGTTGTTCCACATGCTCACCAGCATTTGGTGTTGTCAGTGTCTGGATTTAAGCCATTCTAAAAGATATACAGTAGTATCTCAATGTCGTTTTAATTTACATTTCCCTGATGACATATACTGTGGAGCATTTTTTCATGCTATTTATCATCTCTATTTCTTCTTTGGTGAGGCATCTATTAAGGTCTTTGGGCTATTTTCTATTCAGATTGTTGGTTTTCTGAAGAGTTTCCAATTACCTTTTTAACTCAAAAAAATAACCTTTGGAGCATTAATATGAACTAGATGACTAATTCTTAAACACAAAACCTATCAACTGAAAGAGAGGTGATATCCCATGATAAATGACCCTGAAACACTGGGCAAATGAGTATAGCAGTGATTTCTCAAGTTCTCCCCCAAAGGGACCCACAGCCACTCACTCAGGTATTAATATACTGAGGGAAGGAAATACTTGTTGGATACAGAGTTCAAGTTATGCTGACTCGGCATCTAAAGCACCATAATGACTCAAGCAGGGACATATGGGTACCAGGTAATAACTAGAGTCCTGGCCCAGATCCATCTCACAGACAGTCCAAGTATCCATCTTGTGATCATTTGTCAAATAAATATTTGGAATGGTAGAATCCTAAGATTGATCCTTTGACCTATAGAATCAAGAGTTATTATAGTAAGAAGCACCAAATAGAAGCCCTTGAGATTACCCTTCTACACCACCAAGAGAGCAAATCAAAAACAATGTTGCAACCCAGGGGAATAGGAGATTAATGCCACCTTCAAAGATCTAAAAGATGTAGGAGTTGCTCTCTAATATCACTATTTAATTTACCAATCTGATCTTCACAGAAACTAAGTATATCATGACAGATGACAGTGGACTACCAAAAACTTAACCAAATCACAGCTCCAGTTACAACTGCTGTGCCGAATATGGTATCTTATTGGAAGAGATTAACATGGCCTCAGGTACATTATATTCAGCTGCCGATATGACAAATCCATTTTTTCCATATCTATAGAAAAAATGATCAGAAACAGTTTAGAGTACACTTGGAATGTACAGCAGTGCATATTCATGATTTTGCCCTAGATCAATGTTAATTCTCCTGTTCTCTATTATAATATAGTCCAAAGGAACCTGTACGATCTGATCATCAAACAAAATATAACTTTGGTCCATTATGTTGATGAATCATGTTCATAGACCTGATAAGCAAGAAATGGCAAGTACTCTGGATGTCTTCATAAGACCCATAAGCTTTAGAGGGTAGAAGAAAAATCCTATAATGACCAAAGACCTTCAATATAGGCATCTGGTAGTCTGAGGCATACTGGAATATCCTTTTTAAAGTAAAAATTACATCTTACCACTAAGAAAAAAAAAAAAGCACAATGACTCTTACACTGGTTCATACAGAAGACTGGTTGATTTGAATGGTGCCCCAAGAAGATTAGAGCTTTGCAACAGATCCAGGCAGTGGCAAAGGAAACATCACAGGAAGTCTTTGGCATGCCAGAAGAGCTGTAGTAAAGACCTTTAGGGTATTACAGCAAGGTCAGGTCATCCGTAGCAGAGAAACATATATCATTTAAGAATATCATCACCAGTCCTAGCGTGCTACTGGGCCCTGACAGAAACTGATCATATGACCGTTGGACATCAAGTGACCATATAGCCTGCTTTCTATCAAACCAATAAAATATAAAGTTAGGAGAGAAGTAGCAAACCACTATTAAATGAAGTGACACCTCTGGTGCTAGAGTCTGTATATGTGACCCAAAATTCATATGTTGAAATCTTAACCCCCAAAGATAATGGTATTAGAAATTAGAGCCTTTGGGAGGTTCTTGGGTCATGTGGGAAGAGCGTCCAGGAATGGGATTAGTGTTCTTATAAAAGAGACTCCACCCTGCAGAGCTCTCTTGCCCCTTCCATCTTGTGAGAACACAGTGAGATGTCCCTGTCTATGATGTAGATATTGGTCCCTCACTAAACACCGAATCTGCGGAGGCCATGATCCTAGACTTCCCAGCATCCAGACTATACAAAATAAATTTCTGTTGTTTATAAGCTACCTAGTCTATTGTACTTTGTTATAGTGACCCAAACAGGCTGGTTTGGGGATTAAGTTCAGAGGGAAAAGTCAGCTGAAGAACCGGTATCCCATACTTCATGTCACCTACCACTGTTGTACTGACATCACTTCTTCAGCTCATATTTATGACCAGTGAATGAAGAAGGTAGAAGCCTGAGCTTGGTTCATAAATGGATTGTCTTAGTAAGTGATTATAGGACAAAAGTAGACTCGTGCTGCACCACAGCCCCGTTCAGGGTGGTCCTAAAAGACAATAATGAGGGGAAGTCCTCCCAGTGGGTGGCACATCTGGTCTTTCGCTGGGTGAAAAGTAGCCCAAAGTAAGGATCCACACAGATTCATGAACAATGCAGAATGGCTTGGGCAGTTGGTCCAAGGCCTAGAAAAACAATATTGGAGAAAGAGATACCAAAGGAAGAGGTATATGAATAGACCTATGAGAGTAACTACAAAATATGAAGATATTTTTATTGCAATTAATGTTCACCAAAGACCATAATGCAAAAGAGGCACTAAACAAGCCAAGTGGACTCAGTCCACTAATGTCAGCCAACCTCTGTCCCTGGCCATCCTGGTATTTGCACAATTATCATGAATAGAGTAGCCATAGTGGCAGAGCTGGAGGCACTGCCTGGTCTCAACAGCTTAGGCTCACTCTCACCAAAGTTGACTTAGCTACTGCCACTATTGACTTCCCAGCAACAGAGACTAAATGCTGAGCTCCCTATCTGAGTACCATCCCTCACTGGCAACATCCAGCCATTTAGAGGCTAGTTGAGCCCCTTGCAACCTGATTTTCTGTTGACCAAGAGAACATGTATTTTAGGTATTGGGTTGACTTTTCTGCCTGCACTGCCTCAGCCAGCACGACTATCTAAGGTATCATAAAGCATCTGCTCTACCTTCATGGAATTCCACATAACAGTATCTTAAACCAAGAGATCTACTTTAAAGCAAAGGAAGTGCTGTGATGAGGAGGTCAGTGTGTGATATACTAATCCTATCACATAGCACACCGTTCAGAAGGTGCCAGAATCACCAAGTAAGAAAGTGGCCTCTTAAAGGCACAGCTAAGGTACAGCACAGCTATTCAGCCTGGATATGACATCCTGTGAGAATATACACATTAAACCAAAGCCATTACATGGTACTATGTCCTCAACTGGTAAAATACATGGGTCTGGAAACCACATGGTAGAAGTAGGAGTGTCACTGGTCACCATTCTGTCATTACTGGTCATTACTCCCAATGACCCACTTGGGAATTTGTGCTTCCAGTCCCTGCAGTTTTTGGCACTACAGGACTGGCGGTCTTGATGCCTAGTCAGGGAAGATTAAATTAAAGCTAGACCAGTAGAAGTGCTAACCAAAGTGGAGGGGATACAGAATTAGTGATGGAGGGGGAAAATGAGGAGGACCACTTACAGCCTGGGAACCACTACGGCATCAGGGCTGATGTCCCAATAACATTCCTCCTGTTAGTTTTCAGAAATTGTAACCAAGCAAGAATCCTGCAGAAGCTGTTGTCTGGAGAGAGTAAAATTAAGGTGAAAAGCAAGTGTTTCTGCATTGTACAAGGGCAAATCTGTAATGAACACTATTGATGCCTAACCTAGACTCCCTTTCTGGCTGGTACACCCCTCACGGAGGTTGAGTGGTGGCTGTTAATGGCTCGCAGCTGCCCCCTTCTGGGAGCCTCCTGGTCCTGGAAACTAGTACTTTTACACATAGCCAGGAATGGGAAGACCTCAGTCAGTGACCAACTGGCAGCACACACAAAAGGCCACCCCCTCGCTTCATGGTGGATCACCCCAGTACTGCAATTTTTGCTCCAGAGCTTCCTTGTGCAATCAGACTGAAGCTGGTATATAAGGTCACATCCTTGCTTAGCTTTTTCCCCTGATCCATCCCACTTTCCTTGCTCCCCTTTTCTGAGATTGTTCCCTCAGTAAATCACCTGAACAAGAATTCCTGTCTCAGGCTCTGCTTCCAGAGAGCCCAATGTAAGACACTATTTATGTAAATTAAATATACATGCACGTCAACAACAACGCACATTTACAAGAACACACATAAATAAAAGGAAGAACATCAAACACATTAGAAACATTGCCTCGGTGGGGAATTGGCATAAAAGAGAACAAAATAAATAAACAAAATAAAAGAGAGGACTCGCACATACCAATGTAGATACTATGACATGAATTGAGGACTGTGATTATGCACTATACACCTGAAATCCAAAAATAAATAGACAGGTAGATAATTATTTTAAGCAAATTCTTTTTAAGATTTATTTATTTATTTGAGAGAGAGAGAGAGAACATGAGCAGGGTAAAAGGCAGAGGGAAAGGGAGAGAATCCCTCACAGACTCCCCGCTAAGCGCAGAGCCCCACGCGGGGCTCAAGCTCACAATTATGAGATCATGACCTGAGCTGAAACCAAGAGTCTGATGCTCAACCAACTGAACCACCCAGGCACCCTGCAAATTCTTGTCTCATACTATGTAAGTGTATTCAGGGATCAAATTGTCCTTTCCTTAACATTTGTTGAGTATTCTTTTACCTCCTAAGAGGTCAACTTGAAAAGATTAAGAAAGGTAAAATCCCAGTTGGTTTTTATGGGTCTGGACCATCCTTATTTCTCATATTCTAAATAGAAAATTTGTAAATAATGCTGAATTTATTACTTTAACTGGGTTCTACCTTTTCTTCTGTCTGCTTGGCTCCCATCTCCCACTGGCCTTTACCATGAATAATATGAAAACCTTACAATCAGTATCAAAGCTACCAAAAGCATTTCAGCCTGAGTTCTTCTCTTTTGGCAAGTCCTAAGAGCATACGGTAACATCACAAACACATAAGAACAAAGAAATACAATTTTAGCATAGGAACCTAATAATGGATTTCCTTCAGACTGTGTCTTACGTGTTTGGGTATCTCTGTAATACTAGACACAACACTATGTGGTCTGCTTTATCCAACTGAATTTGTCACTATGCTTTTTTTCTAATTCAATTAAGTTCAACTAGTAAATATTGATCAATGATAACTGCTCTTGGTTACTGCGGAAATCATTAGGACACAGTCCATCTATTTTAAAAGATTGTAATCAGTGTTAAGGACAATATTTTAAAAATATTGGGTCTTTCTTCAAATTTTTGAGGGGAAATGTTCACATTCCTAACTTCTAAACCCGTTCTTATTTCCATTCTTTTAAAATTATCTCCATATTTTGCCTAGTAAAGAGTTAAAATTATTTTCTGATATAATCTTCCTTTTCAAATCTGCTTTGTAAAAGTTTTACCTTATCTATAATCTCTTCCTTGCCCTGAGATGGCAATGTTTTATTTATCCTTCCCTGTTGAATTGCTAAACTACCCAGAAAAAACCTTGACAGATTCTCAAATGTCCATAACAACACTGTTGTTTCTCTTGATAGCAGAAGCGGCTTGAGACTATAGGGATGTCCCCGGATTTCATCAGAATAGGCAATTTGTATAAGAAGCTCTCTGGGTTTTTTGAACATACAGGTGACTAAATCATTGCTTGAGAATATTGGGAAGGTGTTCTGTGCCTTGCTTGTTTCCAGAGCCCAGAGTCCTGCCAACTCCATTCATTTATAAGCAACTATGCTGTTATGTCACCTAGTATCTTCTTTACAAAGCATAGGCATGAAGTTCAGACCCCTAGACTAGCCTCACAATCTGGCTGTCAAATATTTTACTTGATTTATATTCCCAGTGCAACTTCTGTTTTCTTTCTCAATATTCCCAGGCATCCCATGAAATTTCACTCCTGAGTGGTACTATACATACCCTTCTGATGCAGTCCCTGTGCCCCTTACTCTACCTGGTGAACCAGGACTCACTTGGTGAATTCATGACTGAATGCCCACATCTCTCATCTCCTACGGTCTCAGAGCTACAAAAGTTATTTGTGGGTAAGATACTAGTGTTTCAGAACAGCTTTTATTCCCACTTGGTCTACATCTGATCAACCAGACTGGCTGCACAACCCCTCCCCCAAGTCATCCTCAATTCAGACAACTCAGGAAGAAACTCCAAGGCAAACACTTTTACTTATCCACTTACACTTATTCCTCTCACAGCTAGAAGTGCTCACTCTCTGCTCCTCTAAATATCATCCAGCTCTCCACTCTACCCCTCTCTCTCAGATCATCTCTCACTTATTCATGTTCCTCCGTCCCTGGGGATAGAAGTGCCCACATAAGGGAATTACTGCCCTCTGAATGTCCATGTGCCATTTTCCATTCAGGGGGGTTTATCTCTAGTCCACGATTAACCTGAAAAGTGAACTCTCCTTTCGAAATACTACACATAGTTGAAATTCAGTCTTACAAGTCAAGGGGCCTGGAATTAGCTAGTTTGTTTGCATGCACTTTGCTTTATCTCCCAGGACACCTTCCAGTAAGAAGTACAAATCCTTAAGGCAAAACTCGAAACATTTTAATTCCTGGATATAAGAGCAGCAAAGGTCCCGGGACCAGCTTGATTATCTGTACCAAGAGTTCCCGGTACAAGTGGTTCACCTCAGGAGCAGCTGACCCCTCCAGAGAGACCCGATCCTTCTCTGCTCTCATCAGACATTACAGACAGCTGGGAACATTTGGTGGGAAATTAGGAGCGGTAAAAACCTTCACATCTCACATCTTTCCCTCATTAATCCCCACAGTGCTCTGGGATCCCACACCCACAGATTCTTCCCCTCAGATCTCCCCGCTGTGTTCTCTGGAACATCCATGGAATCATAAACAGAGTGTCTTACGTCTTCAGTTTCTTGACAACATTTCATCTCCTGCCTCCCCATACTGAAACTGGCTTTTCTCATCAGACACCACATTCCCTGTGGCTTCACAATAAGGGACAGTGTCACCTTACTTCCCAGTGCCACCCCCAGACCTCTATACCTCCTTCCAATGTGTGTAGCAAGTATCTGCCTCTTTGAGGCTTTCCCTCTCTGGCAATACCCTCCACATCGCCATCACTCTTGGAAGACATTAGCACCTATCTTGTTACATTTTTCCACCTAAAGATCTGATGTCATTCTGGGGAATATTAACATCCATATGAACTACCCAACACCTTGACCTCTCTCCTTGGTCTTCTCATTGCGAGGGGCCCGCATATCCAGCTCACTCACAGCCTCCTTGGACTCTAAATAGGCACTTCCAAGGACTAAATTAAAGCATCCTGCTTTGGCACCACAACCTTCACTCCTGCTAGCTACCTGCTGTAGGTACTCCTCCTAACTTTCTGAGCCCTCCAGTCCCACCACCCTTCCACTTCATTCCAAGGAACCAACCCCTCCTCATTTCATCATTTTCCTCTCAAGGTGAGCTTCAATATTTCAGTTCCTCAACAATCACTTGCCAATATTCTCAACTCCCTTGAACATTATCTCCCCATAAGCCCATGTGACAAAAAAAAAAAAAAAATCAACTTTATTTTTACTGTTTTATTCCAATGTTTAACTTGGGATACAACATGGTATATTTATCTTACATGTTATTTTTTAATCTGCTATGTCTTATTATATTTTAATTTTTAGATGATTTTCCCATTTACCATTTCTTAGAATTTTCTTAACTGTTTGGTGTAAAGTACCATGTACTTGAAAATGCCATGCATAGCAGAACACATGCTGAAAATATAGATAAGTAAGATGGTTTGCAGCCTGACTGCAAGCCTAGCCAAGAATTTTGAACAATGCAGGTCCCTTGCTTGCCTCATGGGGAAAATTAGCTAATTTTTAACTATACATTTATAATATTATACATTTAAGTATACATTTATAATATTATACTTTTTATCTCTGTCTATAAATGAAACAAAGGAGTTGGAGGTGAGAGTACAAGGACTGGGGAGGAGTCAGTTGCAAGGGAAGTCTTCTGCTGTGTCTCCCTATATGCACACCTCTCAACACTCCATGGTAAATGCTTCTAGTCAGGGCCACCACAAATGGTTGCACAGGTTACTCCCTGCAAAAGAACACCTAGTAAGGAAGCAAATAGGGGCTAGAATTAAATGTACATGCTCTACTCTCTGACCTGCATGCTCTGGCTTGGAGGAAGAAGTGCCTTTTTCTAATTAATATAAAGGCATAATGAAAATGACCTTTTCTCCATCCCCTCCAATGATGAACCTCCAATTCAAAAACATTTGAGACAAGTCGATCCAATCAAACTACTACTGGTCTCCTTCTTCATGTGTGGTGTCTGCAGTTAGACATACCTGAACCTGATTGCAGCTCAAGTGCTTACAGCCTAGGATCTGAGACAAATTACTTGACCACTCTAAGCTTCAGTTTCCTCATCTGTAAAATGGATGGGTACTAACTTTTTATAAAGATTAAATGAGATAAAGGTAGTGAAGCCTCTAGTACATGCCTGCATATAACATGTACCTAATAAATATTAGCAGTTAACTAATAACCAAGTAAGATGAATGGATGGATGGATGGATGGATGGATGGATGGATGGATGAAGCAAAATATAGTCTTTGGCTATCTCCAGTCACTCCGCCTTTAAAGAAGTGACATATGATCTACATGACTGGGATGATGATATTGGAAGACAGAATCCTAAGGAAGCAACAAGGGAAAAATTTTTGATAAGTGACTTTATTCCTGGAATTTCTGCCATTTATTTTGTCTGACCAAGACAGGACAAGAAATGATACATATCATGGGGAATTGTCCATCTCTCAAGTCTCTGATACTTTACACATAAACTTAAAGACCTTATGCATTTTATGAACAAACTAAGTGAATTACTAGCATTGTAGGCGCTGAGTTTTACTGATAACTTGTTTACGGTTACATGTTATTTTTAAGAAAATGCTACTTATCTAATTTAGATACATAGCACATGGGCTGAGTAAAATGATATGAATTAGTTTCAAGCAGAACATATAAAAAGTGAATGAATTAAGTAATTTAAAAATGAGAGATATTCTCCATGATTCATACTTGTTTCTGTGAAGAACTTTTACAATCATTTATTCATTGAACTTTAGGTGCTGACCAGGTTGGTATGATTGTTCCTGAATTTAAATATAGCAAAGGCAAAGTAACAGCATGACT
The DNA here is from genome assembly GCF_023065955.2 of Ursus arctos. Taxonomy (NCBI): domain Eukaryota; kingdom Metazoa; phylum Chordata; class Mammalia; order Carnivora; family Ursidae; genus Ursus; species Ursus arctos. The sequence goes on along the minus strand of NW_026622875.1, from coordinate 15,521,190 downwards.
TAGCAAAAATGTGTGTTAACTATGAAATAATTATTGCTACATCTGACGTCTCCTTTAACTAGTCTCTCCCTTCCTAACACATACACGCATACACACACGCACACAAATACACACAGAAAGGTATGTATATACACAGATGTACATCCATACATGAGGAACAAAAGAAAAAATGACTGAAAAACAAATTTCACTTTCTAAAGTAACATAATATGTCTGTTACGATTTAAAATACTTTATCAACTAAGAGAGTAAATCTACTTCAAACAATAGTCTACAAAATGACATGCTGGTGTGTGTCTCTATTTAATTAAAAACAGTCCTAAACAAGGCTTAAAAACCCTTCAAAAGTTATTAAATGTGGAAAAAGCAGACTATAAGAAGCCTAAAATATTACCCAAAAAATCAAATTTCTCTTAAAAAAAATTTAACAAGTCAATATCATTAATAAAGTCAAAACACTCTTATGAACAAAGTTATCACTCCACAAATACTTATTGAGTATACCCTCTATGCCAGGTGCAGTTGTATGCGCTGGGCATACATCAATGCAAAAGTAAAATCCCACAGGGCTTGTATTCTAGTTGGAGGAGAATGACCACTCTGCTTAGCTAACTCCCAAGCATTATGAAGAAATCACTGCATACCTGTTAGAAAAGAACATTTGTTCCAACATTTTAAAAAGTTTTAAAAGGGAAACGAATTTCTGCAAGAAACAGGAATAAGCTGAAGTCCCTTAGAGACAGAAAATTGGAGGGGGCAGGATTTATGTACTAATTTTATCTCACAGAAAAGAATAAAGAGACAATCTGGAAAGATATGTCCCAAGGAAGACTTTTTGATTCCTCAGCCAAGCCAGCCTATGCTCCATTTCCCAAGGAATCCCACCCATCTATTTATGCGCCTTCAAACAAAAATTATTTATAGAACTCATACTATATTCAAGAATATCAGATGCCCAAAAGTCTAGTTTCTGGTATAGGAGACAAAGAAGTAATTAAAAAACTAAAGTGCAATATAAAATATTCCACAAGAATAATATAAAGATTTTGGCCAATCGTAAATAATCAAAGAAAATCCACAGGGGATTCCTGAGCTGAGTCTTAAAACTGATAGCAGTTGAGAGTATGTGATAAATTGCTAATAATTTTAGGAACGGCTAGGCTTTAGAATGATTGCATGGGAGTGGAAAGTGTTGCAACTGGAGAGGTTTGCATAAGACTTATTATGAAGGTCCTTATAGCATAGCAATGCCATGCTAAGGATATTATAGTTTACTCTGAAGTCTCCAACCAAATGTTGAAGTAGAAGAGTCCCATGAAGAAATTTGTATTTGGGGAAGTTCCATTTTAGGTAATGCAGATTCTCACCCACTCCAAGGGTAAAACTGGAGGAAAGGAGAGTAGTAGGAGAGCTGTATTAATTTCCTAGGGCTGCCATAGCAAATTAAGACAAGTCAGGTAATTTAAAAGAATAGAAATATATTCTCTCACTCTTCTGAAGACTAGAAGTTTAAAATCAAGGTATCAGAGCAATACTCTCTCTCTCTCTCTCTGAAGGCTCTAGGAGAGGGATTTTTTCTGCAAAAATCTTACTGGTTTAAATCCTATTTACCTGTTGCTTATTGATTCTCATTTCCTTCTTTTTCAGATGCTAAGTACAAACTACTTTACTAACCTTCACATGTTTAATTGCTCTCTCTGAACACTGGACTCAGGCCAAAATCTGTCAAATGTTTTTCCTCTATAATTCTGGGACATAGTGAAGAGCTAAGAATAAAATGAGGAATTATCATTAAGACAAATAAGGTTATAACAGTCACTTAAGCCAAGAAATGAGAAGAATTCTATGTAAGGATAGTTATTAGTCTGATTTTTAAATATCCATGTTCATCCTCAAGTCACTCTGTATGAATTTATTCAAGGAAATTCCTCTTTGCTTAATTTTTACCAATATATTCTAATAGATAAGCCATTTTAGAATATTTAATATTTTCCTTTATTAATAACTACCCTTATGATAGCACATTATTAGTCAATTAAAAATATTGATTTTTATAATGTAAAAACATTTTGAGGTCATTACCAATAGTGTTGAAAATATAGTGGCACTGGATGAGAGGAGGGAGAACTGGAGGAAGGTGCTCCCAGATATAAACTTTCAGTTATAAGATGAAGTACATGATGACTATAGTTAACACTGCTATATGGTAAATAGGAAAATTGTTAAAAGAGTAGATCCAAAGAGTTCTCATCACAAGGAAAATTAATTTTTTGTTTTTATTGTATCTATATGAGATGATAGAAGTTAAATCGATTGTAGTCATTACAATATGTATAAATCAAACTTCATGCTGTACAACTTAAGCTTATACAGTGACATATGTCAATTATTTCTCAATAAACTGGGGAAAGAGAGGTGGTCTTTGCTGTTGTTGTTTTTAGAGAAGGGGGGAGAGAGAGAGAGACGTGGAGGGGAGGATGAGAGGGAGAGGGAGAGAGAGAATCTAAAGCAGACTCAATGCCCAGCGCCACCCAGGTGCCTCAAAAGATCTCAATATCAATATTGATCATTATCATTTTCAATCGTGTCAATCACCAATCAAATCATCATCAATAGTTTCTTTTCCTGTTTTGCAGAGCAGTATTCTACTGTATGGATATACCACAATTTATTTTATGTATCTATTGAAAAACATTTGGGTTATTTCAAGTTGTTTTGGCTCTTACACATAAAGCTGATATATAAAATTATGTTAAAAAATAAAATATTGTCGTACTATGTTAGCTTCATGTAAATTAACCAATTTGATCTCCACGAAATCTGAGGTAAGTGTTATTATTATATCCATTTTATAGATGAGGAAGCTGGGGCCTAGGGAAGCTACTGGCCAATAAGTGGCAAAACACCACCACAAAACAGATGGTGTAGCTCAAGAGTCATTCTCAACTACTAGGTTCTACCATGTAATAACACCTTGCATTATGTGATGCTTTGCAGGTTACAAAATGCTGTCACATAATCTTCTTGCCAAAACCAAGAGGTAAATATATCCACTTTCAAACTGAAGTTGCTGAGACTCAAAAAAGTTAAGTAATCTTTCCAAAGTCTAACAGCTAAAATGTGATAAATTCAGGACAAGAAATCCAGTTTTCTCCCAATCTGTATTCCTTTTCTTATACTCTGCTTCCTATAAAAGAGGTTAAAATTATCAACCCGTGAAATGCATGGCAAGAGTAAAAACTCTTGTTTTCTTGTCAAATCACACTGTTTCCTTTAAAATATCCAGAACTTATTCGTTACATTTTTTGCATGCGTGAAAGACATTCATACTCTAATAATGCATAAAAGGGTCAGTTGGGGAATTAAAGCCTATATTATAAAAACAGTGTTTTTTCTGATCAATTACAATTCTTTATCAATTTAAGTCATCACTTGACATGTGTTAAATAAGAGAACACTGGATACGGAGTAAGAAGATTAGACTTCTGGTCCTGGTTTCATCAGTAACAAGTGAAACTGGATGGTCACTTTACTGCTCTAGTCCTCAACTGCCTCACCTATACAATGAAAGGACCCTCCAAGTTCTTTACAGCTCTCTACAGTTCTAAGAATTATGAAAACTCAGTATGTCTTTACAGGACACTTTCCATGTGCTTTACTAAGTTTGTGGCAAGTAAACAGAAAAATCTGTACAAATTTATTCAACAGGGAAATTCTAAAGAATGCATTGAGCTCTTTCTATTTTTCAGCTGCTGTACTAAATGTTTTCATGTGCACACTCTCTTGTTACACAGTTCAAAATCACTGCAAGAACTTAAATCAATTCACCTGAAAATGTAGATTGGGTACTGCTAAACCTGCTCCTTCTATTGCCGATGTTTATTAGACTCTACTTTTGATTTGGCATCTTACCTTAGTACTTATTTTTCCTATGACAATAACTGGCTTCATCCTGTATTTTTCAGAGTACTGAACACATTCAATTAAAATATAGTCAAGGATAAGAAGCCAGAGTCAGTAATTAATGTAGCATTAAAAAGTTATATACATACATATATATATTATGTGTGTGTGTGTGTGTGTACACACATATACAAACACATATATAAAACAATAGATTCATTCTAAATCCTCAGAAATTTCACTTATTTATGAACTTTAAGCAATTAAAAGTTAATAGAAAAGGAGAAATAATTAATTTTGAAAACTGGAAAGACAGTGCAATGTCAAAGTAATGCTGAGCATCTACTCATATTGCAGTATGCGTTAAAACCCATTACATTTTTTTTTCTTTCCCCTAGGTACAAATGTTACTATAATGTGTTGATGCAAATTATATTTAAACTTGTTCTCTTTATTTAAAAGCCTTATGTTTTATGTTAGGAGAGGACAGTTGTAAAATTATTAACTGTACATTAGTCTCATACTGATTTCAGAGGCTATTAACAATACAAACAACATCTTGGTGGTTGGGAATTAGCCTCAATCACAGCATATTCCATAGGAGTTCATTTTTATAATCTTTTTCATACTGCATGCAAAACACTAAAGCTATAAGCAACAGAACTGTTAGAATAGCAAATAAAGCTTATATGTTAATAAATATTTGGCAGGTATGAAGGATCAGAATGGATCTTTTCAATTAATGGATGACATTTGGCTTTCTCAAAAGCAACATATGGTCTTTATTGAGCATCTAATATGTACCAGTTACTACTCTGAGCAGCAGGAATATCAGGGGCAATATTATACCATCCTTTCCCCGTCAATAACATATCAGATTTCTTCCATTATTTCAGCTTAAGTATTCAAAGGGAGTCAACTAAAATACTTCAACAAATAAAACCTTCACTACCTATATCTACCGAAGAGTAAAACAGTATCTCTGGTCATTTGAATATGTTGACCCTTATTTTTGGTTTTTCTTCCTCTATAGGTCTAAAGCCTTTGGGTGTTTGTGTTTAAATATTTCATGTTTATAAGCTTATACATTCAAAGTAACACAAATAGCGCTAGGAAAAGACAGTTTTTCATATTTTGTTCAAATTAAACTGTAACAGGTTTTTAAAAATCAACTCCCTTAATCATTTGACCTAAAATTTGATAAAATCAAAATACCCAAAATAAAAAGAGATTAGCAAACATATGTGTTTTCTCAATGTAGACTTAGGAATTCATACCAAGCTTAGAGTTATCAAGACCAACAATGCCCATGAAAGCTAAGCTAGGATTATATGATATTCTGAGCTCAACACAGCAGGAATTCTGGAGAGACTGTGCATATTTTCCTCTTCCAAACTTAAATACTGGAAAACAGAGGTAGAATCTATGACCAGTGAAATGTTGAAAATTCTGGTTCTTTCAGCAATTCAGCTTTGTTACCACACTTATGAGTATGACTAATGTACACTCTGCAAACACCAGAACAAAAGGAAGTTAGACAAAATGCAGGGGAATAATTTAGTTGATCTTAAAGAAGAGTCTCTTAAGCACACTTATAAAAGTGAGGCAAAAAATAAGCCCTTGAGTATTAGAGATTTAGAAAACTATGAATAACTTGACTAGTCACCAACTTGCAGACAAGGCATATGGGCTCTGATTTAGGATTCTAGATTAATTCATATATGCTATATTTCAATTCACTTTTATGCATATCAACTAGTACTTAATTACACTAATCAGTCATTGATACCTCTTTTTATATTGGGATGCATGTTTTCATTTTTAGCAACACTTTCTACTTAAACCTAAAATAAAATGTGACAACTATTCAGGAAATTTGAATAGACACTGTGTTTGAAGAAACACAGTGTCTATTTAACAGAAATTTAAACTCCAGCTATCAGGCAGAGACCCAGTAAGAAACAGAATTTACCCTAGAAGGATTATTGACGACTTTCAAAATCCTTATAGAGGGTGGATAGGGATAAGGAAATAAATAAGGTACAATAACGTACTTGGAGACAAGCAATAGTGGGAAACCATTACGACCCCTAGGACTAAAGGGATAAAGAGAGGAAATGGTGGTCCTGGAACCAAATGAAATCTGGAGCCAGAAAGAACGAGCTTCCCAGAATGAACTAGACACTTGGAGGAGTGACACTACTACCAGAGACTCCATACCAAAGCAGGGAGGGAGCTGAGAAGAAATATCCCAACCTCCCAGCCCTCAGATCTCTCGCCTGTGCCTCCTCTTAACCAAATCCAACAAAATGCCAGAACCAGAAGACAAACTCAATCTCCCATTGACCAATTTTAAACACAGGCCAGCCAGCAAGAAGACCAGATGGTGTCTTCGTAGCAGTCAATCTCCCCAGGAATAGAGCAGGATAGAGCATACAGAATGGACTTGTGTGGTATAGGGGTACAAATGGAGATTAATCATCATACCCATATAGCTAAGTGCCCCCTTTTTTTTTTAAGATTTTATTTATTTGAGAGAGAGAGATGGTGCAAGTGGGGTGGGGAATGGGGGGCAAAGGAGAAGGGAAAGGGACAAGCAGTCTCCATGCTGAGTGCAGAGCCCAACTGGGGGCTCCATCTCACAACCCGGAGATTATAACCTGAGCCAAAACCAAGAGTCAGAAGTTCAACCTACTGAGCCACCCAGGAGCCCCAGCTAAGTGTCCTTTAGATTTAAAATAGGAATTGGAAACATTAACAGGATCCTTTCTGGAGTACACCAAGTGACAACAGCATGAAGAGAAAAAGCATTTAAATGTATTCCCTAAGAGAAGGGTTATTACAAAGCTATCTCAAAATGGCGAATCTAAAACCAATGCTCCTACCACCTGGCCTTTTTCTCTGCAAAAAGATATGATCCTGTCTCCTGGAGTGAAGAAAAGAAATATGAAGTCACATTTCTAAAGTAACGTATCCTTGAAAATATTATTTTAACAGACCCCGTGAGCCAGGTACTCCATTCCAGGTATGTACCCTTCAGAAATATATATATATGTATATATATATATATATATATATATGGAACCATATACAGAAATGTTCATTCCAACAATACTCATATTAGCCAAGATGTCAACCCAAATAGCTATCCACAAAAGAATTCATGTGGTAGGTATATTCATACATTTAAATACTCTATTATAAAAAAAAATGAACATACTAACAGTATACATAGGAACATGGAAAATTGGGACCAACCTGATGTAGAGCAAAAGTAGCAAGATGGAGACAAATACATTAACAGTATACTTTTATCTATATGAAGTTTGAAGTTTAAAATCTGTATTGTTTAAAGATACATTCATATGTGGAAAAAGTATAAAGAAAAACAAGGAAATGATTACCATTCAGGTCAGCTTGCTGGTAACCTCTAAGGGGAATGTGATAGAAAAAAGACGCACTGGGGGTTTCCGACATTCTGGCAATGTTCTACTTTTTTACTTGCACAGTGTATTAGTTAGCTAGAGATGCCTTAACAAAATATCACAGACTGGGAGTCTTAAATAACAGACATTTATTTTCTCATAATTCTGGAGGCTGGAAGTCCAAGATCAAGGTGCTGTCAGGATTGATTAAGGCCTCTCTCCCTGGCTTTTACAGGGCTGCCTTCTCACTGTGTCCTCACATGGCCTTTCCTCTGTGTTCTCATGGAGGGGAAGAGAGCTCTCTTATGTCTTTCCTCCTTCTTGTGAGGACAACAGTCCTATTAGATCAAGGCCCCACCCTTATGACCTCACTTAACTTTTATTATCGGCTCTATCCCCAAATATCATATTGGGGTAAGGGTTCAACATATGAATTTTGGGAGGATAAAATTCAATGTCATAACAGATGGTCCTTACATGGATGTTTGCTTTATAATTATTCACTACAGTATACGTTTATTTTATTTATTCTTCTATATGTGGGTAACATTCCACAACAAAAATGTTTTTTTTATTATTATTACCTGAGCTCCTTTTACTTGAATATCTTGAGTTTTATAATGAAGAGGTTTCTTAATAATTAGACAGATAATGCCTTTCCAGGAAATTTTATGCTTTGAAATAATTTCCTTTGGTTCCTAATCCTTAATTATAGCACTCACCAGATACAATAAATTAGAAGGAAAAATCCAACACATTTTGTTTCTGTAATGTCTTTGGGAAAAACATCATAGGCGTATCTCTATTGATGAAGACTATTTGTCCCAGAACACATGTGTCAAGCATCTGTTTTTAGAAGGAGATACGGCATATAAATATAACTGCATTGTTTGATCTCAGAAGGGAAGAATTATAGTATGGGAACATCATAAATAATAATTAAAATAATACCAGTGTGCCAAAAAATATATAAAATTTGATTCTGGTGACTTTGAACTGGGATTTATCACAGTAAGGGTCAAGCTTACTGATGAGAGAGTGATGTCCTCAGGGACAGAGAAGTAGAAAGAAAGCAACTCAAGGGCAGGAGGAAAAAGGCCTTCTGAAATTAAATGTAACTTAAAATACAGTCTTAATTAGAGCTCTGAAATAATTTATTCAAAGAATAATCTAGCCTTAATATGACATATTTGATTTCTATTCCTTGAAATTTAGACAAGTTCCATTTCACCTTGTCATAATTTTCCTTCCATATGTAAGCATTTACCAGAGGTAATAAGAAATACTGAAGTAATAATTTAGAAGGCTTGAGTATCAACCTTTTTGGCCAATTTTCTTTAACTTTTTAATATTTTTTATTTTTTATTAAGTTTTTTATTTTAATTCCAGTATAATTAATAGACAGTGTTAGTTTCAGGTGTACAGTATAGTAATTCAACACTTCCATAAAATACTCAGCGCTCATCATAAATGCACTCCTTAATCCCCATCATCTATTTCCCCCATCCCCCCACCCCTTCTCTGGTAACCATCAGGTTGTTCTCTATAGTTAAGAATTTGTTTCTTGTTTTCTCTCTCTCTCCCTCTCTTTTTTCCTTTGCTCGTTTTGTTTCTTAAATTCCACATATGAACAAAACCAAATGACATTTGTTTTCCTCTGACTGATTTATTTTGTTTTGCATTATAGTCTCTAGCTCCATCCATGCTGTTGCAAATGGCAAGAATTCATTCCTTTTTATGGCTGAATAATATTCACTGTATTCAGCCCACGTCTTCTTTATCCATTCATCTATCAATGGACTTTTGGGCTGCTTCCATAATTTGGCTACTGTAAATAACATTGCAATAAACACAGGGGTGCGTGTATCCCTTTGAATTAGTGTTTTTGTATTTTGGGGGTAAATACCCAGTAGTATGATTACTGGATCGCAGGGTCATTCTATTTTTAACTTTTTGAAGAAATTCCAAACTATTTTCCACAGCGGCTGCACCAGTTTGCATTCCTACCAACAGTACAAGAGGATTCCTTTTTCTCCATATTCTCATCAACACTAGTTGTTTCTTGTGTTTTTTATTTTAGTCATTCTGCCAGGTGTGAAGTAATATGTCACTGTAGTTTTTATTTGGATTTCCCTGATGATCAGTGATGTTGAGTATCTTTTCATGTGCCTTTGGCATTCTGGATGTCTTCTTTGGAGAAATGTCTGTTCGTATCTTCCGACCATTTTTAATTAGATTATTTGCTTTTTGGGTGTTGAGTTTTATCCCTATTTTTTATATTTTGGACACTAATCCTTTATCAGACATGTCATTTGCAAATACCTTCTCCCATTCAGTAGGCTGCCTTTTAGTTTTGTTGATTCTTGCTTTTGTTGTGCAAGAAGCTTTTTATTTTGATGTAGTCCCAACTTTTATTGTATTTTGACTAATACAAAACTCCTTTTCCCAACATATTTTTCTCATGACCTGAAACGTTTCTACATTGTTCTAACACTTGCTCACTTTTTCTTCTCTTTTTTTTTTCTTTTTTTTTTTTCTTTTAAATGACTTTCCCTGGAAACCAAATCCTAAAATGAAAAAACACGACAAAAATACTCTCATGTTAGACATCACCTTTCCTTTAAGGTATCACCTTAATTCTGTCTTTTCCTTCCCTGACAAACTTGTTAAGAAAGTCTATGCTTACTCTGTCAACCTAGTTATTCCCCAACCTGTTACAATGGGGTTTTGCCCCTCCAATCTACTGAAACCACTTTTGCTGGGTCATCAACAGATTCAGTGATTTTTTTGGGCCACATGTTTGCATCTGATGCTTAACACCTTCTTATACTTTAAACCAAGGTTTAGCAAACCACAGCCTGCTCCTTGCTTTTATAGAGCCCATGAGCCTAGAATAGTTTTCACATTTTAAAATGATTAAAAAAACCCCAAAAGAATAATATTTTGACATATGAAATTTGAATGTCAGTGTACATAAATAAAGTGTTATTGGAACACAGACACAACTACTTGCTTATCTATGGCAGAGTTGTAAGGTTGTCTCAAAAGCCTAAAATATTTACTATCTGGCCCTTTGCAGAGAAAGTTTGCCAATGCCTACTTAAAATTCACTCCAGCCAAGTTTTCAGGATGCCTGGAAAAGCTCCTACTTCTCATAAGATCTCCCAGAGCTGTTGTGAAGATTAAACTAGACAACATATGCAAAGTAACTAAGACAGCATCTGTCTCACAGTTTGTGTTTGAAACAATGTTAGCTCTCTTGTCTGCTGACTCTTCCCCCTCTATCACTTAGATGTGTGTTTCCCAAGATTTCATCTTCATTTTTTCCTCCCTTTTCTCTTCACTCTCTTTTGTAAATACCACTTTCTCCCATAACCTCAAGCATCATTTCTACACTCATGAGTCCCAAAACTACATAACCCAGTCCAGATCCTGCTTTACTTGAATGTCCTTCAAGAAACCAAGCTGAGCACATCCAAAATTAAATTCATCCTTTCTCTAAAAATATGTTCCCTTTTGGTATTCCTGAACTCAGTTAATAGCACTGCCATCCATCCAGTTTCCCAACTCAGAAATCTCATTTTTAACCTTGTGCCTCTCTCTCACCCTTAATATCCAACCAGTCAATCGATGAATCCTTTCCACTGCATTTCAGAAGATTGTCCCACCATCCATAGAGCCAGCACTTTAGTTTAAGTCCTACTCATTTTTATTCTCATATTTTTAATTCATCTCCCGGAATTTCTCACTCAATGGGCCCATAATCTGGTCCCATTTGGATATATCCTTTACATTTCCACCAGAATTACTTTTTACCTTCTTACATAACAAATGAGATCACAGGACTCCCTGCTCAATGATCCCCATGATTCTCATTACCCATAGGATAAGTCAAATACTTGAACCTAGCCTTTCAAAATCTTACCCTCACCTCATCCATTCATCCCTTCAACAAATATTTATTGAGCATGTACTATGTGCCAACCGCTATGCCAGGCCATGGGTACAGAGTGAATAAGGCCACCATGATCTCTGCTTGCTGGGGGATTCCAATCCAGCACAAGAGATCAAGATTAAAGAAAGAACCATTTCCTTATACCCATATTGGAAAAGACACACTGTCATAGTGTCACCTGCACATGTAGTGACCTCTGTCTAGAATACCCTATGGTAACTTTCTACAGCTTGGCTATCAGAGTTAATTCTGGCCTTCTTTGCATTCTCTGAACATATCTCTAATGTTTAAACATAGTGTTATACAACCCTGCTAATTTCACCTCCCTGAATTGTGAGCATCTTATATTCAAAGGCTGGGTCTTATTGATGCCCTCATGCCTAATCCAGTAGTCATTATAGGTGCTTTGATTAATTAATAGTATCTCTTCTGTGACTAAAGGTCTAAAACTGGTTTATGTCTATGCTCTAAGAATAAGCAATATTTGAAAAATATCAAATAGTAAGAAAATATTTAAAGAGACAACATATGTTGTTCATGGATAAATGATATTAATAAAATAGTACTTTATTTGCATTTTTAAGTAATTAAGTTAAAATTTTTTACTTTTACATTTTGTTCATTCAGGAAAGGCCAAATGATTTGCCAATAGAAGTATATGTTAGCTGTTAATGCTTAATTTTTATCCAGTAATTTTATTTCTTATTTTAGTATGTTCAAAGTATATTTTAGTAAAATATAAATCTCTTTGCTAAGAAATATTTGAGAATATTATTCTCACAGTAAGATATTTGTTTTATATGAATAATATATTTACATCCTGTAGATCTTCAAGTCATAAACAATGCAGAAAATAGAGAATGATGGATGGGCTGCAGAAAGATTCAAGGAAATAATTATAATAATAACTATTCTAATCTTTAAGATGTGCCAAAGGGGAGATCCAGGAAATTACCAAGCAGTTAACATCAATACTAGGAAAGAATAAGAACAAATAATAATAGAATTGATCAAGAAGTACTTAGGCAAGAACAATTTAATGAACAACTAGCAGCATGAGTTCATGTAGAAAGATTGTGGAATATTAACCAGACAGAAAGTGTGAGTACAAGCAGAGTCAGCCAAAGGAACCTGAATGTCTACTTAAAATTAAAATAATCCTATAAGGATAAATATAAAATTAACTTTTGGATGATATACTAGAAAAGTCAGGACTTCTTTTTAAAAAACTTCCCAGTCAGAAGAAACCTTCAACCCAACCACACTTCCACCACTGGATTCAAAGTGGTACATATGAGTGCTGATGGTATTACTTCAATACTCTTACTCCATCTCCCAACAAACAATTGCTCAAACTTTGCTAATAAGTGGTTTTCAAGCCGTCCCAATGTGGACTGTTTATATAGGCTGTTTTTGTGAACGCCTCCAGCATGAAAACTAGTGTAGATGAAATCTGGACTAGATGACAGCTCTTACAACACAGGGGCAGCAGGTGAGTGCATCAAGTTTTTCTTTTTTAAAGATAATTTGCTTGTGTGTAGGGAGGTATTTTTGGACTGCATGGTCAAGTTAAATGGGCCAGAGGAAGCTTCATTCATTAGGAACTGTCTCTAACCCAGTGAAGCTCAGATTAGCTATACACATCTCCCCTGTCAAAGGCATGCCTTTCATTGATTAGGGAGGAGCCTTCTGCTTGGACCAGGGATCCTGCAGCTCAATCAGCAGGGCCGGAGTGTATCCTGGTCCAGCATGGGTGTTCTCAAGATGGCTGGATGCCAAAGAAGCATCAGCCAAGTAGGCAGCCTGATATCATGACCTCTGTAGTGAGTAAAGGACAGCCAGCATGATGGTGTGAATGAACAATCTGACAGTCAATAAGGGGCCACCCACCAAAATTGAACCAAAACAAGAAATGTGTTGGAAAATATATAGATTGTACTATTCTGAAGACAATGGGAATTTAATTAAAATTGGGATAGCCTAGTCTCCTCATCTTTCCTCAACCAGTTAAATTCAAACACAATTTTACAAACATCACTCATTTTGCTAGAATTTTTAATCCGAAAGTCGGCTGTATTCTTTATATGGGTCAAAATATATACTGCTTGCCACCCTAAATACCTACTACCCTGTTCTTCCTAAATACTTCATTTCTCAGTACCTCCATCTTTTAAGCAATTATATAAAACTTCCTTCTTTTAAATTAAATATTTAATAAATTTATACAACTCTTATGTATGTCAGTTCCTCTAGCCAGAGTATTACGTATCTATTCAGTGATTATTAATAAAAATGTTCATAGGGACACCGAAGTGGCTCAATCAGTTAAGCATCCGACTCTTGGTTGCAGCCCAGATCATGCTCTCAGGAGTCTGAGATCCAGCCGTGTGTTGGGCTCTGCCCTCAGTGAGGAATCTGCTTGAGATTCTCTCTCTCCCTGTCCCTCTGCCCCTCCCCCAGCACTCGCGTGCTCTCTCGCACTCTCTCTCACTCGCTCTCTCTCCCTTTCTCAAATAAATAAATCTTTAAAAAAAAATGATGTTCATAGATTTAAAACACTCACATGTAACAACTCTCTTGTTGGGAATTTTATTTGTGTAGTATTTTTTCATTCTTTCTTACCGTCTACCAACATTTTTATTGGTGAGTATACTAACCTTGCTTTTTATTTTAGAAAGTGAAATTAATTCAATACTAAATTGATCCATCTCATATTATATCTGACTTCATCTCTAAAGTTAGGAATAGCTTTACTCCTATTAATTTTTCCCTCATTCCTCATGAACATTTAAATAATTTTTAAATGTTTAATCATAGTTAAAGCCAAATATAACTTAGAATAACATATTTTACTCTTTAAGATTTGTCCAAGCCTCTACAAATTATATTTCACATTTGCTGGCTTACTGGATAACATTTATTGGACTATCCTTACGCTCTGGTGAGTTACAGAACCTTGTAAATGTTCATTCTCTATCTTTATAAATGAAGGTAATAAATAGTAGAAAGGCTGTCTAGTTAATGATACATGAAATTTATAACTCTTTTTTTTAAGAGGTTACATCTATAAAAGGTAGAAAATAGAAGGGGTAAAACAGTTGTTTACTCACTCTACATATTAGTTTCTGAGAGTATACTATATGGACAATTTAAATAAATTTTCCTGAGACATTGATCCTCATTATAATACATAGCACTGTAAAACTCAGTTATACTTAATGAGTCTATCTATCTACATGCCCCAGTCAAGAATATTCAACAATTCTCTTTTGTTGTCATAGTCATCTCTTTCTCTATATTCCTGTAAAACTATTTAAAGCAGGGATATCAATTTTGGTAAAGTACACTGAGTAAGACAGACCCTTATCTTTTCGGAAGGATTTCTTAGAATAGTGACTATATTTGAATAATTAGACAAGATACATGCTTAGAATTAATGGGATTAACTTTTTTTTTAAGTTAACATTTGTTTAAGTACTAACTATAGAACAGGCACTGTTCTATTTGCTTTACACGTATTACTTCATTTAATGCTCATTCACAATTAATTAGGTACTATTAGTACTCACATTTTACTAATGATTAAACTCAACCATAAAAAGGTTAAATAACTTGCTCGAGTTCACATAATTTGTAAACAGAATATCGGAAAACCTTATTTTAAGGGAAGATATAAATGTCCACTGGTTTGGCCAACCTTCACTGATGCCTCTTAAGAAAATGGAAAATGGATGCCAGGTCTCTAAACATCTCTTTCAATAAAATCATGCTACTTTATATATTCAAAAACAGTTGCATAAAGTTCAAATGAAAAAGTGGTAACTTCCGGCAGATGTGAGTGGGAAAATTAAAAATTGGCATGTGACCTGAGTCTTTGAGGATAACCAAATTTTCAAATGGCAAACGTTGGAAGGTTGTCTAGAAATGGATCAATATGGGCCAAAAAGATGGGAAAAAAAAACCTGAGGAGATGTAAAAGGCACATCTGAGAATCTAGAAATAGAGGTGAAAATTTTAAAAGCTGGAGACAGAGAAACTGGAATCAAAATGGAGTTCTTTCTGTAAGTTTAAACTTAATGAGGCTTAATGATAGATTCTTTGAGAAAAAATTTAGAATAAGAGAAATAGAAAAAATGTTGTGTGTTTTTTTTCCATTTTGAGTAATGTAAGTGGCCACTTGCATGAGTTCCAATTTACCATTGCCAGTAGCTATACAATGAATTCATCTGGAAGTACTATACATAAGAGTATATGACATGATGTCTTACCCAATATTCTCTCTGAGACGATAAACCAAAGTCAGATTAGGTTAATGTCTGCCATAGTATCCATCTGAAAAGCCTGTCTCTATTCTCTTAGCACTTCTACAGTCACTAGGATGGACCTCCATTTGGAAACAAACCTGAACATTATGAATATTTATGTGTGTTTGTAACACTTTTTCCTCATATAAATGCCAAATACTGAATTGTGATAAATATGAGAACGACTTGCATATTCTAAATCGTAGGAATGCCCTAGAGTACAGGTATAGGCACACTCATGTGGTTGCAACCATTAGGCCTTCAAGTTTAGTGGCAGCAAAATGTGTCCACACAGATGTTTCTTGTCCTCCAAACAGTCCCTGCACTAAGCTCCCTACCTTCTAGTTCACCCTGTTATACTGATGTAATTGTTATAATAAAATTTGGGCAACATACACAAGCATAAAAAGCAAATATCATCTAAAAGTACCCATAAGTACGACTTTCAAACAACCACTGTATGCATTTTAGTGAAAGTACATCCATTTTTTTTCTATGCATATGCATGTGTATATATATTTGAAGCTCGGTTTCAAATCCATGTCTCTAGTCATAACTCTAAGGCTCACTTTCATGCATAGGATCAATGTGTTATTATATCCAGAAAAGTCAAGTGTTTAAACTATGGTTTAAACTATGGTTAGGGGCGCCTGGGTGGCACAGCGGTTAAGCGTCTGCCTTCGGCTCAGGGCGTGATCCCGGCATTCTGGATCGAGCCCCACATCAGGCTCCTCCGCTATGAGCCTGCTTCTTCCTCTCCCACTCCCCCTGCTTGTGTTCCCTCTCTCACTGGCTGTCTCTATCCCTGTCAAATAAATAAATAAAATCTTTAAAAAAAATTAAAAAAATAAAAAAAATAAACTATGGTTAAACTATTACTCAGCTGATTAATCACAATAATACTGATGCCATTAATTTCTTAGGAACTTATCCTTCTTGTCTGCTTGTTTCTGGTGATATAATATCCCTAAGAGCAAAGCCCACCCTTTCAAGAAGTTTCACCCCAAACAACTGACTCTCTAAGAAACTTCTGGTCCTCAAAACTATCACCATTTCTAAAACCAAGATGGAATTTAGTACAGGCAGGAGTATGGTTAATGATTTATAGCACTAAATCGATTTAAAAATATAAGGCTTTCCTGAACCTCATATAATAATTACAGGAACACTTCCAAATTTCACTCAGACTCTGGAAATCTTCCAAATTTCACAAATTATTTCGTTGCCACATTAGTGGAAAAGACAGTTCATTTCCCATTGAATTGTCTTGGTACCTTCGTCAAAAATCATTTGACCATAATATGCTAGAATTTCTGGACTCATTTCTATTCCATTGATCTGCATCTCAATCTTTATGCTAGTAAAACCCTGTTTAAGTTATTACCGCTTCATAGTAAATTTTGAAATCAGGAATGTGAGTCCTCCAACTTTGCTCTTCTTCAAGATCATTCTGGATATTCTGGGTCTCTTGCACTGCCATATGAAGTCCAGGATCATCTTGTTAATTTCTTCAAAAACAGCTTGTTGGGATTTTAATTGAGATTGTGTTTAATCTGTATGTTATGTGGAGATTATTGCCATTTTAACAATATTAAGTCTTCCGATCCATGAATATAGAATGTCATTCCATTTGTTTATTTTTTTTAAGATTTTATTTATTTATTTGACAAAGAGAGAGACACAGCAAGAGAGGGAACACAAGCAGGGGGAGTGGAAGAGGGAGAAGCAGGCTCCCCGCTGAGCAGGGAGCCCCATGCGGGGCTCAATGCAAGGCTTGATCCCAGGATATTGGGATCATGACCTGAGCTGAAGCCAGAAGCTTAACGACTGAGCCACCCAGGCGACCATTTGTTTAGGTCTAATTTAATTTCTTTCAATGTTTTATGGTTTTCAGAATACAAGTTTTACACCTTTTTAGTCGAATTTGTTCCTAAGTATTTTAATTTTTTGATCTATGGTAAATGCAACTTTTTTCTCATTTCATTTTTGGACTGGTCCTTGCTGAATTTGCTTATTAGATCTAATAGTTTTTTAATTGATTCCTTAGGATTTTCTAAATACAAGATCATGTCATTTGCACATAAAAATACTTTTACTTCCTTTCTAACCTAGATGACTTTTATCTCTTTTTCTTGCCCAATTGTGCTGGCTAGAACCTATAGCACAATGTTGAATAGAAGTGAGGAGAGCCAACATTTTTGTTTTAGTCTTGATTTTAGATGCAAAAACATTCAGTCTTTCACCAGTAAGTATGATGTTAGTTTTTCACAGATGGACTTTACAGACTAAGTTCCTTTCTAGTCCTGGTTTGTTGAGTATTTTTATCATGAAAAGGTGTTGTGTTTTGTGAAAGCTTTTTCTGACTTAAGATGATCCTGTAGTTTTTGTCCTTTATTCTACTGATATAATGTATTACATCAATTGATTTTCAGTAAACTAATCTTGCATTCCTGGGATAAATCTCCCTTGATATGGTGTATAATCATTTTTATATGTTACTGGATCCAAGTTGTTAATATTTTGTCAAGGATTTTTATCTACATTCATAAGAGATATTTATCTGAGTTGTCTTTTGTTGTGATGTCTTATCTGGTTTTAGTATCAGGGCAATACTGGCCTCACTGCATGAGTTGGGAAGTGAACCTCTTGTTTTTTTGGAATAGCTTGTGAAGAAATTATATTAATTCTTCCTTAAATATTTGGTCATATTTTGTTCTTTAACTTTTATATTTTTATACTTTTAAACATGCACTCTGATAGCATGTCCAATAGGAGGACATAAATGCCCACCCTTTCACTCTGTAAACCTGATATTAATATATGGTATCTATGATCCACAACAGTATTGTCAAAGTTTGAGTTACAGGAAAGAGAAGTTCGCTAATTCCTCCTTTAAAAGTTTTCCAAGTTTAAAAAAAAAAGGGAGGGGGGGTTGGGAAACATTTATCTAGGGCGTGAACTGTTTCTCCTGTACCCCTAGCTCTCTCCCATTTCGCGACCCTCCCCAACGCAGGTTTCCAAGCCATGTGAGCACAGATCTGATAGGTGACACTGGGGTGTGATTGTGGCATCCTCCCGCTTCCGTCAGCATCTGGAGGGGGAGGAGATTGGGCTAAGAGGGTCTCCAGAGGCGGGGCGGAGGAGGAGAGAATGCAAAACAGTGCCTCGTCCCTTGGAACCTACGGAGCAGCAACGCCCCTCGCTATAAATCAAAGCTGCCTCGTCGCGGATGATTCCAGCGCTTGTCAGCCAAGGCCCCAGGCAGTGGCGACAGGCGCGGCTAGCAGCTCTGCCGTGCTAGGGCGGTGATTGATGGGGAGCAGCCCAAACGAACCCCAGGAGTGAGGGCGCACAGCCGGGACGAGGAAGCGGCGGTCGGAAACCCCGCACCAGCGCTGCCAGCTTGCGGTCCGACGTGGGCTCAGCGCCCTGGGCGCGGGTGAGTCGACACGGACTCCCAGGCCGGGTTTGGGGGCTGCAGGGCAAGGCTGGTCAGTTTCATGTCAAGGTGTCCTAACTGAGGGTGCTGTGCTGGTAGGCTCCCGGGGCGAAGGAGAGAGCGAGCTTAGTTCAGGCCGGCGCCCACCAGGAACGGGCCGCCCTTCCCCAAATCAGGTGAGGGGCGCCTGGGAACAATTTGAGACTGTTCGCTTCGTGCCCCCAAAATTTCATTCCGATTTGACCAGACTCTTTTGAGTACAAGCAAGAAATCTGCAGAATTGGGATGCAACCAAGTAAACTTTCTTCCCGAGGCTTTTAGCCAACTCTTGTCCTTTCACCATATCTTGAGTGAGAAGCCGGTATGACTCCGCGGGGCATCTATTTAAAAGCTGTGCTATTTCTAAGGTGAAGTTTAGAGTGCCCCCAACCACCCCCTCTGCTTCCCAGGCAACACCGCAGCACAGCTCATTTCCCCTTCACCCCTCCCTGCAAACCATACCAGTGGGTCCTTGGTACTGGACACCGCCCCCACCTGGAGCAAACTCTCCCACCTTCAGGTCTTCCCAGGTGCCCTTAGATTCATCAGATTGGCAAGGCGGAGAAGCCCGGCGTCTCCACCCCCCAATCCCCACAGCCCTGGCCAGTACAACTTTGTAACTGAGGCGGGATTTTAAGAGAAGCTCTTGTTGGCTCCTTTCCTCCACACCACCTACCTAGCACCCCATTCTTCAGTTCCCTTAACTGTCCAGCCCAGTCTTTCTACACTGCCAGCCTGCTGCTTTCTCCCCAAGACCTCAGCAAGTCTTTCCCAAAACATCTGCCCCACGTCTTTGGGCAGCCAGTAGCGACCCCGCTATTGAACCCAACTGGGGCTTCTTTACCTTTTCTTTGTTTTCTGGTGGTGTATCAGAATTCCACTACTGGCCCTCAAAGCCCTCTCTTCTCAGTAAAAGTTTGCGTGCTCTTTTTTTCCTGGGATCAAATTTGGGACTTAGCTACATTTGTTTCTAGTGTCATTCAGAGAAGAGAAAGTAACAGTGAGGGATGCAAGAAATCTGGGACGATACTGTTCTGTTTTATAACTTTGTTGAGCAACTTGTTTCTCCTGAAGGTACCTCGTTCCCAACATGATTTTCTTGGTAGATACCATCTGAGTGTCCTGGGTCCCCAGGCATTTATTTCCTTTAGCATAAGCTGTAACCTTTTTGTAAGTTTTCTCTAACAAACTGTCTGCTTCCCTGTCTCCTGTAGTGCTTCCCTAGCTCTAAAGGCCCCACAAAGGTAATCTCTAGGCTGTGGTGGATTCTGCCACACTCACAGGCACACAGTGCAGGGGTACGGAAACGCCAGGAGCAGGGCAATGGGGAGACCCACTTAAATGGGTGTGTACTATCAGGAGAGTTATTTTACAACTCTGAACCTCAGGTCCCTGCCCTTAAGGTTCTCTCCAGTAATAACATTCCTTGATTCCTTTTCTTTCCTAGTTATTTGCTTAAAAAATAATAGTCTAGAATAATTACCCATTTAGCCCATGTTTGGGACCCTCAAAACTCGCTAAATAACTGTCCCGGTAAATTATCTATTCTGGAAAATCATTAAGTTTCCAGTGCTGGCTCCAAAGTCCGTACCCCCTCCCCCCAGATTATGGCTGGCAGTTCCCATAACCCAGTTTATGACTCAGGAAGTGTACCCCCAGTTGCCAGGTCTCAGTATTTGTTAAAGTTTTACAGTTTTTAGTGTCAAGTCTGTCATCTCCTCTGTCTCTCACTTTATTTTTTTTTTCCCTGACTTCATTGTTCTTTGTGCCCATCATGAAGCCTCCATTTCTGGTAAGGTTCTTCTTTGACCTTAAACTGAATCAAATGCTCCATCATCCAACTCAGAAGAAAGCTGGTTTTCTTCCACTGGTTCCACCGATGCCAAATAAAGGCTTATCTTCCTTGAAACCTAGAAAATGTCTTTCAGTCCCTTTTGCTTCACCAGTGCTCCCCATCCCAAGAGTTCTAAGCCTAAATCTTTCCTGTCACTCTCTAACCCTAGTTCAGTGTTCAAAAAAGAAACAATCTGTAGATTGTTCAGGTTTCTTACATTGTGTTTCTTTTTTTTTTTTTTTCTAGTTTGAGATAAGAATTCTGTGTGTGTGTGCATGTGTATACACATTTTTTTTGGTTTGTTGCTGCTGCTTATTACTGTTGTTACTATCACTAATTATTTGCCCTATGCGGGAGAGAAAAGAGTGAAAGAAAATTTAATCTGTTACTTAACCAAAGCCCCAGTAAAATACTTAGCTGAGAGAAGTCTAAAACTAGTACTTTAAATGTATAATGCATATTTTCTATAATTTTATCTGTGCCACCACATCCTTTTCAAGCAAGTAACAGATTTGCTGTATTTTGTTTTCAAATTTGTTACAGGGACCTAGACCAAGTCCCATAACACTTGCATGTTTTGGCTGCCTGATGCAGGCTCCCGGCCTTTAGCCCCACACTCATTAGTTTACCTAGTGCTTTGCCTGCTCAGTCATGACTGGGCTATGCCAGAGAGCCTCCCAAGTAAGTTAGCAATTTAAGAATTTTATTTAGATGTTTGAAGTAAATCCAACTGTTGCAAAGATTAGAAAGCTGTCTTAAAGACACAATGTGGCAAATAACAAATATAGAGCCAGACCAGCAAACTATTACAAAGCAGTAAAGGCCAGGTTAGGAATGCTCTTCTGCCCTGTTATCTAGTAAACTGGACAGATCACCTTTTAAACTCATCGCCACTGAAAAGTGCTATTATTTTTTCTTCTAAATGGTTCTAAGCCTTCCCTTTCAAAACTTCCTAAAGTCACTAGATTACAGGGTTTGTGTTCTTTGTCATGTAGTTACTTATTAAAATAGTATATCGAAGTTTCTATAAGCAAAAGTAAGTTTTGTTCCATTTCCAGCCTAAATTTAGCTGTCGTTTTACATTTTTAAATTTTATTCATTATATGAATTTTAGCTACCAAAATTCAACTTTTCGATGACTTAATATATAAAGCTATCTTAAATCAAGGAGTGTCAATAGGGATTTAAGGTAATATTCAACTGATTTGACAAATTACTACCATTACCCTATTAAAGCTCTATAATACATCCAAAATAAATCACAGCCAAAAAAAAAAAAAAAAAAAAACAACTAAAGAGCTATACATGAACTATACATTTGCCAAATGTTTTATTAGTCAGTGGTTATTTTAATGACAAACATGACAACTGGAATAGAAAACAAAGTATATACCTAGAACAGTCATAGAAATGACAAGTGAATCTTAATATTAGTCATTGTATTAACATTGGAAGTTTTGCTATCTGATTTTTGATTCTCTGTAGCAGATGGTCACAAGGGAAAACAATTCCCTTGAGTGTAAAATCATCTTTCAAATATTTTACTAACATAGAATTCACTATATGCTGTAAATATTGTATGACTGCTATATTTTACATTATTCTTATAGCTCAATCTAGAAGTTTTTGTTTTATTTGTCTGGTTCCTAAATAGGTGCATTATCCAATGTCTTAAGTAGAAATAAATGTCTAGAATTTGTCAGTGATTACCAGAGTCTCCTTCCTATATCTAAGAATATTTTAAATGGTGTTGCTAGTCTCACATTTAATTACTTTTCTAATATTTAATAGTTTAGAAAATGGGTAAAGAAATGGGTATGCTTTATTTTTCCTAATCGCACTGTGCCTTCATTTCCAAGTCCTAAGTCTAAATGTCCTTAAAATTTAAAAATCAATCATAGAATTAATAATCATTCAGTTTGGGTCAAGTTTTATATGATTTCTTATTCACTGTATACACATATAAGCTGCTTTATTCTTCACCAAATGATGTTAAAATTTATTTATATCAATGGATTTAAAGTACTTTGAATGGTTAACTTCAGAGTGAGAATACTGGAGAACACATATATGATTGTATACTATTAAAAAGAGTTTATGATTGCTAATTTGCTCTCTACTATGTCTTTAGATATTTACCAATCAATATTAATCAAAGCTCCTCTATCCACCTTGGAAAATAAAGAATTATATGTATGAAATGTATCAACAATAGTAGAAGATACTTACAGAGGGAATACTATGGATCTGAGTGATATTAGCTCCTTAAGAACCCTCAAGTATAAAAATGGTCTTTGCCCTAGAGAGATGTTGGTCAAGCTAAGTACATATTTGGATATGAGTCTCTCCAGGCATCTCAGTGACACTGGGGTGGGAAGCCATTTTAAAACAAGCCTCCTTCTGTCCTACTTTTCAGACCAGGTGGAATGTCTAATGTGGTCACACTGTTTGAGCCCAGCCACTTCCACAACTTTCCCTTCTTTATGGGAGTATACCTCCTTTGATAATATATGCACCACGTCCAATGCATCCTTGTATTCTATTACTAAGTCACTTGCTTGCTTGCTTGTTATTTGTTTTCAGCTAATGCCATGGAAAATGTTAAACACATTTTTCAGATCCCTATATTTTAGAAAAGATACGCTAGAGAGAAACCATTTTTCTAACCTCATTTGAGTATAATATCCTATTACACACAAAAAATGACTTGAAATTGATGTTTCACTCTTACTAATTGGGGAACTAACTATTAATACTATTTTTTAGTCTAAAGCTGTAAAGGCAAGGGGAAAGTAGAGGAAAGCATAAGAAAAGGAGAAACAAAATAAAAGTTGAAATGGCAAATCAGTGGTTCTTCAGGCATTAGGGACAAAGTAAGGCAAGCATATTACAATCACCTGGGAGGCATTTTAAATCTGTAAATATTGTCTAAACATTCCTTATTCCCACTGCCCCTACTGAGAACCACTGTACTATAAATTAGGAGCAACCATCCACAATTACCTCAAGTGTCAAGGCAAAGATCAGCATCATGGGCATCACGTGGGATCTTGTTAGAAATGCAGACTTTCCGACTCCACCCAGACCCACTGAATAAGAATCTGCATTTTAACAAAATCCCTAGGTGATTCAAATGCACAATAAAGTTAAAGGAGTCCAAGTGTACAGAAACTAGGCCTTGTTTAGAATGATTACCTAGGGCACCTGGGTGGTTCGGTTGGTTAAGCATCTGCCTTAGGCTCAGGTCATTTCCCAGGGTCCTAGGATTGAGCCCATCAGGCTCCCTGCTCAAGGGGGAGTCTGCCTCTCCCTCTGCTCCTCCCCTGCTCATGCTTGTGCGTGCTCTTACTCTCTCTCTCTCTCTCTCTCTCATAAATAAAATCTTTTTTAAAAATAGAATGATTACCTAGAGTTTATTTTATTGGCTTTTTAATAAACTAATATTTTTTGCGTAAAGCTAACATTTATTGAGCACAGATAATATGCCAAACACATTCAGCCTTTAAGACTGTTTTTATTTAATCCTCACAACATCCCTATGATATAGGCACTGCTTTATCCTCATTTTATAGATTGGGATACTGAGTAATAATGAGATAAGTAACTCACCCAAATGTGGTAACTGGTAAAGATTTAAACACAGGAATTTTGATTCCTGTGCTTTTAGCTGCCACCCCACACTATCTACATTTGGCTGCCTGCTTTTTAAAGCTAACTAATTATTTGAGAATTTATTTATCATTATAATTTGAAATCAAAGAAAAAACAAGATCTATTTCATTTTAGTTGTAACATTTGCCTGTCATCTTACCTTTAAGTGCAATAATGAAGAATTCTAGAAATTCCTTCTTTAGTTGGAAAATACATACTAAAACTATGACAGCTCATTATTTAAAACTTAAGGTTTGATATCTCTATGTTTTCTCATAACTTACCTAAAATTTACTTTTTACCTTTTGGTGTTCTGATGCTGTTTAAAAAAAAAAAAAAAGTTTTCTCTTGAACAAGTGATTCCCTACCTACACAAACTATTCAGGCTACCAACTCAAATTATATATCACTCTTTCAGCTTTACTATAAACAATTATCTATAAGCATGGTTCACAAAACTAGTTGAATATAGTTACTAACCAGTCAGTCTGCAAGCAAATGGTGACTTCTTTTAAGCCAGTGACTTCCCAAATGATTGAGTCTCTGAACAATTTCTCCTAGTGCATGTAGATTCTCCGAGAGCTGTCAGTTGGATCTGGCCAAAAGCCTGTTGTTCTGACAGGGGCTCATTGATGTTGGTCAAAAGACAGAGGTGAGTCTGGGTTCCCTGTGATCATGTTTGAGAGGAGAGGTGTGTCAACAGGACTGAGCAGCTACAATTTTCCCAGTGATAAAGGGACATCCTTGGGAGAGGGAACTTCACCAGCTGCTTAGATCTGGAAGTTTAGGCAGCACTAACAGTACAGTGTCTAATTTGTAACTTACGGCTGAGGACACAATCAACCCAGGGCTGCCATAATGCCAAGTTGTAGGGCGGGAGCGCCCAGGAGACATACTGCACATAGCAGCAGAATTTCTTAGAGCTAATAAATGATAAAGTAACAGTGATTCTCTTCCTTTACAGTCCTGCTGGTCTCACTGAGTATTTATGACTGTGGCTGCACAGAATCTGCACCTGATTTTTTCTAAATAAATTGAAAAACACACCATTTCTTCTAGTAAACTTCATACATTTATACTTTTATCATCACATACACTTTTCTTCACTTTTGACCCAAACTCTACTCGTTCTCCAATTCAAATGCACTTTACATGCTTCTAAATCTGTGTAGTATGCCACGAGAACAAGAATGTTCCATTAACCCAGCTTTAGTAATCTTTCTGTTCAAATGATGTCACTTCATATAAAACACATTGTACCATGATGGATCCCAGCCCTTACCCTTCCCACAGTTAATTGCTGCCACTTTATCAGGAATGGAAAAGAATCTGATGTGATTCCTATGTAATGATTTCTTGAATGTGTTCTGGCATTTGATCTACTAGGTTAATAGAATAAATTTTTAAGAGAAACACAAATCTATTCTTTAAAGTTCCTATTAGGTTAAGCTATATGATGGGACATTACATAGTCATTTTTACATATTTAATAATATTTAATGACAAGGAAAGATAATCGTAAGTGAATAGAGCAATATATAAAACATAAATCATGAGTGTGATCCAGCGTGTGTGTGTGTTTGGTAGATTCTTGTCAAGGTGCCATTATGGCCTTGCTTGGGTCATTGGTGTTCTAATGAAAATAGTTATATTAGCACTCGTGGTTAAAATCACTGATGTATTTTTAAAATGTCTGCATCTTTGTAGACCAGATAAGACTAGAAAAAATATATAACAAATCTTAAAAGCTTTGGAAAGTTATTAAGATCAAGGCTAAGATCAAAAGTGACTTTTTTTTTCTTTCTTTTTTTTTTTTTTGGTATGTGCTTTCAAAAACTCTATTACTTTTATTTATACTTCTTACTTTCTATTTGTCTCAGAATTTCTATTACTTTCCTTCCAACTAACTGTAGATTTCAGATCTTTAGACAACTGCTACTAACTCTGCAGAGAATGATACTGGCAAATCCAACCCTTTCTCTGATTTTTTTTTTCCCCTAAGATACACTAGTGCCTTACAGGAGATCACAAGGTTCATACCATGGTGGTATTTTTTAGAAAAGAAATAATTTTATGGGAAATGTCTTATTGCTATAACAATAAAACCACTGAAATGCAGGGATAAAAAGAGATTCTTCTAATGCCAAAATCATTCCAAATAAGAATGTTATAGTAAAGTTGGTATACATTGTGGTTTAAAAAGTAACTATACTACACCTATTGTCTTCTTGAATAACTCTCCAGCTTTAAAAAATTTCTTACTTAAAAATGTCCCCCAAATCCATAAAGAAAAATACTGGCTAATTTGGCTACATAAAAAAATTAAAATGATCATGTAGTAAAAAGGACCATAAACAAAGTAAAAAGATAAACAGGAACTTGGGAAAGCTATTTGCCACACATTACATGTAAAATGCTAGTTTCCTTAACATAGCATAAGCTCTTTAAAATGAGAAACAGCGAACGACACAAATGGAAAATGAGCAAAGGCCATTGCTGGGCAAAGTAGAAGAAGAATAACTACAAAAAATAAGAAAACAAAACAAAACAAAGCTCAACCTCCTTCATAACTAAAGAAATGCAAATCAAGACAAATATATACTTTTCATTTATCAGACTGAGAAAAAATTTGAGATTTGATAAAAGTCAGATTTTTAGCATCGTATATTGGTATAATCTTTATAGAGGACATTTTTTAAGTATCTCTCAAAAACATAGACTATACCGTTTGCTTCAACAATCATTTTTAAACTTTTCTACTGATATATAGCTTAAAAAATACATATGTATAAATAGGATCATTGTTCTTATGCAGCCAAAAAGGGACGCTGAGAAAGAGAAAACCATAAGGCCCATTAACAGGGGGCCGGTTGAATAAATCATCATGTATCAGTGCAATGAATGAAATACTGTATAGTCATCAAAATAAATGAGGCAGATGTATGTATACAGTATAGATAGTTCTAGCCATATTAACAAAATAGCAAAGAGTAGAATAGTATGATGTGTAAAATGAAAAATGTGGATATACACATTTGTATACATGTGTATGCTTTTTTAAAAATCCTAAAAGGATACATATGAAACTGCTGGTAGTAGTGATTCCTAGAGACCATTACGGAAAGCTAGGAGACATGAACTTTTATTTTCATTCTGTTTTATAACTTGACATTTATACCACAACCATGTATCACTACAATGAAAAATAAAAACAGACATACAGAAAAAAAGATCTCTTAAAAATATTTTTTTTTCAATTCTGGTACAATAACACTTATATAGGTTTATATTAAAAATAATCACTTATCAACGTTTAATTGTAGATTCACAAGTAAGTATCTAATCTATTATATTTCTTATATTAGTAGTTACATCTACAGAAGTGTCTTAGAATAAGATTGCACTATTATACCCAAAAACATTGTTTTTCTCCTCTAGTGTGTATCTACAAGGGTATGGGGGAAGATGTTGACTATATAACCAGGAAGAGGATGAAATCACATGACAGGCTGCCACTTGGTACATCCTAACTCTACATAAGGACAAACATACCTTTGATATGCACCAGACGGTTTCATTCCCTTCAAAAACACATTTAAGATGTAGTGTTAATACTTACACTGTTGATTAAAAAATGAAAATCTGACCATATTCAGTGAATCCCATTAGTCTTTTTTTCTTTTCAGATTAAATACATGATAAATTGGTCTAAAATGGCCGAGTTTTCATCTCAGTAAGACGCGGAAGCCATCCCAGAAGTTCTGCATCCAGGTAAAATGTCTTACACCTATAGCACTGTATCTGTCAGTGGTTTTTCTCTAATATGTCAACAGTGGAGGTAGCACAAGAAGTCACATACACCATTGTCTAGTGACAGAAACAGAGGAAGCAGAAAAGAATGAAATTCCAGTCTTATCTCATCCCTTATATGCAGCTTAAGAACATAAATATTTACATAATTTTAAATGTAAACAAGGTGGAATTACCATGATATTCATGTATTAATGTAAACCATGTAAGAGATATGCAACCCCTTGGCAAGGATCTCCTTGTGGCCATTGGTGGATTGTTCTTCATACTATGTAGGACTTTCAGAGAACCAGGAAGAAAATGATTGTTTTCTCTCCTCAGCCACCCAATGGGGGATTTGGGCTCTATGAAGCACTCACTTCCAGAAGCACATGTCCAAAGGCCGTATGTCCAAGAACCATAAACCGTAAAGCTTGACTTGCTCACCTTCAGAAAATCCAGATGTCTCTGAGTGTCATTCTTACAAAAGCTTCCCTTACTCCAGTAGGATATAGGCAGAGGGCAATGTGAAATTGGAGACAAGGTACCCTTTAATACCCATAGTCTAGCCCTCTAATAGGCATGAATCCCATGGAGTCATGCAGCTGGGCATTACACTCAGAACCTGAGAGGGCAGCGTGGGTAATCAGAGACTGCTCTGTCCATCTATTTCCTGTCACGTGGCCCTGCCTAATAATTTTCATAAAAAGACTCCTGGATTTTCCAAATCAAAAGATTTTTTTCTCCTCACAAAAACTCAGCTCAAGGAACAAGCCCTCAACCTCCTAAATTAACAGGGGAGAGACTCCCTAGTCCCTCCAGGGAGAATAAAGAGAGTAGCTTGTCCCCTTCACAATATATTGTGATTACATTTTATCAAAGCAGAAGATAAATAGGATAGGTGGTGGGTGGGTAGACAAATGTTAGAGGTGATTTCATTCTTTGCTTCATTGGCAAATGGGAAACAGTTGCTGGAAGGCACTCCACGGTGGTATTAGGAAACTATTTAGGACAGCTTTAATCTTGGAGGCAAAAATAGTAACATTCTACAGAGTTCTGTCACTGGAAATCTTTAGGTTTGGGGGGGGGGGTTGTTTGCTTTTTTGAGGTGTAGTTAAGCTTACAAAGCTGGGCTGTACATGTTTTCAGCAAAAATCCAGCTCTAGAAAAAGTACATTGAAATATATATCCTAAATAGGAAGCTTTATTTTATATCCAAACAATCCTGAACAGAAAGAACACTTTGTCCATAATACTCCATCAGCCTTGTAACAAAGAAGCAAGACAGTGATCCAGGGGAGTTCCTGATGGAAATGATTCTATGAAGAGCCTCCCTTCTCCTATTCTGGAAGCTCTCAGTTTCTAACAGTCACACATTTGTAGCAAAACTTTCAAAATAATATGATGTTTTGCTTACAAATAACAAAACAGTGGGAAAAAAACCACTCTATGAAATCTTAAACTTTTTCAAATCATTAAGTTACAGATGAACAGACAAAACGTGCTTAATTCAAAGAAGTTATTTTTTGTTTGTTAAAGAACTGATGCTATACCAATTCTGCTACTAACTAGCAACTTTGCTTTTGGTTTCTTGTAAAATAATTTCCAAGGCCCCATCCCAATCCATGGGCACTCTATTGAAATACAAAAGGTGTGTTCAGAGTTCTGAACAGTGCAGCGTCGGTTTTACAAACTTAAAGCTAAAGAACTCTGACCTCTTATCGATTTAAACCAGTAATGTGTAAACAGCATTTCAGAGCTTGTTTTATAGGACCCAAAGAATTTA
The DNA here is from genome assembly GCF_023065955.2 of Ursus arctos. NCBI lineage: Eukaryota > Metazoa > Chordata > Mammalia > Carnivora > Ursidae > Ursus > Ursus arctos. The sequence continues at coordinate 15,491,065 of NW_026622875.1, read as the reverse complement.
AGTTGAAATCTACTTAGGACAAATGAGGAAAACCAGGACATTTAAAAGAATAAATAAAGACCATATTCAGTGGCTTAAAATCTGTAGACCTGCACTGTCCAGTATGGTAGTCATGTGCCATGTATGGCTATTCAAATGTAAATATATATTAATTATCATTAAATGAAATTAAAAATTCAGTTCCTCAGTTGTGCTAGCCATATTTCAAGTATTCCAATAGACACGTGTAATTAGTGGCTACACTGTTAGCCAGCACAGATTTACAACATTTCATAGAAAGTTCTATGATACTATTGCTATAAACAACTTACTAATAATTGCAGTGGACTTCCATTGTTACTTGATAAGAAATTTTAATGCTCTTTTAAACTTATTTGGAAATTTTAAAGTATTTTTTAAGTTCTGATTCTCTCAGCTGTAGGTTATCTAGTACATAGTCCTCACAGTACTTTTCCCTTTTTCCTATTTATTTGCATATTAAAATACATGAAATTAGTATATTATGTACTCTTCTAAGGTTAGAGGTTCTTGTTTTCTTAAAAATCATGAGAACAGGTACATACAATTATATTGAACTAATATATAGCTGCTGGTTTTTTTACCTGCATCATTGACATCTCCAAGAAACAAACTGGAAAAGATACAGGATCATTTCTAAAGACCCATCTATTTTTTTCTTCTTTTTATTCTGTGAGACTTTTTTTCCTGCAATGATAGATATGTCTCAACTGTACTCACATAACTACAGATGACATAACGTTTTCTCAGAAATTGGAGAGCCAAGCAAAATAAGTATTAGATGACTTATTTCTTTTTTTCTCTTTTTATAGAAATGCACAAGATATTAGAAGTCTCTATTTTTGTTTCCAAATTATATGTATCACAGAGAGCAATAGTCTGTTTTCAATTTTTAATTAATGTAATCACCACCTGTTATAGTATATTCTTAAAGTTCTTAGTCACCATTTTTCCACTAATATGATCCCGTTATTAAAATGTCAGTCTCAATTATTTTCTAGTCACTTATACCTTGTAGTTCAATTACATTTGGTTCCTGGACTAATGGTTGTGTGTTACACAAGGCAAAAAATTAAAAACAAATTTGTCTTTGAGTCATCGAAGCATCAAGGATTTGAAATAGCTATATAGCTAACTATAAAGAAAGCATATAAATATCCAGCCTATATTCCCTTTATGCATTTAATAGTGTTATTTTTCAATAAAAGCATATATAATAGAAGTTTGCACCCAGTTTGGAATTATCAAGTATGAATCCTTGAGTCTTACCAATGAAAAAAAGGCAAAGTAAAGGGTAGTCATTTGAGGGTGGTTCTTACAATAAACAGAAATATGGCTTTCTTTATAGAGTAACAGGTTTACTCTAAAGAACCTATTACCCACAGTATATCTATAGAAACACTGTTCTGAGGCTTGAAAAATAGAGCTAGATATGCTTAGCACATAACTGACCATATAGGAGACTCAAATTTAGGTTACTGTTAATATTTTAAATAATTAAAAGAGTTCAGAGAACTGGCATCAAAATGTGGAGGCTCTGTTTTGCTGGCAGAGAGAACTTTTTGACTAGTACCAAAAATATTGTCATCCTTTCCCTTCAACTAGTCATTCCTTTTAAGACTTTTAAAAAGATTTAGACATATAGGAAGCATTTTTTAAATTCCAGAAAGGTGTAAGATATCTTAGAAATATAACAACACAACACAGATCTGGTGAAAGGTAGTTATCTGGAACTAGGTCTTATGCACCTTTCCAGAACTTAAACAAATGCTAGGGGGCCCTAGGACAACAGGCACAATGTCATACTGCAAGTCCAAAATCCAGTCAGAAACAGCCTTCCTCCTCCTCTCATCCAGGCAAGGCCAAAATACTTCTACACACAGCATGGGTCACCATAGAAAGCAAACAGAGCTACTGTAGATAAAACTAGGCAGTGGATAAAGGCTAGACCCTGAACCTTGGCTCCTCAGTGATACTCCCAAGTCAAAGAGGAAGAACAAAATGGGCATTTCACTGCTTCTGGTCCCTCTAGTATGGTCAGCGTACACAGCAGGAGGATAAAATAATTGTCTTAACAGTGTAAAGCAGGAAGTCCAAACTGCTTTGGCAATGTGAAAGCAATGCAAATTCGAGTCACTGATGACAACAGCTTCTCATGTGATATATAAGATACTAATAGGTCAGCCATATTTTATTCAACTTCAAACCCTTAATGAATGCTTATCTTCATTTTACATAGAACATATTTATCTGTACACAGTTGAACAAATAGGGAGCTTTGGAAATGGCCCTATTTGTGAGAACTATTGCCCACAAAACAACAGCTTGGTGGGACAACTGAAGTAGTAGTAGTAAGCTCCTCTTGAATTTCTGCTAGAATTTAGACTTAATTAGATGGATGAGTTAGACAGAACTTACCACCTGAATTAAAGAGTGAGGAATAGAATATGCACCAATTAAGTGAAAGAAAATTCATACTATGAATTAAACAATAAATGTCAATTAATTAAAATTCTTATTTTAGCTTCCTTAAGATATATGACAAATTAAACAGACTTAATTTAACATCTTAAAATGAAGAGATCTAAGTAATCTATTTTATGATTTTTATCTTCTTAGGAAGATGTTGGCATCTTTAATTTTCATATTTAATCAAATTTTTTCTGTTTCTAGTTTCTATGGTGTGACTATCCATCAACTCATATTGGTTAAGTGTGTGTATATGTATATGTGTGTGTGTGTGTATATATATATATATATATATATATATATATATCCCAAGAGAAACTAATTCTGCAATCCTCCTCAGCAATTCATTCTAACAATTAAGAACCCTTAAGCTAAATAGAATAATTCATTTCACAGGAAACCTTTATTCAATATGTATAATTAGTTTTAGTTAACTTTATTAATGAAATGTCGCAAATCAATTAGGTTTGCAATAATCAGATGCTGAGGACCCAAGAGGGGCCATATCTCTCACAAGAGGGGAAGGTGATATACAATTTAGTTGGGAAGCAAATGTAATTAGATTTGATCAGTTGAGTATTCCTGTCCTGATGTGGAGTCAGGCACATACCCAGACCTGAGTATCTAGTTAAAAAAAAGTAGAAAAAACAATGTGACTTAGAAAAATGTCTTCATGGTCCTGTCAGCCACATACTGACAGCTGAAGTGGGCCTTTGAAACCACAGGTAGATACATTTTCTTCAGACAGTGCTCTTTTGAATTTATTTTTCAAATCCAAAGGCCCATAAGTAGGGCAGTATATAAACTCTCCTGTTTATCACAGACCCCATCATTACCTAACGCCTTACACAGGGTGCTTCACACATTTATTTAACTGCTCAAATCCTGATGACATTTCAGTTTAAAACTAGTGTGATCTAGAAGTTGGTTATTTAATGAGTATTGGTTAATCCTAAAGTTTCTTCCTCAGACTCTAAAATAAAAATATCAAATAAAATGCCATGACAGTAAGAATCCTTCTGAATGAGAATATTAAATACAAGTTATTCCTATTTAGGGTTGTAGTTTGCAACAGATTCTGCTGTAATTCACTGAGTATTTCTGTCAGATACCTACATGCCAGGCACTATTCTCAGTCCTGAGGACAAAGTGTGAGCAGCAGACAAAAACCCCTGGCCTCAGAGAACTTTTATTCTAGTGCATGTAGACAGAAAAACAATCAAGTAAAATATGCAATATGTTGCATGACATGGAGAATGGAAATGAGAGGGGAATGTACAGTTTAAAAGGGTATTTAGAGAAAGTCTCCTTAGTAAGAAAGAAGGAACTGTGGACATCTGGGGAAGGATTCCTCTCGGCAAAAGCAAAGCATAAAGCAAAAGCAAGGGCCCTAGGCCATACTATGCCAGCAAATTCAAGACACAGCAAATAGGCCAACATCCTTAGAAACCACAAAAGAAGAAGGTATAACAAAAGAGAGATCAAGTTATTGAAGGGTAGCAGGATTAATAGGTAGAAACTAGAGACATTAAGAATGGATGCTAGAAGAAACAAATGGAATTTTAAACCTAAATGATTTAAAGACTTAAAATGCTTTGAAATGTAGTGAAATGTTTCCAAAATGGAAGATTTTAAAAAGAAGTCAGGTCTGTGATTCAATCCCCAACAGTTGGTTCTGTGGCTATAACTTGAACTCTAACTTGAACTCTAAATTATCAAAAACATGCATTTGATGTCAGTTCCTCCTGGACACCCAACTGATGTGTTTGGGGCCTTTGGTATACTCCAAAAACACTTTGCCTATCACTGACCTGTAATCCCTTGTCTCTGGGCCTGAAAGTAAAACTCCTCAAGTAATAAGAGTTGGGGGTACACAATATTGCCATTATTTTTAGTGAAAGCTTTGCCTTCTTAGACAAATATACCAGTGAACTTAACACCAGTGAACTTAACAAATCCCAGGGATACCACCAAATACAAAATGATTTCATTTATTAGTTATCCCATTTCAATTATTTTATATCCAAGTCCAACAAAAAGAAAATTCTAAATAAGAAGATACATGTGGGATTATAAATATGGCATTCATCCACATATAACAAGGAATAAAATTACTTAATGAAAAATTTCAAATTCAACCAACTCTACAAATGTAAGATAGTCTGAATGAGAAGGAACAATCCTGATTTTACATTATATTTTAGTGGTGTTGTTTTCTCATAATCCCCATGCTTTTTTCCTGTCCTGCTATTCTTCAAGATTTCCTAATGAGGATTAGGGAACAAGTGTATTTAACAATCTGTATTTGCAGGTTGGAAACAAGAAAATGAAGACTAATAGTTTCTCTCCTGCTAATTCGATTTTCTACAGCTCCTCTCCTACCAGCATAGGCAAAGAACTTAGTTACTATTTCTAGCAGATGGGGCCAAGGAAAAGACAAGCATCTGTGATGTCATGCTTCCCCCAAATGGGCCAGCTGCCCTATGGGCCTCCATTAGAGACTTCCCCAAGAGTAATAAATGAGAAGGGATCACAAACAGAATGAGAAAAAAAAATGCAACTTCCTTTATTCTAGAAAAGCAAAACTCAATGGCTAGTTAACAATGCTACAGTAAATGTTTTTGTACATTTCTTCTGCACATGTGGAGAGTTTTAGGGTTGTACTCAGAAGTGGAAATGATGATTTGCGTTCCAAAGTGGTGGTGATATAAGGAGATTCCTGGAAATGGGGTTGTGCTGAGTTGACAGAAAGACATAGGGGTTCCAGTCCTTAACTGCCAATGTGTGACTGGCTCTCTAAACTGAAATATGACCCCAAAAGAACTTCTTCTGGTATACTTCCAGGCCCTAGTTAATAGTACAAATGGTTACTTATTGATAACTATACAGGAATTTATTTCCCAGTATCCCGCATATCAATGACATCCCATAAAATCAGCCAGGCAAGGAACTAGAACATTTTAAAAGTATACAACACATAACTTTAAATGAGAGGTTTTCCTTTTCTCACACAAAAACATGAAAGTTGGTTTGAACTGATGTGGACTTCTGTCCAGGTGAGTGCCTCTGATTTCAAAAAGCATGTACCTCTTTTGTAACTCCAGCGTGTCCTTGGAAATTGCTGCATAAAGGCCAAACTGCCAAGTCTAGTCCTTCTCTGAGAAAAACCTTTTTAGTTGTATGTCAGTAGCTGGTCTTTGTTCTCTTCAGTGCTCATTGCAAAATACAGCAATTCTAATTCTAAATCCCAATAGTATTGGAAAGACAAGTTGAGTTAAAATAATGCCTGTAATTTAATCAGTATTCGGTCCCTAATAAAAAGCTAGTCACAGCTTTCTTCCAATCCCTCTCCCACAGATTTCTCTCCTGAAAGGAGATACTTACTATACAGCATTTTAGGGAAAACAAACTTTCCTCAATTGCTAGGGCTGGAGTAATGAAAGGTTTGAAAATAGTATTTTAAGCACGATCACATTTTTTCTTTCCATTCCCTGAGGTTGAACAGATGCTTAATTTCACTTTTTTAACTTCCCTGAAAATAATTTCTCTCTCTACTTACCTATTATTTCAATGCAATATTTTATCTTCATAATCTGGTAGACTCACATTAGTCATCATCCAGATCAGGAAAAAAATAAGTGAGATGTAAAGCATCTAAATGGCAAATCTTCTCACTCAAAAAGCTAAAAATATAAAATCACAAATCTAGGAGTGAATCATCCTTGAAATTCTCCCAACTTGGAGTTTAGTTTTATGGGTGAAAACTTTGGGAGACAGTTTGGGAAGCAACAATGCCAAGTACTATTTCATACACAATCTTAACTTCCCACAACAACACTTAAGAGGTAGCTATGATTGTTGCGATTTTATTATATTGCTATTTTATAAATGTAGACACAAAGCAGCAGAGAAAATAACATCCATTAACTGGACACTTACTGGATCAAGCACGGAGTCAGTCACCTCATCTGCATTTTCTTACTTAATCCACCAAAAGGCAAGCAAACAAACAAACCCTATAGGCAAGGTTCTCGTACTGGCTTCATTTTTTCACAGACACCAAGCCTAAGGGGTCCACTTTGCTAACCGATGTCAGGACCAGAACTGGAATTTGGGACTGACTCCAACACCCTGGTTCTGACCATTTCTTTTCCAGATGTAACCCATCACATTCTCCAGAGCCTGATATCTTCCTGCTGTTGCTTTTAATTAACTGCTACACCATCAGCACTTTTTTTTACATATACATATATACATGAACACCTTGTTAATACTTGCTTATACTGATACAGGGTGCAAGTTTAAGCTATTTTGAATAGTAGGAGAGTCCAGAGCTCTGAAAGGAATGTTGAAGATAGGGTAAAGTATATATTTTTCTGTCACAGTTCAGTGAGAAAATTGTTAATTCATATGCCACCAGCCAGACACAAAAATGCAACAGGAAATGAAGAAAACACGTAACAACGTTAAATAATGCAGTCTGTAGTACAAATTAGTGCACTGTGAATTAGTTTCCTCTGCTGTAGAATTGATCATTTGGATTATGTAGGCAAGCAGGGTAAGACATTACTAAAATTATCCTTGAATCCTAGCTTTGAGATCTATGGAAGACACTAGGCAATTTGCCTGAGAATACATAGAAAATACTTTTTAAAAGGATAGGGATGGGTTATTTCCCTCTCCGTTAAATATTAGCCTTTGAAATGAACCCAGCTGATCTGCTAAATAACACTTGCAAATTGTTATGTTTTAATAAAGTGACAGGCTGAGAGAGAAGCCACACTAGACCTGCTTATGCTTCTGGAAGCACTACAGGCCAGGAACATTATGCAATAATGCTTTTTAAAAGAAGGGAGCCTCTTAGCATTACACCTTGCCTGGCAACGAATGTAGCCACTTACTCCAAATGCAGGCATAATTAGAATCTATGAAAATCTAGCATCAGAATCCCAAACCCCTGGTGCAATACACAGTAAATTACAGCTTTTATGTCTGTAATATTTTCAACCATTCCATTTAAATATGTGAATATATGAGTGTGCTGTGTTTCAGGGAGCCTTGCTCTTTAAGGCTATGGAATGGTTTTACCATTATTAATCAGATATCCTGTAACAAGGACACCTCATTTTTAAACTTCTGGAAGGCTCAGAGCCTGCAATGCTACTGGCAGAGGGCAGGCCCAAATGCACTACTCTAATAAAAAATCCCTGAGCAAACATGGAACACAGTGAAAACTTGAAGGACCCAATCCACAGTAGGCACTACTAACAATCATCACCTCAATTACAGCTTCAACTATGCAAACCTAGGCTTATTTGTTAGTTTATAAAATTACAGCAGAGCCTTACAAAGTTAACCTGAAAGAACATTAATTTTTAAGCTAATCTTGGATGATCAATAAAAGAAAATCTTATTTTAAAACCCTCATAAAAGTTGTAAAATCAGGGTCTTAAAACTGAGAATAACTTTTGTTGAAAAAGAAAAAGAAATGTTTTAAAATCTAAAGTTAAAAAACACAGACATCTTAAAATAAATCAGGAAAAACGACTATTTCGCAGAAAATAAATTTTGCTCCTCTGATTCGTGACTGGCCATTGAGTTTTGAGTTTGAGTATGAAGCTGTGTTCAGCTGTCTAGTGGAAATAGCAGGGGAAACAGGTTTTTCTCCTTCATTTCCTAAAGTGTGGTGATTTTTTATTCCCAAGTGTTATGTCTTAAAAAGATTTTAAATCTTAAAAAATAGATATTGAAATTGAGAACTGAAAGTCTCAGCTACTTGGGCATAATTTTTTAAAATAGGTAATACAGACCTCTAGTGGTTGAACAGTTTGAAAACCTCTGCAAGGAAAGGAAATTGTGAGGCAACTGCAGGCATTTTGAGGAGGGGAAAAAAATTTTACTACTTAAAATTACTCGCAAAATTCACATATTTCACACAAAAAAAAGGTAAGCATGTGCTTCAAGGGAATGTGAAGCACTTGCCATCCCTTACGGAGCTCCTTGGTTCTCCTAAAATAAGCAAGGACCTTCCCACCAAAGTTCAGGGAAGAAGTCTGGATCTGTATTGATTTTCATCCAAAAGATGAACATCCAGTTCATCTATTATATGAACGGACCTGACAGATATTTGTGTTCCATGAAATAGATTTCTTTTCCTTAGTACACGGTTTTGCCTCACTGGAGCTCTTCTTCTAAATTCCCCATGAAAGGGCTCCCCAGGAAAATGCAAGAACCCTCACACAGCCAATGCTTACCTGTCCTGTTCCCCCATCTCCAATGGCAGCCCCACGCCACCGCCACCAGAGTAGGCTTAGTGACTGGGCCCCTCTCCAGTCTACAGGAAGGGCAAACTGTTGGATCCATGCACAAGCTTAAATGATTACCAAAGTGTCCCTCTGGACTAGGCTTCTAAACTTGAATGTATGCACAAAATAACCTGAAGAATCTTGTTGAAATGCAGATTCTGGCTCAGTAGGTGTGAATGGGGCCTGAGATTGCTTTACCAGTAAGCTCCCAGGTGGTGCTTATGTGGCTCATCCAGGACAGGCTGGGAGTAGCAAGGAAACTTTATAACATCTCTCTTTATTTTTTTAAATTACACTTTTTATTTTTAGTGATTTCTTCATCTTTTTTTAATGGCATCTCTTAAAATTTAATTTTTGAATTTATAAAACTTCTTAAGTCCTCTTTCACTTGACTACATACAAGTATCACTGGGAACCTGTTACTCAAGTTTTGTAAAGATGCTCTTACATTTTAAAAATGGACCCGGTGTCATCTGTTTAGCTTGGTGAGTTCACGGTGGTTGTGAGCACCTCTCTAAGCACTTGCGGCCATTGGGCACTTGTAGCCACAGTTAAATATCTGACCAGCCATACTGGGACAGTGGGTGAGATCAGGTTTTGTGCATGTTGAAAAACTACCTAAGGTCCCAAAGTAACATCCACATCATAAAATCAGGCAGAGTGAAAAGCACAAGTAAGAAGCAACAGATCAGAGTAAAAATGGGAAAATATATTTTTCAGACAAAATGTATTATAAGTCCATCATCTAAATAATTTCCTATTATAGCATGTTGTCAACCTTAATTTTGAAATCCATAATTTTAGAACTTATGTCACGGAGTAGTCTTTAAAAGCCTCTTGCAAACTTTTAACATCTAGTTTCAAATCAAAAATAATATATTAACAAGCTGTAGCATGGAGGGAGTACATAAATTATCATCATTGCCCTGCATGAACAGTAATTCACAGGTTTGGCTCAGACACAACTTAGATGAAATAATTAACTATGTACAGTACTTAACAGTAAAAAAGTAATTAATCTAGCTGCCTCATACTGGTTTGGCCTAAATAAACATGCAATAAAAAAGCCATACAATTTTATTATTTTCTCACATTACTAAGTTGGAATTTTAATATGTCAGAAAAAAAGATATCTTTTCTTTAAAAAACATCACTTTTCAAATGTCAATGTACTGATTATAAGCCGAATGAGTTCCAATATTTATAATTGTGGGCAGATGTTCTTAATTTATAATTGTGCATTTTACTTCACAGGAGTTTGGTAAAAGTGATTAAATTAAGGTGAAAAAAGGAAAAAATCAAATTTTTTAACCACAAATTACACAGGCTCTCTTAATGGTACTATAATCGTTGGTGGTATAGCTTTGGCAGAATGTTTCAGATAAACCTGTTTTTTGCCCCATGGGTTCTTGGAGGAGACAAGTTGTCTTCTGGCCTATAGACCCTTTACCAGTAGGTCCACAGGTAAAGGGCAGGGTATTATTTGGAGTGAGGGCAACAAATACGGCAAGTGTCCCTGTTTGGGCAAGAGAAAAAGGTTCAGGTGATTTCTGCTAGGGAGAAAGTTCATCCCACTCAGGTGTTATGTTGTGTTTTGTTTTTTTAAAGTTCACTTTCAGTGTATGGATACTCCTTTGCTTAATCTCATAGACTATGACATGTTCTCCCTATGTGATTCCATCGATTAATCACTGTATTATTATCACATATAAATAAATAAAATATATATGCATATATGAAACAATGATTTTTATATATGTGAAACAATATATGAGGAACAATGGCTTTCAAGACAGTATACATCAGGCAGCAAAGGGCAGTAATCTCTAAAGGATGGGAAACAAATGAATTGAACCTACAGTTGTCCCAGCGCACTGCCTGGAGATTGTTTCCAGACATGGCACAAAGAAGAAGAATCCAGAAGGAGCTCCCAGGTCTCCCTGAGCTGAGGAGATGGAGCTAGGAGTCCAGAGAGGCAAGGAGCTAGAGTTCACAGGGCAGAGTACCAGAGAGTTTTACACAGGAAGGGTCCAGTAATCTGCAAAGTATCCCCCTTGTGTTTCAGTGCATGTGTATGAGTAATCATCCAAAAGCATTAGAGGGGACAACCCCAGAGAACATCCAAAACCAAAAAACAGTTCCTGTTCCCACCAGAGTAAAGAACCTGTAATTCATGGGGCACCAGGTGGTATACTCAGAAGGATTTTTTCGCCTCCATAATAAGAAAAAAAAAAAAAATCAACCCTAGACTAAATGCTGCTCTGGTCCCACCTAACAAAGCTTAAAAGCCAGATCTGAAGGGATCAAATCGTTTGCAAGTAACTTAGCTGCTTCTCAGAACAAAGCTGGAGAATATTCGTAAGAATACAAAAACATCCAATAATCAACAAGGCAAAATTCGCAGCTTTTAGCATCCATTCAAAAATTATCAGGCATGCAGAGATACGAAAGTACAATCTATAGGGGCGCCTGGGTGGCTCAGTCGTTAAGCATCTGCCTTCAGCTCAGGGCACTTCAGCCCGCATCAGGCTCCCTGCTCAGCGGGAAGCCTGCTTCTCCCTCTCCCACTCCCCCTGCTTGTGTTCCCTCTCTCACTGGCTGTCTCTTTCTCTGTCAAATAAATAAATAAAATCTTTAAGAAAAAAAAGTACAATCTATAAAGAAAAAAATCAGTCAATGGAAACAGACTCAGTAATGATACAGATGATAGAATTAATGCATAAGGATATTAAGTGGTTATTGTGTGTTCATATGTTCAAGAAGCTAGAGGAAAGTGTGAACATTAGGCAGAGACATGTTACATATAAAAAAGATTGAAACTGAATTTCTGGAGATGAAAACTACAGTATCTCAGATGAAAACATACATTGAGTCTTCAGATACTAAGATGTTCCTTCTACTGTACCCATAATATTCTTTCCTGGATCCTGAGTTTGATTCCAGCAGCCTAATACTTAATAACCTGCTTATTACTACAACTCCAACAACAGGCAAATGTTGCCTTTAGTAAGTTGTTACCAGCTAAAGACAACAGCATTTCTGAAGCCATGGAGCCGTCATGGGCCATGTGGCCCTTTACCATCTCACTTTGATCCCTTCCCCCCTGACTCCCACCTGTCTCTGCCCAATGAGCAGATTCCACTACCTTCCATAGACTGCTACTTCTTCATTCTAGCATAAAGACTTCTCAGTAAAGTAGCTGCTATAGGTCCTCAACATGGCACCTCCTGAGTTACAAGGAAATTTACATTATCAGACCAACATTTTCTTTGTTTTCTATCTTACCTTGAAAACTCTAGAGCTTGAAAAAGCATGAAATTTTATCTTTTCACACAAAATAAAATTGAAATAGAAGTTAGAACTTTCACAGCTCCCCACTCTTCCCATCTAAGGTACTATGTGTAAAACCATGAACTGTGTTCTTCCAGCTAACCAGGCAATTAACCAAAACGTACATGTTGTCCTTTTGCAGAATGCAAAATATGCTCACGAGAACTAAACTATTTTTCCAACAAAACAGAAAAATCAACTTGTCCAGGAAGTTTCGTTAGGGCTAGAGGCCAAAGAAATGTATCTGCTAGCCAAGTGTTATCATTCATCAGAAATACTCCATATTCATTATTAATCCCGTATAATTCCCTCAATGTATCCACCTAATCAATACCAGATATATTCTCCTCATGTACTTCCGTGTTTGTTCTTAAGCCTGCAGTGAATTAATTTAGAAAATATGTTGTTATCAAAAACATAAATGAGTAAATAATTTCTTTCCTGGAGCACCACAGTTCACTTAAAGAAACACTTTACTTGACAATGAATAAATAATATAATAATAAATATTTATTTCAAAAATAAATATTTTTCAGCACTAATTATTAAAAGTATTTTAAAATTTAGCCTCATTACCAGTTATATAACCAGGGCCATTAGGGCAGTGTGGCTCTATGGAATAGCATCAGTCCGTTTCATTATTGATCTTCCTTTTGGCACAGGTGATATTTGTTGAATAAATGTTAAAACAATATGAAAGAATACCCAAATGTCAGAGATTCTATACTGTATTCACCCATTCGGAGATTTGGTGAAATGCAGCAAGAGCTCTAAAAGACTAATAGTATCTTTAACAATATGGAACAATGAAAAGAGAAAAATAAGTTGCTATTGACAACAGTGAAGGAGGGAGTGACATCTAGGCTGCCATTCTAGGACAGTTCTCATACTCTGAGCTAGGCTCTCTTCCTGCACAGCCAGATGCGGCTGGATGAGAGCATGGATGAACAATAACCTCGGCCCATCGCATCTCTGTTTTCCCACTACCTCCAACTCCTCCATCATAGACTGTTGCTGAATGTGGAAATGGAAGGGGAATTTCTGAAAGAGGTGTACTTCAAGTATGTAGCGTAATATAAAAACACTGAAATATGGGGGTCGGCAGCATCTTGCTGGGGCTTAGGGTCTGTTTTCAGTTGTAAAATTAGGCAGTTGGCCTGGATCCTAGATTATAAATTGGCTGCCCTTGGACCAAACTTGATCTACAGAAGAGTTCTGTTCCATACATTGTTGCTATTATTATTATTATTACTATTATTATTATTTGCATTAACTGAATACATTTCAAAATAGGGTATTTCAAATAAAATTTTAAATTTCCAGCTTAACTTAACAAAAAAATCAGCCTGTGCCTCCCTACATCAAAACTGGAACAATTACTATAGCTGAGAAGTGAGACTCCCCACCACCCCACCTCCTCTGAGAAAGAGGAAGGAAGGGTCCACCATGACTGCTTCCATCAACTGTTATTCCCAGCCCCTGTAAGTATTTGAATATGTGAACCTTGGAGCATGTAATTTCTAGAGACTATTCCAGCAATAAAATGTTATGAATCTCTGACTTAAGTTGTTTCAATAAAAGCAAAAGACTGTAGATAATAATTGTTCAAGTACATTATAGGTGAAAATAGACTTTGCTTGGATAACCGGACAACAAAAACACCATTTAGTGGCTGTCTCTATCTCTGTTGAATAAATAAATAAAATCTTAAAAAAAAAAAAAACACCATTTAGAATATAGTAATTGTGTATTTTTACAGGGACAAAGGATATATATATATATATATATATATATATATATATATATATATATACATATCTGTATTTCTCTGAAGAAGAAAAGGAATAAATATGACCTATAAATTTCCTTCTATAGCAGAAATTTCTGTGACTTCCTGATCCACATTGAGATAAAACTGCTCTCCAAACCTAAACTGAAAGAGCATTCAAAAGTCATTTGACTTTTTATGTAAAGAGAACATCTTAATTTGTTGGCATAACATAAACCACATAATTTATCTAGAGAATGGCTTTACACTGATCATTGACATGTATACAACTATGCCTACTCAAATACTGATTTCTAAATACTTTCTTTGAATTAGAACCTCTTCATATCAAGATATCCAAAATTATTAGTACATTATGTTATTCTCACAAAATTCTAATGAACTTCACAAATCTGCCTACTCTATTCTGAGTACAAAAATACTTAGCCTATTTTGTTTTCCATATAGTAATAAAGTAATACCAAAAATGTTATTACCAGAAACAATACAGTGTTGTATAATTATTAGAAAGTGAATCTCGTGAAATCATATTAAAGAACAACAATTACCACATGTTAAGTCAGATAATTCAAGGAAGAGACTTATATGAATACTAGGGGAGTTGTTGGCAAAGAAATTCTTTTCTCTGAATTCTGCATTTTGGAGGAAATTTTTGCCATTTAATTAGTTGAGGTATGATTCACCAACCAAAGGTCTATAGTGTGATACATTTTCCCCCTCCAACTTAAAGTAATCTTAAAACCATCTGCCCTTTATATGTTCATACTTCCACTTCTTTTATAAAATGGATCCTTCCTGGATCCTTTACATTGCTTCATGGGATTAATAATAAATTATATCACTATATTGTATTGCACGGAAAGGCTCCTAACATTGTTCCAGTCTGTTCTTGGCTATGTGTAATAACATGACAAGCTATATATAGATGTAAAGTAAAATTTTTATGGGGCAATTTACTTAGTATTGTGTGGGAACATATGAATATATATTGAGAATATAAATAATGATAATAACAACAGATAACATTTATTGTTTAATATATGGGAATCTTTCCCCCCATGTCTTATTTAACCCTTACATTAACAGTATATAGTAAGTTTTTATCCCATTTTAAAGATGCGGAGACTAAGTCTCAAAGAAGGTGAATAATTTAACCAGTTACATGATTAAGTCGAAGGTGGAGCCTGTATCTTAACTGACTTCTATGACTGCAGAGCTTATGGGTTATTTCCTATGATGCCTCACAGCAAACAGACTCTACTAAAGTTAATGTTTCCTTTTAAAATTCTAAGTGCTGAATATATACCTCTTAATATATACATTAGCTTTCCACTTCAGTCATGTGTTAAACTTGTTTTTATTGTATCTAGTCTATTCACACTTAACGGGTATAATATACCGTCTTTTAAGGAAATTACGTTAAACATATAATCTTGTAACATTCTTCCAATGGCAAGGTAGAGGCTTTATAGTCTCATTCCCATTTGTCAGGTCAAAGTCCAATGAAGGTTTAATGATTTGCCTAAGGTTTCAATTTCTAGAGAGACAAAGAAAAAGCCCCCAAAACCCCCAACCCCAGTTCTAGACTAGTGTTTGTACTAATTTTTTTTTTTACCCCTGCTAAATCCTGCAATCAACTGATTTCTACTCTTCAACTTCTTAAATTATGTTGCTTTCTTACTCACCGCTTTTGGTTTTATATAGTATTAAAATTTGACATCAACATTCACTATATCTTTTCACCCTTAATTCTGAGTGTTTCCATCTGATTGCTTATTTTTGTACTTTATGGGTTTTTTTTTTCTTATTTCTGTTTTACCCCAATTATCCAGGAAAGGTTGCCTGCATCTTTTGAAAGCTCTGATGTTCTCAATGAAAAGACCTTCTAAATGACCTTGTTTGTCTCCCATGGAGTTGCATATCACAACTTCAAATGCCTCACTAAAATGTTACCCATTTGGCATCAGTATACAGAAAAGGCTGCACTCTGTGATAAGAAGTACAGTGGTGTTTTCCTAGCGAGAAAATAGAGTTCTTAATGGAAAAGGGGGCAATATAATTTCCTCAGATTTAGCTGGTATTTCAAACACAATGGTGCTAGAACTAGTCCATAAGGAATTTGTAGGAACAGTACCACATGAACCAATAATTAATATTCTGGTCATGGGACTCTATTAGCATTGCTCCTTTACAAATCCTTTTTCTAGAAATCTACAAAAACAATTATTCAGTGCCTTTATGAGAGACTCAAACTAAGTAACTGAAACTCTTGGGTTGCCAAACTTGCAGAGTAGGGTTTGTAACTAATGGTATGTTCATCCTCTCTCACTTTTGTGTACTTGGTTTTATTATAATGAGAGCCTCGATGACAGACTACCTTTAATGTGTTATTCCACAGGGGGGAAAAATGCCCTCATGTGAATATAAAGTTGAATTTACGTTTAAATATTGCAAAGTCAGTTCAGACCCTAACACTGCAGATTGACTCTGGCCCTGTCAGATTCCCAGCAGTGTCTATGGCAGTGATGCCACCAGAGGGCAGGGTTTGACTTCCAGACATGGTGGCCTCCTCCTTCCAGAGGTAACTTTGGGGCCGCTATAACAGCCATCAAATCCCTTAAAGACCTTATAGTGATTCTAAGCTCAAATCTCTTTTCTGATGTACTTATGCAGAATCCTGGAGTTCTAGAAAACGCTTAGAGAGGGTAATTTCTAGAATGATCTGCCACAACAAATATTTAGTCAACTCATCATTTCAGAGCTCCTATCAAGTACTCAACAAGGCCTTGGACATTTGAAGGTTACTCAGCAGGATTTTACCTTTTGATCTATAGTTTCCCTGGGATGATATGAATATAATACTTGAAACAGAAGCTACTAATAAACTATAGTATACAGTTAACTTACTCCATAAAAAACAGAAATTACAGATATAAAGAATTTAAAAAAAAGGCGGGGAGGATACTAGAATAAGGTTTCTCAAGAGCTGCACAATTGACATCTTAGGCTAGATAATTCTTTGTTGTGGGGTCCTGCCCTGTGCCTTGTAAGATGATTAGCAGTATCCCTGGTCTCTATCTAGATGCAAGTAACATTGCCTCACTCCCCACTCCCCCAGTTGTAAGAACCAACCAGACGTTGCCAAATATCCCTGGAGGGCAAAATTACCCCCCATTGAGAAGCACTGAACTAGTAGAGTATGAAATGATGACTTTACTCCCAAACAAATAACTGAGCCTTGAAATTTTAGAATCTCAAAAATGTAAGGACCCACCCTCTCAGCCTCAGTTTCCTCATCTGAAGAATGGGACTAATGGTGTTTACCCTCATAGGCCTTGTTATAGTTTCTTAGGACTACCTTAACAAAATACCACAGCCTGGGTGGCTTCAACTACAGAAATTTACTTTCTCACGGGTCTGCAGGCTAGAAGTTCAGGATCATGGTGCCAGCGGGGTTGGTTTCTGATGAGACCTCTATCCCTCACTTGCAGATGGCCACCTTCTCATAGACCTCTCGCATAGCTCTTCCTCCATGTAAGCACATTCCTGATGTGGTCTTCCTCTTATGAGAACACCTACCACATTGGTTTAGGGCCCTAACCTCATGACCTCATTTACCAATAATTACCTCTTAAGAGGCTCTACCTCCAATAGAGTCACATTGGGTACTAAGGTTTCAACCTATGGATTTCAAAAGGACACAATTCAGTGCAAAACAGGGCTCTTATAGATAGGAAAGCAATTATCATGATGCTTGGCACATAATAAACATTCAATTAATCATAATTCATAAATATTACTAATGTTAGTACTAAGCCGCTTTTATAAGTCCTCTCAGTGAATCAGGTACCAGCAAAATCATAAAGGAGTATAAAACAACTGTGCATTGAATAAGTTCAATTGAACACTTGTGTGTCACTTTGTGCTGAAGTTATTAATTGAAAAGTTTAAATTGACATTTTCCCCACTGATATAGCTAATCACTTCAACGATGCTCTGTCTTCCTTTATGTGAAGTTCAAAGGGCAGTAGGTCTTGCATCCCCAGGATCTGATGCATTGTTAATGTTCCAGAAATAAACTTGTAAGTACTTTGGGGGGCTTCTCTGTATAAAGTAATTCTACATACAGTAGTCCCCCCACCTTTATGTGTGGTTTCGCATTCCACAGTTTCAGTTACATGCGATTTGGAAGCAGATGATCCTCCTCCTGACATACTGTCAGAAGGTCAATGGTAACCTAATGCTAGGTCACAACCTACATCATTCACCTCACTTCGTCTGGTCATGTAGATATTTGATCATCTCACATCATTATAAGAAGAATCAGTACAATACAAGGTATTTTTTTTTTTAGATTTTTTATTTATTTATTTGACAGAGACAGCCAGCGAGAGAGGGAACACAAGCAGGGGGAGTGGGAGAGGAAGAAGCAGGCTCCCAGTGGAGGAGCCCGATGTGGGGCTCGATCCCAGAACACCGGGATCACGCCCTGAGCTGAAGGCAGACGCTTAACGACTGCGCCACCCAGGCGCCCCCAATACAAGGTATTTTGAGACAGACCACATTCACATAACTTTTGTTACAGTGTATTATTATAATTATTCTCTTATTGTCTTAATCTCTCACTATGCCTAATTTATAAATTAAACTTTATCATAGGTATTTATGCAGAGTAAAAAAAAAAAACACTACATATAGGGTTCAGTACTATCCATGGTTTCAGGCATCTACTGGGGGTCTTGGAATGTATCCCAACAAATAAGGTAGGAATACTGTAAATATTTCTCCAAGAGGAGCCTTAAGAGTGATAATTCACTTTCACCCTCTAATTTGCTTTATCAGCTTTACCTATCTACAGAAGAGAGCCCCCCTCAAAATAAATTGGAGAGAAAAAAAACAGTTTCAAACATCCATGGTCTTCAGCTGGAACCAAGTAACTACAGAGATTTTGAAATTGCAAAGGAACATGGACCTTCCTTAGCCAAAAATATTTGTTTATAAAAACTTGAAGATGTTAGATATTTCTATCACACTGGTTTAGCATTTGAAATTTCTGCTGGCTCGAGTACAATTGTGCTGTCCTATTTCCGACTGTGGGGTTCCCTCCCTAACCACAGTTGATTTCGGACTGGAGGCTTGTAACTTTGAAGACAAGAACAGAGTCAACTTAGCCAGCTGGAAGAACAAGAGTTTTACTATTGTGAAGAGAGGGAAGTGCTGTTGTTACAGCGGGTTCAGGAAGAGTGGAGTCGACGTTGACAGTTGCTGACTTGAACAGTTTTGTTGTCAGTAATAAAAGCAGAAATTGCTTGCTGAAAGTGAAGGCAAGAAAAGGAGAAACTGCTATGGCAAAGTTAAAAACAAGAGGAGATGGTGGTCTTGGTGTGGCAGAGAATGTTCAAAAATATTCTCCTTGTCCTTAAAGAGTAGCTGCGGCATGAGTAATGTGCCACTTCACTACATAGCCCTTCTATGCAGATATGCTGTATTTCCACTTTACAAACCAAGGGATACATTTTATTTTACATTCAGAGGAGAAACAGACAATCAAAGGCAAAGTGGTACAGTATCTTATGTAGCTCTCTTGGAAAGAGTTCATTTTTTCCTCTGCCGCTCGGACTGCACACAAATACTGGGAATATATTTTAATTTCAGATCTGACGTGTGACATCTGGCAACCCATTTATTGCTAATGAAGTTTTCACAGGACGCAGCAGTCACCAGTAACTCATCATATTTTTCAGTTGGCAAAGTATTGTTACCTTTTATTGGCCCAGCATTTGTGCCACTTATCACAGGCTGTTTAGTTAGAAAATACAAGTAGTCCCACACAGAAATGAATGGAATGGTAAATAACAGCGGATAGAATGTCTAAACTTTTTATTACAATCAGTGGTATAGTATCACTGTAATTTATATTTAAAAATTATACAGGTATTGAAGAGAGTGATTAGAGCTGGAAGAACCGTCCAGGCCAAGTAGCTTGTCAGCAGTTCCATCAGCCTCCCTCTCTGAGTCTCTCTACCTCTTTCTGGTACATTAGCTTCTTCCACTTGCAGTGCCCGGTGTAGTTTCCTAGTTCTCCTTATCCAGCTTTACTTGTAGGGGGGAAATCAGTCATTTACACCATAGTGTAAATTTAGTAACACTAACAAAAGTCTCAAATCTGTAGGATCTTATGACAACTCCACATACATAATCTCCTGAGGTTCCCAGCAATGTTGTGAGCCTGACAGGACAGGTTATTTTTTTTACTTCTTCATTATCATTATCATTTTTCAGAGGAAGAAAATGAGTCATAAGTTAAGAGAAAAGCTAAAGACACCATAGCTCATAAGAGGTAAATTCATGTACTAATTCAGATCTTTTGGTTCCCATCACCATGCTCTTCTACTGTGTTTGTCTGGCTTTCACCTGGGTCAGTGTATATCCTCCCTCGGGTAGATCTTGGAGGTATGGAAGCGGGTACTGTCAACCCAATCCCACCTGAAGAAATTCCAGACATTTATGAATGAGTGCAAGGAGTATTTTATTAGATAACATCCTGTTGGGCACCCCTTAACTATTTCTGAAAGAAATACACAGTCTAATGAATAATTCCCAAGCTATATTTTAGGATCTGTCATACTTATTTCAGGTTTTGATGCCTCAGAAGAGCCAAATGAAAGCATTTCAGCTGAAGGCACTTTTCTCATTTGTTGGATTTGGTTTTGCCTATTAATCATGATTAGCAGCACACAAGCCAGAGTTGCAAATTAAGATGACAGTAGGGCAATGATTTTAAAACATTAGTGTGCATCAGAACTACCTGGAGGGCTCATTAAAACATAGCCTGCTGGACCCCACCCACAGAGTTTCTGATTCAGTAGGTCTGGACTGGGGCCTGAGATTTGCACTCCTAAGGAATTCCCAGGTGAGGCTGATGCTGCTGTTCCTAGGACCACATTTTCAGAACCATTGCTAGAAGGGCTCTGTAGGTGAGGTAAGCATCTAACGCTGTATTGTCTAATTTGGTAGTCAGCCCCAAGTGATGACTGAACTCTTGAAGCGTTCAGCTACTTTCAACTGAGATGTGCTGGAAACATAAAACTATACTCCTAATTTTTAAGACTTGGTACCAAAAAAATATAAAATATTTTCATTTTTATGAAATTACATGTTGAAATGATAATATTTTGGATATATTGGATCAAATAATATATTATCGAAATTAATTTCACCTGGTTTTTTTTTTTACTTGTTTAGTGCAGCTACTAGGAAATTTTTAATTACATATGTGGTTCATATAAAATTTCTTTTGAACAGCACTGACCTAAAGAATGCGAAAATAGCAGCGTAAACCATAGAAATTAGTAAACCATAGAAAATTCAAATTCCAAAAGCTGTAAGTGCTTCAGGGGCCAGAGAAAATAAATCTGTTGGTCAGATTTAGTCTGAGGGCCCCACTTTATACCCAAGATATTTGCTGCCACAAGTATTAAATGTAGAAGCCATACAGTATCTACCATTTGACCTTTCTTTCAGCATTAATCAAATGCCTCATTATAATTCTTGAAATAAATGCGTTAGATTAAAATAATAAAAAGTATTTCTGCTGAGTTTCTGAATGAAAAAAATTCCATTAGTTTTTGAAGTTCTGAGCTTTCCTTCATTAAATTTCACTTATCCTTCCGTTACAGAAATTATATTAGAAAACTTATATTTTCAAAGTGCTTTCATGTCTTCCTAAGACCTCACTGTTTACCTTTAACAATCTATAAAACAGAGGTGAAAACAAGGGTGACTATTTCCATTCTAAATATTTTGTAATTTTTAAGGGATAACAAAGAGGTTATATTACCTGTGTCAGTGGTTAGTGACAGAGCAGACTCTGAAAGAACTCTCATCCAGTGCTTTCACTGAGAGACTATTCTGCTGTCTCTCAGTTTTTACAGCATTTTAATGTTTAAAAAAAAAGTAGCATACAAAACTGTGTTTCAAAAAAAAATATGTAACTCTATGATAAAATCAAATATTACCTTACAGAATTCATCTTCTTAGGACAAAGTCCAGTTAGCCCTTCAAAACACTGGCTAATATAATACTTCAAAATATTATTCTAAATAATACATTACTGCGAGGTTCTTTTATAATACTCTGCCCTTACCTGTTTTTATCTGGGCAACTGAATCCCATTAACTATTTGCTAAACTTTAAAAAGTTGTATTTTCCCCACAAAGAAATCTGAAAGTAGGTTTGTTTTGTATGAGTTTTTTTTAACAATAACACATGGTGCCACCTTTTTCATAGGATGATGTGGTCCTGACTCCCTAACTGCAGGGCATGCTTGTAATTTTGATCTGCAGCCATGAAAAATCTGTCTTGACCCTTTCACCTGAAATTGCCAATGAATAACACAGGGGATGCCTGAGAGGCCCACAGTCTAGAAACTAATCTAGCTAGTCTAGATTAGGGCTCAAACCTATACCCTTGACCTCAATAACCTAGGGTCACAACCAGCTATCCAAACGCTGTTTTGGGAAAACATTTCTTTGAGTAGATAATCTAAAAACTGGGCAGAAAAACCAATGTCACTGTAATATATTACTCTTACATAGAGTTTCTTTATCTTCAGTAAAAGGCAAAATTCATTTTGTTTTTAAGAAAAAAACTTCTTGTATTTAACTACAGAACGTTATTAAATCATTATGTGGGGGCGCCTGGGTGGCACAGCGGTTGGGCGTCTGCCTTCGGCTCAGGGCGTGATCCCGGCGTTATGGGATCGAGCCCCACATTGGGCTCCTCCACTATGAGCCTGCTTCTTCCTCTCCCACTCCCCCTGCTGTGTTCCCTCTCTCGCTGGCTGTCTCTATCTCTGTTAAATAAATAAATAAAATCTTTTTTTAATAAATAAATAAATCATTATGGCATTAATAACATACATATCAACAGATAGATATTGGCTGATTTAATGACTTATCGGGTCATTTCTACTTGTTAAGCCATTATTGCCTCTGTCTTCGAAAGATATATACCTGTTCCAAAGAAAGTTTATAAAATTTCAGTGTTTCAGGAGATTTCTTTAACCATGTACTAGTTCACTGAGAATGAAGAGGTCTACAGAAGCTAAGTGACTGGTTCAAGGTCACCTAGTTAGTGAATGAGAAAGCCAAAATTAGAATCCTAGTCTCCTTATAGATTGCGTAGGCCCAGTTTGTAGACTATCATTCAAAGAGCATTCTTACTACAATCAGAACATTATGCAATTTGGGGAAACATGCACAATACAGGTAATATTTGATCCTTCTAGCTTCATTTAAAATATATGATTCTGAGCACTGGGTGTTATATGCAACTAATGAATTGTTGAACACTACATCAAAAACTAATGATGTCCTATATGTTGGTTAATTGAACATGATAAAAAAAAGACAAAAAAAACCTTAAAAAAGATTTTAAAAATTAAATTAAACGTATGATTATGTGATTTCTATGTTAAAAACTTAAATCTGAAATGAACTGCCACGTGGCCAGTAATTTCTAACATAAAACTCATAATACATATAAATTCTATAATACTATCATAATTTCATAAGAGCACAAATTAATTAGCGCTCCCTTTCTTTCCCAGTAACTCCTCATATTCTTTAAAGTGGAATGTGAAATGAGATAGGCAGTTTCTGCTGCTGATTTAAAATCTCAGAGAAGCAAATATACAGTGGCTTAACATACAATATTTGGGTTTTGCTCACAAGTTGGATAAAACAGCTGTTGACAGAGATGCCCACATAGGAGCTGCCTTTTTCATCTGTTGAAAAAGAAAACCTTGTGAACAATCTCCAACAGCCATATTATTAAAAATGATATTTCCTTCCTTTCAATGAATGGCCGAGATGCTGACCCTTTGAAATGTGGTTATGATTCCCTTGGGGAAATTCTGAGTCTCTAAGTTTGAGGAATTTGGGAGTAGAAGAGGACAGGAGTTCATTTTTATACAAGCTTTCTTCCAAGGTGGATTTATTTTCCTTTTCTCCTAGTCTGTGCAGCACAACTCTCTCAAGGCTCACCAAAGCCTTCCATGACCCTCTATTTTTAACGTAAGAGTATTTTCTACTAACACCAACAAGTCAAAGACGATTTCAAGCACATGATTAGACTTAATGACATGTATCTCATCCCTACCTGTTTCTCTTTTCTTTTTGAAATTAAAAAAAAATTAAAAATACAGCGAAAAAAGACAGCCAAGAGTTTAGGATAGAAAAGAGTAGGAAGAAATATCATAGGAATAAAGGGAGTTGTTTGGGGGCTTGGGATATTCGTCACAAGTGAGTTGTTTGAACTATAATTTATGATAAACAGAAGCATCTGAAGTAGAGACAAACTGAATTGTAATTTGGTTTAACATTATTAGATATTAAAGTATTGAATAATTTCTAACAAGCAAAAATTTAGGATTCACGTTTTATTTTCCTTGAAGTGTAAACCCTAATTTGGAAGGAACTTCTGAATTTCCTTTCATAAAGCTGAGTTCCTTCTATTCTTGGGCTATTTTGGAAAGCAGAGGGGAGGGCTAGTTGAGGATCGCAGGACATTTAACCACCATCACCACAGCTGGTTAGAATTGGTATGTGCAGAAATAAGATGGCAGTTCTGTTTTCATTTCTTGTGAGGGCAGGCCACAGTGGATGATGTTGACTTGGGAAGAAGGCCAGAAACCACTGTTTACCACATAGACATATCATACAGCCATTCATTAAGTTTAAGAACACTGAATCTTGAGTACTTATTTAGTATGGCATTAATAATTGTAACAAAATACATTGTGTGTTCTAAGAGAAATATTCACCCAGGAAATGAAGAGGTAAACAAAATCATCTCCCAGAAAAGTATTTAACATAGAGAGGTTAGTCTAGGATTGCCAGCCTTTCTCTTGTGCATCTGATTTAAAAGGAATTCTGGTCACTTGCCCCATGGTGCCAAGTTCTCTGCCATGCTGCCTTCTTCATGGCTGCCACGATTACCATGATGGAGGGGAATACCACAAGAAAGGCTTGGATGCTTCATTAAAAGGCATGATGGGGGTAGGGGTAAGCATGAATAGGGGCAAGACTATAATCCAAAGCTATTGAGTCCAAGCAACTTAACTATTATCTCCAAATAATGTGTTGGGCAACTTCCAGTCAAGATGAAGACAATGAATTAAGCAATTATGGACATTACCCTTCTTTCTCTAAACACATAAAATATCAGATCACATCTCTGAATAAGAACTAAGACCACATTGGGCGCCTGGGTGGCTCAGTCAGTTAAGCATCTGCCTTCGGCTCAGGTCATGAGCCAGGGATCCTGGGATCAAGCCCTGAGTAATCCGGCTCCCTGCTCAGCAGGGAGCCTGCTTCTCCCTCTCTCTGCTTCTCCCTCTCTCTGCTCCCTCTCTCTGCTTCTCTCTCTCTCCCTCTCTCTCTCTCCCTCTCTCCCTCTCTCTCTCCTCCCCTGGTGTCCCCTCTCTCTCTCTTTCTCTCTCTCTTGCTCTCACTCTTGCTTTCAAATAAATAAATAAAATCTTAAAAAAAAAAAAAAAAGGAAAAAAGAATTGAGGCCACATGGGACAGAGAAGAACCGATACCAGTTACACAACCAAGATAAAGTTTTAGTGAGTTTACCAGATGGAAGTCAAGACCATTAGACATGTGCACTAAAGGCGAGTGAAACTGGCTTTCCTGGTTAAAGCCAGAAACTGGAAAACTACTGCCTACTGTGACCAAAGACTAGATAACTTCTGCAGACAAAAATTTGAGAACGGGCGGGACGCCAAATCTGCATTATCTGAAGAAAAAGTATGGCATTGGAAACTAGGCTGAGAACTGGCATTAAATGTGAATATTGTATGCCCAAGCAGGAATTTCACAGGCCCCCACCATCCAGACACCAGGCCTCCTAAAGAAGTTAATCCCCACTGCAGATTAACTCACAAAGATTACAAAATTTAAGATGAAGGCAAACGCCAAAAAAGAGTGTTCACAGATGAAACAAATAGAATTTATATGAGAAGAAGTACGAACTACAAATAGTAAAGCAACTGGATAGGGGCTCTTAACATACAGATGTTCAAAATGTTTAAAGAGATACGGGTACAAATAGACCCCATAAAATAAGAACAGAAAGTTAAGAAATAAGAACAAGTGGATTTGAAAAAGAAACAAGGAGAAACCCTGAAAATTTTACTGCCAACTTCTATGATTCAATGAATTCACAAATGGATACTGACTAACAGTTGTTCCTGGTAGAATGCCTCATTCATTACTGAGGGGAAGAAACACACTGGAGCATAAACAGTTGCTTTCTAAAGTCTGAATTATAAAATAAGAGCAATAAAGAGAATGACTTTTGAACAAGATAGTTTATTGAGCTGCCCAGCACTCCAAGCAAATGACTTACAAACACTAGTCTACTCTTTTAGATATTTGAGAAAGATACTTTGATAGAAGATTATTCTAAAATATAATTACTTTGTCTTTTAGTTCTCTCTTTATTATCATAGGAAACTATGTGGTATTTTTTTCCCTTAGATTGCAAACTCATTAAAAAAGGAGCTTGTAATGAACAATTTAATTAGATTGGCTTTGGCTTGCCTAAAAGCTTAAGAAGGTATTAATATTCTAATCAAAAGTCTTGAGGAAATATTCTTAGAATTAGAGAGAGAGAAGAGGAAGGAAGGAAGGAAGGAAGGAAGGAAGGAAGGAAGGAAGGAAGGAAGGAAGGAGGGAAGAAAGAAAGAAAGAAAGAAAGAAAGAAAGAAAGAAAGAAAGAAAGAAAGAAAGAAAGAAAAGGAAGAAAAGAAAGAAAGAAATGCTTCTTAGGCTTGTTTTTAAGAATAAAGGAAGCTGTCAAGGAACACAAGGTGTCTACTATGAAAGCAAGCAGTGGATAAATGTCGCGTGGTCACCACGAGCCAACCTTGTGTTTACAGCAGATTGAAAGTTCCCACCTGACTCATGCCCAATGTATTCAGCTGTTTAAGATGATTTTTTTACTCATACTTTGAAAGAACAACATCCTGGTACTTTTAGCCTTTTATGGCAAGAGAAAGAGCTTACCAGTGATAAACCTTTAAAAAAAATATCTTTCATGTTTTTTTGAGCCATGGCTAAGTCAATGTTTGCCTTGCATTCAAAAAATAATAGTAAAGATTCAAAAAAACACACTTATTAAACACATACTGCTTGAAATACATGCCCAATGCTTTTGTGTTATCTCATTTGATGCCCATAATGTCATGTGCAATAAGAATCACTGTTCCCATTCCTTACACATAAGGGAACTGAGGCTTATGTTCAGAGAAATGGGGTGACTTACCCAGAGCCACACAGATTTGTAAGTGGCAAAGGAAGATTCCATTGTAAGTATTTTGACTCCAAATCCCACCCCTTTTCCCCCAGAAATAAATGGTGCTATGGAATTCATATAAGGCACAGAGCCTGTGTAAAAGCTATGGTAAGACCCAGAAATAGGGAGAGGTGGATCCTCTTGTGTTTTTTTATCAGTATATCCTACCTGCCTAAAACCCTACTGGGAGAAGAAGTAGGATGAAATATAGCTGCTTTCTGGGACTCATAAGTTTGCTGTTCCTAATAGATCACAACTCTTTCCTTTGGCTCATCAAAACAGCATCCTTTCAGCTTCAAAGAGAAAAGAATCCTACTCTTTCCCACTCATTTATCATCAATCATAGGTGCCTACTAATCACAAGAGTTCCATTTTCCCTCTTTCCTGAGAATCCAGTTTCTCTAGGAAAGCCTATCAGTGGCAAGAGTGCCGACCAAGAACAATATTTCTTGCACACCACTACAGCCCGTGTCACCCTCACATCCAGCGCACATTCAGACCCCACACCACTGCCCAGGGGGTTATGCGATATCTGTAAATTTACAAGAGCAGTTTCCCAGGGATGATGCTGCAGACATTTGTAAGGAGGGAAAAGTTCAAGTGACGACAATCTCTACTCTACCTCAACTGGCCCGGTGCTGCCTTTAAGTTCTAACCACTTTTCTTCCCATACATCCTCCAAAGTCCAAATGCCATCTTCTCTGGGGGGATGCCCCTGATCACTCCCCCAGTCTCCCGCCACCAAGCTGGATCAATGATAAATACAGAACATTCCACATGACCCTGTTATGGTATAATATTCAACACTGGAGATAATTCAGTCTTTAAAGCTCTTGGTCATCCCCCACCCAGTAGACTCAAATGCCTAAAAGGAGGAGAAGGAATATGAACTTTTTCATTTTGCATCCCTAACCCCAGCACATAGTAAGTAGGTGTTCAGTGAATATATGAAATGCATGATTGCCCATTGAAAGGACTATTTGCATTTATGCTTCCCTGTGCTTGCTCCCACTGTTTCTATCATCTAAAATTCCTCTCTCCTTTCTGCTCCCCTCAAATATGAGAAAATTTATTTCCTTACCTGGCAGGAAGTCTTGGTCATTACAAAAATATTTATATATTTATATAAAATGTTCTTCTAATTAGTATATTCAATGTGAGTCCAGAGTTTCTCAAGTGATATACTCATTTAAATAGTAAATACCTGGGACACCTGGGAGGCTCAGTCGGTTAAGCGTCTGCCTTTGACTCAGGTCATGATCCCAGGGTTTTTGCTCAGCGAAGAGCCTGCTTCTCCCTCTGCCTGCCGCAGCTCCCCCTGCTTGTGCACTCTCTGTCTCTCTCTGACAAACAAATAAAATCTTTAAAAATAAATAAATAAATAATAAATACCTTACTAAAATTTCCAGGGATGTTCCTCTAGTTCTTCAGAGCAGCCTTTTATGTATTAAACATTAGTCAATAAGGATCAATGGGAACTGAAGAAGAAACTGACCTCAGATTGTGAAGGAATTGGAGTCCAAAGCAATGTTTATAAATTGGTCCTTTCAAATGCAAACTTTTTCCCATAGAAATTCTTTAATAAATGATGGTTACAGTTTCAGACTATTCAATCAAATTCTACTCACTCCAGACACAATATTAATGGAACCATGCTGAGACGTGTACCCTTAGAGTTAGGGTCAGGAGAGAAAAGAAGAAAAAGAGGAGAATTTCCTCCCTACTTTCAAGCACCCACCCTCATGGCATCCAAGGGATTCTAAAGCATTAAGTTTACTCCTTCCTATCTGTTAGTTCCCTTGTGCCCAAGCTGAAGCAAATATTTACCTCTGCCCTAGTTTTCAGTTATGGAGTTCACCCAGGCTGCTTTTTAATCTTTGAGATTCTTTAACCTTGACATTTCCACTTTTTTCCTAGGCAAAATCCAACTGATCTCAACCAGATGTTAGAAGAAGAAATAAGTAAATTAATACACATTAAGGCGTAAATGACTGCTAGCCCATAAACCCTTTACGAAGCATTTAATTTTTAATAGAGAATAGTTGTTTACCTAAAGGAATTTATACTTCTAAACTGGCATAATTCCAGTAACTATAATAAAATAAAGTGAAAAATCAGCAAAATGTAGGGAAATCCTTCTGGGTGAGGAAGAAATAGGTCATATCTCCCTAAGAGCCTAGCCCTAGTTTCCATTGTATTTATTCCTTCTTTTCATCTTCTTCTGTTTTAGAAACCACATATTTCTAAAAGTACCAAGGACTTTTTTTTTTTTTTGTCTGTTTGTTTGGTTTGGTTTTGCTTTTGGTTTTGATTTTTTATCCAAGGTGAGACCCAGGTTAACATTGAGTATTTTCTATAAGATCCTTTCAGGAACAAAATGTAAATTATTTCATTAGCCCCACAGAAACTAGTCTCAATATGCTATACTCATAGCTTTTAAGTTATATGCTATTTACCCATTCTTGTGTCTTCTGGCTGCATTATTCATCCAACACTTATCATCTGTCCCCTGGAATAGGCTGGAGCCTCCATTAGTAAACAAGATCATTCTTTGAAACAGGCTCCACCCTCAAGAAGCTGACATACCAGTGGAGAAGACAAGTCAACAGACCATTATAATATATTGTCAATCCCTGCATCCAACGTGCCAAAGTGGCTTAGCAAATGGAAGAGCCAATTGCCCAGACAAGTCAGAAAGGCTCCACAGAGGATGTGACATTTGCTTGTTTGTGGATGCTAATGCTCCCATGAATGAAAAGAGAAGAAAAAAGTTTCAATTCTCTAAGGCTGAGTACGCAAGGAGGAGCTAATGGGGACAGGAAGCCAAAACCTTGGATAAGGAGAATAACTACCTCTTGGGAAAGGCAAAGAGGCCACTTAAGAAGCTCTTTCGTTCTAATGTTCTCTCTTAAAATCTGACTACCTGAGTCTCATCCATCCCTCTCACAGCACCTTTACACCAAGATGAACACTACCTTAGGCGTATGTGTTCGTCCAGCTCCCCTGGGTGCCAAGCACAGTTATCCTGGGCAGACTAGTACTGTCTTATTCTTGTTCCTCTTCTTGTCCAGGATACTTTGCTACAAGAGGAATGCACAGCCATGTTCTTCTAGGGACCTGCTCCCGGTGTAGCAGGAGGATCTTTACCCAGCACCCTTTCCCCGCCCAGCCAGCCTCACCTGTGCTGGATGCTGAGCTTTTACTTCAGAGTGTGCCTGTACCACATGCTCTGATGTTACTACCCTCATGGCATCCTCAGCCTCCCTCCCAAGGGTTTTTCGATGAACTCTGCTAGGGCAGAATATGTTGACTTTCTAAATCACATAAATGAATAGCTTGATTATTTATTATGTAAAATATTGAAGCAAATATTTGCAGAAGTCTTTATGGTGCTCATTCCTGAGCATCTGATTCTTCGGAAAACCCTAAAGAACTGCTGCTATCTTAACCCCCAATGAAAGACGTGTTTTATTGATAATCCTGACCTATTCTGCTCATTTGACATTCTTGTTATACAAATGGTTAACCTCAGAGTTCACTCCAGAAATTGCCGGCAAGCACACGAGTTAGGAGATTCAGTCTCTTGTGCTAGACTGAGTTTGAAGTTAAAGAATAAAGTGGGTACTGCCTGTAGTGGCCTGGAAAACCATGGCAAGAATGCTGTTCCACAAAGTTTTGAGTCATCCCCCTTATCCCTTCCCAAATCAGTTCCCATAATGACCAATTTCCTCAGTAACCTACAGGCAGCTATTCTGACCACTTCAGGGAGGATGCTAATACTGTTTATATTTAAGTAAATATTGTGAAATGAAAAGAAATGGTTTGACGAATAAGATACAGATGTGTCACACTTCCGAGGTTAAAGACAAATTTTTTTAAAAGAGTTTTTATTTATTTGACAGAGAGAGAGGCAGCCAGCGAGAGAGTGAACACAAGCAGGGGGAGTGGGACAGGAAGAAGCAGGCTCCCAGCGGAGAAGCCTGATGTGGGGCTCGATCCCAGAACGCTGGGATCACACCCTGAGCCGAAGGCAGACGCTTAACGACTAAGCCACCCAGGCGCCCGGAGGTTAAAGACAAATTAATTAGCCTTGCCTACCTCTGGAAAAACTCAAGTCTTCCTGAATAACTAATTTAATTCAGTGTTATTTTTCTGAGATTTAGATTGAAGTTTTTTTTTTAATCAATTCGGAGGCTAGGATTTACTTCTGGAAAAAATGCAAAGGACCTAGATAAGTTTATTCACATAGGATCCCCACTTTCATTTGTCTGGAGGATATTTATCACTTCCTAGAAAAGCAATATGTTCTAAAAATGAATTCAAATGTATAAACTTAGACTTAGTTGTTTTTCTCCAGAAAATATGATCTATTTTTTCCTAAGACTAAAGTTTAGTTACTGTATCTATGATTGAAAAATAAAACTATATGTTTATTACCAAAAGTTAATTTTTTTTTTACCTTTTCATTTTTATTTTCTCCAGGTGCATCTGGTATAGTGTCTGAGACTAATTAATTCACCCAAGAGATCAAAATGATCCTCAACTCTTCCACTGAAGATGGTATTAAAAGAATCCAAGATGACTGTCCCAAAGCTGGAAGGCACAATTACATATTTGTCATGATCCCTACTTTATACAGTATCATCTTTGTGGTGGGAATATTTGGAAACAGCTTGGTAGTGATTGTCATTTACTTTTACATGAAACTGAAGACTGTGGCCAGTGTTTTTCTTTTGAATTTAGCACTGGCTGACTTATGCTTTTTACTGACCTTGCCACTGTGGGCTGTCTACACTGCTATGGAATACCGCTGGCCCTTTGGCAATTACCTCTGTAAGATTGCTTCAGCCAGTGTCAGTTTCAACCTCTATGCCAGTGTGTTTCTACTTACATGTCTAAGTATCGATCGTTACCTGGCTATTGTTCATCCAATGAAGTCCCGCCTTCGGCGCACAATGCTTATGGCCAAAGTCACCTGCATCATTATTTGGCTGCTGGCTGGCTTGGCCAGTTTGCCAACAATAATCCACCGAAATGTATTTTTCATCGAGAACACCAATATCACGGTTTGTGCTTTCCATTATGAATCCCAAAATTCAACCCTCCCCATTGGACTGGGCCTAACCAAGAATATACTGGGTTTCTTGTTTCCTTTTCTGATCATTCTTACAAGTTATACTCTTATCTGGAAGACCCTAAAGAGGGCTTATGAGATTCAGAAGAACAAGCCAAGAAACGATGATATTTTCAAGATAATTATGGCAATTGTGCTTTTCTTTTTCTTTTCCTGGGTTCCCCACCAAATATTCACTTTTCTGGATGTATTGATCCAGCTGGGCATCATACATGACTGTAAAATTGCAGATATTGTTGACACTGCCATGCCCATCACTATTTGCATAGCTTATTTTAACAATTGCCTGAATCCTCTCTTTTATGGCTTTCTGGGGAAGAAATTTAAAAAATATTTTCTCCAGCTTCTGAAATACATCCCCCCAAAGGCCAAATCCCACTCAAGCCTATCAACAAAAATGAGCACACTTTCCTATCGTCCCTCAGATCATGGAAACGCATCCACCAAGAAGTCTGCTTCATGTGTTGAAGTTGAGTGACACACCTGAAACCTGCCAGTGAAATAATCTTGTGAAAGAAGGAGCAAGAAAAACATTCCTCTACAGCACTTCGCTACCAAATGAGCATTAGCTACTTTTCAGAATTTAAGAAGAAAAAGGTTATGTGGTCTCAACGAACCTTTCCAAAGCTCTGAACAAAAGCTTTTCTTTCCCCGTGCAACAAAACAAAGCAAAGCCACATTTTGCCACATTTTGCAT
Source organism: Ursus arctos (assembly GCF_023065955.2). Classification (NCBI taxonomy): domain Eukaryota; kingdom Metazoa; phylum Chordata; class Mammalia; order Carnivora; family Ursidae; genus Ursus; species Ursus arctos. The sequence goes on along the minus strand of NW_026622875.1, from coordinate 15,457,958 downwards.
TAGATAGATGATGTCCACTCAATGAATGCTGTCAGAAACTGGATGAATGTGTTGATTGGGAAAATTTTACTGGCAGAAATGCCATCTCCCCAGTTTGCTCTTGTTCTGCTATTTTTGATTTCCACATAAAGGTATTTGGAATATGTTAAACCCTGAGAGGAGCAACAGGGGATCAAAGCTCAAGACTGCTCTGCCCAATTTCCAAAGGGCAGTAAAGCTTTTGTTCCTATTTAGCTATCAGCAACTCTGGCCCACTTGTACCTGCTACTGCACATTTTGTACATAGACTTGCTAAGCAGTAATCGTCAAGTTTCAGAAACCTTTGTGAAATTCAACTAATGTCTTATAGATTCACACTGCCAAAATATGCCAGCTAATTGGCTTATACAGATACCACCAAAGTCATTTTTAAAGCTAAACTACTTGTAAAGGTGTTACTCTGATCCCAGGTAGTAGTGTCTTCCCAGTCATATCAGTTCTGTTTCATATCTGAGAAGTATATATATTTTGTGGTAAAAAGATTATATATCATAAAGTATGCCTTACAGTTATAAAAAATATATGTTCTATCTGTATATGTATATGTATATCTCTAAACTGGTGTTACTTGATTAAAATCTGGCAAACATATTTACATTAAAATAAAATAGTTTTATCGTAATGTATTTAATCTTCATTATTTAAAACGGATGCTGATTTATTTTTAAAACAAATGTAACTATGAACACATTTCCATTTAAATTTTAACAACTTATAGTTTAATACTATTGCTTATAGATTTTATATCCTGCCACTGAAAAGATAAATACATTTTATTCCACCACACAGCATGTAATAAATACATCCTTTTGAGTTTTTCAAAGTTTTTCATGCAAAAAAAAAAAAACTCATTTCTATAAAGCTAAAATAAGACATTATTTTACACATAATTTTTTAAGAACAGGACTTTTCTAATTACATACATGATCATTATAGGAAATGAAGATATAGGAAAGCATAAAAATAAGTTATATTTAGTTCTGCTTAAAAATTACCATTTTTAACATTTGGGTGCATTTTCTTCTACTTTTTTTGTATTCATCTTACACATATACATATATAAATCATGATATTTGAGTCAGAATGTGTATAGTACTTTGTATAGATTTTTCACTTAATGTAATAGCATGGTAGCTTACTACACCATTAAATATTTTTCTAAAAAATTTTAATAATTGAATAACATTACAAAATACAGACACATTCTGATACAGTTAGGTAGTCCTGAAATTGGAACATTTAGCTTTTTCTGATTTTTCGGTATCATAAACTGCACTGTGATAATGTTCAAGTACTGAATCTGATAAATTACTCAATACAGCTCTAGAAGTGGTACAACTGAGTATACAGATAGGAACATTTTTAATACTCCTAGTACATATTGCCAAACATTTTCCAAAAAACATAAAACAATTTATAATACTACCAACTATGTATGAACATATTTCACCACAGTCCCAGCAGCATGGAATACTTACTAGACTTAAACAAAAAGGAAAATTTACTGTAATCCAGGTACTACATTAAGAACAGGAATGCACCTGCCCTAAAGAAAGTACTATAGCATTTCTGCTCCCCTTAGGCAGTTGCCTCATTTTTCTCCCTAAAGGCCTCACTGGCTTGTGAGTCCATATGGAGCAGGCTGATGTGACCACCTCACTCAATAAACAGTGGTCAAAAGATGGGGGTGATGTATGAAATAGTCGATGGAAGCTATAGGCAAGGGGGTGGGCATTCAGAGAGGCCTTGGTGGGCTGGCCGGAATCTCCTCAAAGCAGCCTATTACATTCACATTCCCAAGGATAGAGAATTTATTTGAGAACAAATGTGATTAATATGTCTCATATTATTTTCCTTTTATTTTATTTTTAATTTCACTAATATAATGCCACCCACTTACTCCAAAGTCCTGTTACTATTTTCACAAAGTAGCACCTCTAAAAAATAAATTCTATCGTATCCAAATTATAGTGCAAACTTATCCTATTTGAATTCCCAAGTCAAATGTGTAACCTGTTCATTTTTTTTTATTCAATAGTCATCTTAATCTAAGTGATTACAAGTACTTCAAACTTGTCAAACCACTTAGTAAGTTACAGTTGATAAGATTTCTGGCAGATAACTGCATTTAGATACCATCTATCCCATGTATGTATTAGCTGGCATGAATAACATGTTCAAGCCTAGTTTTCATTTAAATTTAATCAAATTATATTGTGATTTTTTTTCCCAATCTCATTTTGTGAAATGGACACTGGTAGCTTCAATGATAAATATTGTTTTTTCAGTAAGACCAACTTAATATTGAAGTGGAGACTCTACTTACCAAAATGTTAGGATGAGATATCATAACTTACTCTTCATGGAAATATTCAGAGGTTAGGTGAACTCCATATTTTTTGGAATATTTTTAAAATTTAAAATTTAATTTTAAAATTTTAGAATTGATGCAGAAAAGAATATTTACCATAAGGATATAGGTGCCAAATCATCCTAATGTGCACTCCAACAGTAAACATTTCAATCAGCTGCTATGGGCAGTATGAAAGAGAGCCAAGTAAGAAGTAGCTTGATTGGCAAGCCATGGGAAGGCTCACAGAGATCTGATAACACAGATTCTCAGTTTTATAACTCTGTATTCTGGGCCATTTTTTTTCCCCCACAAAACATGCCAATCTGGGGAACCAGAGAAGAGAAAACAGATTTAGATATATCACAAAAGTGAAGTAACTGAAGAAAATGAGTCCCAGGGAATTTTGGATACTGGTATGAAAGATGATGTCCCCAAGGATAGAGAAGAAAGCAAATCAGGAACAGATGAGACAGGAGTGAACAGAAGCCTAGAGGCAGCCATGCACTGCCTCAATGATCAGGGTGCAACCCTCATAAAAGAGCTGCATATGGATGTTTAGGTCCCCAGGGCCATGTTGTATCCACTGGACCCAGACCAACCAGAGGATGATGGAACAAAAATATTAAGGAGGGAAGCAAGTTATAAACAGTAGACAATGGTATGGGGCAAGATTCAACTTTATGATATACATATATTGCATGTTGGGAGAGAAAGGTCTCTAGAACCACATTGGAAGCTTTGATGAGACTGAAAAATTAATGTAACAGGAATAAGAATATGGAAGAAGAGGTGGAATATTGGAGCTAATGGTCTGAGAGTCAGATTTTTCAAGTTTAAAAATCTGATTGAATCAGTTAAAATAGACATCTGTAACTACATCCACTATTGTCTGATATATTTGTGTAGTGAGCACTGGTAGAATAATCTATGCGTTGCCCCTTCATCCCTTATCATAGGAATTTCCCCTCCTCACTCAAGGACAGGACCACCTCAGAATGAGCCATTTTCCTACCTAATCCTCCATCCAGGCCACAGTTAATTGGTCCAGGCTTGAACCAATCACAGATTTTTCCCCCTAAGGATAAACAGATACTGATGAACAGTTGGGCCTTCTCCAATGCTGGAAGTTGTGAAATGTAAGCTTGGAATCTATTAGCAACCATGTCCCCAGTGACAGTGAAGTTAACAGAAAAGGCAAAAAGCCCTGAGATGCTTGAGTCCTTGATTCTACCTGTGCCTGATGCCCATGCCTTACTTCAGAACCAACATCCATGTTCTCTAATCAAGGAACAGAATATAATGATCTGTGTCTTGATAGCTACATGTGTTCCTTCCTGCTTGATCAATAAGAATTTCCTCTCTGATGACCAATAGACACATGAAAAGATACTCAACATCAGTAATCACTAGGGAAATGCAAATCAAAACCACAATGACATATCACCTTATGCCATCAGAACAGCTAATCCTCCCAATGAGTTGGGATATATTTCCAAGCCTGATGACTTTCTGCTATGCCATGATAAGCACACACAATTGCTAAATGATAATTTTCACAAAATAAGCTTCAATTCTGCTAAATGGCAGATAGAGCACAGGCTGAGGCTAGCCAACAGAAAGAAGCCCTCGTGGAGTTCACTACAGAAAGGAGAACATCATATATGCAGACCTCTGAGCAGAGGTGCTATGAATTAGCCAGCACTGTGTGACAGAAAAGCCCCCAGATCTGGATATGCTTTGATATGGCATTCTCCTGGCGGCTATTTTTACAGTCAAGTTTCTAAGTAGTACTGAATGGACACAAAGCAAAGTATATTAACCAGAGAATATAAAGCTGTACTTCAATTTCAATCATTGGAGACATGCACCAACAACAAAAGAGAGAGAGAAGAGAGTCTCCAAACATATAATCTGATGCCTTCGCAAATAAGTAAATGTGATTTTCATTCATTCTCATAACAAGTGGAAAGAGAAAGAAAGAAAGAAAGAAAGAAAGAAAGAAAGAAAGAAAGAAAGAAAGAAAGAAAGAAGGAAAGAAAGAAAGAAAGAGAGAGAGAGAGAGGGAGGGAGGGAGGGAGGGAGGGAGGGAGGGAGGGAGGGAGGGAGGGAGGGAAGGAAGGAAAGAAGGAAGGAAGGAAGGAAGGAAGGAAGGAAGGAAGGAAGGAAGGAAGGAAGGAAGGAAGGAGAAAGAAGGAAAGAATGATAGAAAGAAACTTTTTCAGTGATGATATCACCTTTATGGCTGTTCCCTGAGTCCCCCTATCTGTTCCACCTTCTTCCAGAAACAGCCACCTATTTCCATTTGGTGCCCATTAACTTCCCACATTTAGTCCAGAGTCTGGTAGAGCTCCACTCCCACCGCCAACACATCCAATGCAGAATGTGAGAAGACCTAACCAAATCTGCCCATCATATTCCCCTGACTGCAACAGGATGGGCACGCAAACTAAATGGAACCAATCAAGGTGAATTTCCTGATTTTGAAAGGTGCTATCAGACAAAATGCTTTTTCCTTCTCAGATAGACCATAAGTGGATATGAGGAGCGGCTGCAACCATTTAGTCATTCCAGAGGGAAAGGCAAGAATTTCCTGGAGTTTTCACAGTAAGCCTAAGAATAAAGGCAATGTATGAAGCTAACATATGAAAGGCTAGACTAAGAAATGGGGAGAAACCAAGTCCTTATGACATCGTTTTAAAATTGACTTTCTGTGCCAGGAGCTAGCATTACCCTCCATACTTCTCTTTTCTCTTCAGCCAGTTAAGAATGGGTTTCCTGTCAACAATTATCCACCAAGTCCAATCTTCAGCAAAATCTAAATTACAGCTGCCATTTATCAAATTCTTACATAGGACAGTCACAGAGTTCTCTGTTTATATGCATTATATTATTTAATCCTCACAACAACCAGTCTTTTCAGTTCCACTATTATCCAATGAGACAAAAAGAGGCTTAGAGATTTTGTATAATCAGTGCAAGATAATATGACTGGCAACTGCTAGAACTGAAATTTGAACCCAAGCATTTTGACTTAAGAATCTGTGCTCTTATTTACTAAACTACATTGTCTTCCTCCAAAAAAAAAGGGAGGAGGCATCCCAAAATATGAATCATGTAGGCACCTTCCAAAATACTGACCACATCTGCTTATTCAAAATCAGTGTACATAATATTTTACTTTGTTTTTAACTCATACTTACTGGGTTTCAAGCTAGAATTTCAATAGTCTTTGTCCTTGAAAGTTGGGCTCATTAATGGAAAATACTAATTGACCTTATACGACATAACACTGGATTTTACATTTATTGTAATTTGATTTTGGATGAGCTTATACTGGACCTAGCAAATAAACAGGCTATGACTGCTAACCATCACAGTAATTAGTTCAGTGCTCTCTGGTCCTTTCTGCATCCAGGATTTTAGATAGCATTTCCTAAATAGAAGGGGGAAGGAAATTTCTAAAATAATTTTCATGTCAAATTTTACCTTCTTACAATCTAAGGGAATGATGTTCTTTTGAAAAAACATTGTGGAGAAACTATATTACATTCTGAGATAGATTTCCTTTTAAGGTGTAGAGTTCAGATTTGGCAATAAATTTAGATGAAGAATATACCTGGAATAATGAAAACAAAAGTGTGATTTATTTCAGCCCAGAAAATAGGAGGATAAAGATGAAAGATGACAGCCATGAGTTCTGAAGACAGTTCTAGGAGCATCACAGAAAATCACCTAAAATAGATGGTACTCAAAACAGTGAGAGACAAGAAGAGAGCTGCAACCGATTGTGTACAACATGCTCACCACCTCACCTTTTGCTTCTAGCTGTAGGACAGAGAGAAAGCAGTGGTTACACATGAAACATTAAAAACAAGGCAAGTCAGCCACAAGCTGAGAGAATGACCATGACAAGTGAAAGTTCCAGCAGCCAAGATGAATCAGAAAGTAGTGATGAAACCTATCATCCATGATAGGAAAGTGGGCATAGAGGTAGATCAGTGATTCTCAACTGGGGATGAGTTTGTGCTCCGGGGCATATTTGGCAATGTGTGGAAACATCTTTGGTTATCACAACTTGGGTGAGTAAAGTGCTACTGGCAGGCACCCAGTGAGCAGAGGTCAGAGATGCTGCTAATTGTCCTATAATACACAGGACAGTCCCACAAAGAAAGAATTATCTAGTCCAGTATGTCATTAGGGCCAGGGTTGAGAACCCCTGGGATCAAGAACGAAGGGGAGAGCACCATTCAAGCGGCATGTATTAGCAGCCATGCATGGTGGTAAATGACAAGATATTTGGTCTCCAATGTTTATGACCCCCTCTCTTTTACATGCTTCTCCCCTCTCTTCCCCTGCTATCTTTTATGTGCTTCCACTCACCTTCTCACATGCATTGCATATGAACTTCATCCAAATAATCTATTTCATTGAAAAACTAATAAAAACTAATAAAAAGTGCAATGTCAGGGTGCCCAGGTAGCTCAGTCAGTTGAGTTTCTAACTCTTGGTTTCAGCTCAGATCATGATCTCAGGGTCATGGAACTGGGCCCCATGTCAGGCTCCCTGCTCAGCGAGGAGTCTGCTTGAGATTCTCTCTCTCCTTCTGCACTCCCTGCTCACTCTCTCTCTAAAATAAATAAATAAATCTTTCAAAAAATGCAGTGTCATTTCTGGGGCTAAGTAGGCAAGCCTATTAGGCTTGTGCAAAATGTATATTTTAAATTCACTAATGAATGTTGGGAACAAAGGCAGTTGGTAACATGACATAAAACCAGTGGTTACACCTCCACTTCCATGGGAGACAAAATGAAGGTGTGGGTCCCACTGAGCAGCTAATCCTCAGAGAAGACACTAAGTGCAGAAATGAAACGCATGGGCATGACAGTGCAGCCAGCAGCTTTACCAGGACACTCTATAGTATTTCTAGCATTTGATGTAATTCTACTAATGAAAATTTTTATTGAACAAAATCAAAGATATATTTTATTTTTACCCTAAATATTTCCACAGAGGATTTTAGCAGCTTCGAATAAAGAGCACATTAAAATAGGGTAATGTATAGAAATCAGAAATAAGGACCACAGAAACAAAAAAGAAAAATGACTGATGATGCAAACTAACAGAGTAGTTGTGACTGAAAAATGTATTAGGTTCTGAACTTCTTGCAGGTGGGATGAAAAGAATAACATTACAACAACTTCGGCTCTTTTCATCAAAGCAACAGCAGACCAGGTTCCCAAGGAGCAGTCTTCTTGACACTGGATTCCTTAACAGAATTTCTCATATAGGATTGTAGATGGAGATAAGGAGTCATGTGATGGATCATTTTTCATTTAGGCCTGATTTTTAATGGTTATTTTTGATGTTTCTATAAAGACCAAGAGCATGACACCACCAATCCAATGAAGGTGGTGATTTGAGGGTACCCAGTACTGTGGTGTGAGAGCCACCCACCAGTGTGCTCAATAGAAGTAGTGATGGATTTGTGATGTCAGTGGAGACCTCTGGGTCCACTGAAATCTTAGCTCAGACTCCCTGAGAAAGCCCAAGATCTCCAAAATTTTCTGCAGAAGTCTGAGAAATTTACATTTCCATGGTCTCATTTGAGCCATCTGCTTCCCAGTTCAGTTTAGAGGCCATTTTACTGTTCCATACAGGCTGTAGGATGCCCCCATTCCATGTGATACAGATGCGAAACAGCTCCAATTACACACACACACACACACACACACACACACAACACTCACAGGCATTAAAGGATACCTTTGATTCAAAGTGTCCTTCGTCCTTCTGGACATTTCTCCCTAGCCCCATGCAGTCCCCATCTTCACCGCATCTCACACATCACCCCTTTCTTTCTCTGCACTTCCCTCTAATATTAGTACCCCTGTCAAGAAAGCAAATCCAGTTTCTCTTACTTTCTCATATAAAGCATCCTAGCCATTTCATCTCACTAGCTCCCCACTGCTGAATATCAACCATACCTGAAGCAAAGCCTCAGCTTCTTCCCCAAGCAGACTGTCAGAATATTTCCTTAGAGAAATTCTAGCACACACAACTAAGACAGAGAATTGTTCAACCCTGTCTACCCACCATTAGAGGAGTCTAATGGTGCTCAATATCAGTACTAATCCTAAATAATGGAAAGCAGAAAAACTCCTCATGGAATAGAGGGGTCTCATAATTTTATTTATTCAGGATTCATGCTCCATCAATCTTCATATTTTTCTGCCAATCTGATATGTCACTTCCTGCTATTCCTACTTGCCAGGGCCATACTGCTTTGCGTATGGAAATGCCCTCATGATATGTGTGGGCATCCACTCATGAAGGCACACTCATGGGGTTCGTCCAATGAATGTTTAGGTGGAACCAGCTTCTCAACTTTTTTCCCCTTATATCCATTTAATGTATGACTGGGCTTAGTTTCTAAGAAGTTCTCATATTGCACAGTTATTTGAAACATTTAAAACAATATCATCTTTATTTTAAAATATAAATCATTATGCAGCTAATGCCTAAATGTACACATTCTAAGTAATCATATTCTCCATTTACCATATGTGGGCATAAAAATTACCAACGTTAAGACAACCTCACATTTTAAAAAATACTGGTGGCAGGTGATTAATTTTATTGAAGTTAAAGATTAATTTTTGTTCCCTTGAACTATATGTTCTTTTCATAATCTTCAGGGCTAATCTCTTACTTACCAAATACCTTATACTTTTATAAATTTTTCTTCCCCTGTGCCTTATGAAGGCAGGTTTCAGTTCCATCAGAAAGGCTCTAATAAAGTTTCACGTTATCAACTTTAGGAAAGGATCATATCATTGGATATGATCTTCTTTAACCCCCTCATTTCATAGGCAATGACACCGCAGCCCTAAAAGGTGAACCTAGCCCTCTTGGAGGCTTTCTGCTTTAACACCAGGACAATGCCTTACAAAACATGGGATTTTTGAAGATGGGATTCTAACTCTTAAATATCAGACAGAGGGAAAGAGAACTTCGGAGCAAATGTTTCTAGGACTCCTAAAATCACACCATAGGTCAACCCTGATAATAGGAAAAGGCAGTTAGAGGAAATGACAAGTCACCACCCAGGGGATCTGGGGAAGGGGAAAAAGGGAAGTTTTTTTTTAATTAGGAAGGAGAAGCCTAGTTTCATGAGGAAGCTACTCAAATAAGCCAAACCCAGCTCAGTAGCAGCTCATCATTATTTCTTCATCGTGACAACTTCCACATGCCTCAGGGGTCAGGATTCCCAGTTCCTGAGACAGTGAACCTACAAAGCAAAGGACCTGTGGCAGGGAGAAATTCAACCCTGCTCTAGAAGTGTTATCTTCTCCAACTGGAAGGTGAGGATCCAGTCACTACGGGAGGTCAGAGTTCAGCCAGAGTTTGAGCTCAAATCTCCTATTTCCTAGGTATGCAAGCCACATGCTGTCACCTAGAAAGCATTTCTTATATGAGAGAGTTGCACTAAAATGAATCTTGGGGAACTTCTGCTCAAAACTTGACTTCCGTTACTTTCCACATAGTAACTATCTATGAAGTATCATTCAGGCTGCTTGAGAATTATGATAGCAGAAACTCAAAACACTAAACGCATTCGAACCAAAAAACACTTCAAACCACAAACCAAGGTTACTACAGCAGCTCCCACACAATTCTAGGGTTCCTCTAATCTCATTCACAGTCATTGAACATCTCTGAAGTGTCTACAACTCTGTCCCTGCCATTTAATGTGGTATTGCTTTGAGGAACAAGTTGAAATTTCTTGCCTGTTAAAATGACAACGCTTAGACTTCATGTAAATTGTAAGACTCAGTCTGCGCAGCAATGTCTCAGGCAGACTGTCTATTTAAAGATGGAGAGAAAGAGCCATTATATCTTTTTCAGGGTTTTATCTTCTCTCAAATGCATATGGATGCACAGCAAGCGAGCAGCAATACCACACTTCCCTGGTCATTGAATATCCTGCAGTGTACTTCTTAATTAAAACCAGCATCACAAATATGATTGCTTAAGTGCCAAAAACCTGGCCGGTTTAATGGCCAATCAAAGAACTACATAATCATTAAATCCATTTGAACTACTGCTTTTTTTTTTCCCCCTGAGGTGAATACAGTTAAGCTCTAAATATTCTTATTGTTTTCCATCCAGTGTATTTTTTAAAAATGCTCTTCTTTTTCAGCATCATAACTTCCATTTCAATTCTGTCATCAGATTTAACCCTATGTTACAATAGTTTATTATGGTTTTTTGTTTTTTTAGCTGGAGTTTGTAGCAATGCCGGGGATTAAGGAATAATTTGAGTGAACGACACATACAGTGTTGCCTAGTAACACAGGCTGATCTGTACAAAGCCATAAATTGCAAAATTTCATAGCAGCATAAAAACTTTTACTGGCACTTAAGCATATTTTTCCCTGATTGAAGCAGAATTCATGCAACAATTACAACCACATGACAAAAGCTGGTAATGATTAGCCTTCAAGAGCTGCTGTTATTTCCTGACAGTTCCAAAGCTGTTTTTGTTTGTTTCAGGAAAGAAAGCATCAAATTCTTTATGGACTAGCCTCACTGACAAGGCAGAACCCAGCCTGTTAATTAGCCAGTGCCAGCATTTTAACTACAGCTCCCGATGAAGAATGGAAGAGTTATGTAATAATTTACAATTCTAATTAATTTGTGTCAACCAAAACCAGCTCTAAATATACCAATACACACTTTAGAGGACAGCCCTCCTCACAATGGCTCAAACATGACTGAGACTATCATTGAGAAAAGAACTTCATGAAGATGAAAGCTGTAAGCCAGGAAGCTTATTTTCAATTATTGTAACAAATATCTTCACGAGCTATGTTAAGATATCTTTAACATTTATAGTTATTGAAGTAAAAATGACAAAACAAAGTTGTTAGAGAGTTCAGGGAAAATTATTATTTTCACAATTAATTCAAGGCAGCCTGTTGAGTAATATCCCCTCGTCAGCCCAAAGAATATATGAGGTTTGGGGAATAATAATTTATCATACCCTGATACACACTCACACACACATATGCGCACACACACAATGAATGAGTATTTCACTGAGTGACTTCTTTTTCTCTGACAAACACAGGTTTCTATGAATAGATTCACCAATGTCAAGGGATTCGTACTATAGCTCAAGGAAATTGAGGAATAAATGCTTTGATCCTTTCATAAACTTTGCATTCTTCTAACACTGACTTGAATAAAAAAATTTTAAAAATTAAAAAAAAAAAAAACACTTACAGGGACACCTGGGTGGCTCAGTCGGTTAAGTGTCTGCCTTCAGCTGGATCATGATCCCAGGGTCCTGGAATCAAGTCGCATATTGGGGTCCTTGCTCATCAGGGAGCTTGCTTCTCCCCTCTGCCTGCTGGTCCCTCTACTTATGTGCGCTCTCTCTCTCTGACAAATAAATAAAATATTTTTTTAAAAACCCATAGAACTTTACTAGGTAATACAAGCAGCAAAGAATTCATCATGTAACACATGGGAAGAGTTGTATGTTGAGGCTTAGTCCTTTCATCAACTTTGTGACTGAGCTTCCCGGTGTACATCTCGATAAGTCCTAATTTACTTTCACTCAAGCCCCATAATGTCAAACTTCTGGTTTGATTTCTCAGAATCCCCAAGCCCAACATAGAAACAGTGAGATACTTGCAAAGATCCAGATGCCACCAAAAAAGATGGAACAAGATGGCACTAAAGCAAAGGCAGACAATGAAATAAAATAAATATACAATAAAATAAACAATAAAATAAAACCAGATAAGGGAATCCATTTAATCCAGAGATTTCAGGCCTAAGAAAGCTCATTCACGCACCACAGACTTAAAATGCATGGAAATGGCCCCAAAGTACAATAAGCCCACAACTTTGTGACTGTGGGACCTTGAGAAAGTTGTTTAACCTCCCTGAGTTCCAGTTTCCTCCTCCATAAAATTACAGGACTGGATTAGATGAGCTCTAACAGCTCTAAGATCCCACAGGTGAATCCTTCCACTGATGTATAAGAACGTCCCCAAGGCTTCCCAGTATCCGATTTTACTACAAGCAACAACGAACAAACCAGCAGTCAGAGCTGAGAAACTAAAATTATACATAAGCCACGAAGGTCAAGCCGTGATTCGCTTTCCAAACATACAACTGCATGTTACAAAAATGAGACCTGTGTAATTACCTAGTGTGCTTAGGGCAAAGTGGACACTTAGCAAAAATCAACCCCCACTGTTGCCCCTCTTATATACACACAAACCTCCAAACAAGTTTTGCTGTTTGCCCTCCTTTATGGAGTGAGTGCCTGTGATTATGACTGTGAATTATAAAGACTGAAAATAACAAATTTGAAAAACTTACTTAGCAAGTGGCAGTACCTTGTCTGGATTATGTATAGACTGAGTGACAATTTAGTCATTGATTTCTGATTAAATTTTAACGCTGATTCACTTATTTTGAAAAAAAGTTGACATTCATCAAATAAATCCCAACAGTAAGTGAAACATGTTTTCTACACTGTGTTAGAAAGCAAAAGAAACACCAAATTCTTGAATGATCAGTGAATAAATTAGATGGATTATGAATATTTTATGTTTTATTGAAACTAATAATTCATTATGAAAGGAGGCTATAGGACATGGATTCAATACACTACTGAAGCCAAGAAAAGCATAATTAGAATAACAGAACCTCTGAGCATCTTTTTACAATTAGCCAAGAGAAAACAAATAGATACATCAAATTGCTACTCACTTATGGCTGGTCAGAATAAAATAAAGCATATAGATTCCCTGAAATACACTCTCTAAAATGTATTACTTGAAATTTCCAAAGATTGCTTAAAGATAGATATAGTATAATTTTCAATAACTCATGTAAACATTCTAAACTACAGGGGTTATCAGAGCCATGTGTAACTTTGTAGTTTACTAAATTAACCAGCATGACTGAAGTACCTTAGACACTGCATTACACAAATGAAATGTACTTTTATTAAAAGTCTCTGGCCCAAATTGACAGGTGGAAAATTTGTTAATCTGCCAAAAGGACCTACTGTATTCCTTAACATCATAACTTAGAGGAGTAAGGTCTATGTAACCAAGATTGGGAGAGTTTAGGTTCTTATCTAAGGGAAAGTTCCAAATTAATTTTTTGTCTTATCTACAAGTTATTTCATTTCCCAAGGAATTCAGTAGTGATGCTTTTGATTATGTTTGAAACAGTTTTATTTTAATTATCCTTCGTGTTCTTTTGGGGCTCTTCCCATTTATATGAATGATGTTGGACACACAAATGTGAGAGATCTGAAGCTTTTGGGACACCTGGGTGGTTCAGTCAGTTAAGTGTCTGCCTTTGGCTCAGGTCATGATCCCAGAGTCCTGGGATCAAGTCCCCGTATCCAGTTCCTTGCTCAGCAGGGAGCCTCCTTCTCCCTCTCCCTCCGCCACTCCCCCTCCTTGTGCTCTCTCTTCCTCTCTCTCTCTCTCTCTCTCTCTGACAAATAAATAAATAAAATCTTTTTTAAAAAAGAAAGAGAGATCTGAAAATTTGAAGAGGGCCAGGTTTCTTAAATGTATACTTTAAATCAGAAAAGCATTCAAATAATGTACTTCTCTCAGAAGAGCATATTAAAAGTGCTCTCTACCTTTTAAATAAGGTGCAACGGAGAGTATCATTATCACCCTATATTTTAGAATTTGTAATGGGAGTACCATTAAAAGGTAACATAATGAAGGGGAGAGGAGAAAGCATGAGTTTTGTTTTGTTTATTCTTTCCTTTTACTTAAAATAGTGGCTTCCTAAAATCTCATGGAAGACTGAAAAGTAGTTTTCAACTCAAGACACAGAAAGTAAAATAAAATAGGTCAAAGTCCACTGCATCTATTTTCAATTATTGAGACATATAGTCCTCAAGCAGCCAGAGTCAGCCAGAATTGTCTGAGACCTAGGGATCATGATGAAAATATCTTATAGTAAAATGTATTCCCCATAGGTTTAAATGCAAAATGAGAACCCAACTTTTTATTACCCATTAAATGAAATGTGCAATCTTTTTCCCCTTTTAAGGTCAAGTATGCAGTATTTTGGAAAACAAACCATAAAAACATGATTAGAGAGAACAGAGGAAGTCATTATTTTCTCTAGTCATAAAGAATGCAGCATCATTCTATCAATCTAATGTATCTTTGTAACGGCAGTGGCAGCATGTGGCAGTGCTTAAATTGCAAATACAGTATTTAAGAAAAAGCTTGAATTAAAAGAGCACCAAGATGAGCTGGAAAATATCCACATGGATTAGATGATTTTTATAAATTCCATCTTCTTCCCAAAGACCGACTTAAAATTATTTATTGCCATATTCTCTACCTACATGGAAATAATGCATTCAACAGGCCCCAAATCATAACGTAAATCCAAACATACATAGTAAATGGTTAATGGAGAGAGAGTCCAAGTTGTGATATATGGCACAGGAAACCAAAATATCTGTGGAATCAGTGTAGAAAATGTTGAATCTGAATTGATAAATGTACATAACATCTTTCAGTTTAGTTTGGTCTCTTGGAAAGATTTGTAACAAAATCCAAAGATAGCACGATGCACCTTCTCACTGTTACCATCAGGACAGACTCCATGCAAAACCCTATCACAAAGACAAATATTTCAGAGTGTGTGGCTGCTGCAAAGCCCAGCTTCACTGTTGAGGCAGTTCCAATGTAGCGTCAGTTTTGCAACAACAGCTGCTAGCTATCAGTCATATTCAGGGCAGTTATGCTTTTGAGATACTCTGCTAGAGGCAGCTGGATCAACTTGAAACCAATTTGAAAAACATGTTTAGGAAAGTAAAGGAAATGACCTGTAACTTTATAAACACACCATATCATACATGCAATTCTCACCAATCTAGCTCTAGCAAGTCAGGTTATCTAGGAGGGGATGAATTTTTAAGCCACCATTCAGGCTCAGTATTTCATGTTCAGGACTTAGTAATTTTCAGTCTATCTTCTTTCAAATGATGTATGGCATTTTGTGCAGGCCCTGGTTCTCAATAAAATAAAAGAACAAGAGGTAAATCCTACCAAGAGCTTCACCATTTACAATACATAACAAGCAAAATCATTCTGACTGAGGAAGAGCATAAAACAACTCAAAGATTTGGCAAAATCCATAGGAGAGGACTTCTGTTTTCTTGGTTGGCTGGTTGGGGTTTTTTTGTTTTCTTTTTGGGTTTTGTGGGCTTTTTTTTTCGTACAGAGTAGTGATGTTGCAACCCTGTCTCATATACTAACATGAATTAAGAAAGTTGTTTCTGCCCTGGCCAGTTTGTTTTTCACCCCAATGGTTTGTTAATGTAATGAACAAGATAAATAGTCTGCCTAAGAAATAAAACTGACCTCATGGATAAGCTAAAGAAATGTCAGGCCCCATTTGTTACTGAAAACTCAGCAGAAATCTACACAGACCCAGAATAACTGGAAGAAGGCCAAAGGTGCAGGCGCCAAACAAACTGAAGATTCTCCTTCAGGCTTCAGTTTATTTTTTCTACACATCTCCATAGTAAGACCCAGGATTTGGCTAGTCACTGCTAAGTAAGAATGTTGAGCCCATAAAAAAAATTGGCATAAAAACATCAAGACTTCTTATTTTAGGGGCGCCTGGGTGGCACAGCAGTTAAGCGTCTGCCTTCGGCTCAGGGCGTGATCCCGGCGTTATGGGATCGAGCCCCACATCAGGCTCCTCCGCTGTGAGCCTGCTTCTTCCTCTCCCACTCCCCCTGCTTGTGTTCCCTCTCTCGCTGGCTGTGTCTATCTCTGTCAAATAAATAAATAAAATCTTTAAAAAAAAAAAAAAGACTTCTTATTTTAAAAGAGGTTTTTTCCTTACGCTCACAAGCTAGATATTCACCAGACTCAAAGTTGGTGGCCAGACTGAAAACTTGAACATTTATGTCTTCAGTTTTTTAAACAAAATGCTCCTTTACATTTGGCTTTTTTTTTTGAGGGTCAGATCAGTTTCTTTTTTATAATTAACATATAATCTATTATTAGTTTCAGGGGTACAGGTCTGTGATTCATCAGTCTTACACAATTCACAGCACTCACCACAACATATACCCTCTCCAATGTCCATCACCCAGCCACCCCATCCCTCCCACCGCCCTCCACTCCAGCAACCCTTAGTTTATTTCCTGAGATTAAGAGTCTCTTATAGTTTGTCTCCCTCTCTGGTTTTGTCTTGTTTCATTTTTTCCTTTCTTCCCCTGTGATCCTCTGCCTTGTTTCTCAAATTCCACGTATCAGTGAGATCATATGATAATTGTCTTTCTCTGACTGACTTCGCTTAGCATAATACCCTCTAATTCCATCTATGTCGTTGCAAATGGCAATATTTCATTTTTGATGGCTGCATAATATTCCATTGTGCACGTGCACGTGTGTGTGTGTGTACACACATCACATCTTCTTTATTCATTCATCTGCCAATGGACATTTAGGCTCTTTCCATAGTTTGGCTATGGTGGACATTGCTTTTATAAACATTGTGATTCACGTGCCCCTTCGGATTACTACATTTGTATCTTTGGAGTAAATACCCAGTAGTGTAATTGCTGGGTCACTGGGTAGCTCTATTTTCAACTTTTTGAGGATCCTCCATACTGTTTCCCAGAGTGTCTGTACCAGTTTGCATTCCCACAAAGAGGGTAGAAGGATTCCCCTTTCTCCACATCCTCACCAACATCTGTTGTTTCCTGACTTGTTAATTTTAGCCATTCTGACTGGTGTGAGGTGGTATCTCATTGTGGTTTTGATTTGTGTTTCCCTGATGCCAAGTGATTTTGAGCACTTTTTCATGTGTCTGTTGGCCATTTGGATGTCTTCTTTGCAGAAATGTCTGTTCATGTCTTCTGCTCATTTCTTGATTGGAATATTTGTTCCTTGGGTGTTGAGTTTGATAAGTTCTTTATAGATTTTGGATACTAGCCCTTTATCTGATAAAACATTTGCAAATATCTTCTCCCATTCTGTTGGTTGCCTTCTGGGTTTGTTGACTGTTTCCTTTGCTGGGCAAAAGCTTTTTATCTTGATGAAGTCCCAATAGTGCATTTTTGCCCTTGCTTCTCTTGCCTTCGGCTATGTGTCTAGGAGAAAGTTGCTGCGGCTGAGGTTGAAGAGGTTTCTGCCTGTGTTCTCCTCAAGGACTTTGATGGATTCCTGTCTCACATTTAGATCTTTCATCCATTTTGAGTCTATTTTTGTGTATGGTGTAAGGAAACGGCCCAGTTTCATTCTTCTGCATGTGGCTGTCCAATTTTCTCAACACCATTTGTTGAAGAGACTGTCTTTTTTCCATTGGATATTCTTTCCTGCTTTGTCAAAGATTAGTTGACCATAGAGTTGAGGATCCATTTCTGGGCTCTCTATTCTGTTCCGTTGATCTATGTGTCTGTTTTTGTGCCAGTACCATACTGTCTTGATGATCACAGTTTTTTAATAGATCACAGCTTCTTCTTTGACGATTTGGATGCCTTTTATTTCTTTTTGTTGTCTGATTGTTGAGGCTAGGACTTCTAGTATTATGTTGAACAGCAGGGGTGATAGTGGACACCCCTGCCGTGTTCCTGAACTTAGGGAAAAGCTCTCAGTTTTTCCCCATTGAGAATGGTATTTGCTGTGGGCTTTACATAGATGGCTTTATGACATTTGGGTATGTACCCTCTATCCCTACACTGTGAAGAGTTTCAATCAAGAAAGGATGCTGTACTTTGTCAAATGCTTTTTCTGCATCTATAGGGAGGATCCTATGGTTCTTGTTCTTTCTTTTATTAATGTAGTGTAACACACTGACTGACTTGCGGATATTGAACCAACCTTGAAGCCCAGGAATAAATCCCACTTGGTTGTAGTGAATAATCCTTTTAAGTGTATGTTGGATCCTATTGGCTAATATTTTGGTGAGAATTTTTGCATCCATGTTGATCAGGGGTATTGGTCTGTAATTCTCCTTTTTGGTGGGGTCTTTGTCTGGTTTTGGGATCAAGGTAATGCTGGCCTCATAAAATGAGCTTAGAAGTTTTCCTTCCATTTCTATTTTTTGGAACAGTTTCAGAAGAATAGGTATTAATTTTTATTTAAATGTTAGGTAGAATTCCCCCGGGAAGCCATCTGGCCCTTGGGCTCTTGTTTGTTGGGAGATTTTTAATTACTGCTTCAATTTCCTTGATGATTGTGGGTCTGTTCAGGTTTTCTATTTCTTTCTGGTTTAGTTTTGGTAGTTTATACCTCTTTAGGAAATGCATCCATTTCTTCCAGATTGTCTAATTTATTTCATATAGTTGCTCATATGTTCTTATGATTGTTTATATTTCTTTGGTGTTGCTTGTGATTGCTCCTCTTTCATTCATGATTCTATTTATTTGGTTCCTTTCTCTTTTTTTTTTTTTTTTTGCTAAGTCTGACCAGAGGTTTATCAATCCTATTAATTCTTTCAAAGAACCAGCTCCTAGTTTTGTTGATCTATTCTACTGGGTTTTTGTTTGTTTGTTTGTTTTATTTCTATTTCATTGATTTCTGCCTTGATCCTTATTATTTCTCTTCTCCTGCTGGCTTTAGGCTTTATTTGCTGTTCTTTCTCCAGTTCCTTTAGGTGTAGGGTTAGGTTATGTATTTGAGACCTTTCTTGTTTCTTGAGAAAGGCTTGTATTGCTATATACTTCCCTCTTAGGACTGCCTTTGCTGCATCCCAAAGATTTTGAACAGTTGTGTTTTCATTTGTTTCCATGAATTTTTTAAATTCTTCTTTAATTTCCTGGTTGACCCATTCATTCTTCAGTAGGATGCTCTTTAGCGTCCCTGTATTTGAGTCCTTTCCAACTATCCTCCTGTGACTGAGTTTGAGTTTCAAAGCACTGTGGTCCAAAATATGCAGGGAATGATCCCAACCTTTTGGTAGCAGTTGAGACCTCATTTGTGACCCAGGATGTGATCTGTTCTGGAGAATGTCCCATGTGCACTAGAGAAGAATGTGTATTCTGCTGCTTTGGGATGGAATGTTCTGAATACATCTGTGAAGTCCATCTGGTCCAGCGTGTCATTTAAAGCCCTTATTTCCTTGTTGATCTTTTGATTAGATGATCTGTCCATTTCAGTGAGGGTGGTGTTAAAGTCCCCTACTATAATTATATTATTGTCAATGTGTTTCTTTGATTTTGTTATTAATTGGCATATATAATTGGCTGCTCCCATGTTAGGGGCTTAAATATTTACAATTGTTACATCTTCTTGTTGGATAGACACTTTAAGTATGATATAGTGTCCTTCCTCATCTCTTATTATAGTCTTTGGTTTAAAATCTAATTTGTCTGATATAAGGATTGCCACTCCAGCTCTCTTTTGATGTCCATTAGCATAGTAAATGGTCTTCTACCGCCTCACTTTCAATCTGGAGGTGTCTTTGGGTCTAAAATGAGTCTCTTGCAGAGAGTATATCAATGGGTCTTGGTTTTTTAATCCAATCTGATACCCTGTGTCTTTTGATTGGGGCATTTAACCCATTTACATTCAGGATAACTACTGAAAGATATGAATTTAGTGCCATTGTATTGTCTGTAAGGTGACTGTTACTGTATATTGCCTCTGTTCTTTTCTGGTCTATGTTACTTTTAGGCTCTCTCTTTGCCTAGAGGACCCCTTTCAGTATTTCTTCTTGGGCTGGTTTGGTGATCATAACTTCTTTTAGTTTCTGTTTGTCCTGGAAGCTTTTTATCTCTCCTTCTATTTTCAATGACTGCCTAGCTGGATACAGTATTCTTGGCTGCATATTTTTCTTGTTTAGTACCCTGAATATATCATGCCAGTCCTTTCTGGCCTGCCAGGTCTCTGTGGATGGGTCTGCTGCCAATCTAATGTTTCCACCATTGTGGTTACAGACCTCTTGTCCCAAGCTGCTTTGAGGATTTTCTCTTTGTCTCTGAGATTTGTAAGTTTTACTATTAGATGTTGGGGTGTTGAGCTATTTGCATTGATTCTGAGGAGGGATTCCCTGTGCCTCCTGGATTTCGATGCCTGTTTCCTTCCCCAAATTAGGGAAGTTCTCCACTATAATTTGCTCCAATATACCCTCTGCCCCTCTCTCTCTTTCTTCTTCTTCTTCTGGGATCCCAATTATTCTAATACTGTTTCACTTCGTGGTATCACTTATCTCTCAAATTCTCTCTTCTTGGTTCCAGTAGTTGTTTATCTCTCTTTTTCTCAGCTTCTTTATTCTCCCTCATTTGGTCTTCTATATCATTAATTCTCTCTTCTGCTTCATTTATCCTATCAGTTAGAGCCTCCATTTTTTATTGCATCTCATTAATAGCCTTTTTGATTTCAACTTGGTTAGATTTTATTTCTCCAGAAAGGGATTCTCTAGTATCTTCTATGCTTTTTTTTCAAGCCCAGCTAGTATCTTTATAATCATTATTCTGAACTCTAGGTCCAACATCTAGTTCCAATGCCCATATTGATTAGGTCCCTGGCAGTTGGTACTGCCTCATGTTCTTTTCTTTGAGGTGAGTTTTTCCATTTTGTCATTTTGTCCAGAGAAGAATAGATGAACAAGAGAACAAAATGCTAAAAGGCTAACAATGACCCCAGAAAAATATATGCTAAACAAATCAGGAGACCTGAAACGGGAAGGGGGGGAGAAATATGATCAGGCTAGTGAATAGAACAGAGCCACAAACTAGATTTGGGGTGTATTTTGGTCTGTTAGAAGAAACTGCCTTCCAAAATTTTAAAGAAAGAAAAACTATATATATACAAAAATAAGGGTAAATACAATGAAGGAATATGACTATAAAAATGAAAATTAAAAAAGATTTTTAAAAAGGAATTGATAAGAAGTTGGTTGAAAAAAGAAAGAAGAAAAATTACCAAAAAAAAAGTAGGGGGGGGGATGTGATCAGGCAGGTGAATAGAACAAAGTCATACACTAGATTTAGGGTATAGTTTGGTCTGTTAGAAGAAACTGCATCCCAAAATTTTAAAGAAAGAAAAACATATATATACAACAATAAGGGTAAATACAATGAAGGGATGGAATATGACTGTAAAAATGAAAACTAAAAAAGATTTTTAGAAAGGAACTGATAAGAAGTTGTTTGAAAAGGAAAGAAGAAAAATTAAAAAAAGAAACAGGAAAAGAAAAAATAAAGAAAATTAAAGAAATTAACTTTGAAAGACTAAAGAATCATGGGGGGAAAGCCATGAATTCTATCTGCTGTATTGCCCTAGTGCTGGAGTTTTGCAGTTCTCATTGATTGGTAAACTTGGTCTTGGCTGGATATTCTTGCGGTTCTTCTGGGGAAGGGGCCTGTTACACTGATTCTCAAATGTCATTGCCCCAGGTGGAATTGTACCACCCTTGCCAGGGGCCTGGCTAAGTAATCTGCTCCGGTTTGCTCTAGGTAGCTTTTGTTCTCTGTCCTCGGAGCTTTAAAGGGTAAGAATAAAAATGGCAGCCTCCCAATCTCTGGCCCCGGAGGAGCCTAGGGCTAGGGGCCCCACTCTTCACTGCACCCTCAGAGAAAAGCAGTCAATCACTCGTGTCTCCCTGGTCTATGTCCGCACTCCCTGCTCACCCAGCCTGTGACCAAGCATTTCTATCTCTGGCACACAACCCCATTTGGAGTCTCCAAACCCATTAGATTCCTGCAGTGGGCTCCTGTGCCACTCCTGGGGGGAAGGGTCCCCATCCCTGGATCTGCTGCTTGTTGCACCTTGGCTCAAAGAGCAGTGTCCTGACTGTGCTACAGATCACGGTTATGGCAACCCTGAGCTGAGAGCCCTCTCCTCGGCTCACTCTTTGCAGCCAGCTTCCCTGCTCCAATACCTGGGAGCTCTGCTGTACTCAGGGCCCCCTCAGTCTTTCTGTGACCCCGAGAGTCCTGAGACTGTCCCAGCGAGGGTTCCACCCCCGGGTTAGTCACCAGAGAGACCAACGTCCCTCGCTGGAGCAGACTTCTAAAAGTTCTGATTTTGTGTTCCACAGCTCTACCACTTGCCAGTAGCCAGCTGACAGAGGCTCCCTCCCCCGGCAGTCTATCTTCCCGTATATCGTCTCAGATTGACTTCTCCACACGTCCTACCTTCCAGAAAGTGGTCGCTTTTCTATTCATAGAGTTGCTGCTATTCTTTTCTTCAATCTCCTACTGAGTTCGTAGGTGTTCAGAATGGTTTGATAGCTATCCAGCTGAATTCCTGGAACCAGACGAAATTTAGGTCTCCTACTCCTCTGCCGTCTTGGACCACACTACATCACCGTTCTCCATTTGGCATTTTACAATTAGTAACAGTAAGATTAATCTCACCTCCAAGCAAATTAAGAAGATAATAGTCCCAGCTTCTCCTTTGAGCCATTCTTGGTTCACAAATCAGAAATCCATTTCTAAGGGGAGTTACAAAAGAGCAAATGGGACACCGGGTAAGGTGTCCAGGTCCACAAAAATGTGGGTGTGCCCATGTGGAGAAAGAGTCTACAAGCCCAGCCCACATCTTGAGCCATGGCTCAGCATCTGCATTTAGCAAAGTAATCAAGAGCTGAAATAGTCACATGGATGAGTCAGCCTTGGTAACAATACTATGCACTGTGTCGATCAGTGCTTTCATTTGTGTGAAATCATATTCCAACTTACAAAATCTTGGTAGGTACAACAGACAATACTAGTATGTTGTACATTCTGTTAGCCTAAATATTGTTCTCACCTGTTCAAAGTGCTGCTGGAATCTCATTCCTTGTGATAATTTGATATTGCACTTAAATGAAATGTACCTTCAGGAGCCTGGTTAAATGTGTTGGGCAACTGATAAATGCAAGCAAAGCTGAAAGCTGATGAAAAGAAGGATCTGAGAGTGTCAACTCTTTCTCCCTCTTTGTCATTCTTAATGATGAAGTAAAGTTAAACTGCACAACCAGACATGAATTTAACATTCATTCAACAAATATTTTTGAGCACCTAGCATTCCTAAAATTGTTGGATATATAGCACTTAAACATTTAAAAAAACACACACACAAGAAACAACCTCTGCTATCACAGAAATTGCATTCTAGAAGAAGTAAGAAGATAATGAATGGGATAGACAAGGAAAATAAGTAGAGTATAAGTAAATAAATAAAATATATAGAACATATAGGTGGTAAGTACTATGGAAAAAAAGAAAGTGGGCAAAAAGATAGCGACTGCCAGGGTTAGGGGTGGGGCAGGGATTCTGTTACAAATAGGGTAGTATCAGTGAATACCTCATTGTGATGGTGACCTTGAACAAAGGTAATGAGAGGTCAACCAGAGTAATATTCAGGAGAAGAGCATTCCAGGCAGAAAGAATGCAAATGCAAAGTGAGGAGGATGTGCAAATTTTGCATTGATTATGTGGGTCAGTAGAATTTTTCTGGATTCCTTCTGAAACAAGGAGAGATATACTTCTACACAAATATGAAAAATCCTATATACATAAGTACATAAGTATACTTGTCTGTTATCATCATAGAATATTAAAGGATAGTGGCAAATTTGGGACAGGTCACCAAACTCCCTGATTTTTAAGTCACAGAAAAAGAGGCCCAGAGAGATCAAATGGTTTCTCAAGGTCACACCCTTATTCTGGGTGGCAAAGCCAAGGTCAGAACTTCAGTGCTCCTCACTTTGGAATTTTTACTTACTTGAATTAATCATACTAAATGCCCTGGATTCATTCAGAATTATAGCAGGAAATCATTGGAGATTTTAGGGAGAAGAGTTCATGATCTGCTTTACTTTTATAAAGGCTCACTCTGGCAACTATACGGAGAATAAACATTAGGGAGGGCACAGGTGCACACAGAGAGACCAGTTAGGAAGCTGCTGTGGTGTCCTCTACACCTAGAAAAATATTTGTCAAATCAATGAATGAACATAGATAAGAGATCAAATATTATTTCTTAAAAACTGTTTCCTAAATATATTTGTTTCCTAAAAAGTGCCTGGCACTTTGCATATGCATTTGGAAAAGCCGGAGGTACCAAAAGAATAATAAAATCATAGCCCCTGGGGATCTGCACTTCTGGGAAAATGGAGTAGAGGTGCTTTGCCCTATTCCTCTCACTAAGTACAACTTAAACCATGGACATTATATATAAGATAAAACCAAGAAGACTCTGAAAGATGGAGAGAAGCCAGCAGACTAGATAGGGAATTCAGGACCCTAGGAAAGACAGGATGCTGAGTTCTGGGTTTTCTTTCTGAAGTTGAATACTAGGACAATGCAGAAACGTCAATGGGCACAGACAAAAAACAGCCCCAACAAAAACTTGCTCCCTCTAACCAGAGGACTAGGAAAAGGGCAGCCTAGAAAGACAGGACACTTTTAGATAATAACTGCTCTACTGCAGATGAATACCATAGAAAACATCACGGCCTCACTCCCACCCACACAAGGCAAAGGCCAAATACACAGTCTAAACACCTGCATGAGGCTGTAATGAGGTGCCTCAACAGCGCTGCCAGGGTGTACTCAGTGAGAGTAGTGAGCTGGGACTTTCACCTCCTCTGGCCAGAAACAAGATCCTCCCATAATATTATTAAAGACCACTGGGAGGCTTGGAATTCTACCCTCTCCTCTCAGTAGAGACCACACAGTAAGCCAGAACTCCACCCCTCCGGGCAGTAAGGTTAGAGCCCCCAACTCAGGTGTCAGAAGAGGCTAAGTGGGAAACCTGAACTTTTATTTTATTTTTTTAAAGATTTTTATTTATTTATTTGACAGAGAGAGACAGCCAGCGAGAGAGGGAACACAAGTAGGGGGAGTGGGAGAGGAAGAAGCAGACTCCCAGCGGAGGAGCCTGATGTGGGGCTCGATCCCAGAACGCCAGGATCACGCCCTGAGCTGAAGGCAGACGCTTAACGACTGCGCCACCCAGGCGCCCCGAAACCTGAACTTTTAATTCCCTCTGGCAAAAATGAGGTAGCACTGTGCCTTCCCAGGCATAGTAGCACCAGAGAAAGCCAGATAAATCAGAAGGCTTAATAAGATCCACAGTCTCACAATATAATGTCCAGGCTCCAACAAAAAAGCACTCATCACACCAAGAACGAGGAAATTTGAAACTGAATGAAAAAGAAAATCAGTACTTGCCAACACTGAGATGACAGAGATGTTACAATTATCCGACAATGATTTTAAAGCAGCCTACATAGAAATGTTTCAATGAGCAATTATGAACACCCTTAAAACAAATTTTAAAAAAATTAAAAGCCTCAACAAAGGAAGAAAGTCTCAGCAAATGAACAGAAGATATAAAGAAGAACCAAATGGAAATTTTAGGAGTGGAAAATAACCAAAATAAAAATCTCAGTGGATAATCTCAACAGCAAAATGGAGGGGACGTAGGAAAGAATCAGAAAAATGAAAGAACAATAAAACTTACCCAATATGAAAAAATGAGAAAACAGATGGTGAAAAATAAATAAATAAACAGAGCCTCGGGGGCCTGGGATTCTATTACAAAAAATTTCACATTCATGTCACCAGAGCCCCACAAAGAGAGGAGAAAGAGGTCTGGGCTGAAAAAAAGGTAGTCAAAGAAAAGATGGCTTACCACTTGCTGTATTTTGGTAAGAGCGATAAACTTACAGACACCAGCAAACTATCCTAAAAGAATGGCTACAGGAGATTCTCTAAACAGAAAGCAAATGATGAAAGGAATAAACTTGGAACCTCATGAAAGAAGAAAAAACATAGGAAGAAAAAACTATGGTAAATACAATGGTTTCTCCTTCTTGTAAGTTTTCTGAATTATGTTTGACTGTTGAAGGAAAAAGTACAACTGTATCTGATGTGGCCCTAACTGTATGTAGAGAAAATATTAAGGCAATTATAAATGGAGGAGGGTAAAATGACAATAGCAGTAGACTGTGAGCAGCTAGCTAGGTATACATAATACCTAGAGCAACTACTAAAAAAAGCTAGACATTATGATACACTCAAAAACACTATACATAAATAAAATACAACTCTTAAAAACTGTTTAAATAGCCCACGGAAGTCAGAGAACACAGAGAAATGAAAAACAGAGAGAACAAACAGAAGACAAAAAATAAAACAAGTCCTAACCTATCAATAATTACATTAAAAGCTGTATTGGTTTTCTGCTGCTGCTGTAACAAATTACTACAAACTTGATGGCTCTAAGAACAAAAATTTATTACGTGATGGCTCTGTAGGTCAGAAGTCTGACACAGGTCTCCCTGGACTAAAATTAAAAGCTAGGAGTCAGCAAGTCTGCATTCTTCTATGAAGGCTGTGTAGGATCTGTTTCCTTGCCTTTTCCAGCTTCTAGAGGTGTTTGCATACCTTGGCTTGTAGCTCCCTCTTCCATCTTCAAGGCCAGCAAAGACAGGCTGAGTTCTGCCTTCCTCTCCCACGTGTAAGCACCTATGTTTACATTATGCCTGCCCTGATAATCCAGGTATCTCCATGTCAATGTCAGCTTATTAACAGCCTTAATTCTATTTGCTACCTTAATTCCCCTTTGCTACGTAATAAATTTGTCATGTAAGGTAAAAGGTTCTGGAAAGTAGGATATGGACATCTTTCTGGGAACATTTTCTGCTTAATACAAATGTAAATAATCTAAATATATCCATTACAAGACAGAGAGTAGCCGAGTGGTTTTTCAAAATATGACCTAACTATATGCTGTCTATAAGGAACTTACTTCAAATATAATGATATGGGCAAGTTGAAAATAAAAGGATAGAAAAGATATATCATCCAAACATTAAATCAAAAGAAAGCAAGGATGGCTATGTTAATATCAAATAAAGTAGACTTCAGAGCACAGAAAATTACCAGAGACAGGGGCACCTGCATGGCTCAGTCAGTTAAGCGATCAACTCTTGATTTGGGTTCAGGTCATGATCTCAGGGTTGTGAGACCCAGCCTCACATTGGGCTCCATGCACTGAACATGGAGCCTGAATAAGATTCTCTCTCTCCCTCTCCCTCTGCCCCTCTTCTCCCTAAAAAGAAGAAGAAGAAGAAGAAGAAGAAGAAGAAGAAGAAGAAAAAGAGAAGAAGAAAAGGAAGGAAGGAAGGAAGGAAGGAAGGAAGGAAGGAAGGAAGGAAGGAAGAAAGAAATTAAAAATTAATTACCAGAGACAGAGAGGACATTATATAAGAAAACGATCAATCTACCTAGAAGATGTAGCAATCCTATGTGTATACACCAAACAGCAGAGCTGCAAAATATGTGAAGCAAAAACTGAAAGAGCTGAAAACAGGAATAGAGAAGTTCATAATTGTAATTGGAGGTTCAACACCTCTTTCTCAACTGATAGAAAATCAGTAAGGATATAGAACTCAACAACACCAGTAAGGAAAGAATCTGATATTTATAGAATACTCCATCCAATGACAGCAGAAAGCACGCATTATTTTCAAGTACCCATGGAACATATGTCAAGAAAGACCATATCCTAGGCCAGAAAATAAACCTCAACAAATTTTTAAAAATTAAAATCATACATAGCTTGTGTTATGAACTGAACTGTGTCTCCCTAAACCCCAATATGACTTTATCTGGAGACAGGGCCTTTAAAGAGGTAATTAGGGGCATTTGGGTGGCTCAGTCCCATAAGTGTCTGCCTTCGGCTCGGGTTGTGATTCCAGCGGGATCAAGCCCCACAACAGGCTCCCTGCTCAGCGGGGAGTCTGCTTCTCCCTCTCCCTCTGCCTCTCCCCTTGTGTGAACTCTCTTGCTCACTCTCTCTCTCTCTCAAATAAATAATAAAATCTTTTTAAAAAATAAAGAGGCAATTAAAGTTAAATGAAGTCATAAGAGTGGGACCCTAATCCAAAATGACTGGTGCCCTTATAAGAAGAGATGCCAGGGATGTGGTGCACAGAGGAAAGGCCATGTGAGGACATAGTGAGAAGATGACCATCTGCAAGCCAAGGACAGATGCCTCTAAACATGCCAATACCTTGATGTTTCACCTGCAGCCTGCAGAATACATTTCTGTTGTTTAAGCCACCCAGCCTGTGGTATTTTGTTATGGCACTGTTAGCAAGCTAATATGGTGTGTTCTCTGACCACAGCAGAATCATACTAGAAATCAGTAACAGAAAGATAACAGGCAAATAAATCTCCAAAAACTTGAAAAATAAACAAGATACTTCTAAATAAACCATGGGTCAAAGAGGAAGTCTCAAAGGAAGGCAAAAATTTCACTGAACTGAGTAACAGTGCAAATATATCAACAGCTGCAAGATACACACAGTGTCAAGAGGAAAACTTATAGTACTAAATGCATGTATTAATAAAAAAGAAAACTATCAAATCAATAATCTAAGCTCCCACTTCAAAAATGTAGAAAAAGAAGGATAAATAAGCCCAAAGTAAATAGAAGGCAGGAAGTAATAAAGAGCAGAAATAAATAAAAATATAGCTCCAGCTTTCTAGGAACATATAGCTTATATGTAGAGAAATGGTGTTTATAAGCAGCACAAAACAATGAAGAGCCAAAGTCTATAAAGGCCAAGAGGGCTCCAGGACACTTCTATTTTTGAAGCTCCAATATATCAAGAAATAAAAAATGCCAAAACAGAATTTTTGGTGCTGTGGTATATTTTAAAGCTTTATATTTTGTAAATCAATCTTTATAAAAATAAGGAAATTCAGTAATTCTATTACTCACAAAATAATGACATAAACTATGAACACATGAATTTAGAGTATACTTCAAGGAATCCAGTAATGGGACACAAGGCTAATTGTATAATAAATATGTTCTTCATTAAGCCTGTCTTAGTACATGTGACTATACCTTACAGTCTTATTAAGAAATCATACCACAAATCTGCATTCAAGAGCCTTCAGATCATAAAACGTAAGATAAACCGCCAATTATTCTATTCTAATATTTCTGTGGAAGATGTCTCAACCAATAATAAGCCATTGAAAGTCACACTTTTTCCTTTGCCACTAACCATATGCAAAACTCTGCACACAGACAAAACGGTCTACCATTTGTGTTATTATCATAAATCCATATTCCAAAATTGCATCAGTCTTCTTGAATATGACAGTCATGTCTATTACACATAGAAATGTCAGTATGCAAATTGAGCAGCTAAACACTCAATTACCCAATACGCATGCACAAAATGCAAGTTTTGTATGTGAAAACAGTATCAAAAATATACTGTGGTAGAAATTAACAGAATTGTCCTGGAGGGAAACCCCAGGCATCTGACCCTATAAACCAGGAATTTATAACCTCTACTTCCACTATCTCATCAGCCATTGTAACCATGGAGGCATGCAGCCCCCATGGAAATCAATTTTGCCATTGGTTTTGTCTATTCCAGAACTACATGGGAACAAATTTAAGTTAAGGTCAAGGTAAAAAATGTTATCAGATCAAGGGTCTGCCTCTGCAAACCTGCTGTCTTGATTCAAGCTTAAAGCGCAAATTTGTCTACTTCAAGCTAGAGTGGATTGCAAGAGTTCCATTTTTCTGTGTTGGCAGGCTCAACTGATGGACATTGTCTTCCTGCAGGTACAGTGGGAAGTTCATGTTTAGTTCACCAAGAGGACTCTGGGTGCAGTGGAATGGGCCATTTAAGTCTTTGTTCAATCGCGCATGAGTCATGTACTCTTAAAGCAAGTTACTTCATCTCTTTGAGCTTTAATTTAATCATCTGTCAAATAGAAATACTGGCTCAACCTCAGAGTTATTGGAAAGGTAAAGCAAAGTAATGTGTGGTAAAGAATTTGGTAGGTATCAAGCCCTCAGTAATTGTTAGTAAAATCAGTGATAGCTGTCTGTTTCAAGCAAGAGTGCCAGAGGGGAGATACGAAAGAGAGCATCCTCCTGTTCCCTCAACTTAAGAAAATGGAAGAATGAAATGTCCACCCCTGAGAGGTCTTAAGGAGCTTAAAGATGAATCCTGGGTTACAAACAGCCTCTGTCGCTATGAGTTCCTAGTTGATTACTATCCTCATTGCACTTTTCCAGTACCAGGAAAATGGAATTACCCCCTACTAAGTTTCTCACCACTGTGATAAGAAATCAAGACATTACTTAACTAACCTCGCAACTGCTGTAAGAGGTGAATAACAGTACTTCCATTTGAAAGACTGAAACTCTGAAAGGTTGGGAAACAGTAAAAATTTGAACTTTACTCAGTCTCATGCCAAAGCTCATGCCCTCTCCTCTATACCACACTGCTTTGTGATGCATTTCAATACCAGCATTAATACTCTTCTGAAAGTGACCCAAGTATCACTAATACCTAATATTTAGTTAGTATTTATTATGTGCCAACTACTTTCATCCATTAACTTATATAATTCCTACAACAATCTAATGGGATAGATGAAGTTATTGTTATCCTCATAACACAAATGTGAAAACTGAGACCCAAGAAGTGAGCCAACAATTTGCCCAACGTCAAATAACTGATGAGCATTGGGGTTCAGATTCAAATCCAGACAGCCAAGCTTCATCCGAGGTGTACTTTTTTTTTTTTTTTAGATTTTACTTGTTTATTTGAAAGAGAGAGAGACAGAGAGCAAGTGCACAAGCCACCAGGGGAGAGGGAGAGGGAGAAGCAGGCTCCCCGCTGAGCATGGAGCCCAATGCTGGGCTCGATCCCAGGGTCCTGGGATCATGACCTGAGCCAAAGGCAGATGCTTAACTGACTGAACCACCTAGGTGCCCCCATCGGAGGTGTTCTTAACCATTACTCAAGATGGATGTACCAGATAGAACCATGATTCTCAATACTTATCATATAACATTTTCCCCAGGGAGATATGGCCAAGAATTATGAACTTCATTAGAGAAACAAAATGATTTGCCGAAGATCACATAGCACCAACACCAGAACTTAAACCAAGGCTTTGTTGGTATTAATAATAACAGCCACTATATACAGGGAGCCTACCAGATGCCAGGCATGGAACTAGGTGCTTGAAGTCTCAGAATGACCCAATCTAGTGAGTATTATTTTCTTCTTTTCATAGATAAGAAAAATGGAGTCAAAAGTTATGGAAATTACATGAAGCGAGGTAGGCAGTAAACTGGGAATTTGGGATTTGAACCCATCTCTTTCTATCTCCAAAGTCCACGCCCTTTCCAAACATCTCAGATTACTCCCATGAGCCTCACTCAGTCTACTGTTCTCTCCACTATTTATAATTTATTCCTTTTACCCAACAAGAAAGACTTTGTTCCCCCAGATCTTATTTCACAGACAGTTTGCCCAGTTATTTTTAAGATGGGAACAAAAACATTCCAAGGAACAAAGATCTTCTCTAAGATTTTTTTCTTTATCAAATTGTATCCAGTATTATTTCTTATATATTACTATATTTTGCCCTCAGGCAAAAATGCCCCCACAGATCTGGGAATTTGTGAGATGTTCATGAAGTGCCAAAACCTTAATTTAGATGCTAAGTGAAGTAAAGTCACCTCACAAGAGTGGAAATTTGGTAGGTATTGTGATTAAGATACAAGGAACTGGAGAAATCACCCTTAATTTGAAAGATGAAAGACAAAATTTTGAATATCTGGTAACTTTTTACACTCTACTAAAAAGTAACAGAATATTCCTGGTCCAAAGATACCTTGACAATCATCTATTCCAATACTCATTTTATTTGTCCGTGCTTGTTTATTCAGAAAAAAGATTTGAAGGAACATATAAAAAAGATAGGTGAACCAGAGCATTTAAAAATAAAAAGATAAATAAGAACCATATAGAGGAAGGGAAGAGATCATTCCATCAGGAAACTAAAGAAAGATCATAATTGTACTTGGATATCAGTTCCATTTTGGCAGCAAAGACAAAAATAGAAAGTGTTATTTGCATATAACAATTTATATTATGTAATAATGTGAACAGCTTATATATATAAGAAAGGCTAAGGTAGTGCCTAGCATAAAGTGGGTTGCTCAGTAAATGTTTACTTCTTCCTACCTCCCCTTAAAAGAGCCTTCTTTCTTTATTTCACATAAACTGGAGATTAGAGAGTAGCATCCCTTTCTCAAATAATATGGTTTTGAGACTATTTTCTCCAGGGAATTGTTCCTGGACACAGTTTTTTCCTTAAAATAAATAAATAAACTCCTATACTGTAAGATAAAATTCAAAAGATGAGTGATAAATTCTTCATAGCCTTAAACTACTCAAAGGACTAGATTTAAGAAGAGAAAGAGGAAAGGAAGGGAAGAGGAGGGAAGGGAGGAGAGGAAGACAGAGGAGGGTAAGATGTAATCATATAAACTGGCAACTAATATGTGTGGATGTTTATAAAATTATAAGTAAATTTCCTCAAGATCTCAAGATTCAGTTAACAATATTTTTCCCCTAAACACTCGAGACAACTCACCCACAAGCACCCAGTGACTCCAAGAAAGCCACTTCACTTATAAATGTTGATGAGGACTAGCAACATACAGGTGGTGACCATTCTTAAAGAACTATATGCATTTGAGGATTTCAGTAATCAAATAACTTTATACATTTTAAGTTTTGGTTCACTCACTCAAAAGTTTTAAAGTTTTAATAAGTGGAAAAACGACTGAAGCATATGAGAATTTCAGACTCCATAGGTGAAATCCTAACGAAATAGAGACAAGATGGAATCATGCAAGGCTTCCCAACTGGCATGCCACTCCCAAGGGTACAGGCGTGCCAGTGGGGAAAAGGTGATCTGAGATAGTGGCCCCTCAGCCTCAAGGCTACTGGATCAGGTGGCCTTGCTCGTTGACCACAGTGTGTAAAAATACTATCATTTCCCATGTATGAAAAAGGATGGGAAAGTACCAAAAGAGACTATGAAACGACAATAGTGAAGATGGAAGAAATACTGGTGAGAAGAATCATTTGAAACAGAAGAAAAAAAAATCATAGGAAAACCAGTCTCAAATGATTATGGAGATGTAGTCCATTCAAAAGAACACAACAATTAGAAATACATCTTACAGTTGCAAGCATTTCCAGGCAAAATAATAGGGTAAAGAGTTAAACAAGTAAATAAATACATTAAACACTCTAATGATGGTAAAGTCAGAAACAACTAGTTTATTATAAAGTCTGTACCTGGAATACATGTAGATGCATATTTTGGTTTGGTTCAGCTTGGTTATTTTTCTTAAAGCTGTACAACTCAAAACTGCATTTACTTCAGTGTACTCTAAGGTGAAATCACCAACTGGCATTGGTTACTCAACTTTTAATTATATGTACAGCCAGATTTTAAAATGCATTATTTTTATTAGTAACTGTAAAAATCCATTTGAATACAAATATATATGCTATTCCATGAACTGATAAGTAGGAGCATTTCTTATTTTACTAAGTATAAAATTCAAATTTTAGTCCTTAGGGCACTAAGGACAAGAAAAGATTGAATAAGTTACAGAATTTTATTTAAACTTAATTTAGATAATTATATGAAGGTTATTTCTTATGGTAAAATACCTTTGAGAATGTTTACAATGTTTTGAAACCAACGTACTTTCCTCATTCTCAATACTCTTTATTCAACCCCAGATGTAGGGAAAACCATACAATTAAACCTCCTAAAAACTATTTTTTTTTATTTTTAAGGTATAGCCAGTCAAGACATAAAGTCTTCACAGTCCTTGAATACTCTTTGCCTTTTTTTAAAGTAATATCAAAACTGAAAGAATAAGATCAGTTAGGTCTTAAATCACAATTTTAATTGCTTAGGTTTCCCTAGTCCTCAACATCAAAGTATTTTATTTCAACCAATATCCAGATAATACTGGAGTCATAAAGTACCATTGGTATTGTTATTATTAATATTTGAGGAATTCTATGGAATTTTTAGGAACGTTTGTCAAAATTACTTTTCTGTTACCTCTACAGAAAATAAATTTAATAATAATCCCACAAACCAGAGGTTTACTCTTAACATTCTAGTATGTTCTTATAGATACTTTCCGTACATGTCATTTTTATTGTTTTACATAATTAACATCCTATAATTTCATATCATGCTTCCTAACCTAATATTATAAGCATTTCCTTTCTACTTAAGTATATTTCAACTACATTATTTGTAATAGTTACATATTATTTCATCTTATATTATAATTTATTTTAGCACTCCACTACTGTTAAACACTTTAGCCATTTATAATTTTTCATTACTGGAAACAATACAGACTTCTCCAGTCAAAATATTAAAATGGGCACCTGCACCCCAATGTTTATAGCAGCAATGTCCACAGTAGCCAAACTATGGAAAGAGTCCAAATGTCCATCAACAAATGAATGGATAAATAAGATGTGGTATATATATATACAACAGCCATCCAAAAAATGAAATCTTGCCATTTACAACACCGTGGATGGAACTAGCAGGTATTATGGTAAGCGAAGTAAGTCAATCAGAGAAAGACAATTATATTATCTCACTGATATGTGGTATTTAAGAAACAAAGGAGAGGTTCACAGGGGAAGAGAGGAAAAAATGAAACAAGAGGAAACCAGAGAGGGAGACAAAATAAGAGACTCTTAATCTCAGGAAACAAACTAAGGTTTGCTAGGGAGATGGGGTGGCTGGGTGATGGACATTGGGGAGGGTATGTGTTGTGGTAAGCGCTAGGTGTTGTGTAAGACTGATGAATCACAGACCTGTACCCCTGAAACAAATAATACATTATATGTTAATAATAAAAAAAAATTTTAATTACAATGTGCACTAATATGTAACAAAAAAATCAAAATGAAAAACTATTTTAATATATAACCAAGTATTACAAGGTAGGGGAATTCCTAAGTGCCAGAACCAAAGAGAAAACTAAAAGTCATAAGGATAAGAGGAGACAAAACCACTCACCAGGGGTATGAGACAGAAATAGGTCCCAGGGGCTGGAGGCTGGAATTTAACACGTCAGGAGATAGGAAAAGAGAAGTCATATCCACAAGAGTCAGAACTAAACTTTGCATAAAACCAGGAGCCCTAAAAGGCTGTTTTCTATTCTACAAGTTCTGCTTGCCAGCCTCAGAAAGCTACAAGCAATCGGGCTGTGCATGTAGATGAAAGTTGAAAAAGAATCACTTTAGGAAAGCAGAACACCAAAAGATGTGCCACTCATGGGAATGAGAGTCATAGTCTCTAGGTATGGAAATTTCAACATGAGAATAATTAGAATAGTTCATCCAAACCTGTAAAATTCATGTATTCTTAGAAGAGACAAATACAAAATCATTCCACAGGAATGACTCCACAGACACAATTTCACAACCCAGGACACCAGGACTTCCATGTAAACAACTCCTACTGAAGAACTGCTGATAGAAAAATTATAAGCCCTACACAGAAATAAGCCACACTGAAGCAGAGTGGGTAGATCATTTGAACCCTAAGAATGGAATATAACAGAGCAGTCCAAAAGAAACTTACAAATAAATATGAAAGTAAGTTTCAAATAATCAAAGAAACAGAGAAAACAATAGAAACTCTATCAAGAACAGAAGATCATGCATTCTGATTGGCCTGTTTGCCTTGCCTGTTGGTCTCCCAGTGCCCCCACACCCTTTCCTAAGAATCACTTCTTCAAAATAAACTCTCTGCATTCACATGCTCATGGGTGCACACACACACACACACACACACACACACACAAATTTTTTAAGAGATTTTTTTAAAAAGAGATTCTAATAAAATAAATAATATATGATCAATGCAATTTTTTAAAAAACCTTAATGTTTCAGTTCAAAAGTCATTGTAAGTCATGAGTAAGATGGGTGTCTGAGTAAAGTCACTGAGTGGGGGGTACAACTGCAATAAGAAATGGGCTATGTAAGGTAAGACTGGTGCATTAAGTAGTATATGGATGATAATGGGAGTCCATTTCCTCACTGTTGGAGAAAGTAATGGCAAATATGGAAAGAGAAAAAATAAAATGTATTGGAAATGAAGGTACCAGTGAAACTCACAGTGTTTGGGAAGTAAATATAGAAGTGTGCATATATATATTTATGTTTATGGGGAGAGAGACAGAGAGAGAATGTGAGAGAACATGGGAATAACGGCAATGATTACACTTAACACTTAGATCTTAGTTTCTACATAGCCACTCTCCACTGAAAAGAACCAGGGTTCCTTAGAAAAATGGCTGCTTCCAGGGCTGTGGAAAAGAAAGTATAAGGTGAGCCTAGAACATCTCTAGGACACAAAGTAAGAAAATGCTCAAAGAATCATAGGGAAATATCAAAGACACAGACACCAGTGTAAAGAAACTCCGAGCCAAACTTTGGACAATTTAAGCATCAAAATAAGTAACTATTGTAGGGGATTATAATCCATTGACTAAAAGAAGAATTCATGAGTCCATGCTGATATAAATAAGAGAGCATCTAAATGTGGGAAAAAAAGAAAGCTTTTCCCTACAGTAGACTTCCAATGAATAAATGGAGAGAGAATAAACAAATTAGCAAATTATAGTTTCACAACCATCAGAGTAATAATTAATTCAGCCAAGAAACATCAATGGCTAAAGCTACTTGGTGAAAGTATAATGAAGAATGGGATATTTATATAGCTTCAAAGTATTTCTTCACAAAATCCTTATTAATTACAAAGAGATAAAGGGTACCTTTACAGTGGAAAATCCTGATAGAAACCACCTTAGTCATGATCATGATCACTAATAATGGGACAAGTCAAAAGCATGTGCCACCTGATAGGATGCAATGAGAAGAATATGGTATGACTTCTGTGATACTCCTATCAAAATATATAATGTGAATCTAGCCATGATAAAAACTGAAGGACATTACACAAAATAACTGGGCTATATTCTTCAAAAGTTTCAACATGAAAGTCAAGGAAGACTGAGGAACTGTTCCAGACTCAAGAAGACTAAAGAGATCTGAAAACTATATGAAGTACGTGACTCCATGCTCGATTCTTTGCTACAAAGGGCATTACTGAGATAACTGACAAAACTGGAATGGAGTCTGATTAGATAGTAGTTATGTATCTATGTTAATTTCCTGATTTTGATGGTTGCTTGTGGTTATGGAGAAGAATTTCCTTGTTTGTAAGAATTACACACTGAAATAATCGTAAGTGATAGGGCATCACTTACTCTTAAATGTGTCATGAAAAAAAGTTCTTTATCCTATTCTTACAAGTTTTCTCTAGGCTGAAATTATTTCTTATTTAAAAAATTGAAATGTTAGGGGCACCTGGGTGGCACAGTTACACATCTGACTCTTGGTTTCAGCTCATGTCATTATCTCAGGGTCCTGAGATCGAGCCCTGTGTCAGAGACTCTCTCTCCCTCTCCCTCTGCTCCTCCCTCCCAAGCTTGCTCTCTCTCTCAAATAAATAAATAAGCCTTTAAAAAAAAATGGAAATGTTAAACAGTAGAACAGGCACAACTAACAGTGAACTAATCATCTGGAAACTAGAACAGAAATGACCTTAAAACAAGGGGACTAAAATATAGGACAAAACAAAGAAAATGAGGAGGGGGATTTCAGAGTTAAAGGAGGATAGAGGTACTGTTTAGAATTTAAATAGGAACACAAATATTGAAAGTACAAAGTAGAAAAAGGATAAAAAACTTTCAAATTAGTAGAAGAAAAAGTGAAGTGACAATCTTATAGAACATGATCAATCTTACAGAAAGCTGAATAAAGAATAAAGCCATAGAAACTGAGTTTTATTTTTTACTTACTTCTATTTAAAAAATAAAAGTTGGCAACACCATCATAAACATCCTTGGATATAAAGTACTATATATGTACGTGTGTGTGTACATATATATGTGTGTGTGTGTGTATGTATATACATAAAATCATGTCCTGAGAATCCCTAGAAATGGAATAACTGCCAAAATTTATGTAGACAGTTTCATTATAGGCACAATAACTTCTGATTCATGAGCAAGTGAGCTAAGGTTTTACTTTACAAACCATATTTTTTAAATGTTTAACTGCATATACTTTGCCATGCTCCACACTGTTGATGATGCCCTCCTAGCCACACTATTCGACTAGCTCCCAGAACATGCCAACCGCTTTCTTGTCTGAGGCCTTTGCATATGCTGTTCCCTCTGTCTACACTGGTCTCCCACTTTTCCCCATACCCCATTACAAACATGTTTCTTTCGGCCTTCCCACAATCACCACCTTCCCAGAGGAGTCCCCTCTTAATTCTTCTTTAGGTAGCCTCTCCTGGAAGATCACCTCCCAGAACATCAGCTACACTCTGCAGAAAACTTTCTACAACTTTCTCTCCTTAAACTGAGAAGTATAGTGTCATCTTCTTTTGTTAATTTTTACAGCAAAGTCCTTCTCTTTTGACACACTACATTCAATTTTTTTCTTTCATAAATCAATCCGCTAAGTGCTAATAAAGCATGTAATAAAAAGGTAAATGGTCTCTGTATTAATCTTAAGTACTGCCCCCTGTAATATGATTTTTAAAACTATATTCTCAAATTACATAAACCCTATGGGGCTGATTATCAATGTCTTTCATATATAAGAAAGCCTCACTGTGGCTGTCGTATAACTTAAGCAAAATCTGTTTTATCTTAAAAAAAAAAAAAAAAAAAAACCTTGTTCTAAAGAGACTTTCATGAAATTAGTGCAGGTGAAAGAAGCCACACTAACAAT
This sequence comes from Ursus arctos, assembly GCF_023065955.2. Classification (NCBI taxonomy): domain Eukaryota; kingdom Metazoa; phylum Chordata; class Mammalia; order Carnivora; family Ursidae; genus Ursus; species Ursus arctos. The sequence goes on along the minus strand of NW_026622875.1, from coordinate 15,418,839 downwards.
CTTAGTGACCTCACCATAAGCCGAGGAGAAACGCTTTCTTATAGCGCTGATATACCTCACAGGAACTTCAGAATATCCACAGTTCTCCTGTTAACAATCATCTAATACTAGCGAAAGCTCTCATCATTCATGTTTTTGCCATTTCCAGTCGGAAATGACCTGGACTTCGCAAAGCAACTGGCTTTAAGGGTCTGGTGATGACTGCCAGGCGTGAGCTGGTGAATTATTAACATTACCAGATGTGACCGTAGCACTTTGGATTTTCAAGAGTGTTTTACAATCCCTTTTCTTAGTCGTACCTCCTAAACTTGTGAAAGAGGCAGCTTCTGTCATTTTTGCTTTGCAATTTGGATGCTGATCCATGGAAAGGTTAAATAGCGTGTCCAGGGTCACCACAAGTTTTCCTGACAGAGCCTACTTAAGCATGCATTGCCTCCGACATCAGGCTCTGGGGAGAAGGCAGCAGACGAGGTGAGGAGAAGCCCTGGGCACCGAACGAGAATGCAACACCAGAAGCACATCGCTGGGGATGGCCCTTCTCATAAACTACTAAAGACAACCGTACCATAAAATGGCCAATTATGTCCCATTCTTGATAATATTAAATAACATCCTCAAGATTCCTGAGGAACAGCAAAACTATAAACTGAAATAGAATGGGAGAGGGGATGAAAGGAAGTAAATTGACTTTTTAAGTATGTGCCAAGATAAACTACTTATTTTCTATTTATACCACGTTGGTGCTAACATGTGTAGTTTATATTTATGAACACTAATGTAGACCTGTTACATGTGCTTGGCAGCTTCGGCATTGTTTGATTTTTCTAAGGGTCACAATAGGATCTTATTGTCAAAGGAATCCTCTCATTTTTCAGAGTACTGCAGTGTTCAGAAAAGTGCCTTGTCCAACATCACACAGCTACCCACTGCCCCATTGCGCCTTGCCCCCAATTCAATGCTCTGTCCCCAAGCCATGCTATCTCCCTCTGGCATTCCACTAGTGGGCATAACTGATGACCTTAAATATGTGGAAAATAAGATCCATAAGGCCATTTTAATTTGGGAAAGGGCATGAGTAGAGGGAATCAATCAGCAACAAGAGCTACTAGTTAACTGCAAGGGATCTGGTGAAACTGCATAAAATACCCTGAAATCACATGATCTGAAGACCATTAAAGAGAGGAACTCATCCTTGCTCAGTAATCACCAATCCCTGTGTACTTCATGCTAAGAACATGGACAAAGAGGAGGGTGATAACCCAGATTAGCTCCAGAGGCAAGCTATGACCCCAATCCTAGGTTCTTTTTTTTTAAAAGATTTTATTTATTTATTCGACAGAGATAGAGACAGCCAGCGAGAGAGGGAACACAAGCAGGAGGAGTGGGAGAGGAAGAAGCAGGCTCATAGCAGAAGAGCCTGATGTGGGGCTCGATCCCAGAACGCCGGGATCACGCCCTGAGCCGAAGGCAGACGCTTAACCGCTGTACCACCCAGGCGCCCCCCAATCCTAGGTTCTTAGTCTTCATAATCATTTGTTTAATCAGTCTGTCTTTTGCACAGTGGAAGGTGCAATAATGGCTAGTTCTCATAGAAAACAAAGTAGCATTCTAATCAAATCTCCAGTCTTTATTTATCCCAGATACTAACTTCTTTCCATTGCACTGTGGTTCATGAATACACTTGATCAAAAGAACTTGCAGCTCTTGGGAGTTAATGCTGCTTAACCTGGAGTAGATTGGATGTCAAGGCAGGGCCTAAGGCTACTGAACAGACTTGGACCTTCAAGAAATTCCTTTCAGTTACACTGTCCTCTAAGTATAGCCCAAGCATGGCCCTTTCACCCCTGCTTTCAGAAGCAAGCCACAGACTTTTCACAGTGGGATTTGAGAGTTTGGTTTGTTTTCCCTTAGCCTTGTGACCATGAATTTCCTAGCCTGTTGTGAGCAAGTTCACTGCCTCTCCCTGCTAACTTCCCCAATTGGTCCCCACAGAACAGACTTGGCACCTAAGGCAACATAGTTAGGCAGACCACAAAGTCTCCAGAATAAGGAAATGTTGGAAGCAGATAATGTATTCAGCTGAGCATTCTTCCTGGCAGTGTGAAGGAGAGCCTGATTTGGATCCTAAAAGTTTAGTGACAATAAAAAATGAGCATTGGCCTGGAAAATCGGCTTCCTCTCAGGTAAGACAAGGTGGGTAATATGAAAATAAGTTTTACGTATTTGCTGAATCTATCTGCATTTAATAAGGGGGAAGGTCACAATCCCAAATAGGCCACTTTCATGGAGTCATTTAGCTCTGCATCCCTTGTGTGTAATCCAAAGCTCTTTGCATCTCTGACTGCTTCCCAGTACCTGAGGGTCAAGTATCCCACTGACAGCTTGGAAATAGAAACCAAAAAGATTTGGAGCTGGTGTGGGTGACTGTCGAGCACAGATGGCCGGTTATCAATGTAATCTGTGTATCTGGGAGGCAAGTGCTGTAAGGAGGCAGCTGCTGAACCAAATGAATCAAGCCACAGTTTTTAAGAAGAGAGAGAATGTGGATCGGAAAAAGACCAAAGTTACAGATGCATGCAACTGTATAGGGCTATGATGTACGGTTAAAAATCAGGATTATATGCACTAACTGATCGAAGGTTTCCCAAAGTACAACCCTATCCTATGGAGGGTCAGAGCAATCATCTATTTCCAGGTGGGGTGGGGGAGGAATGTTGTGGGGAGTAGTTATGCAAGTTCAGCTTTAACTCTCTAGGCCCATTGTTTTCCCGGTATGCTGGAATGGATTATATTACTATTGATACTCTGTGCTTTGGGATAAGATAGCAGGTCCAGGTTTAAAAGAAGGTATTGACCTGCCATTTTCCTATGGAGGGAGAGCAGGAAATGCTTTTACTCCATTTATTGATCACTTAGTTCTGTGGCTTAATCTGTACAGCTGGGTAAATCCTGAATTTTCAATCTATGGTGTAACCCATAATGTTAGTGGAAAATGAGCCAACATTACTTTGTTCTGGCTATGTGAGCCGCACTGAACTCTAATTGTGTTGCTCTATCTAAGCCCCAGAATGGAAACTGCCAAGATCAATTCATTTTGATAAATCAACTGTTTCTGATGGCCATCTACACTGAACTACAGCTGCTGTGGGTTTTTTTTTTCCTAACAAAATGATTATGAAGCAAGCGTGTTCCAACTATTATTCACATTGTTTTACTGAACTAATGAATTGCTCTGGGAAGCCTGTTATGAAGACTTTTGATCAATTATTGCATACAAACTGGTTAAAAGAAAATACATCATAATTAAGCTAACAAATCTACTGTGATGCTCCCTTTCCTGATGAATGAATTCCTTGGAGATGGGGGAGGGGAAGCACAGAGGGGTACTTTGCATTTTTCTATTTATTGATTTTCATACTTTATAATATGATGAATTAACCAACACTGGCTCACAATTGCTCTTTGTCCAGAGTTTAATGAAGAAAGAAATATCTTTTGGTTCCTTTAAAAGAAAATCTCCTAGACTTGTAAGAGTTGAATAAGCATATGGTCTCCAGCAATACTACTGAGAACATTCACGTAGATTAAAATGAGGAAATGCATTTCAGCTGTCACTACCATGTCATTACAGCCCCTCTTCAACTGCATTTATGTTGCCAACAAGAATCCTCACCAGATCGAAATGATTGGAATCAGGCCCAAGACAGCTGTGGCCTAGATAAAGAAAACTAAATGATTTTCAGTCTCCTAGATGCCAAGAAACAAGATATGTCATCGATGGCCAGTTAGTGATCTTGTTCTATACTTCAATACTGTTCATCTGAGTGTGACACCTTCAGTACAGTCCTTGGACTATCATTGTTGGTTAAAGAGAAACAATTCCATTTTCTTAAAAGCTTTTTACCGCAAAGTTGGGGACTTCGACACCAAGTGACACAGAGAAAAATTCAGAAGCCCATAAAAAGATCCAACAATCCAATCAACTATGATTCATTATCAACTACAATTTCATTACTCAAAAACTGAGGAGGCACTATCTGCAAATATAAACTAGAGACAACCAAATGACATCTGAAGTGTGACTATGGATTTCTTAAAATTTGAACTTACATATTACATAAAAAGAGGGAAAATAACTACATGAAGAGAAAGTCACCAGTCAAACCTCTCACAAAAAGTTTTGAGCAATGATAAGAAATTACCCCTTTTATGGCTACCTATGTTTAAAGACACTGTTAGCATTATGCTCTATGAGATACACAAATTATATCGGTAACTGGCCATCTGTGCTCAACAGCCACCCACACCAGCACTGTGTATGATATAATTTGAACAAGTGAGATGTCTTTGGAGGACCAGAGTGTTAAAAGAGTGAAATCCCTAGTAACTTAGATCGGTGCTCTCCAACCTTTCTCATAGCATAGCATACATAAAGTTAATGGAGGCCCTGCCACGCTGGCGACTGAGAGCATAAATATCTCGGGCACACTGTAAACTATTCATGTGGGAAGCTCTGCTATCCAGCAGAGGTTCTTAACCTTTTTGTGCCACAGACCACTTTAGTATCTAGTGATGCCTATGGAAACTTTCTCAGAATAATATTTTTAAATACATAAAATTTGTAGGATTGAAAAGGAAACTGATTATATTGAAATACAGTTCTAAAATATTTAAAACCAAATGTATGATATATAGTATATGTGCTTTTTTATTAAAGCATTAAAACAGAAGATCTAGTGGCAAGTCTAGTAACTACCATAATTTCAACATAGTTAAGAGTGTAAGCAATATTTCAAGATATCTATAATAATTCCATTGTGATATGAAAATATTTGTTATTTCTATTAAAGACAAAGCCATCGATGTTGCTAATACTACAGTGATTTGTGGCCTATATTCACAGTTGAGGGAAATGCCAAATTTCTGTTAGAAGTGAGAGAAAATGAGGAGGTAATTTTTTCAAATCCCAACTCATAGACCCCTTGAACTTCCTCCATGGATCCCAGGTTGAGAATCCTGACTTAGAAGAAGAAAGGTACAGGAAGAAGAGTCTTCTCTGTTTCTCTCCATTCCTCCCTTTCCCCAGATTTGTCCTGAATCTCTTATCCCCCTTCTCTGTCCCTTTTTCCTGCAGTTTCTATTTCTTCTCTGTACTTGTCTTTCCTTACTTCCTCCTCCCATTCTCTTCCTTCGCTTCATTTTCTTTTCTCATTTTCCATAATCCACTTCTCAGTACACTCAGCACATGATCATCAGGAGCAGGCCCTTGAATTGGTCTGTTCATGGCAAATAGATGAAGTTTGGGCAAAAAGGGAAATGCACCATGGCATGCTGCCAAAGTATGAGATGGATGCAGCTTGCTCCAGGCCAGTCCTCTTAATCATAAGTAAAAGAAAGCACCTTCCACAGCTCAGAAAGAAAATGGGCAATTATTTGCTCACTTTAGTCAATATACAATCAGTAAAGTTATCCAATCTCCAAAGTAGAATATTTACAGGTATAATTTTTATCACTTAAATATCAAATTCTTCCTATAGAAATGAAGGTTTCATTAGTTAATCCCATATCACAATAGAAATTAATACTAACAAAAATAAAAATATTTCTGGACAGTCAAGAAGACTGTAAGAAGTTCAAACACTTAAAATCATTATCCACATACCTCAAATACACAACCATACACTGGCACTCAAAAACGTAATCATATTTCACACACAATTACCACCCTCCTCCTCAAATAATATTCTAGAAGCATTTAAATGCTTATTCTCTTAGAGGCCACTGAATTTTCTAGCTGGCATTCTGGGCCACTGCTGAGTAATCCAGAAAACCACCAAGTCTCCCAATAAGTAAAGAAAAATACTGAATAAATATGGAAACAATAGGAAAACAAGAGGCTCATGAATGAAATTTATTTTTAAATTGTACTGAATAGATAAGACTTACCAATGAGGCAAGGGAATTCATTAAATGTTAAATATTTCATGTCAATAAAGCACGTGTAACATTTCATGTAATTTTGTGTAAGACCATCTGAACTAATTTTGCAACAAAAAAACTCAGCCATCTGGGTAGAAAACTGAAAAAATAACAATAATTTATAAGAATGCCAATTGGGGAAAGCATGATACCATGCCGCTTGGCCAAAGAAAATGAGAATTATTTCAATGCTCGGTCATGAAGCTTTTTGCATTATTTTGTTCATAATTCCTCATGAAGAAGAACCAATCAGGAGGGAGGTAAAAGCATCTGTGTCAAAGTCACACCTAAAATTCCATGCTTCTTTCTCATATGACTCATCCCTTTCCAGACTATGTAAGTCTCCCTGCTTGTTGTTTCAACTACAAATAAACATGATGTCTCTGATTAAAATCTTGGCTTCTGACCAGTTGTGCGAACTTAAGCAGTTACTTTTTCCTAAGTCCCAGTTTCTTCAAATATAATATAGGAGTAATTCAAAGACAAATTATGAAAATCAATATAAATAATCCACATTAAGTTGAAAGTTCTGTGCCTGGCCCAGAGTAAGTTCTCAATAAATAATATGGTGATAGTCCTTAGCTGACCCACTCAACCGACCAGATAATATTTTCAAACTATGAAAAGGAAGCAGAACTGAATTTGGTGTAATGTGGAATGCCTTTTACCTGTATGGAAATCTATTTTCCCCTTATGTTTGGTGAAATATACACCAATGCTGTGCCAATGGCAAGCCATTTTTCACACACCAAAGTTGATAGAAGTATGACTTTCACTTCAAGCACAAGCAGCTCTTACTGTGCCTAGGACTGTATCACCTGCCTTGATACAACGTTATAAAAAAAAATCACATCCACCTGGAGAGAGAACAGCTATACCATTGTTTCTGTTAGAATAAATTAAATTTTGTGATTTCTGTAGCTTAGGCCTGAGGATTTCCAAAATAATAATTTTTTAAAGTAATAGTAATCTTTAAAACTAGGAAAATGATTAAAATTCCATCTCCTTTAGTCAGCCCATTCAAACATAATATCTAGAAAGGCTTTGTGTTGTGGTAATAATCCCTTACTATTTCCTCTCTCTCCTTGGTCTTTTCATTTATTCATTTCCCATTAATTGTAAAATTGAAATAAAAAGAGAATGAATTTTTTAAAGTCACTTCCCATTCTGGAGCTTTGTTAATTTCTTCTAAGTGCACTTTAGTACTGTTTAATTTGTATCTAGGGGTAGTGTACTATTACTGCACTATTTGCTTATTCCTCCAGATAGAAGCAATTAGTTGGGCTAGCCAAATCCTCCACCTGGCCACCATCAGCATATGTATAACACCAGGAGAAAACAGGAGGCTGAGTGTTCCTTAGGGCCTGTTTCCTCTGGTATTCAAAACCCCCACTTCCTCCAGTGGGCCTGCAGTTGTGGAGGTATATTTATGGAACTCAGATCTCTCTGATCCTAATCCCAGCAGACGATGAACATAGCTACATTTCCATTCTAATACTTCAGTACCAAATGCAGTTTTTTCTGTTTAAAAGCTAAACTGACAAATAAGGAATCTTTAAAATGCACTTACTAATTTGGCATTGGTTGATATTTCTTAAGAGTGCGTGTGTGTGTGCGCGCGCACGCATATATGCATGGGTGCGGGTGTGGGTGTGTGAGTGTTGTTAACACCACCCAATTATTTGCCCACTTTTTTTCTGTGACACCAGCTGGGTGTCCTACAATTTAACTCAATTCTGACACTACCTGGAGATAGCATCAGATCCCAATATGGTTCTAGGACTAATGGCTAGCTTAAGGGCTCACTCCCGCAAGACTGCCCCCACACCAATTCTAAGTCCAGGCTGTCACTTGCGCTTGTGGCCAACTGGCTATAGACCAGAGGTTCCCATAGCCCCCCCGCCTTGGGTTTCGTTAATTTGCTAGAGTGACTCACAGAACTCAAAGAAACATTATACATATTCGATTACTGGTTTGTTATAAAAGGATATAACTCAGGAACAGCCAGATGGAAGAGATGCATAGGGCCAGGTAAGTGGGAAGGGGCTCAGAGTTTCATGCTCTCTGAGTAGGCCATTCTCCCTGAATCTTCATGTGTACACCAACCCAGAAGTTCTCCAAACCCCAACCTTTTGGGGTTTTATGAAGGTTCATTACATAAGCATGACTGATTAAATCATTGGCCATTGGAGGCTGATTCAACCTCCACCCCACCTCCCCTCCAAGGAGGTCAGGGAGGTGGGACTGAAAGTTCCAACCTCCTAATCGAGGCCCTGGCAACCTGCCCCCATCCTTAGGTGCATTCCAAAAGTCACCTCGTTAAACTAAACTTAGATGTGGTTGAAAGGGGCTTGTTTTGGGTATCAAGACATCTTTATCACTCTTACCACTAGGAAATTCCAACGGTAACTCAGATGTGGTTGAAAGGGGCTTGTTTTGAGTATCAAAACATCTTTATCACTCTTATCATTTAGGAAATTCCAAGGGTTTAGGAGTTATGTGCCAGGAACAGGGACAAAGACCAAATATATAGTTCTTATTATAAATCACAGAATCACAATATGAAAATCAATGTTTATTAATATTATATAAGAAAAGTCTAGGAAAAAAACTGGAGTGATCTTGGTGTGGCTCAACCAGGATTATGCACGTCCACACTTTGGAAAATATAGATATTGTGCTACAGTAAGATTGTCTTTGTAAGGTGACATAGCCCTTTAAATTAGAATTTGGTAAGTCTGAAATGTAACTTGATATATACCTATGTTGAAAATGGCTTTTCTATTAGATGATAACATCATTAGTTTCTAGGCTTTCTTCTCAACACTCAGACTAGCATTTTCTCTAATTTATTTATTATTTATTTATTAATTATTATTTATTAATTATTTATTATCTATTTATTCACTCCATAATTGTCACCTGATGAGTGCTTGCTGTGATTCAGCAAAGTCTGAATTTAAAAATCAAATTATGCTTCATCTGGGAATCTGATACCCAAGCGAGTAGCCATTTTTAACTCAAGATCTATTGTGTCACATTCAGCCGAAGTAAACACTAAACATCTTGTACAATATCAACAGTGTGAGAAATGTGCAAGAATTTTAAATATGTAGGACACAGCACAATATTTTTTATTCTGTATGAAGTGTTTGTAATTAACTTCATATTTTTACTTTTAAGCAATATTTATATCTTTCTCCTTAGGTTTCAACAAGAGACATAGGGGTCAAAAGAGCTCATCTTGGAGGTCTTGGAACTTTCACCTTAGAGAATGATTCTTCTTCTTTTCAGTCATGTTCTTCCTGGTCTTAGAAGCTGTTAAATACCAAACCCACAGTTATTCAGGAAAAATGCCCACCAAGTTATTCCATCCAAAGAGGCAAAGGGAAGCCCCAAAGATCTTTAAATCAAGTAACCAAAAGTTGCAAATTTCTTCTCCTAAGGCAAATTAAGTTTCCTTAAATTAGTTGGGAAAATCATCTGCTAGACAGCTTCTTTACTGTGTACAATTTAAATTGTTGTTCACACTTGTCATCTACGTACCTAGATTAGTGCCTTGCACATGGAAGATGCTACATAAAAATCTTTGGAAATAATAAAAGACTAGTTTAGCAATGGATGAGTGAATACCAAATTCTAAATTTTAATTGATTGTTACGAATGTATAGCAGAAATGTTCTGAGAAGAGTTGTTGTTAATGTTATTTTAACATTAGTCATCATAACATTTTCCCTATTCATACTGTCAGAAATGTGCAAATGTAGAATTAGGTTCTACATTGCTCTGCAGTGTAAGTGGTCAGGAAACAGAGCAAATCAAGATGGGGAAATCCTTCCAATCTCTTAACTTCCCTGGTAAATTAATAAACTATCCTGCATGTATTTCTGGATTTAGAAAGGTTTTAAAACAAATAACTTTTTTCCTCTTCATCCCTTTAAGAATCAATCTAAATCCCAGTTTTCAAATGTGAAATGCCCTTCAACCATAAAAGGACAAAAAGGGAGGGAATGAAATGATACACTCAAGGACACAGTTTTAAAGAATTAGATTGCTACATCACCTCACAGCAGACAGTCTGGAAATGACAATTGCTAGGCTTTTTGATGGTATTAGCAGAGTAGTAAATATAATGTATATGTCATTTTTATTCCAGACAGGAAGACTGGCGGTAGTTACCAGTGAATGACAGTAAATTGTACCAGATGCCAAGTAAATTTTAACAGCCTTTTAGCTGCATTTCTCATATTCACATACTCATTAGTATTTTAATTTTTAGGTATATAACTCAAGGTCTCAATACAACCCCCACATAAAAGAAAATTTCAAAGATGTCTATAGAACAACATCCTGCTCTTGAGACAAAAATCCATAGTTTGATCAAGAAATTATTCTGTCTCTACCCAAAAGAAATGAAGACAAACATCCACACAAAGATTTAAATGTGCATGTTCTTAGTAGCATTGCTCATAATAACCAAAAAGTAGAAGCAAACCAACTGCCCACGAACTAGTGAACGGATAAACAAAATGTGGCCCAACCAGACGATGAAATATTATTCAGCAAAAAAAAGTTATGAACTACTGATAGGTGCTACGATATAGATTAACCTCAAAAACATTATGCTAGATGAAAGAAGCCAGGTACAAAAGACCCATTTTCTATTATTCCACTTATTTGAAATACCCAGAAAATAAAAACCTAAGAGATATAAAGTGGATCAGTGACTACCTGGAACTTGGGGATGAGAGCAGGGATCGCCTTCAAAGGGCCTGAGAGATCTATCTGGGGTAATAGAAAGGTTCTAAAATTGAATTTTGGTGATAGTTACCCAACTTTGTAAATTTACTTCCTCATCAATTCTTAGTTTACATGGCCTCTCAGTACTTTGGGTCTTAGGGTTGATGCTATAATGCATTGAGATTCGGGGGGATGTTGAGATGGGTGAATGTATTTTACACCTTTACTTCTCCAAAGACCCCATCACTTCCAACTGCTTACTGCACATTTCCACTTGGATAACACACTGGCAGTTTACATTCATATACTGTATTTCATTAAGTCTAAATCACCATCATTTATAAAAATAAATCATTATTTTATATACCACTAAGAAAAAAGTCACCAATTCAATTATGACATGGTATTCATTGTAAGAACCACAGCTAATTGCGACATATTAAAAATGGAATGGGGGGTTGCAAGAAACACTGTGTTCTGAGTTCATTGAACTACAGTAAGGAGGTGAAGGATTTCCTCCACTGGACTTCAGAAAGGAAAGTATTTCAAGCAGCTGGCAGACCATGAACAGAGGCACGGACGTTTGGAAATGCTTGGTCTGTTTGGACAACTATGGCATCTGGAATGACCAAAGGCAACTTGAAACAGATCTATTATCAAAAAAGATCTGAACACTTAAGCAGGCTTTCGACAATTATCCATAATCGCCTACCTCTGAAATGTACTTCAACATCCACGTTCAAACTCTCACCAAAGCACAGTCTCGTTTCCAATGAAAATGCACCATTCACTTCAGTCTTGAAACTACCCTCTTTTAAAATCACCTAGTGAGCAGTTATACATTTTTAAGAATTCTGTAACTCAGAAATTAGCAAATTACATTAGCTCTTTAAAATTCTAAATAGTTTTCTTTTAAAATTATGTGCTAAGGATGAAAGAAAAAAGTACAAAATAAGGAAGAATGTCTAGTGCTTGCAAAGATTTTAACTAACAGTATTAAGCAGGCCAAAGTCCAGAATGTTCTACCGTCTATGGGAAAATGACAAGGACAACAAAAATCATTTACTTGGATCATAAAGTGACAAGAATTAGCAAGAAATGGGTCCATCTTCCTCACTTCACTTTTGGGAGATAGCATCATAACTAAACAACAGAAAGGAAGTAGATATAAGTACACAGGTCCTAGCTGCTCCTGTCCCAGCTCGTCTTCACCTAGAAAGGGTAGAAGGAATTGAGCCCAAGAAAGATGAGGAACAGTAAGAAGCACCGCAGTCTATTTACTATGGTCATAGCCTCTAGGCTCAGCTGCAGTATGAAAGGAACCCAATTTCCCTGAGGGACTGAAAGCACTTGTAGATGTTCAGAAGGAATGAATGCATGGAATGTTAAAGAAATCAAAATAACTCTATTCAAAAAAAGCCTCCCACTCAGTAACTGCTGCCTTCTTTGTAGGCAACTTGTCACATCTCAGCTTCCACCATTCAAGCTATGCTTAAGGATTTGGTAAAGTTGCTTGCTCCATTTCATCTCACAAAACCATAGCCACCTACCAGGCTGCCAACCTCTCTCTGTTCTGCACAGTTCCAAAGAATAACCTATTGGAACAAGCATAGTTTTCATGCTAGCATGTAAGTATCTCATTGTTGCTGATACTGTCTTGTGATTTAAAGCTTTAATAGGTTCTTATTATGCTGATGGAGCCATCAAAAAGCCATGACCAATGTCTAATCTAAACATACTACACATATCTTTTTCCTGATTTGTCTTTCCATCTATATCTACAATCTTACTAAAGTTCAAGGAAGCCTTAGCTAGATTTGGAAGCAAGCTAATCCTATCAGAGGGCCAGTGGTTCTCAATAGGAGAAACTTAGCCCTGAGGAGACATTAGGCAATGTCTAAAGACATTTTTGGTTGCCACAACTCGGAGGGAGTAAGGGAGATTATTGCTGACATCTGACTGGTACTTTCAGGAAATAGTACTAAACATCCTACAATGCACAGGACAGCCTGCACAACACAGAATTATCCAGCCCCAAAGGTCAACAGTGATAAGATTGAGAAAACCTGCAGCAGTCTAACAAAATGTTACTAATTTCATGACTATAAAGTCATTTCCCATTTGACATGTATTCTTGGTGTACAGGGATACAGTACCTGCCTTCAAAGATTAAACAATAAACGAGCCAGAATACAAACCTGTATTGCATACCTGCCAGGCATATATTTAAACCACGTTCAGAGATCACCAGCCATCAGATAAAATAATGCACATTAAAAACATTGTTGACTTTTTTAATATTATTCCCAAAATACATGTAAGCTATTAATAAGTCATTAACAAATCATTTAATAAGTGCATGAAAAAGGAGTTACTAATGGTTTATATGCATAATTTTCATTTATGAATCTGTCTCCAGATTGTTTGTTGGCCCCATTTAAGCTTTATCTGCATTAAACATGATACCCCTCACCATAACCAGGAAGAATATACGGAGTCCCTCTCTCATATCAGGAGGTCTGGGCCAGACGCCTGACCCTACATGGCTGGAGTATATATTCTGGATCTACCTAATGTCCACGATGATGCTCCCACACTGTGGTAGTGATTCATGTGAACAGTTTGTTTGTTGGATAACATGCTAAGTAGAAGCATAAGCAGATACGTGATTTAAAAAACATGTGTAAGTAAGAGAGTGAAAAAGGAAGAAAACTGGGAACAAAAAGAGAGAGAGAAAGAGGGGGTTTTTTGTTGTTTTTTGGGTTTTTTTTTTAAAATCATCAAGGCTTATGCCAGAGATGTTGGGGATAATTACTTCAGCTGTGTCCTTGCTCTGCCTCTGAAGCCCTGCCATTGTCTACAATTTGCGACTTGGTCCTGTATTTCTCTTGATCAACTTGTCTGTCAGTTAAATTTGCCATCAAACAAAACTTTTACCAAATGCTACCCTTATGCCCATTGGACTTAAACCAGCTACTCTTCCCCACATTTTATACTCTGAATTAAATTGTGTGTGAAAATTACCTTTTATTGACTTTAGTGAGAGCCTTATACAAACAACTGAGGGCAGATTTCAACTGCCCACTGCCAAAATAGCCCTCTGTCCCATCTGTTGGATGCACATATCATTAAGACTTTTATTAGCCTCAGAAATAGAGAACTCATTTTATGGTGTTAGCTAAAAATCTACAAAAGTCCTTGAAAAGCAGCTCTTACTGGTCCTGGTAACCACTGCATCTCAGCAAATGCTGCTAAAGATCCAGACTAGCAACAGATATCAAAAGTTTAAAATGCTTCTCAATGATAGCACCAAAATGTAATTTCATGTCTATAAAGTCATAGTTTACAACAAACTGCTTAAGAAAAATCTATCTACTATCCCTCCAAAAGTGGAGACTTTTTAAAATTTAAGTTTTAAAGGAATATTAAGAAAATTTCCTCAGAAACACTGGAAAGACATAATGTCTTACAGAAACCACTATGAAGTGAAGACATGGCATAAGGGTCACCATCAGTAGAAATCAAGAACTTTCTTGGAAATGAAAAAGTTGTAAAAGGCTTAACCATTAGGGGCCCAGGGAGAAGTAATGACCTTTTACCAGAAGAAGAGAATAAAATCATGGAAACCTAATATGGCTTTTTACAGTTCTGCTTACAATTACGCATTAGACAATTTACCCCTTGTGGATGAGTTCCTAAAGCCTGCTGAGATGTTGCACTCGGAGAAACGAATACATGCTGTTTTTTCTTCTGTTGTGGTTCATTTTTATTAAAACAAAAACTCACAACAACTAAAAAAAATTTCACTTTTGCTGAATTTTACTCTTTCCAAGAAGACTGACAGCATGGATGAACATTTGTCCAATATTTGTGGTAAGCCCGACAATAAAAGACAATGGCTTATACATTCATGCCCAGTCAATGTCCTATGGGCTGGAATTCATAAAACAAAGGCAGCAGATGGCATACCTAAATTTAATTTGCTATTTGATTTATCCTTGTGTTACCATTCTGAAATGCAAACACTGAATGTTTTCTAACACTGTTAGAAAACACAAGACCATGCTTTGAGGAAGTTTATCATATAATCTGATGCTGGATCATCAATCCTGAAAATGAAAACTGTAGCCCATCCAGAGGCACTCTCCTCAGATTAAGGGGGACCTGTCAACAGCCAATGTTCAATGTATCAGGGATGCCATTTCATGCAGTTTAGAATCACTACTCGTGGCAGTAGTGCAATACCAGACACCATCAAAAGGAAGAATGTGCTTTTGATTCTGCTGGTCTAATTTGAAATTAGCGGGGATATTTCTTGTGTTTCAACCTTACCTTCCAATGTTTCCTGAGAAAACTGGTGTTTCGTTTGATTAACTTGATCACTTTTCCTTGTGGGTTCTTCTCTTGAACACTGTGCTACCATCTTTGATTGCCCATTAGTATGTATACAGATCAATATTCTAGGCTACCACATTCTAAAATGAAAACTTCTTGAGCCTTATGTTACTGCTTCTGGCAACTGTCAAAATAATTCCTGCTGACATCATGTTTAACAGACTTGCCTCCAAGTCAGATCAACGTTGGAGAACAGCATGCAGTGCTGCAAAATTAGGTCATTAATTGTGAAGCAACCTCACCCTCCTTGCATTTGGAGACCAAAACTTTGGAGGTAAAAGGAAACTGAACAAAGATTCTGAATCTTTTTTTTTTTAATCTCAATCAAGGTGTCAATTTAAGTATTTAATTCTCAAAATTCTTTGGAAGGATCTTATTATTTTAAACTGTGGTGATAAGATATCTAATTCTTCAAAGGGACTGCAGAACATTCCAACATTAAAATATATCCCTCCTAAAGGGTGAAAATCCAAGTGCAAATATCCATTGTACTAATTATCTTTCTAAGCACTTCGTCAACTTTTTCAAATGACTCCAGGAGATTCTGTTGTCAATCTGTTACCCTCAAATGTCAACCAGACTGGTCGTCACAGGGTTAGCCTATAAATGACCTCATAGTAATATAATAGACACAAGAGTCTCAATGAGTTAGAATCTGGGAACAGAAAAAACAATCTGGTAGTTAGAACCAGACCGCCAAATAACAGCATCGGCTGCAGTATCTGTGTGCCTGGAGGTTGCCTTTCCAAACTAATTTTAAGAATAAAATGAAGTTGAACTGGAGCCATGCAAAGTAGAACACAGACCTTTTCGAAGATTCATATCAGGTAAATATTAAACAGGCTGTCAGAAAATATCGA
This sequence comes from Ursus arctos, assembly GCF_023065955.2. Classification (NCBI taxonomy): domain Eukaryota; kingdom Metazoa; phylum Chordata; class Mammalia; order Carnivora; family Ursidae; genus Ursus; species Ursus arctos. The sequence continues at coordinate 15,402,865 of NW_026622875.1, read as the reverse complement.
CTTTTTCTTTTTTGAATTGATTTTATGCTTTTATTTCTCTACCCATACAGCATTTAATATTATTAACATTTTATTTATTAAAACCCTGACCTTTCTTCAAAAGGTTTTAAGGAACTTTCATGTTGTGTCACAGCATTTTAAGAATAAAGATAATTCCCTACTACCTTACAAAAAGGTAAAAGAAACATTTCTTGTATTTGAATTAAAGGTAGAAATGTACATCTTCCTACAAGTTTGTTTTCAGTAAAGACACTAATATGGAAATATAACATTTAATTGATTCATTTAATAATCAGAAATACCTCAGAATTTCTTCCTAAAATCCATAATCTAATACACAAATATCATAAGATTGTGTATTAGAATTAACAAAGATAAATGTAGGTACAAAAACAGGTTGATTTATTTGGCACCATTCCAATTTACCTCCCCACTCTTCTGTCCTGATTAATTGCCCTCAGCAAGGAGCTAGAGCCTAGTTATGCTGTTTCCTTAATTCCTGTTGATGGAGTGTTGATATAAGGATAGAAAGAGAACCAACTGCCTTTGAACTCACCCATTCTTCAAGAGTTAATCAATCATAACCTGTCCATTTTAATTATCTCCCAAATTCCAAATAGAGATATGTTTGCAGTTTCCAAATATTTGCTTGATTAAAGACGTTTTCCTTGTTTCAATAAGGAACCTCAAATTGATGAGTCAGGTGGTAAGATTTATGGGATGAAGCAGTCCTGTTTATCTTCAAGTTTTCAAAAATACTGGTCTGCAATTCAGTAACAAACAACATTCCCCCCAGGGATATGCAGACTATACCCATTAATGATGATGATCATGTTTAAAAACATATATATAAATATATATCAACATCAGTAGATGCCAGAGAGAAAAGCCTGCCAAGAAAATGTTTACTAGCCTCCCTCTTCATATCCATAAAAAAGCAGTTTATTGGGATATTAAATATAATTACACAATGCTAACAGGCCATTGGAGCACCTGGATAACATTGTTTGGTTGTTTTTGCCCTCCTTGGAGCAATACCAACAGATTGGGTCATTAATCAGTTATACCCATCAAGTTACAGGGAAATTCTGGCTGCCTCGCAAACAACCGGACAGTTCAGTTAAGACAAGGATTTGAGCAGAATTTTACCTGAATTGACTGAACTGATCAGTTGTCTTAATTAGATGCAAACAAAAACAAAAACTAACTCTTTCTGGAAATTATTCCCCATTTAGGAGCTTTCCCTCTATCACTTAAAATCCTACTGTATTATAAGATCAGAATCGAAGGACCAAAGTTCTCCTTTCATAGTAAATGATCTAGCAATGATGATAGAATATGATGATAATGACGAGGATGATAAGGACGATAATACAAGATTTCTGAGAAAATAATTGTTTATAAAATTTCTCCTATTTAATATCAACAGACACAAATACATGTACAAAGTACTTGAACTCCTCCAAGTCATTAAAACTGTTTTCTCTGACTTAACAGAAATTACACATTCCCTAATTTATCTCTTCTTATATATCATTCAGTCCTTTAACAGTGATTCTACATGGCTCACAAGTTGAGAGAATGGTTTACCCAGAATCATCAATTGATCCAATTGTTAAACCCACACTTTAAAACAAAGAAGGAAGATGTCAAGAAAACTACTCCTTTAATATCTGTACCTAACCACTTGCATGCCTGGCACAGCAGGGCTTGAAGAACAGAAATCAAGCCCTTTTCATCTCTAAGTACTCCACAGCACTTAACCCAGTGACCTTAATGTTGAAGTCACAATAAACTCTTTGGCCTTGAACAAAACAGACCAAGAATCCACAGAACCAAACTTTTAAGCTAATGTGATTCCATTTGTGAACTCAGTCTTGAGTTTCCCAAAATGTGTTCCCCAAATCACTGGTCCTAACTGATACTTTTGAAGAATTATGTTTCACAGCCAAACATATTGGAATGTAGCAATGGTCCTAAGTCTTCTAATTTTACCTAGACTTAACCAACCTGGGACTCTACCGTGAGATATATTTGGGAAATGCTGTCAGAGTCCCTTTTTGATGATTTACCATACACACTGAAGACTCTCAAAAGCCCTACACTAAAGCAGCTTGTTTGTTTTAGAGTAAAGCAAACACATTTGACCTCAGAACCCTTTCTTACTCAACACCATGGAAGGTGTTTGGAGAAATGCTTTTCCAGAAACTGAGACATCATATAGGATGAATTATAACAACTTGGGGCAGTTTACAGACTCTCCAAAATCTCACGCTGTTACATGAAACACAGACATAAAGGTGCCTTTGGGCTTACTAATCACCAAGCTGTACATAAAAAAGAAGAATTTAAATATATAAACATGAGATGGGAAGCAGAAATTTCAATATCTATGGAAAAATTATTACAACTAACAAAAACAAATTTTAATTACTAACTGAAAATCCTAATTGTCCTCCTCTTGCATTCACAAAGCATCAACTAAAATAAACTGTTTAGTATGTTTAAAGTTCCAAATACAAGACCACATGTCATCCACAAATGATTATGTCCCCCTTTAGTGTATATTTGTCATTCTTTTTAACTGGCCAGATCTGAACCCCTCTTCTAAGTTTGGAGAATGTTCTAGCTAAAAAGCAATACAAGGCTCCCACTACGAAAGTTAAAGTTCGAAATCCCACTTTCCTAGCCTCTCTAGAAGCTAGGGCACTGATCTAAGATATTGACCTTGACTTGGGAGCCTTATACAAGTGAGGACTGCTCATACACAAGTGAGGACTGCTCAAGATTCATCCTGGGAAGGATGACAACAGCAGCACTAATAGCTGTATTAGATATTTTGCACGGGGTGTATGCTAAGGTTCTAGGGGGTGGTCAAATGACTTAGGCTTGGCCAATCACCACATCCCATCATCGTGACTACAGAATTGCCTCAAGGATAGAGAGGTGCATGTGCCAAGTCAGTCCACTAGGATTTAATCTAAAGATCTGGGTTAATTTTTTAGAAGAAACTATCTTTCCAAAAGATATATACACACACACACTATACATAATATGTATATATATGTATGTGTATATGTATGTATGCATAAATGTGTGTATATATATAAAAATGTATGTGTGTATATATATGTAAAAATATAAATATCATCAACTGAACTTGTGAAGCCAGCACTATTGCTGAGCACTTCAGCTGCATGAATAATGAGTTTTCTCTTTCATTTGGCTACTTTAGACCAGGGTTATTATGCATAGTAGAATTGCCATATACCCTCTCTTTGCAGGCCATGGAAGAGTTTGTGCAGTAGCTAATAGATCTGTTGTAACTGTATTATTGCCTCAGGGAAAGTGAAACAGTCAATACTGAAATTGAAGAAGAAAACTACCTGGCTTTCTAAAGCAGACACTGATGGTTTACGGAATCTGTTCAGCTGGTTGGGTCTGGTACCCTGGAGAGGAATGGCTGAGATCAATGTTACAGATTGGTTTCATTGTGCTGCTTGGAGTCCTGTTGATACTAACCTTATTTAAATACCACACTAGATAAACTGCAAGAATTTGGTCCTAGCCCCTGTCAGTCAGATTAATCAGAGTGATCAACAGAGTAGCATACTCATGAGAAAATTACCAGAAGTCAAGAGTGTATAGAAAAGGGTAGGTATTGTTAGAATTTCTCCATGGATCCCTCTGTTCCTGCACATCCTGCAATAGCTTTTATTCTGGACTATCTTTTCAAAAATGTTTATATAGCAAAGAGCTTGGAAAATAGAAATGACATCTCCCTTTGGGGCAAAGGAAAGTTCTGTTTGCCCTCCAGGACAATAAAGCTAATGTCTCCTCTAAAGCAAAGGATGAGCAGATTTGCTAGCAGCCCCCTCATGAGATTGAGAGTTTCCTAAACTCTGTATACCCTCAACTGTGACACAAACCTCTGTACCCAGTATCCAGCTGGGACACCTTCATATCATCCCCCATGGGGTGGGGAACTAAAGGACTGACACAAACATAAAGTCTATGCTGCCTTCTATGTCATGCATAATAAAGCCCTTTGATTCTGACCCAGAACTTTCATGTCTTCTGCCAGCATCTATGAAACTATGGCAGGATAACTTTGTGTCTTGTAGTTAGGATAACATCTCAGACCCTTCCATTTTCTGACAAAGACCCAGACTAATACATAGAGATAGCATGTGTATGAGTTGAAAGACTAAATATTGTAATTTTATCAGTTCTCCCCAAATTGATCTATAGATTCAGTGCAATCCCAATCAAAATTCCAGCAAGATTCTTCATAGAAATTGATAAGTTAATACTAAAATATAGATGGAAATATAAAGTATTTGGAATCAAACTTGGATAAGAATGAAGTTGAGGGATTGACATATTATTTGACCTTAAGACTTACTCTAAAGTATAATAATGAAGACATTGTAATAGTTGTATAAAACTAGACAAATAGATCAATGGGACATAACAGAAAATCCAAAATTACACCACACATATATGGCCAAACAAATTTTGACAGAGAAACCAAAGTAATTAAATGGGCAAAGAAAACTTCTCTATATATAGTACTGGATCTACTGGATATCCATATTTTAAAAGTTTTGTTGATCCCTACCTTACACCATACATTAAGACCCAAATGACAAAGCTCTTATAAGAAAATGTAGGTGAATATGTTTGAGACCTTGGGAAAGGCAAAGGTTCCTTAGAAAGAATGTAAAAGGCATGAACTGTAAAAGAAAAACATGGATTAACTGAAACTTCATCAAAATTTAAAACTTCTGCTCATCAAAAGATAAAATTGAGAAAATGAAAATGAAAGCCACATACTGAGAAGAAATATTTGTGATATATATTTCTAATAAAGGACTTGTATCCAAAATACATAAAGAACTGCTACAAAGCAATAATAAAGCAAAATAACCAATTTCTTTAAAAAGGCAAGTGGCTTCAATAGCTCCTTCACAAAAAAGGATTTACAAATGGTCAATAAATATATGAAAAGATATTCAACATCATTAGTATCAGGGGAATACAAATTAAAAGCACAATTAGATACTACTATATACTCACTAGAATTGTCAAAATTAAAGACTAATAATACCAAAATGTTGGAGAAAATGGAGAGCTACTGGATACTGGTAGAATCTTAAAATGGAAAAACTACTGTGGGAAAATGTTTGGCAGAATCTTATAATGTTAAACCATCACTTACATTAATATTTAGCAATTCCATTCTTAGATATTTGCCTCCCCCACAGTGAAAACATATGTCAACAAAAAGGTCTGTACAAAGATGTTTACTGCAGCTTTATTCATAATAACACAAAATTGGAAACAACACAAATACCCATCAACAGGAAAATGGATAAACAAATTGTGGTATATTCATACAATGAAACATTACTTAATATTAGAGAAGAACAAGCTAATAATGCAAACAAAAATATTAATATATCTCAAAAACATTATCTTGAATGAAAGAAGCCAGACACACAGGAATATTTACAGTATGACCTTATTTACATGAAGTTTTGCCTGAAGTACAGGCAAAGTTAATATACGAAGCTAGAGATTCAAATAGTGATTGCCTGAGGGGAATACAGAAAGACACTGGAAAAGTGCTCAAAAGAACTTCTTAGTGTGATGAAAATGTTCTATACCTTGACTAGGATCTTTGTTACATGAGTGTATGCATTTGTCAAAATTCATCAATTGTTACACTTAAATCTATATAATTCATTGTATGTAATTCTCAATTCAAAATGAAAATAATACTACCAAAAAAAAAAAAGACTACAAAATGGATTTTATTTAAAACTCATTTAGCCCCAAACTATTCAAGGTCTGACATCCAAATTAGATAGGTTGAACTTGAGATTATTTGCTCTATATCCACAGGTGTTGAGAGAGATATGCTCTCAGACTTTACACAGCTACCAAGGCAACAATGCTAGATTAATGGAAAGCCATTAATCAAAATTTGATAGTGCCTATCTGCAATCAGAAGAAGAAAACAAAGAACACCCTGGACTATAAAAGCAGGTGAAACACACCCAAAGGACCTAGTCAGTCATAATGTTGGCGTTCTTGCTTCTTGTGACTTTGGCCCTAGCATCTGCTCACCATTCTGGTGAGCACTTTGAAGGGTAAGTAAGCAACTCCTTAAGTGAGCAAGTCCTCTTCCTTGCTATCCCCAAAATTTGAATGCATTACCCAATTTTAAATTTCTCTTCTTCTTCTGCTATCTCACCATTCAGTGAGAAGGTGTTTCGTGTCAATGTTGAAGATGAAAATCACATCACCTTACTTCATAAGTTGGCCAGCACCACCCAGGTAAATAATGATCCTGTAATATAGGTTTGCTTTACACTTACTTTAAAATCTTAGAATGCACTGTGATTCCATCAAAGGAAGAATGACTAAAATATTAACCATAGCAAGAAATAACTTGAAAAACATTTAATGCCACAATACCTTCTTTGTCTGCCTAAATTAGATTGCCATAGCCCTATAGTATTATAAATCCATGATAACTTTTTACAGAGCTGACAGGACATGACAACTGGATGAGATGGTACTGTCACAAAGGTCACAGAACATCTAATTTACAGTCACTTCCCTTCTAAGGCAAAAGTGAAAAATGATCAACTTGGATATTACTGAAAAACTGGGCTTCTGTCCAACTTGAAATTCATTTCCACATCCCATGTATCATCTGTTCCCTTTGATTTTCTTTCATTCCAAATCAAACAGCTTGAGTTTTCATGACCTTGATTCAGGCCCTCTTAATGATATGACATGAAGGGGTGGGGGGCAAAGGAGGTAAAAAGCCGTGAATGATTTCCATATTTTATTTTTACTTTCAAGAAACCAAAATCTCTATGCTACTTTAAAAAAAAATCCACTGTATATGGGATGAGAACTGATATTTTTAATTATATATGTACTTAGCAGGAAGCTATTGCTGACCACAAATAGTTCACTTGGGCCAAACCTGTTTCTTCATGAAATATAAACCAAAATAATTTATTAGCCCCTAAATATCCATCTATCTATCTATCTATATCTATCTATCTATCTACCTTTTTATAAGTTTTTTCTTTTAACTTTTAAGGTATGGGGGGGAAAAGAAGATACGGTATCATAATCAGAAACATTCAAAAGTTTAGAATTGGAAGAAAATAAAAAGTCATTTATTTCAGTCTTCCATTCAAATCTGCAATTTCCTCCGTAGAAATACCATCCCTGGTTGCTAGCCCTAATAAAACCTGTTTGAGTACCTCCAAGGATGGCAGGAATACTGTTTTTCAGAATAGTCCATTTGCCTTACAAGTCAGTCCAATTGTTACCTGAAGCTAAAAGCTACCTTCTCTAACTCTAGCCCATTGGACCTCGCTGAGCCAAGTATTGTCTCACCTCTAAGATTTACTTCTTCTAGACCTTCTATAATCTCTCTTAGCACAGGTTTATAGACACCTGATCATTCTGGTCACCCCTGGATATAGCTCAATCTTTCTGTCTATATTTCTTTTTTAAAATGTAGCTTTCAGAATTGACAGTGGACCTCCAGGTATGCTCTGATTAATACATACTATAGGACCACTGCCTGTCTTCATCTGTAAAGCAGACATTAATTAACGGGGCCTGAGATTCTTTTCAACATCTTCAACAGTTATAGAATAATCTTAGGTTATAACAAACATATTGGCCAACTGAAACCATTAGGTTATTCTTTTTTCACACGAATCACCCTCAAACAAGGTATTATTTCTTCTTGCCTAATTTATTTTTTAACCTAAATGCAGGATTTTAGATTTACCCTGTTAAAATTTATCTTTATAGCCTGTTTTCAGCATGTTGAGATCATTTTAAAAATGAATTCAGTCATCCAAGGAAATAATTCTTCCCCCTAACTTTGCATCACCAGCAAGTTTGACAAGCATGCCTTCCCAACTTTTATCTTTTGTCACTGATAAAAATATTAAGTCAATCAGGGTCACCACAGAATTAGAGGACTCCTTCATGGTTCATTCATTCAATACATATTTATCATGAGTCTTCAATGTGTTAAGTACTGAAAGTGATGCCTTAACCAACTATCCTCAAATAAGTTTGCTCAACTACCCACATCACTGTTAGCGGTAGCTAACACTGAGCTTTCCATCTTATCAAGAAGAATATAAATGCAGAGACTTGGTCAAATGTTTTGCTAAGATCCCGATTCAGCATTCTATTAGGCTAGTGGTTTCTTTCAATAATAAGATGAAGTTAATTAGGCCTGACTTACTCTTCCTTTAAACCATGCTGGCTCCCAGGGATCACAGCTTCCTTCTCTGAGCATTCACAATCCATCTGCTTCCAGTTTACTCTGCAGCTTTGCCAGAATCCATGCCAGGCCCCAGGAGCTCCTACTTCTGGAATTCACCTGTTTTCCTATTTATGAAATCCAAGATTCACCCCCTCCACTCTTTAGTGATTCCTTCAAGCTCTGATTCCTCCAAGAGTGCTGAAAAAGTTCTGTGATCACATGTGCAGTTATTTTTTTAGTACCTAAAATTCAGCATTTTACAATAGTCAAGACCAGAGAATCTGGACTCAGACTCCTGGATTCAACTCCTGTCTCTACCACTTGCTAGCTGGAACTTGGACACCTCCCTGGGTCTCAACTTTCTCATTTGTCAAGTGAGAACAATAGTATTTACCTTATAGGATTGTTGTGAGATTTAAAGGACTTCATATAAGTAAATCACTTAGAAAGAACTATATAGGTCACACTATATAAGTATTTGTTATTATTACCATCTCTAGAACTACAATTGTGAATGCAATTTACATGGCCAGTATAATCCCTTCTCTCCTCATCCATCTTAGGCCTTAATGTTCTCTCTCCAAAGAAGGTATTTCTGCTAAAAATCCTAACGTGAAAAATTCTTTACTTATGGTAATTTCATCTCTCAGTAGAAGTAGAAGAAACAAGAGATAGTGTACCCCTCGGAAAAGACAAAAGCCAAACAATAGTTAAATGAGGTGACTTTCTCTCTTCCAGCTGAAAACATCATGCCTTAGCTCCAAGCAATGGGACTGCATGTTTCTTCTTCATCCATTTTATTTCCAACATGAATGAAAAGATTTTTATTCTCCTTAGCAATCTTGCAAGTGCAGCATATTCTAGACTGTAGCCTTCCTGATAAGATCATTACAAGGGCATCTCGTCTTTGTATTCATCCTTGGCCATGTGTCCTTCCTCCCAGCTTTTGAACATATCCTTTTACAAGCTGAATATACTGGAGAGCTGTGACCACATGGGACTCTGGCAGCCTCCCCTTTTCATCTGTAATTATATAGTTAGGGTATTCTTTCATCTCCTTGCAATCAGAGTTGCACTTGTTCCTTTATTGGAGACGTTAACCATAAAACCTATCCTCTTTTCTCTGTACTTTCTTGAACTCTGTTTCTCTGGGTAAGGTGCATGTTCATCTATGCCCAGAGTAACATGATTACAGTCTTCCAGTGTTCCCATCACTCCCACTATACTTTAGTACTAAGCTCCTCCCTGCTGTCTGGAACTAAGCCTCAATTAGAAGTCACTTCTTCCAAGAGGAAGAGAAAATTCCGTAAGATAAATGAAGAGTCTATCAGATGTTCAACTAATAGTCAAATGCAATGTGAAGAAACAAATTTGTGTAAATTTGCAAAGAACCAAAGATCTCCAATATCAATATTTATTCTCTTATAAGCCCAAAAGAATGTATAGCGGATATACTACTTTTCTTGTTTTTGTGCTGGTTTCTTAATATATTTTAAGAAAGTCTCGTTAGTTATTAGCCAGCTGGCTGATTAAGTTGACATTCCCACAGAGCTATCTGTAAAGATATTCCTTTATCTCCCAACATATATTCTTTACGATTTTTTGTAACTCAGCTTCCTGGATTTACAATTTTATAATCCCAGTTTTATAATTTATTAACATATAATTCAATTCCCCATATCTCATATCCTGTTTTGCTCTAATTCCATATTTTAGATATAGATCTCATTCACAAGGTCTTGGTAATTACTGAAATGTATATTTATCTCCTTGTAATAATATTTTGAGTTTATTATTTGTATCCATACTTGATGCATTGGTAAACATCTATGAGGTTATATTGCTCCTGATTTTTGGCTCCATTTCTCCTAAGAAGCACTGGGAACTAACTCTAGTATAGTTAAGTCTGCATCACACTTGGAAAACTTCATAGTGTTGGATGTTGGTATATTTGCCAACCAACTTTCTCCACGTCAAACTGAAATCTTAAGGTACCTCACATTAGATCTGCAAGTTTTCTGTCAAACATTTTCATGAGATTTCTTTACCGCATTTAAAAGAATCCATCATTCTCACTGAAGAATCTTAAAAGTCTGTATGTGTGTGTGTCTCTCTCTGTCTCTCTCTTTCTCTCTGTCTCTCCCTCTCCCTCTATATATATAGACATATAAATATATATAGAGAGAAAATATCTATAGATACATAGATGGATAGATAGATAGACAGATAGATAGATGACAGACAGATAATGTATATAGATTGCAGATAAATACAGAGAGAGAAAGAGATCAATCTCCTAATATTTAGGAGAGCCAAGACCAATGAGCAAGAAGTAAGACGTTAGGGAACGCAACTTTCAACTTAATACAGCAAAGAAAACCCATTCATAAAGCAATTAGATTATTCTGAAGTGGTACTAGATGTACTCAAGATTGTATTAGAGCCATCACCAAGATATTGTGCAGGTATATGCTGCTCTAAGTGAAAAGCTAGCATCTTAATATAGATTCTTTGAAGCAAAATCCTAGACAAAGATTTGAGGGCAAAGATTTTGTTTGGGAAGTACAAGGAACACTGGTAGAGAAGTGAGGAGTGATGTAGAGAAGGGAAGGCAGCCAACAAAAGGGACACTATTAAGACAACTACCACAGAGCATGACTAGAGCTTAATCCTACAGAGAACTCTAGGAAAGCATGCAAATCACACACCTTAGAATTATCCCACCTGAGAAATGAGGGAACTGGAGTATTTAGACATCCACTTTCCGGGCTCACTGTTGAGCACTTCTCTGGAAAGAGTTTTCTTTGCCACCTCCTGCCTGCTGCAAGCTGTCAGCTTGGCTTTTTCCAGTTCTAGGGGAAAGAACTTTCAAACACAGAGATGCAGATCTTGGCAGTGGGGAGTCCCCTGAGTACACTGAAAGGTCCCAGCATTATGTATGGGTGGGGCACTGTCAAGTTGCCTACAGATGCTTGGAGGACTTTGTGTGCTTTACCAATTCTAAACCTCTGTGTCTATAATAAAGATACACATCCCTGTCCCATCCCACCTTGGAATGAAAAGCATTTATTAGAAACACAAATTCAGAGTTAACTTTTAAAAATATGCTCTCTCCCATAATGTGCTTATCTTCAGTGTCCTTCTCTTTACAAAGTTGGCTAACATCAACAGTCCCTCGCTTTCTCTGCTCTTATCACGGCATGTCTTTATACTTCCCCCCATCTTTTAACCTTTCATCTTTATCCTCTCATCTTGACTCACTAGATCACATTGTGTAGCCAATCCTTATCAAATCATCGATACTGTCTCCTTTCAACACCTTAGCGACAACCACACTCACATTTTTCTTCTGGAATCTCTTCTGATTCTATTGTCCCAATGTCCCTGCCTCCTACTGCCCTGACATTACCTATGGCCCTGACTCATGACTCAGCACCCATTAGACATCTACAGTGGTCTGAAGATTACCAGGACAGGATATAGGTTATTGGATTCTCCACAGTCAAGTGTATCTGAAATTAAGTCATCTTAATATCTTACCTAATTAGCTTCTATTAAATGACCTCTAAGTCTTGCCTAAACTCCCTTCTAAGTTTCCAAGCAATAGTCCTAACTATCACCTGTCACACCTCCAGCCTGAGACTAGCTCATAAACACCTACACAGGGAACAGGGTGAGACACAGGGGCAGAGAAAGACCCACTGTCAGGCTCACCTCAAGCTTGTAGGACTTTCCTCTGCTCAAGGAAAAAACAAGAAAACAGAAACCTGAGAGAGATAACACATCCTTGGTTAATGTTTTTCCATGGAAAAGGAGATTTGAAACCACACATCCACAAAGAAAAACGTTAGAATTATCAAATATGTTACTGTTATTTTTGTGCATAATTTTCTCCAAAATCTCCTCTATAAGGATAGAAGCTGTTTCATTTGCTCACTAGTGTATTCTCAGTTTCAGGCATAAAGCCTAGCACATAGTAGGTCCTTAATAACAGCTGATGAATAACTGAACAAATGAAAATGTCTGGATCTTTGAGAGCATTTTGTTTCTGTCCATGATACCAAGATGACCACTGGGGTAGGGTGCATTTTCCTTTCCAACATATCATCCACAGGTCAGTGATATAGATCCTGGTTCTGCACATTACTGTGAATGCTGAGTTCCAAGTACAAATTAATAAAATAAATCAATTAAAAAGTAAAAAGGAAAGCTCAATTTCTCTCAACCAAGTTTTGTGGCTCTAGTTAATTCATCATCATTCATTCAGCACATTTATCCATTACCACAAACACTGCTATCACAATAAGCAATTGCTCCAGAAAATCAATCAATAAAAAAAGAACCATTATAGAATACTGCAATTAACTAGCATTATGGGAAATAATTATATGTTCTTCATGCTTGATGATAATCAATTAAGGCCATGTATGTTTGTGTAAACATTTTTTTGACATCTAACTGCTTGGTCCCAACTCTTGTTCACTCAAAGGAGACATTTTTAAGAGATTTCATGGATAATTTGAGTTTGAAAATAACTCAATGGAGTAGAGTAATAGTGTGCTTGCTGACGATAATTCACCCATTGAATTATAGGTATCAAATACAATATATCTTACTCCTTATTCAGATTGACTTCTGGAAACCAGATTCTGTCACACAAATCAAACCTCACAGTACAGTTGACTTCCGTGTTAAAGCAGAAGATATTTTCACTGTGGAAGATTTTCTGGAGCGGAATGAACTACAATATGAGTAAGTTTATGTTTTACAGCTATTAAAACTCTCTTCCACGTATGCCCTCATCTGAGCCTCTGAGAACCCTGGGAAAGTAAAATTAAGAGCAAGACCATGGCTTCCCTAAAGCCCCACAAATAGGTCATGGCAAAACTGGCCCTAGATTCCAAATCTTAAGACTTTAAGCCTGGTAGATATTTTGTTTAGTTCTTACTCCAATTGAAAAAATGGTTTTGACTCTTGAACCCCAATTCAGCAAGATATCTGACCTGCTACTGGTTTACAAATGATATATAAACTACAGGCAAAACCAATGAACACTCTGTTACCAGCTAGACACAGTTTTAGTCCCAAATCATATCAAGTCTTCTTTCCAAGTGAGCAGCCAGACCAATTATGAGCTATAATGACTCCTCATGCTCCTAATTTTTTCTGTGCGCACACCAGACTCAATCAATATTTATTTCAACTTAACCAATTATTCATATATTTTATCATTTGAGTTTTCTTCACCATGATAAGTGCACTCTTTAATCCCCACCCCCTGTATCCCCCACGCCCCCAACTACCTTCCCTCTGGTAACCATCAGTTTGTTCTCTATAGTTAAGAGTCTCTTTTTTGGTTTGTCTCTCTCTCTCTCTCTGTCTTTTTTCCTTTGTTTTTTTGTTTTGTTTCTTAAATTCCACATATGGTATTTGTTTTGACTGACTTATTTTGCTTAGCATTATACTCTCAAGCTCTATCCATGCTGTTGCAAATGGCAAGCTTTCATTCTTTTTAGTGGCTGAGTAATATTCCACTATATATATATATATGTCACATCTTCTATATCAATTCATCTATCAATGGACACTTGAGATGCTTCCATAATCTGGCTATTTTAAATAATGTGCAATAAACGTAGAGGTACATGTATCCCTTTGAACTAGTATTTTTGTATTTGGGGGGTAAATACCCAGTAGTGTGATTCCTGGATCATAGAGTAGTTCTATTTTTAAACTTTTGAGGAACCTCCATACTGTTTTCCACAATGGCTGCACCAATTTGCATTCTCGCCAACAGTATAAGTGGGTTCCTTTTTCTCCACATCCTCGCCAACACTTATTGTTTCTTATGTTTTTTATTTTAGCCATTCTGATAGATGTGAGGTGGTATCTCAGTGCAGTTTTGACTTCATTTCCCTGATGATGAGTGATGTTGAGCACTTTTTCATGTGTCTGTTGTCCATCTAGATATCTTCTTTGGAGAAATATCTGTTCACGTCTTCTGCCCATCTTTTAATTGGATTATTTGCTTTTTCAGTATTCAGTTGTATCAGAGTTCTTTATATATTTGGGATACTAACCCTTTATCAGATATGTCATTTGCAAATATCTTCTCCCATTCCACAGGCTGCCTTTTTAGTTTTGATTATTTCCTTCACTGTGCAGAAACTTTTGACTTTGATATAGTCCCAATAGTTTATTTTTGTTTTTATTTCCCTTGCCTCAGGAGACATAGCTAGAGAAATGTTGCTACAGCTGATGTCAGAGAGATTACTGCCTATGCTCTCTTCAAGGATTTTTATGCTTTTGGATCTCACACTAGATTTTCGTGTATAGTGAAAGAAAGTGATCCAGTTTCATTCTTTTGAGGTAGCTGTCCAGTTTTCTCAATACCATTTGTTGAAGAGACTGTCTTTTTCCCATTGTATATCCATTCCTCTTTTGTCAAAGATTAATAGACCATATAATTGTGGGTTTATTTCTAGGTTTTCTGTTATAATCCATTGATCAATGTGTCTATTTTTATGCCAGTACCATACTGTTTTAATTACTACTGCTTTGTAATATAACTTGAAATCTGGAATTGTTATACCTCCAGTTTTGTTTTTCTTCCTCATATCCTTTAGATTAAGGACAAGATTAGGGTCAGACTGAATGGTTCTTCTGTCCTTTTACCCCCCACGGCCCCACCACTATTTCTAATGGTAAAAGTCATGGAGAGAAGGACTAAAAGAAAGGAAAGTGATTCCCCAAAGGCCTAGAACAGAGTTGGCTAAGCTGATCACCCCATGTCTCCTCTCCCCAAATACCACACTGGTCCATGTAAGCCTTTTCAGATGAGAATGTCTTCCTAAGTAGAAGCAGTTGTCCGTTGTTGATCAAACAAATAGATAGTAAGTGCCTACTTACTATATATCAAGCACCAAAAAGGACAGATATGGCCCCACTTCCTTCAAAGGAAAACAGACTTTAAACATAGAATTGCAAAATTGTGTAATAGATGTCAGGAAGAGTAAAGAACTAGAGACATAGGGGAATTGACCAGCTCTAGGCTATCAGGGAAGGCCACCAGAAGAAATGAGGCTTCAGCTGAGAACTTAAAGATGAGCCAGAGTTAGTCAAAGAAAAGAAAAAAATCATACTCTAGGCAGAGACCAGACTATACGGTAAGCTTAGAACTGAGAGAGACCATGTTAACCTGGAGGCATTTGCCCTAGAGGGAAGAAAGAAATGAGGTCTTTCATCCAAAACAGAGTTGTTCCTCCAGGGAGTGGATCAGTAAGAAGCAAAGAGGCAGTGTCAAGCTCCGCTCCTGAACATTCAAATGTTTATCCAACAACACCCCACCACAAGCTCAAGCCTTCGTTATACTTTGAGTAAATGTAACTCAAAAATTTTTAACAGAAATTTTCTCTTGTTTTTTACGTCTTAAAAATATCGAATAGTATTTATGCTAGTGAAGATGTCAGAATTGTTACCTATAACGTCTGTACCTCATCAGGAGAAGTGGTAAAACATACCACAACAAGTAAATGCTCTGGAAAAATAACAGACCAGATTCAAATCCTGACTGCAACTTCCTGAATGTATGACCTTAGATAATTTGCTTAATTTTTCTGAACTTCAGTTTCCTTATCCATAATATGAGGATATAATGCCTCTCTCAAAGGACTGTGAAGATGAACTAAAACAATATGTACATACATTGCAACTGATATTACTATTGCTGTGGTTTACTACTGTACAAAGAGAAAATGATACATTTTTTAAAGGTCAACAGAAACTGTTTTGTTTAACCCCATTATCATGCTTCATATAGCTTAGCGATCTGCTTCTGCCTGAGGGAAGTGTCAAAACGTGACCTTAAGGATTGACTGTCTTTTTAAAACAAAGATATAACACAGTTAATTTTCAAAATTTGATTACGATTCATGTCTGTGACTTTTTGCTCTTCTTATTACACTAGGAAGAACTGCTAAAACCCCAGCCTCTAGGAGCCTTCAGTAATATATTTTTAAATGACAGTTTCTTTATAATTCTTTCAGAAAAACAAAAGGAAGATCAGAGACCATAAGCTAACCCTAGCTACCTGAATGATGTCCTAATTCTACCTATATCACAAAGTAGTAAAATGGCTTCTAATCACATATCAATCTCCCTTTACCGGGTGGAAAATTCACATCCTTTTTTGGTGCATAAACTTTCTGGGAATTGGGTATGAATGCTGTCTTATCTAGAACATAGGATATTCCCCGAGAGCTAGGCTCTTATTAATTTTTGCTTCTCTGTTTGCTGCTTAGCACACTTGTAGCATACAATTTTCTAAGTATTAAATAATAATAAGTCCCTAGAAATCCTGGAGAAACACACCAGCAATATCCTTGCTGGGGCTGTAAGCAGTCCCTGTGCATCCCATTATGACCTCATATGGTAACTAATTTGTATTTAGACAGTTTCCTGCCGGCAAGAATTTGTAGTTGTGTTTATATCCAACAGGAACCATCTACTGCACAAGTTCCACCAAAATAGCTTTGCAGATTTTTCCATGGTTCCATCCCTCTTCACCAAGACTTGTATCACTTTGGCAGCTGTAACCAGTTTCTGAGTTACCATGGGAAAAAATTCAGAATGTGTGCACCAAGAAAAATAACTGTATTTTTATGCTTATGCTGCACCCTTAGGTACAGAAAGACTAAGAACTGGATGGTACAAATCTCCAACTTACTGTTCTGAAGCCGTTGACAGACCTTTTGATGGGCAGGCTTTCATCGAACACCTTCCTACAAGTTACAGGAAGGTTGTCTTTGCCCTATGCAATCCAGGGAGAGACCGATTGTTACTAACTTCCTATAACCTTATTTTTCTGTGAATTTCAGATTAAGACAGGAATGTGTCCTTGGATAGCAAGGGGTACATACCAGTGTTCTTCAACAGAATGGGCATGTAGTAGAGAAACTAACCAAATTCTCCTTTTTCAAGAATCTATAAGGGAGAGAAAAGTGAGTCATGCCTCTACTTCTCAGACATTCTGTTCCTTGTTTTGTTGGGAGTCCCTGTTATCTAATTTGCCTGCATATTTATAAAAAAGAAGCTGGATAGCACTATAAAAGGAACATATAAAAGTATAAAATAGTGTACATGCCTCTGTATGTTGGAGCTGTAATGCAGTCCCTATTACATTAAGAGGCATTGTTTTAATCTCCTAGAATAGAAGCTCATTATTTAGTAATAATATTTGTATTATAGCTAAAGTAGTGCTTTGTCCTAAATCTAATAAAATCAAATAATCACAAGGCTGGAAAGGATAATTTGAGGTCAATCCCCCCGCCTTCAGACAAAAGTCAGCACCACATTTCAACCTCATTCTGACGTTCTTTTGCAACTTACTAGAGGCTACTTTTACTCCTGGCTGTCATCTTAAATTAAACAGGGTTTTGTTTGTTTGTTTGTTTGCTTCTTTGTCCTAATTATTGATGTAAAGGTTTAATAGTTAACATAGTAATAACTCTAACAGAATGCCTCATCTGACTATCAAACAAAACACTAATACCTACAAAGTCACTAATTCTCCTAAATAATGTGAATTTGAGGATTAGGTGCAGAGAAAGGATAGCAATATGCTGTGGAAGGTCTATTGCCCCCTCTACTCAGAGCTGGTTCCTGATAGATCAGAGCTGGCCATGGTTATGGTCTTAGATACAGCTGCCTATGGAAGATCTTGAGATTGTGGAATGCCTGGGAGCATTTAAGTGATGATTTCTTTTCTCTGGGCATCCACTAACAAGCCATGTGACCAAGATGATATTGTACTCACTGACAATGAAAAATCTTGTTAAAGTGAAAGTAGATGTCATTTACCATTTCCTCTTGGAGTTTTAGTTTTGCCATTCAACCAGAAAAGTTCACCCTTGTTACACAGGATTTGTTCTTCCAAACTGATGATTTGGGAATATAGCTGTTTTCTTTAAGATTTTGGCCAGTCGATTTTTTTTGTTAAGGTTTTCGTTTTGCTTGTTTTGCTTTGATTTTTGTTTTTTGTTTTTAGTTTTTATAAATGTTATATTTGAAAATCATTTTCCTAAACTATCTAGTTTAGGTGTTTCCTGGAGTTTATGAAGTTTATGGTAACCAGCAATTTCAGTTTAAATTTTTTTTTCATAAACCTTGAAAGACAACTATGACCAATGACCAAAGCCTACAGATTTGAGTCAAGTCACTGCATTTTAGAATTGAAAAGAACATATAATGCCAGCTAATCATATGCCCCATTCTAAAAATTATAAAAGTAAGGCCCAGAGATTAAATGATTTTTCTGAAGCCAATTTACAAGTTAAGCAAAACTCTGACCCCTGACCTTTTGATTCCTAATTCTGGATTTCTTCTACTTCTATCCTATCCCCTAACAATCCAATTTGGGTGTTGGATATAATTATAGCACTTACTATAATCATTGTTATAGTAACAGTGCCTAACTGAAGCAGGCAGAACGGTGGTCCTGCCCAAAATGTCTACATCCAGAACACCTGAATATATCACATTACATGGAAAAGAGGAGTTAGGAATTAAGGTTGCTAAGCAACTGAACTTAAAATAGATAGATTACGCTAGATTGTCCAGATAGGTCCAACATGATCACAGGGTCCTTACAAGTGGTGGAGGGAGGCAGAAGAGGGGGTCAGAGTGATGTGGCATGCAAAGGACTCGAGCTGCTGTTGCCGGCTTCAAAGTTAAAAGAGAAGGGCAAAGAGCCAAGGAATGTGAGCAGCCTCTAGCAACTGGAAAGGACAGGGAATCAGATTCTCCCCTAGAGCTTCTAGAAAGAAGCACCTCCCTGCTGACACCTTGATTTTAGCCCAATGAGACCTGTGTTGGACTTCTAACCTACAGAACTACAAAATAATAAATTCATATTGTTTTACACCACATTTGCGGTAATTTACAGCAGCCATAAAAACTAATACACTAACAAAGTACTAATGGCTGCTCAAGGAGAAATTTTCTTTCTACGAGCTAAATTTTTAAATCTTCTCCTTTTCCCTTTTCTTTCTAATACCACCTTAAGACAGTTAAGACCTTAAGACAGTATGTGCCTCTTGCTAGGAAGAAAATATCATTTAGTATTAATTTATTGCATTTTCCATAAACAGACACGAGTTCATTCCCAAGTTAACCAAATGAAGGAGAGACCAGGAGGGAGGTTCAGAGGATGTCCCTGACATACTTCATCAGAATGCCCTTGGGGCAGCCAGAGGAGAAGTAGACTTTTTGATGTGTGGCTGCAATTCTCTGTGTGTCAGATAAAAACATTTCAAGGCTTGACTGTGGATAATAGAAGTTTCTGCAAACTAGTTTCTGTCCATAATATTCACAATGCTGTGATCAAGGACATTAATGTTCATAAAATTTTGTCCTTTTGGAACATATCTTTCACTCAACAGTAGCAAGGACAAATGAAGTCACACGTGTCCACACCTTCTGGCCTGCTTTTATAATAGAAACTTTCACCTGGTTCATTCCCCCTTCTGTTCACTCCCCCCTTTCTTCTTCCCTTTCTTCTCCTACCGATCTTCCTACTTCTTATTTCCATAAATGGGGAATGAACCATGAGAGACTATGGACTCTGGGAAACAAACTGAGGGCATCAGAGGGGAGGTGGGTGGGGGAATGGGATAGACTGGTGACGGGTATTAAGGAGGGCACGTATTGCATGGTGCACTGTGTGTTATACGCAAGTAATGAATCATGGAACTTTACATCAAAAACTAGGCGTGTACTGTATGGTGACTAACATAATAAAGAAATTATTAAAAAAATAATAAAAAAAGAAACTTTCACCTGGACAGTCATTTATAGAAATAAGCAGGCCTCAAAGGTCTGTCACCAATTTTCATACTATCTTGCTTCAGAACAATTCTTTGGTTACTTTAAATCAACCAAAAGACAAGCAAGCAGAAACTAGCTCTTTAAACCCAGCATTTTTTGCCTAATAAATGTTTAGTTTATCAATATTTCTGAATTTCCACCTTTCAAGATATTTTTCTCAAAACCTAGAGAAAGGCTCTCAAGTGGCCAACTGTCCCAGTTACTGGGACATGGGACATTTAGTGCTAAAACCAGGAAAGTCCTGAGGAAGAAAGTCCACAGATAGGGTTCAAGTGCATAACTTTTGTGTGGCAGCCCAAGGCCCTGTTCCAGAAAGCCCCAGGTACCAGAGGAAA
The DNA here is from genome assembly GCF_023065955.2 of Ursus arctos. Taxonomy (NCBI): domain Eukaryota; kingdom Metazoa; phylum Chordata; class Mammalia; order Carnivora; family Ursidae; genus Ursus; species Ursus arctos. The sequence continues at coordinate 15,382,330 of NW_026622875.1, read as the reverse complement.
TCTTTTTCTGAATTTAGGGTCCAAGGACACCTAACTATGTCAAGTTTAGGCTGAGAAAGGTCCTGCCCTGCTTGCACTCTCCAGTGATATATCCACTCTTTGTGATGAACAGCTCGGGTTGAAGGGCATGAGGAACACTCAGAGGACACATGTGACTCCGTGGAGAAAAGTATTGCATAATTTACTAAAGCAGTGACTCTGGTTTTTTGCATATGTTCACTGGGAAATACTCTAATGTTCACAGGAGCACCTCCTTTGGTTTATTGCAGGGTATTGATAAGCAACCTGAGATCTGTGCTGGAAGGTCAGTTTGACAGCCAGGTCCGTGCAACTGGACACAGTTATGAGAAGTACAACACATGGGAAACGGTATGATGTGCAAATGATTTAGACAGACATTGCTGTGGGAATTGAACTAAGAATGGCACATTAATCTACAAATGGTTGCATTGGTAGATAGAGGCTTGGACTCAACAAGTCACCAGTGAGAATCCAGACCTCATCTCTCGCAGAACCATTGGAACCACATTTGAAGGACGCGCTATGTACCTCCTCAAGGTAATCATTTTTACCCATGACCTTGCCATGTCTGAAGGCTTTAAATCAATGAATTCTAACACATTAACATCTGTTTCACAGACATGCTTATCCCAAACATTGTTATAACTCTTTCCCTGCCTATATGCCCCAGGGAATCAAACAGATTCCCCAGCTTCTTTTATCATAGGTGGATTTTTAAATCATTATTTTGATTTATTCAAAAGGAAAATGCAATAAAATAAGAGAAGTCCTATAAATTTACCCACATTCCTGTAAGCAATGTAAATGATCACCTACCTTGATGAAATTCTTCTCTCCCAGATGTTGTTTGCAAATCCATTTGCTAAAGAGGTTCATAAACTTCATGTCTATCAGACAACATTACAGAGCGTATCAGCGATTTGTTTCTGTCGTCCTCTAATGCCATTTTTGTCATGTAATTCTAATGAAGAAAATAAAAAGACAAGGAGTAAGTGAGAGAGAAGGAAAAATTCTTACAAGATTAGCAACAATCATGATTACTTCTAATTACTCATCCAGTTGTCTTGGTCATGTCACCTAATAATAGCAGCTGAAAATAACCTCCACGTGAGTACAATTAAGCAGGGTAATCAGCATCTTCTGAAAATATGAGCTTGTCAAGCTTAATAAAAATAATAAACAGCCATGTAAGCCTTCAGCTCAAACATTGTGTCTAGAGGCAAGAACATACTGTGCTAGTATTATGTTTTAATTTAATCATGGGATATATCTCTTGCTGCTGTCAAGTTTCACCTGTTGAATCCAAAGCCCAGACGGGTAGTGAATGTTAACCCCTGACTGTGATGAATCACAATTTCCCTTTTCCTTTTGTTTGCAATAGGTTGGCAAAGCTGGACCAAATAAGCCTGCCATTTTCATGGACTGTGGTTTCCATGCCAGAGAATGGATTTCCCCCGCATTTTGCCAATGGTTTGTGAGAGAGGTTAGTATGTAGAATCATTTTTGGCCGAGGGAAGTAGAAAGTATTTTGTGTATTTAAATCAATTTCTTATAATCCAGCTATAATAAAAGAGAATAAAAACACAGAAAAACCTCACAATTCCAAGTTCCCATTTTTGGGCATTAGTTTCAACTTTCACCAAGAGACCTTTCTAAGGTAAGACTTTAAAACAGTTACCAAATTGTATTTATTTATATTTAACTCATTTGAACTTTCTCACCCACCTTCGGTGGAGAGACTAACCAGTATTATAGTAGATATGTCATTTAAAAGTTAAAGATTATGGATAAGCCACCAGCTTGATCATTATCTCCTGAACAATCATCATTGTATACTTCAGAAAAAAAAAACAATACATAGCAGTCCCTACTGTAAATGATACTGTTTGTCATTCCTTATAAGTCTAATGATAAGATATATATGAAAGCCCTTTAACTGAAGTTTTTAAAAATCCATGAGCCCATATTGATATAGATACATTATTCAATAAATAAATAAAAGGGAGAGAAGGAACATCTCTTTCTTAAAGAAGAATTACAACTAATGGATGTACAAAGAATGAACAAACTAGAAAATTATCATTAGAACACCACAGTAATAATCATTTCATGAAAGCCTATGTGTGTATGCAAAAATTAGTAAAAGTTTAAAGACAAATAGAATATTTGCAGTCTCAAAGTATCCCCATTCCCCCCCCCCCCATATATGTTATTACGTTACAAAGGCAAAGTTTACCGTGGAGAAACTTAGCAGAAACTACTTAACCAAGTGATCAAGGTTAACATCACCCATAACATCACCAGCATTAAGACATAATCAGTATCATATACCCCCTGATACTATGTACTGAAAAGACACATCATCTGTAGGGTATTCTTCCTCAAAATTCATAACTTTCCTCTAATCAAAATATATATAGAGAGAGAGAGACAAACCCAATATATATATAGAGAGAGAGAAACCCAAATTGAGGGACCTTCTGCAAAGTAACCAGATCAGTACTCTTCAACTGTCTCAAAGTCACAAGAGGCAAGGACAGACTGAGGAACTCATAGATAAGAAGAGACTAAGGAGATATGACAACCAGTGCAATGTGGGATTGTATATTGGATCCTAGAACAGAAAAAGGATAACAGTGGAAAAATTGGTGAACTCTAAATAAAACCTACAGTTTAACTTATATTATTGTACCAATGTTAATTCCTTCACTTTGATCATTGTACCACAGTTAAGTAAGACAATAACATTAGGGGAAGCTGAGTGAAGGGTATATGGGAACTCCTTGAATTTGCAACTCTTCTCTAAGTCTAAAATTACTTCAAAATTAGAAGTTTAAAATACTGAAGTGCTTTTAAAATTAAGAAAATTATTATATACAATATACTATCTTTTGTGTGAAACACTTCTGTATCTATTTGTGATGGTTTTGGTTTCTAGACATGTTATGTATCCAATTAGAACCATTTAACTTCTCATAGTCCATAGTCTCTCATGTTTCATTCCCCCTTCTGAACTGAGGGCCTCAAAGGGGAGGGTGGTGGGGGAATGGGATAGACCGGTGATGGGTAGTAAGGAGGGCACGTATTGCATGGTGCACTGGGTGTTATACGCAACTAATGAATCATCAAACTTTACATCGGAAACCAGGGATGTACTGTATGGTGACTAACATAATATAATAAAAAATCATTTAAAAAAAAGAACCATTTAACTTCAATGGATATCTCACCATCTGCCCTCTAGAAGGAAAAAACTTTTATCACTACTTCGGTTATCTCCAAGATTAGAACGTGGTTCTATGGCTCCTTCAGCCTAAAAATCACTTATTTCATCATGTGTTATTGTAATAAATACACATGTATAGAGTCACAAAAAGTATAAAAAAAACTATTAATATATAGAAGCCTTAAATATTTTAAAGTCTATTCAAGAAAGCCTAGGAAAGAGTTGAATTTAAGTTTAATATGATCCTGGGGCTGAGGAACAATGACTAAGAGAACATAATAAATGAGTATGAAGTCCTTCATTCATGGAGAAATGTCCACATTACTTAGCAGGGAGAACTAGTCTCCTTACAGGATTCCCTACTCAGTATAGAGGAGTAAGAAGGATACTTTCATCATTATGCAGCCTGGAGCCTAGGTGACAGCCATCCAGAATCCATCAGTGTGAGCTCACTTCATAATGGGAGGCTTTCTCATTCTTCTTCCTTACTGGACACTCTCTCTAGTGAGACCATCTACAGGAGGTTTCACAAAACTTAAATAAGTTTCTAGATTGTATTAGAAACATGCACAGCCATCCACAGACATTCCTTACTTACTAAGAATAGGTCTTACCCTCATATCCTACTCACTTTGAAAAAAAAATTAAATTAAATTAAATTAAATCTTTACACTTATTGCAAAATAAGTGAATATATGTATGTTTCTTAAAAGTCTATAATTTTATTAAATCTTTGTTAATCTTTAAAGTAAAAAGTCAAATAGTTATGTGAGTTATATATGGATATAAAAGAATATCCTGGAAACAGAGAAGAATTAAAAACAACTATTTTAGGGGCGCCTGGGTGGCTCAGTTGTTAAGAGTCTGCCTTTGGCTCAGGGCGTGATCCCAGCGTTCTGGGATCGAGCCCTGCATCAGGCTCCTCCACTGGGAGCCTGCTTCTTCTTCTCCCACTCCCCCTGCTTGTGTTCCCTCTCTCACTGGCTCTCTCTCTCTCTGCTAAATAAATAAATAAAATCTTCTTTAAAAAATTAAAAAATAATAATAAAAATAAAAATAAAAACAACTATTTTAACCAAAACTATGGGTAATATTTTGCTAACTGCCTTTTAAATATTAATAATGTCTACCTCAATAGGGGACATGGCTTTCATTACCAAAGTCAATATTCATCCAGTCTATGTAAATTTTAGTAGCATCACACATTTCATACTTCCATGAAATTCTCTTCCTAATTCATACATAGGCTATTCGCACCTATGGACATGAGATCCACATGACAGAACTTCTCGACGAGTTAGACTTTTATGTCTTGCCTGTGGTCAATATCGACGGCTACATCTACACCTGGACCAAGGTATATGAACCAATACTGAGAGGGCCTGATGAAATTTAAACCAACCCACCTTTTATTATACTTGGCTAACCACATAATCCACTTTCAGAACCGAATGTGGAGAAAGACCCGCTCCACCCAGGCTGGAACTACCTGCATTGGCACAGACCCCAACAGAAATTTTGATGCTGGTTGGTGCCGTAAGTATCTGACTGACCATTTTGCAAGCGTCTGTTGGAAAGCACAGGAGGAAAAATAACACAGGAAAACACAACAGTGTCTAAAATAAGAAAAAATGTAAAGTTTTATATTTTAGAATTCTAACTTTCTGAAAGCACAGACAATAAACAGTTTATTTATTCACTCAAAAAAAAGTATTGTGTGCTCTATTATGTTCCCAGCTGTGTTAGGTGCTGGAAACATAAGACTGAGCAATCCAGACATAATCCTACTACATCGAAATGTATAATCTAGAGGACACAGTCATTGAAGAATTATTTAAATGAAACTGTGATATAATCCTAATTTTGTAATTTAACTTTCAGAAAATGATTACAGTAGTAAGGAAATTTCTCATGGATATTAGTTTATCCCCTACTTATTAATTTTTTCAGACTATATTGATCTCATTGTATATTACTACACAGGGACACACTGATGATTTCACAAGCAACTTTTTTTTTTTTTAAAGATTTTATTTATGTATTTGACAGATATAGAGACAGCCAGCGAGAGAGGGAACACAAGCAGGGGGAGTGGGAGAGGAAGAAGCAGGCTCATAGCAGAGGAGCCTGATGTGGGGCTCGATCCCATAACACCGGGATCACGCCCTGAGCCGAAGGCAGACGCTTAACCGCTGTGCCACCCAGGCGCCCCTCACATGCAACTTTTACCCCATTAGCTTAAAAACATACCACCCTAATCTTGTGACTAAATGCATGCATGCTTTATAATATATACATACATACATTATCACAAGGACTCCTGTGAAAACAGCTTATTTTTAACTTTCTAATTTGAAAGTTTGAAACATGCCTTGTGATAACTTCAGTAGGTGACCATTCCATTAAAAACCTGTTTTTCTAGAAATCGGAGCTTCTCGAAGCCCCTGTGATGAAACTTACTGTGGACCTGCTGCAGAGTCCGAAAGAGAGACCAAGGCCCTGGCTAATTTCATCCGCAGCAACCTCTCTTCCATCAAAGCATATCTGACAATCCACTCATACTCCCAAATGATGCTCTACCCTTATTCCTATGATTATAAACTCCCAGAGAACAATGCTGAGTTGGTAAGTAGTCATGGTAGTAAGTATGGTATTTCACTGTTGAGATTTTTAAAATCCTATTCCTGAGTAAAAATTATAAGAACAATTTCTAATGATTCCATTATTAATTTTTGATAGTAGAAGCAAAAAAAAAAAAAACTTACTACAGATTTGCAAGGAATCTGGAATTGGCTAGATAAATTAGCTAAAAGAGATAGGATTTTGATACAGGAAACAGTTCCCAACATGTTAAACCGGTTTAGTCATTGGTACAATTGGACAATTTAGACATGTGGTACATGTCATTTCAAAATGTGGTACATGTGGTATTGCCATTTCAAAATGACAATAGGTACACTTATTCCTGCTTCACCACAATACTAACTCACGTGATGATTTCAGATGCCTCTGGGATCAACAAAGTAGCTTCGTCTCACACACAATAAGAAAGTCAATTTTGTCAAGTTGCCTTGAGCTGGATTTGACATAGGCAGAAGCATGGCAGGTGTCACTAGGAATCTGGGACATTTGGTTGATACTGGGTTAAGTGACAAGATCTTAAAATTGCTTATTTCACAATTTGATTAGGTGAGACACAGAAATAAAGCAATCAATGAACAAATGATATGAATGGGTCCTTACTAGATACAGGAAACAATGCAAAAAAAATTTAAGAATCCATGACTCAAAAGATTAGCAATCTTGTTAGAAAATCACGGTATAACCACATGAAAAGTTAAGTAAAATAAGAGTTTTATAACATTCACATTAACAAACATCACATATCAATTCATAATTTTTTTAAATCAGTAGGTTTGAACACTTCGAACAATATTTTTTTCCTAATTTATGAAACATCTGGCTGCCAGAAGTTCGGATCGGTGATCTAAAAGAACAAGTGTAAGATTTAAAGCATTTGAGTTATGCCCAAAAAAAAAAAAAAAAGTGTTCCACTTAGACAATGACATAGATATTTGGCTTACCTAAATGCATAAATTTGAAGACCCAGTAACTTTAACAACTGGAAATTGTTGTTTGTATTTTCAGTCTTTCAGGGACCAAATAAAACGTGTAATGCTATAAATATTTTGTGAAGAGCAAAACAGAAAAATGACTCAGCCTCTTAGAAAATTGATAGCTAATAGTTGGCCAGGTCCTTCTCATTTAAAAAAAAAATGCTATTTTTTCATAAAGCTTCCCATTTTCCTTATCCAGAGCCAAAAAAACAATGGAAAACATCATTAGTTGGAACCTTTAACTATTTCAGTTTTCCAATTATGCTCCATCTGTTGAATGTTCCCAGTGGGTGCTCACAGTCCTGCTATCCCAGAGATGGGTGTGGTCAGCTCCTCATTTCAATCCCTGATTTCAGTCCCAGAGGAGAGAAGGTGGAGCTACACTGTTTGCTTTATTCATGTGAATATGTTTAAATTGTACCACATCAGAAAAGAAAAAGAGCCATAATAACTAAGCACTAAGGAGTTAAAAAGTAAAATATTAAAACTAAAATTATAAACCATATTAAGTGTAACAATAATATATCCAGTTTGTTTAATATAACTAGTTTTAAACATGAATTCTAGAAGACAAATGCTAACAGAAAAAAAGTGTTCTCTGGAAATGAGCTGCTTCACAAAGTTTCAGTACCTTTTCCTATTTGGGGAATAAGTTAATTCTAATTAACAAAGAAGTGGAATAAACAGAATTATATCACAATAAAATATTCATAATCTATTCTCAACAAAAGCACAAACCATAAAATAATCTTATCTTGGATGTTTAATTTTATATTCACAAAACTAATAAATTCAAGAAATACATGCTACTTCTTATCCTTTCCAAGCATGATAAGATAGGTGGCTAAACTACAAAATTTAATTGCACTTATATCACATTAATTGATTTAAAAGTTACATTAATTTCCAATAATTTTTTTCTATGATTAAGCTTTTGCCTAGCATCTTAAAAGAAATATTTAAATCCCACTAGTGAAATCTAAGGTGAATGTTAATTTGATTAGTTGATTCACTGGGAATCTGAATTTAGTTCAGCACCCCAAAGCAACTTAAATCTTTTGAGTAACTAGAGTTCCTTTCAATCTTTTTCTTATTTTGCATGATTCCAATTCACTTACTTCCTAAACACATTTTGCTAGAACAACTCATAACCGTAGTGTTAATGAGTATGTGTGTGTGTGTGTATGTGTGTGTGTATATATATATATATATATATACATATATATAGCCAAAAGAGAATTTGAGTCTCTCATAAAGAAAAATATTGGTTTTTTTCATGGTTTTTATTTGTAATGAGAATATTAAGAAAAAAAGTAAAAGTCTCGATCTAGGCATGATAAATGTTCCATCCAAATCAAATGCTTCTATATGAATTTTCAGCTAGAAAATTGTGACCCTGCTGTAGAAAACTAAAGGTAGGAAAAGATTTATAAGATGCATTCTTGGCACACCACATTATGGATAACTCAGAAGTTCTTAAAGTAATGCAAAGTGGGCTTTGTCTTATCCAGAATTCAGCATATAGATATAGATATATTTCTTATTTATCTTTACACTTATAAAACTTTTAAGATTATATTTGTAGCAAAAAAAAATGCTTCAAGGAGACTAAGACTTTAAACTGAAGGAAATTATTCTGTACTTCTATTAGGATTCTCAGCCCAAATTTAGGACATACATAGCAATCTTTGATATCTGAGTCATGATAAAAATGTATGTGGCTTCATTTCTGAAAGATCTTACATGTAGATTGCCTGAAATTATTCATATCATGAGACAACCTTCAGAGGGAAGAAAGGCAGAGATGAGAATGCAAAAGACCAATGAAGTAAAAGAACAGGAGAAGTAATAGCATGGATGACAAAGAAAGCTACCAAAAAATCTATGGCAGATCAGTAAAAAGTATGAAAGATCATAAATATACCTTACATATATAATGCTTTTCCGTTTGCTAACTGCTTTTACACATACTATATTATTTAAAGAAAAAATACAAAGTATACTGTGAGTTTCCAATGGTTTCACACACCTTCCAGTTCCTCAGCATTGACTTCTTCAATATGAAGTTATCACTATCTTCAAAGGAAGTTTTAAGGCCCACAAAAAGAATATACTTTACATTTTCAAAATTCTGAAGGATAATGAAATATTGAATTGTATGATCTCTTTATTGTCAGATAAATGATATATTTCATATGTATATGAAATATACATATATTTCAGGATAATGAAATATTGAATTGTATGATCTCTTTATTGTATCTCCTCTTATCAAGGAGACTTAATTGAAAAGGTTCCCAAACCTATCCATATCTTTGCATTTATTGAGCATGGAAGAAACTCCAAATCTTTGGTCTGCCTTCCCCACCAAAAAAAAGGCCTACATGGCACTGTTAATAATTATTATCATTATTATCATAATACCATTTCTAAGTCCAAAAGCAGGAATGCAGAATAATAGCTGGTCAACTAAGTATCTGGCCCCATTCCCCAGAATGACCAAATTAGAAGCTGATATGCACTCCACAAAGGTGCTGATCCAGGGCACACATCTCACACCACATTTCTACATTAGAAGCACAGAAGCTTACAGCTGGAAATCTTGGAATTTCTCTGGTTCTGCTTTCTCATTTTCCAACTGAAACAATGAAGGCTTGCCTAAGTCAACACAGTAATACAGCCAGCCTTGGGCCTAGACCAGTGGATCCTGAAGAATTTCCTAGACTTCCCCAATTTCCAAAGACACCCACACATATTTGTGTGGCCATGTTCTATGTTGGTACCCCATGTAGCCGTTTTGCAGAACATTCATCAAATAGTTTTTTATCCCACAAATACCTTATTACCTCTGTGCCTGGACATTGCTAAGTATTTGCAGTGGTCAGCTGAGATGCCAAACTTCTAAGGATCCAGTCTTTATGATTCTGGCCCTATGCTCTCTGGGGATATATTCACTAACCAGGAGAAAGATGATAGTCTTTCTGAAAAATTATTAAACTTGACCAAAAGATAAGAATCCATTTCTAAAATCTAATACCTTTCAGTTCAGAGGCACCTCCCTATCTCTTAATTAAAATTTGAGTTAATGAGCCACCAAGATAGAAATCCACTGCTCCACCAAGCATGTGAGCATAAAGCAAGACCATGATTAGAGATAAACATAAAAATCAGAGGAAAGAAATGTTGTGATTAGAAGGTGGATAATTGCAGGGCCATGTGCACACCCAATCACAGCTGTCCCCATGTCCCTGCCTAATAACAAGAATAACAAGGCCATAGTCCCGCTGTCAAGCAGGCTACCAGCAGCTAAGGCAGACAGGACCACAAAATATCCACATCACGTATTTTCTCAGAATTTTTAAATTTCACTTATAAAATTTTTTAAAAAATCAGAGGACAACTGCAGAATTTATTTAATTAGAGAAACTGGTTATTGATTTATCACTATACATTTTAAGAGACTTCTTGACCTGTTAAAATTGTCCTACAGAGGCCTGGTCAGAACACAGCTCATCAGACAATTACCAGAAATTTCACTGAGTACCTATTAAGTGCTCAGCATAAACCAGGGTTTAATTATTAAGAATGTAAGATCTTATTGAAATGGTAAGACTCAGGTATCAGAAACCATACAAGAGAAGTACAAAATTCGGAGTTTCAAACTAAGCACAGTAGTAGGAATTTAGGGCAGGAAATGGTAATATGTAATGAGGCTAGTCAGTGAAGGTTATAGAAAGGAGAAATCCCATTTATTCTGGGCCTTGAAGGATGGGCAGGATTTGGGCAACATAGGACAGAAGAGTGCATTTTAGGCAGAGAAAAGAGCCAACACATGTCCAACAACAGCACTGAAAAATGGGGAGGGAAGAAGGATCAACCCATTTCCAGTGTTGTTGTGAAGGAAGAGTGCAAGTGAGGTAATGAGATTACCGAGAGACTTAAATGGCACAATGAGTCCCCGTGTCATAGCAGGCCCTGGAGCTAGTAACCTGGCAAACAGGATTGCCAAGTCAAATACAGGACTCCCAGTTAGATGTGAATTTCAGATAAATAATAAACAATATTTAGTGTGTTTTCCAAATATTGCAGACTTATACTGAAAAAGTATTCACTGTTTATCTGAAATTTACATTTAACTGGGTATGCTATATTTTTGGCAAGGTCTGGCAACCCTGCTAGTACAGGGATATTTTAGCAGCACTGACCTAGCAGCAGTGTTTAATAGACACTTGTACTATCATCGGCAAAGAAGACAGGCATTCAGAGCACCTTCAAAACGAGTTGTCTTCCTTTTTAATTTTCTCCAAAATACACTCATGTTCACCATAATTATATCTTTTATCTGATTTCTTTCAAACTAATTTTGCCCCCTCCCCTACATCCTAGGAGACATTTGGCAATGTTGGAGAGACATTTTTGGTTGTTATAACTGTGGGAGTACTACAGGCATCTAGTGGGTAGAGTACAGAGGATGCTGATAAACATTCTACAATGCACAGGACAGCCCCCACAATAAAGAATTCTCCCGCCCACAGATCAAGAGTGCCAAGGCTGAGAAACCCTGCTTTAAGCTAAGATAAGAACAGAGTCACATTCCTGGCTAAAGGCCCCTGGCTTTCACCCTCCTTACAAATAGTTTACAGTGTTCCGCAAATCTGAAGTGCAAGAGATCCAGTACATTCCCATTATACAGCGTTTATTTTCTAATATTTATTTGGAAGAAGTACCACCTCCACACACACACACACACACAAATATTCTCTAGACTTTACAACTTCAGCTGACTCACGTTTCACATTTTCCTTGAATTTTAAAGAGTTTAAAAATATGCATGCAGATCAGCCAAAGAAAAAAATTGCTTTACATCAGTGAAAGCATTCCCACACTCCCCAAGGGCTCTGCCAAAATGGGCAGGCCCTGCTCTCCCAAGCCAAGCCTTTCCCTAACTCCTTGCCTTTCTCTAATCTCAGGCTTTGCAACCAGAGCCTGCACTTGTTTACCCTCCTGTTTTTCTCAGAAACATATTTGTTTTTTCAAATCCCAAAGGGTTTCTCCTCAGTGCCTGCTTGTAGGCCTTGCGGGCTTCTCCTCTCGCATCAAAATTATAAAAGTTAAATTCCTCATTGGTCCCTTGGTGTAAGTTACCCATTATCACAGAACAGAAGGAAGGAAACCGCAGTTAAAGATCATTTTGATGCTTCCATTATCACATGTATTCACCCAGAGGAATAATTAAACTCAGAACTTCAAGTTAGAAACAAAGTTCTGGAGACAATTTCCTTCAAACTGGCTTATACCCCATAGTCAGTTTGGAACTTTTGTTTTCTTGTACCATAATAAGGGACCAGTGGAAGATTAGAAGAGGCAGCCCCCCACCTCCCATGACACTGGCTTGCAATGAGGACCGTGAGCACAGCCATGAGACAAGGGCTTCCTGGTCACATGTTACCGGAAAGGCAGGTCAGTGGAAAAGAACACCCTCGCCCTATTCATCTTACCAGCCCCCTGGAGCTCAGAGCCTGGGAAACATTACACTAGTTGGTCTTTTGTCTCTTGGGCTTTGAGTTAGATGTGACATTTTAGACTCTCTCTGTCTTTTGCTCTATGACCAAGGCCTCTTTTTAAGAAAACAGGTGACAAAAGAGAACATGCATAAGACATGGTAGGAAACTCATATCTAAGGATTAATAAAGGCTGGCCATGTTTGGCCTTGACTGAAAGCAAAGTTTTCTCTGAGGCTGATTTATATTTAGCTTCCTTCTGTTCTTTACAATTGGTAAAACCAGCTCCAGCAACACTTCTTTTGAAGTATTCGAAGGCCACAAGGAGAAGTGAAAAAGAGCACAGGATTTAAAGCAAGAAGAACCTAGCTCAAGTCAGCCACTTATGGGGCTGCATGCCCTTGGGAAAGTTCTTTTATCCTCTCTGAGTTTCAGTTCTTTTATCCGTAAAATGGGGATAAAAATATCTAGCTCTTATCAAGAGCTCTTTGTAAAGTCTAAGGTTTTATGTAAATGTTAGTTCTTATTTTGAACCCATTGAGCAAGGATGTAAGATGTCCCTCAAATGACAGGTTGTATAGAAGTGTCTTTAATTGGAGTTTCAAGATGTGGATCAGGCTTTCTGATGTGCTATTGCTTCTGCAGGTCTTTCGTCAGCTGTCTTAGTCCCTTTTTACAGAAATGTACAAGGGAAAGGAGTTACCACTCTAACATTTTAGCAAATGCAGGAATTATCTCTCTTTTACCATTCCTGGCTGGGGTCAGTCACCCATCTTGGTTGGAACATTCCCACTGAGCGTGCTGCCCCACGTGGCATTCCATTCTGCGAGAAAATTCTATGCCGATGAAATGTGGACAGATAGTGTTGGAAAGATAAATGAGTAACATTTGTGAAAGTATTTGAACTCTTCAAAAGAAAAGACCCACACTGATTCCAGGGATTTTTGTTAAGATCATTGGAATTTAAAATATGATATTTTGGTCAATTAATCTCTGTTCTGATTTTTTTGTCTCTTGGCCTCAGAGGGGCAGAGGGAAAGGGTCTACAGACTTCATTTAAAAAAAAAACTAATGGAAATAAGTAAAATGCACAGCAGAAGTCATTGTGTAAATGTGGCAACCCAGCAACCATCACTACATGGTACCACCACCCTCCCCACAAACATCCCCCATCTCCATTCACAGATGTCACAGCCTTTGCAGAGCTCAGCGTCCTGCACACCCAGCCAAATCAGGCCCATCTGTAATGCACCAGTCCTAGGATAAGACTCAATCAACCAACCATATGCTAGATGCTATACAATCTATTGAGTATACAAATAAATAGCCAAGAATCCCTTCCCACAAGGAGCTTGCCTGGGAGGCAAATAAATGCAAAAACAACTGATTACAGAACAGAGTAACAGGAACTCTGACAGTGATTTTAGCCTTCACAAAAGAGGGGGGATCGATGCTCCCTATGAGATTTAGGGGCAGCTTCACAAAGAAGGTGACACTAAAACTGAATCTGGAAGAACAACAGTAATTCTCCAAGTGAACAAAGACAAGAAGACGATTCCAACAAAGGGAGAAGGATACCCAAAGCAAGGGAGGTAAGGAGGGGCAGGAACAGGTGTATACGGAAGAAGTTCAGGGAAACCTAGCTCAGAAGGAACAGGGAATGCACAGCAAGTGAGGGAGACTGAAAGAGAAGGGAGGGGCTAGCTCACACCCTTGACGCCAAGAAAGGAAGCTGGACTTCATGAGAAGGTGAGATAGCCACTGAAAGATGTGGTGATGAGGTGACACTCAGAAGATGAGTGATGAGGTTGACATCAAGAGGACAGAGCAACTGAGGACAAGGAGAGCAAAGGCTGACACAAACTAAATGTTCCTGCAATGTGCAGCAGTACAGGAACATATTACCATCCTTTTTAAACTAACATCAATCTTAAATATTGCAGTTAGCACCAGAGGCAGAACAAGTACTTCCAGAAGATGCCTATGAAGTCTTAGAAAGCACTTGGTTATCACTTTAAGGAATGGCAAACTGAACATTTTTGTGTGGCCCTAATGGTAGTTATGACTAAAATGATAAGTTGATTAAGTCAGAAGCGATAACAGATCACAAGTAGGCCCCTTCAGTTTTGTCAGATAACTCATATATTATGTCACACCAATAAACATATTAACAGACTTGAAGGTCAACAGGCACACAGGAGTTTAACAGATAACGACAATGACCTTCTTGTTTTAAATCTTCTCTAGTCTTCATAACTGTTTATGTTTGGAACTAATCCTAATAAATCATACTTCTTTTTTTTCCCCAGTTTTATTGAGATATAACTGACATATAACACTGTGTAAGTTTAAGGGGTACAATGTGATGACTTGATGCAAATAAATATAGGGAAATGTTCACCACATTAGTTAACACAACCTTTACCTCACATAACTACCATTTTGTTGTTGTTGCTGTTTTGTTGTTTTGTTATGATGAGAACATCAAAGCTCTACTCTCAAAGCAACCTTCAAGTATATAGCACGGTACTGCTAACCATAGTCATAATGCTATACCTTAGATCTCCAGAACTTATTAGAACTGTATTTCTAACCAGAAGGAATAATTCAAGCTTAAAGAGGGAACCAGAACAGATGAAAAGCCTCAGAATGGTAACTAGGAGAAGAATAAGAGTTCTTTAGAATCAGAGGTTCTGCTACAGAAAATAACTACAGATGTCCTCAGACGAATGGCAAGTTAAAGAAATTATAGAATAGTTGAAAAGGTACTATTTCCTTACCAAAAATAACTACAGATGTCCTCAGGCAAATGGCAAGTTAAAGAAATTATAGAATAGTTGAAAAGGTACTATTTACTTACCAAAAAAATAGTACCTCACCACGTTTCACATCTCCACAAGATGGTTTTAAATCTATTCTGAGCACTATGCAATTGTTAATTGATTATTCTCATTTCAATCTGCAATAGGCCCTATACTAAAGGGTAGAGAGAAGACCTAGCTCTAGTTTGTTGGTTAGAATAAGATTAAGCAACAGGAGCTATACATTTCGATCACAATAGTAAGGATTCCATGCAGTTAAGAGAAAGCACATATTAGGTTACCAGACTGGAGAAAAAGGGAAATAAAATTCTAAAATTTTCAAGTTACTGTTCTAAAACTCTAAGAACAATAAATGAGTTCCAAGAAACTGATTATACCATTTCAGTGCCCCAGACCAGAAAATCATGACTTATATTTTGTAATTCTTCTTAAATTTTCTAATTTTCCACTTGGTTGGTAAAGCATTAACAATTTGGGAGCTGGAAATTTGAAGTTTTATAGACATGCCCTTGTCAATTTAACATAAGACACTATTAAACTGGTTTCGATATTAGAACAAGGACTAAGGGAAGCTGCTACTTTGTAAAACGAGGAGTATTTTGATTTCATCATCAACCTCATCGCTTTCCAAGCATATGTACAAGACATAATTATGATGCCAAAGTATGAAATATAGCTAGTTTCATAACCAGAATGAATTATGGCTAATTCTCCTGTAGTAAACAATCAGATTTTCAAATCTGTATTCCCAAGACAGCCAAGTCAGGCCTTACTTTTCGAGTGATTCATTTAAATATGCAGTATATCAGTGGATGTTGGGAAGTTTACAGCACAGGGGGACTGGGGATACAGAGCCCTTGTCCTTGAAGAGTTGGGGGGCAGGGAGGCTTCTAGAAAAGCAATGGTTCTTTTGAGAAAATGAAGCTGCTTCATAAAGAAAAAATACACGTAAGCTAATACGTCTCTCTTTTTTTAAATTCTGGAATTCAAATGTTCTTCATTTTGAAATAGAGTAGATGTTGTCTAATTCTTCAGTCTAAAAATCTTCCAAGCTGGAACCACCCTCATCTCTGGAACTGCCTAAGTATTTCTATGTTGGCAATGAACACTGCATTGGGTATCCAATAATTCATATGTTTAGTTGTTAATACTCCTGCCTCAGCTCATGTAATTCTACCTTATCCTGGCTTTATAACCTGCCACATTTCCAGGTAGTTTTTGTTTTGTTTTTTGGGGGTTATTTTGTATGTATTTGATTTTTGTTTACCTGTATTAGGCAGACAACCTCTTTGTACAACCACAAAGACTTCCTTTTCTCCTGCTTTTCTCTTACAAGCTCCAGAGACAATATAGATTTGCCAAACCAATCCTTACACATAACCTAATTCTTAATACACAGTGACATTTTACTAAATCAATAAATGTAATATCTGGGACAGTTACAAATTGCTATAGCCTCATTTCTCTAGCCTAAACTAAGGTTTAAAAAAACAAGATGTTTAACAAGCCTAAGGAAGAATATCTGAGAAAAAAGACACACTAAGTTCTATGTTAATAGAAAAGAAAAGGAAAGGAAAGGAAAGGAAAGGAAAGAAAAGAAAAGAAAAGAAAAGAAAAGAAAAGAAAAGAAAAGAAAAGAGATTGCCCTCCGACTAAAATAAAAGTTATTGCTAGGACCCGTATCTTACTGCAACAATGACTTAAAATGAATATAAAGACCTAATTCTCAAATAGGAGGATAAGAAGAGTGCTAATTACCCACAGAGTTCCAACAAATAGGTGGACAACCACTAAGTGGTAAGCCTTGGCCTGGACCCTGAAGACACGGAGATAAAAGACAGAAAAAGTCACTGACAACTCGGAGGCCAGCAAATGGTGTTGCCACAATATGACACATTCAGAGGGAAGCTCAGAGTGAGTGCCTGGAGAGGGCATTAGGGAAGACATATTTTCACAGGAATTGCTTGGATCATATGACCAGGTTAGCTAGAAAAATTGGATGGGCACTGAGCAGGAAAAAAACTAACCCAGATTGTGTCTTATAGCTCTTCGATGTCTTAAAAATAACGTACAGATGTTTGTTTGTTTGTTTGTTTGGCAGTGTGTGATTTTATTTACTCACGAACTGCTGGTTCTTTTGCAGAATGCCCTGGCTAAAGCTACAGTAAAAGAACTTGCCACCCTGCACGGCACCAAGTACACATATGGCCCAGGAGCTACAACAATCTGTGAGTCTTGGCTTCAGAACTGTGCAGAGACCACATGCCTAAAAAGGCGACAAATGGTTCCCAGAGCCTTTCCTTTCAGATCATTTAAAGCATGTGGCTTTGCCTGACAGTGGATTTTTTATACGACATGTCATCAGTTCTCTGTTCAGAAAAAATATCCCTTCCAACCCAAGAAAACACTTGCACTCAGTAAACATCCATTGAGCAGCCACTACTATGTGCCAGGTCCTCACTAGGTGCTAGGGAAGAAAGAAAGGAAGGATGGAGAGAAGGCAAGAGAAAAGGAGAAAGGGAAGTTGAGGAACCAGCACAGTCTTCAAAGAAGCCACAGTAGGGCAGCAGGAAAACTAAATATAGGGGTGCTAGATGTTATGACAGAGGGTGCACAAGGAAAGAGCACACGCCAGCACCAACCAGCGCATCCCACAGCATCGGGGATGACTGCCCACGACAATGACACAGAAGCTTTACCTGGAAGGACAACTGCTGAAGAAAAGTGTAAGAAGGAGTGTTTTCCTGACTAAACAGATTGCAGGTGTGAGGGCTAATTCAGGCTCAAGCCACTTTCCAGGAGTAGATATCAGCCCCACAGACCAGTCACTCAGTGTATTCGAGCAAGTGGCAAGAGACACACAGCAAGAGAGTTAGGGGCTAGACCCCAGATTTCACTTAGATGCTACAGAGTTTAAATTTCACTGGGAAGGCACATCCTGCAGGTCCTTTTAAATTTCTACTTATAATTCCCTTTCCCTTTGTATGACTTATTTTTGCCCCAGATCTGAAAGGACTAGAAATACAATGGGAAAGGTCCAGTCCTGTCATCACAGGGCCTCCCATGAAGTTGGAGAGGCTCCAATCCTGGGTTTTGTTTTGTTTTAAGTTTTCTATAGAATACAGTTTTCTATATTCTTGTCCTTTTTTAACCTGCTCTGAATCACATGGGATATAGCGTTTTCCTAAGGGGATTCTAGCAGAAGTAGCCCACCTATTCATAGACTGTGAACTTCTATGTTTTACGCGGACTAGTTCAGTGAGGGTTCTTTTTTCATTATACTGTAAACCCTGGAGGGCAGAAGTCACATATTTCCTTTATTCTAGCATCTCCAGAGGAGAGCCCACGGCCTGCTGCTCCGTTAGGGCTGTACACTGTTGACTGTAATAGATGAAAGAATGAATTAATGAATGAGTGAACAAATGACCTAGTGACTGAACAGATACGAAATCTACCAGGCAGTGACATCATAACTGTAACTGAATGAAGAACTGAACGAGTGCGGAACCTCAGCCACACCACCTGCTAGGCCCTGAGGAAACACAAACAAGGCCCAGCCCCGCCCTCCACGTGCTCCACCTTCATCAGTCAGTGCTGTCTCCTTGGGGTTTGGAGTTCTCTCCTACCACCAGTCATCATGCAGCTTTCCCTACTTTCCTAGGAAACTTTCTTTTCCCAGAAAGTACCTGTATCTTATAAACAAACTACATATGACATAGTTTACCACTGCATACAAGCACAGTGAGAAGTTTATATTATAAATTACATACTTTCTAGGGTATTAAACACATCATTCCCATTAATTAGGTTTAGAGGTAAGATTGGACTGATTTTTTTTAAAACAGCCCCCCATATCTTTTATAATCCAGTTTTCTAGAAAATTGGCCTACCTATAATATTTTGCCCAGTGAAACAGTTGTAATTATAAAAGAAAGTTAGCTTTTTTTTTTTTTAATTTCCTTCCTGTATTTAAAGTTTTTGGAGTTTGTTTGTTTGTTTCTGCTCTTTGCACATTTCAGATCCTGCTGCTGGGGGCTCTGATGACTGGGCTTACGACCAAGGAATCAAATACTCCTTTACCTTTGAACTCCGGGACAAAGGCAGATACGGCTTTGTCCTCCCTGAATCCCAGATTCGGCCAACCTGTGAGGAGACAATGCTGGCCATCAAGCACCTTGCCAGATACGTCCTGGAACATCTGTACTAGTAGAGAATGCTGACAGCCTTATTTCAAAGTGCTCACTCTTTGTTTCTTTTCTATCCTGAATTCTTATTTTTGTCTGCCTGGATATTTTCTAGATCCCAGTCTTTCTTTTAAGCTTCTAGTCTATTAAACTACAGATCTTTTAATACTGATCATAATAAAAATGAATCATTATAACTAGAAACCTGACAGACTGTCTACTTCTTTGGGGGAAAAAAAAGAAATGATGTGAACCAATGACTAAGCAAGCCATCCACAGGTAATGATGTGGATCAGCTATATAGGAATTAAGGTCCTCAAGGTATTTGTCAACACTGGCAGAGTGCAGAGATGTACAGGTTATATTGGGGGCTTATGAGGAAGATGACATATAAGGGAAGATTTAGGAAAATGTAGTCTAGGTGAAAAAACCCCATCTTGCTTCAGGTTTCATCTCAGCTTATTTATTCTGTGAACTGTCTATTTCATGTCAAACAATTAGGGACAGAGCAATGAAAAAGAAAGACAGTTCTGCCTTCAGTGGACATTTGGGAAGACAGACATGAAATAAATAATCAGCTATTTCACTAATTATTTAATAATTCAGGATTTAATTTATATTAAGCAAGTAACTGCTAGAAAAATTACATTAAAAGAACATATACAGGGTCAAGGTCTGCCTCCCTGATGTGGGAGAGAAGGCTCTCTCAGGGAATGCTGGAACCTGAAGAATAAGTCACAATCATCTGGACAAAGGGAGTGCCCCTTCCAAGCCCTATGAGGATGCAGAATTCATAGGAAGAAAGGTAGTTTTCTATATTCCCTGGGGAAATTCCCTGAGGGAAGAAGGGCTGAGGAGGGAGGGCGGGGGACTATCAGGCAGAGTTTAGAGCTTAAGGGTTTGGAACATTGGTCTAAGAACAATAGGAAGCCTTGGAAAAGATTCAGTTGCAAATGACATGATCAGAATTTTTAAAACATCAACCAACTAAGGTGGAAAGCAGACTGGAGGTAAAACAAGAGGGTCTCAGGAGGCTGTTATAAGGAGATTGTTACAGGAGGGTGTTACAAAGCAGATTGGAGGTAAAACAAGAGGGTATTGGGCCTTAAACAAAAGAGGCAAAAACTACTCTATGACTTGAAGTTTCCCAGAATTAGAAATGAACATGCTAATGTCAGAGAGTATTATGCACAAAGTTCAAATTTTAAAATATAAGAATAGGTATTTAGTTGCAATTCGGGGGCATCTCTTAATTTAAAATGTAGTACTCTATTTACTTTAAAATATGAGCTCACTGTTTTCTATGTGGATCCAAGGAAAATAGGATTCCAAATCTAGCAAAACATGTTAAAATATCTATGGTAGTGTTCTATTCAAAGAGTCCTTTGAAAGTTGTCAAGCCAAAGAATGATTAATTTCATTAATTGTCCACTAGATGGTAGCAGTGCAGCTGCTACAATTTGTCAAGCAATCATCTTTAAAATAATTTAGTAATACATCATTTAAACAGATACACAGACAGACACTTAAGTGCAAAAAGAAATTCCCATGATTCTCAAGCAGTACTGACGATAATAAAAAAAATAGATGTAATTTAGCTAAATTATCTTTCCCTGTTTTATTTAAATTATATCCATGTTGGGAATTGGAGAGCTACCTGAGTGAAGTTATCTTGCTGGACATTTATCATTCGATCCACAGATAGTTCCACAAGACACTCCCATACTTCACCTCTAGCAGGTAACATTAACTTCTAACTAAGAAATGCTGTGTGTGACCCAAAGTTCAGAAGTCATGTGTGTAAACCATAAAGAGCCTTCCAAAGTCTCTAAACTAAATGCTTTAAATCAGAAATTAGAAATGTCTAAAAATTTCAAGGAATTTTTAAGAAAAATAAGGACTAGTAAAGTAAATATGCAAATATTCTCATTTAAAATCCCATGTATCCAAGATTTCTTACACCAGAAACATTGTTGCTGTATCTCTGGCCCACTTAAAGGAATGCCACTTGCCTGAGCTAAACTGAGAAAAAAAACAGAAAGAGATGCCTGCTTTAGTCCTTCCCAGCGCAATAATACCATATGACCTCCTTCCAGGCAGACCATGGACTGCCAAGCATTCCTGCCCAGCCTTGCCCACCCTGGAGCCTCTGACTCTCTTACTCTCTCCTTTAAATTACTCCACACTGAGATCCCAGGACAGGCTCTAAGCCCTTCCTCAGTCCCAACCTCTTATCTCCCCAAGCCACTAATTAACCAACAGCATAGAAATGGCTCCCTGAATCTTTCCTATCTCAAATGGTGTTGCTACAACATAGCAAGACTGGTTTTCCAGTCTGGAATATGAGAGTTCCTCATATCTAGAATAACATCCCATGTATTCACTTGCTTTTGCCAGCTAACCTATAAGAATTGTTCAAAGAAAATTTCAGACACCAAAGAAAGACAGAAGGAACCATGACAGCAAATGAGGTTATTTGGGGGCCAAATGGGGTGTTGATGATCCTCTTAGATCATCTCATTTGAGCAGGCAGTCACTCCCCCTCTGGCCAGGTCTGACACTGCCTGAACCACACACCCACATCTTTGTCCAGAAATGCCACCTTTCCTCCAACTAAAGAAGACAAGTTTCCTGCAGCATTTTGCAGAGCAGCTTCATTTAAATGTTAAGAATCCAATATCCACAACTAAAGGCAACAAATTTTTCTTTCAACATATCCATTATGAGATATCTAAAGGTACTCCAGAAGTTTATTGGATTTGATTTGAAGATGGAGAATTATTTGAAAGACTCTAGTAAAATCACAAGAGAATCTTCACTTTAATTTTCTAGAATATCTCTTTTATTTTCTAGAATATCTTTTATAGTGATAATGTTGAAATATGCATAAAAATACAGTTTAAAAAATAAAGCAATATTTTATTTTATTTTTTTAAGATTTTATTTATTTACTTGAGAGAGAGTGAGAGAGAGAGCACGAGCAGGGGGTAGGGGCAGAGGGAGAGAGAGAAGCAGCAGACTCCATGCTGAGCAGGGAGCCTGATGTGGGACTCAATCCCAGGACCCTGAGATCATGACCTGAGCCGAAGGCAGACACCCAACCAACTGAGCCACGCAGGTGTCCCTAAAGCAATATTTTAAACTGTGCCTGGACATATACTACTACAAAACTCCTAGGAGTACAAAGATCCAGAAGGATCTTTTCTTTTTAAAGAGATTAATTTGACCAATGAAACATCACACCACCTTACAAAGTGAAGCCTAAAATGATATGTTGTCCAGTAGCTATTCAACCTATTCTGTACATATGCCAAGATCTTTTACAAATTTCAATGCAATAATACAGATTGTTCAGAACTATGCCTGCCAAGAAATCACACCTGTTCTGAGAAAAAGCTCCAGAATACTCTTGAAATCCATCTATTGTATCTATTCTTCAGAGGCTAAATAAATTGGGGAGGAGTGGGAAGTCTTAAAAGCACCACATGACGATGTCCTATTCCAGAAACAGAGAACTGAAATATGTAACAGATATTAAGAAGTCCAAGATTATTTATAATCAGAATCTTATCCTGAGAGATACCACGATCCTTCACACATTCACCTAGATCCCCAACTAAAACAGAAGTGTCCTTCCTAGTTGACCTGAAAAACAGACATACAAGCCTTCTCCACAGTTCTAAAACTAGTCACACAGAAACAGGCTTTAAGAAAACATACAGGAATGTTAGAATTAAGGGTTATTTCTATTTTCTTCTTTCAAACTTTCTGTTTTTGCTAAATTATTTTCAGTAGGCATTTATTGCTTGAAGAATCAGAAAATAAAACTCCAAAAACAAAAGCTGTAACACAAAAAATTTTTTCTGAAGTAGGCTACATTAAAAAAAATACAAAAAGACATTTCACCCCTAAAGGATACAGCCACCACTTTATTTATTTGTCAGAGAGAGAGAGAGAGACAGAACAGGCACATAACAGGGGAGGGGCAGAGGGAGAAGCAGGCTCCCTGCTTCTTCTTGCAGGGAGCCCAGTGCGGGACTCGATCCCAGCACCCTGGGATCATGACCTGAGCCGAAGGCAGACACTTTACCAGCTGGGCCTCCCAGGCACCCCTGCAGCCACTGCTTTAATCTACCACACGATACATGCTGATAGTCCAGTTGACAGTGGCCAACTGTAAGTCTATTTGTAGAACCTGGCAATTTTATCAACTGCTGGGAGGGCACGAGCATATTTTTTAGCACCTACCATCCACCAAGTCCTTCACATCTGCTATCTCAGTTAGCCTTCACAGCACTTGCCAGAGTTCAATTTGCATCTCCATTTTACAGATGAGGAAACCAAGGCCCAGAATGACTAGGCAGCCTGCTCAGGGTGAAGGAGCCGCTCTGAGGTTACATGTGTCTAACTGCAACATCAAGCTCTTCCTTTTCCTTTGTCCCCCTACCAAATACAACCTCAGAAGCAATGGAGCAAACATTTGCTTTGGGAGTTTCTAGTGCTGATGAGCTTGTCCAATGTCAAGAACATGAAGGCATTTGTAAAACCCTCCTCTCCCTTACCTGCAGGGTTAGGGCAAGGGGAGTTCCCTGGGGGATATGTTCCAACACACACCTAACAGAGGAATGAAGCTATTGCTGCTGTACATATAATATGGGCATCTCCCCCAGTGCTATTATTCTGATAATAAAAATATATAACAATGACTCTGAGAAGATTCCTATAGGACAATCTACATGCATTTGTCAATGTGAAGAAGTAGTTTTTAAAAGGAAATTTTAATAAGTTATCTGATTAGCTAAATTTACTCACTCCATTAGATTACCTATAATTCTGAGTAGAGGTGTTGCCTTCTCCCAAATAATCCATGTTCAAAATTAAAGACCCCTCAAGAGACTATTTATAATGGTCTATAAATGACTTTCATTAATTCAACTTTCTGAAAGCATTTATTGAACCCTGCATCCAGACCCTAAAGAGAGCAGCCAATGAACAAACACTTAAGCCTTCTAACAGTCCTCAAGTTGCTTTAAAAATAGGGGTTATCTCTGAGAACAGAGGGAGGAGAAGGAGAAAGGAGCAGGGATGTGATTGTTTTAGCTCTTTCTGTAACATTTACTTCTTTACAGAGAGGTACAGAGAAAATAAGGCAAAAGTACAAGATATAGATAGTGAACACATCAATATTTTTGAGATTATAGTATTTTTAGTATATTCAAAATATTTTGTAATTTACCAAGTTACAATGTAGCTTCAAAAACATATTTTATGTTATTAAGGACCACCCACCAAGGTTCTGCAGCCAGATACCCAAATTCATCTCAGGTTCCAAATGCAAATTTAAAGTGATTTCTTCCATCATTCAATTCAAACATATGGAAAAGCTGCATTTTAGAACAAAGAACTGGGCTCAAATCTCAATTCTGTGAACATACTAGCTCTGTTACCTTGGGCAAGTTATTTCCTAAAAAATGAATTTGCCTGCCATCTGTAAAATGGGTATTCCCGATTGCAAAAGGGTAGCGTGACATTGCATCTGCCACAAAATGGGCATTTAGTGTTAGTGTTGCCATTCTATCCCTCCCTCCCCAACCAGAAAACACAGAGAGAAAAACATTTCATCCACCAGAACCCTAAGAGGAAATCAGCTGCTCCTCCAGATAAGAGCTGAGGCATAAAACTGGCAGAGCGTCTTGGGTCAGGCAAAGAAGAACCATGAGGTTCATCCTGCCTGTGGGTTTGATCGCTACCACCCTTGCAATTGTTCCTGTCCGCTTTGACAGGTAAATTTCACCACTCTGCGTTGCAGTCTCTATACAGGAAGAAGATGAAGGAATGCTTCTTAACAGTTCACATGTTTCATCTTCTTACATTCTTAAAGGGAGAAGGTGCTCCGCGTGAAGCCCCAGGATGAAAAACAAGCAAACATCATAAAAGACTTGGCCAAAACCAACCAGGTAAAGCATTTAGAGGGTTATTTTATCTTTTCTTTCTGTTCTCTAAAAGTTGCCTCTTTTCTATGTTATTTTTCATGCACATGGAGATTCCAAAGACAAAGATGGGGGAAGTAGCAGAAGCTACTCAGATAATTTAGTCAATCATCACTATAGTGCTTCCCTTGTTTTTGTTCATTTTTTCCCCAAATTACCATTCCTGTTCTCCCTCCCAAAAGCTTTGCAAACAATAGCTTTTTCTAGGTGAAACTGTGAAATAAGGAGGCGGGCATTCTTGACACCTTTCTGGGGGCCTCTTTCCCCTCCCTGCTAGTGCCTTGCCTGCTCCATTCTCCTCCCTCCCACCCTGATCTCCACCTGTGGCATAGTTTCTCTTAAAAAAAATGGTAACATCAAGGTACTGGTTAACTGGTAACATCAAAGTAATGGTTTAAAATATCAATATGTGACCCTGCCCAAGAGTAAATCCATTTTAAAAGGAAACTCTTAAAGTTTGATCACTCTTTTTTTTTTTTTAAGATTTTATTTATTCATTTAACAGAGAGAGAGACAGCCAGCTAAAGAGGGAACACAGGCAGGGGGAGTGGGAGAGGAAGAAGCAGGCTCCCAGGGGAAGAGCCTGATGTGGGGCTCGATCCCAGAACACCGGGATCACGCCCTGAGCCGAAGGCAGACGCCCAACGGCTGAGCCACCCAGGCGCCCCTGATCACTCTTTTAAAAACCAGTGAGCTAACATAATCATTTTATCATTTATTCAGCTGCTTCAATACACAAGGCACACTGTGCCAGCCACCTTATATGTATCATTTCAAATTCTCCAATAGATTTTCAGTATCAGTGGCATAATTAAGCCCAGTTAAAACAAAAGACTCGAAGTTCAAAGACAGTAAATTAAATGACCAAGATGACACAGCAGACTTAAATCCAGGACTGAATCAGATTTATTCTAGTCCCTCATCACTACATCAAACTAATGGCAAGTTCTGCTCTTCTAATTTCCCAAATGTTTTTCAAATCCATACTTTCCTCTTCATTCCCTTGCCACTGTCAAATTTATGTCTGCCTTACCTTTTACCAGGACTATTTCAATAGCCCCTTATCCAGGGTTCAGGTTCTAGCCCTGCCTCTCACAAAGCCACGTCTGCACTACAGCCTGACTGCTCTAAAACTTGATTATAATATTCCTACATTTGAAGGTTTTAGTGAGAGGCAGCCTGGTATGGAAAGACCATGGTCTTCAAAGTCCAAATACTAGCTCTACACTAGCTCTGTGGACTCAAGCAAGTTACCTAACCTCTCTGGATCTCAGTTTCCTCCTCTATAAAGTGAAGATAATAATCCTACCTACTTTCTAAGGTTGTTAAAAGACTAAGCTAATAATTGGGTGACGCTCAGGACACCCGGTCATAATAAGCACTACAGAAGTATTTTCTGTTGGTGGTATTAGTGTGACATTTGAAGTCCTTCATGATCTGCCAAACTGCCAATCTCTACAGTTTCTGCTCCTCCACCCTCTTTCTCACTGTTCAAGCTCTATGAGCACCAAAACGCCTTTAAATCACACTACATCTCTCATGTGTCCAATTTATGCTGTAGCTTTCTGATCAAAATAAACCAATAAATATTAGTTGGTTCACAGCAGCCTCATATTAGCACATAATGGACTGACAGAGAGGTAGAGTGCGATTCAACTACAAAATACCCAGGGGACTTAGACATGTCTACAAGCTTGGAATGGTGGGTAGGAATTGAACATTTCCTTCACATTTCCCAGGCTGGGGAATTGTACTTCATTTGATTTTACGATGGAGCATGATTTTGAAGAACAATAAGAATTGGAATCTTCTAAAAGTTATTTTTACCTCAATGCTATCCTTTTGAACCCATTCACCAAATTTCTGAAATTCTCAGCTAGAGGAAGAAAAAGAGCAGGGAATCAGCAGCTGTTAAATGCTTGCAGGTCCCAGAGTTCATATTCATTTCACAGTCTTTACAACACTCCAAATGAAGTCTTCTTAACCCTTTTAGGGAAAAGGACTGAAACTCGAGGAGTTTTAGTATTGCCCAAGGACATACTGCTAAAAAAATTACAGGGCTGGAGATTACTATGCCTTCTGTTGGACACAAACCTTCCAGGAATTTCAGAGTTTACAGGGGCAACTGGTTTTGAGGCCTGACTCAAGGGCGGGGGGGGGGGGCATATTTTTAATCTATATTCCCAATTAGAAACAGATTCTATGGCTACATGAATTGTGAAACAACTCCAATCAACCCCAAGATGGTAGAAGCAAACAGATTAACCAAAACTACTCTTTTTTTTTTTTTGCATTTATAGATACTATCTATGTCCTGAAAAAGTGATCAGTACAAATGCTCAGTACAAATGCTCTCTCCTACTCCCTAATATTCAACAGTATATTTGCACATTCTCATAAGCTTATTAAGAGAAGGGTCCATACCATAGCCACATTGAACCCCAAATTCCTTTTGTAGTATATGACACATGTGTTTCTTAAGAAATATGTGTTGGGTGAACAACTCACTGTGACTAACATTGAACTCATCTCTGCAGCTTGACTTCTGGTATCCAGATGCCACCCACCACGTAGCTGC
Source organism: Ursus arctos (assembly GCF_023065955.2). Lineage (NCBI taxonomy): Eukaryota > Metazoa > Chordata > Mammalia > Carnivora > Ursidae > Ursus > Ursus arctos. Next base: position 15,354,391 of record NW_026622875.1, on the reverse strand, counting down.
TAATATGACGATAGATTTCCGAGTTAGTGAAAAGGAATCCCAGTCCATCCAGTCTGCCTTGGATCAAAATAAGATGCACTATGAGTAAGTCCTATGAAATATTCAAATGTGTTAGACACTCAAGGTTTGGGGTGTCTTGAAATTAAAAGGGAAGTACTATTTTTAAATTGGGCCAAAAAAATGAAAGCTCTATGAGAAAAAAATTTACAGTTACTTCCAAATAGACTATTGAGGCCTGCGTGATGAGATCAAACTCGGCCACTCAACTTCCATCTTTTTTTGTTCTGATCTTCAAGAAGGGCAATTACCTATGTCTGTCCTCTCCAAAATTCAGCTTCTAGTAAGGACACTGTGCACTTGTGCAGGCATGGATGGGTTAGCCACACTCATCACCTCTGACAGGTAATCAACACAGAGTTCAAGCACTACTGGTGACTACCGGCACCGAATTCTTGAGAATTTGAATTCTCCTGCTACATAAAAGGACACCCAAATAACTATGCTTATCTTTGAGTCAGAGATGTGGGAATATAAGATACATAATAAATAATTCTTTGTGAAAGAAATTCTTCCTCAGAGAAAGCAAAAGCAATGCAATAGAGTAAGACTTAAATCCAACAGGAGGGAATTCTCAAATGGCCAAAGATGCACAATGAGTCATTGTGGTCCCATAGAGAAATAAGGGAAAATTAGAACTCATTGAGCACCAACCATGGGCCATGCACAGTCTGGGCCCTGGGGCAGTGAACAAGGGAGTCCAGTGATGAATATCACAAATCCACACATAACATAGAAAACAAAATGTGTTTGATGTACCGAGGGGTCCTGTTTTAACTCTACCAGCCCTTGTCATCCCAGCAGTTCCCTTTACTGAGACCCTCACCATTCAAAACACTGCTAAGCACTAGCTCTTTCTTTTTGACTTGCTATTTCATGCCTCTGCTATCCAACATAGAGCTGTAACTTAAAAAGCCTTCTTATTCTGGCTGAAACATATCATGTCATATTGCAGAGCAGGATTTACTGCTGCTTATCACGACTTGACTATGTTCTTATTGCTAGAATATCCTTAATAAATATAAACTCTGTTGAAATTAAGGAAGGACAAATATAAGACAAGTAAAAAAAATTCTTGCCTGTGGCTTAATGGCTTAAAAAGTAGCAGGTTATTATTTGTGATTGTTGCTAATGACTGTCTTTGTTTTTGCTGTCATTTCAAGAGGGTTGTGAAACAAATGTAGAAATTAATAATTGAGAAGCACATATTCAGAATTAATTTCTATCAGCATTTAACCCTTTCTAATTAATATATCAATATGTGCTTTTCTATGTTCTTATAAATTGTACCATTAAAATTAGAAAGACACTTTATAAATAGACTTCCAAGATCTCAGAAACTAGTAGTGCATTAGAGACTCTCTACTTACACTAACATTCAGATGTCTTCTTTCATCTAAAGAAATCCCTCCTCCCCCTATATATCCTCTGCTGCCTGTGTCTCTTGATTCACTTCACTGCCAGTCTTCTTAAATGTGTGCCTCAATTACTACACTCTTTATTTTACTACATTAGGATAGACCGGAGCCAAATTCCTGTGATCAACTAATTCTTACAAAGTATCCAGCCCAAGCTAAAATAAATTTTAGCTGGTCAATTTTGTTTAATTTGATTCGAACAGCAACAGAAAAATAAAGTATTAGGTTTTCCTTTATATCCTGGTAATGTAGACAAAAAGCTACTTACTTGATGTGAGTGTGGACAACAGAATAGATCACTGTGACAGAAGATATCCAGACAGGTGGCACCTCTCTCTCCTCTTTGGACCTCTAGGTCTCTCTTAGGCTGAAACAATTCTGACTTAAACAGAGGTCTAAATCCAGATCCTCACAAATATAGTGTGTTTTTCACTTTGTTTTATGCCAAAATACTTCCTTGCTATCTACCTCAAGAACCAAAGTGTTAAACTACCAATAAAAATTAGTTTTATCTAATTAGAACATGATTTCTAGAAATTGGTCCAAATTAGCCACAGTTGTGGGAAATCCACATAATTAGATAGTTACCTTCCTCAGAAATATAAATATGTAAAGTGATCTGTGCAGACAAGGACTATTTAAATCTTGTCTCCAAGTACTAATTATATAGATAATTTTATTTGCATATTAATTATATGTGTTACTTGGTGTCACTCAGTAACAGTCTTCTGTGTTCTAAGAACAGAAACATCTGGTGGACCCAGGCACCAGTCTGAACAAAACCACATTAAGAGGCTGGTTTGACACAATGATTTACTTAGACACCCTTCATTAGACAGTGCATATAGACCACTATTTAGTTTAAAGTATCTGTGTGTGAATTTTTTTTTAATTTTTAGAAAATTAAATTACTAAGACAGATTTTATTTTAAAGTAGCATGTTTGCTCCATTTTTACTTACACTTTTACAAAATCATAAAAAACCAAGTCTGCAAAACAAATTAATACCTACATACCAACAAACCTGAACAGACTGGTGAATAAATGTCTAAAGAAAAGCACACCCACGGGGCGCCTGGGTGGCTCACTTGGTTAAGTGACTGCATTCAACTCAGGTCATGATCCCGGGGTCCTGGGATTGAGTCCCGCATCAGGCTCCCCCTGCTCTACAGGGAACCTGCTTCTCCCTCTCCCTCTGTCTGCCACTCCCCTTGCTTGTGAGTGCGCGCACACGCGCTCTCTCTTTCTCTCTCTCACTCTGTCAAATAAATAAATAAAATCTTTTTTTAAAAAAAAGAAGAAAGAAAAGTACGCCTATTAGACTGAGGCTATAGGAGCAGACACCATATTTAGATTCAGTAGTTAAAAACCCTAGTGTCTTTACTAATTTTTTTAAATTTTAGATATTTGTATTTCAGATCAATTTTAGGTTATCTTTTCTTTGATCAAAAGGTAAAATCAGAAAATAAAGAATTGTTAATGAAAGGTAATTCAGAAAACAACTACTAACATATATGGTATAACACATACAAAGCAAAACAAATGATACAATTAAGTGAAATCTTAGTAAGATGCACATAAGATTATATGGGAAATGCAAAAGAAATCTACATCAAACTGACCAATCTATATCAAACTGACTCATCGACACTTCATATTAATGTCTAATTACCCAATAATGATCAGTCAGACACAAATTCATATTCCGAGTATATATACTGTCCTATCAGATAAGTATTCCAATCAAATAAATGATTCTAATGTCTTATTCCATTCATTTTTCCTTTTGCTCTACATTTTTATATATTACTTGCCCAAGAGTAAAACAGGTATGCTGATTATCTGCTACAAACTGCAAAGAGATGTTGGTGATGGTGGAAAGCAGAACAGTGTGGTAAATAAGAATGTGGATTCTCGGTGAGGTTGTCTGGGTCCAGTCCCATTTAAACTACACATTAGGTATTTAAACATTGAAAATTTATTTAACTTGTCTTCACCTCATTTTCTTCATCTCTACAGTGGTGTTTTGTAGAGGTTTCATGAAGATTGACTGGAACCATAAAATCACCTGGTTCCTTTACTTCTACTAATGCAAGTGAGGGAAACACTTATACATGTGTTTACATGAGTGCACGCACACACATGCACACATACACACTCTACAACAGAGGATAACTAAGGGCTATCATTAGATGCTCCCTTTCCCTCCTAGTGAATAAATTAGTGCCTTAAAGTTTATTATTCAACAAAGAAGTGTGCCTCAAATGTTGGGAAATCCATGTCAGTAAATGCCTAGTTGTATACATGGTAACCCAATTAGGGAGTTACTGGGGACAAATGGGATCTTGTGAAAACTTGAAATCATGCTTTTTGAGTAGCCCCTATCCTGCTGGAATGTGGGCATAGAGGAGGGGACGCAATCCAGACTTACAGTTTATAAGACACCATTAATAATGACTCTGAATCCCTGGAACATGTTTCTCTATCACACACACACGTGCGTGTGCGCACACACACACACACACACATATATATACCAGAGCCTATGGCAGTCACATACACTGGCCTACCATTCTCCATTTCTCTGTTACTCTTTAAAAGCAACAGATGGAGGGAGCCCTGAAATTGTCAAAAAAGTATTCATCTTGCCTCTTCTCTGAACTTCTTATCTACGTCCTGACTTTGGGACACAGCCTTCCAGGAGAGCTGGTCAACTGGGCGAACTCTGCACAATACTCAGTAGACTAAGAAGACTACAGGTCTGAGGGCAATATCCAAGGATTTCACTCCTTGTCACTGGAAGCACTGTTGTATAATGGCTCACAACTGGAATACTGAAGTCAGACACCTCTAGGTTCAAATCCCAACTTCTGCATCTTAACAGTTATGTCAACTTTGGAAACCTCTACCTAACCTTTTGGGGTGATAACAGTACCCAATTAATAATGCTGATGTGAAGATTAAATGATAAAATGTAAATACCATGCTGAGCTGAATTCCTGGCACATAAGAAAGGTTCGATAAACATTAGCCATTTATATGACTAAATCCTCAGCAATGATTATTTATCCTTTCATCTACATTTAGGATTTTCTTTAACAAATTAGACAAATCTTGGAGTGCTAAAATAATATTTGGGAGAAAGTAATTTGGTTTCATCTGCTTAAGCCTGGCTGCTGGTTAGTGAAAGGGCTCATGAAAATAACATCTGGCCCTAGTTCTTAATTTCCAGCCTTAGGCTTAATTTCTAGTCCTTATCAGCAACAATCTGGCACTATTCTGATGTCCTCATGCAGCTGCTTTATGGAAAGGTCGTATTTTAGCTCACACGATTTTCTCTTGCTGCTGTTATCACAAGAGCTAAATTGATATGTGTAAGTCTAAAAATATTCTTAGATACGAGCTTCCTGTGACTAATTAATACTGCCTTATGTTACAAATCAACCTCTGGGACCATAAAATTGCCCTTTTGCTCTACTTTTATAAATGCAGGTAAAGCAAAAAGCCTCATACCCTCTTTAGAACTTAAAACAATTAATTAAAGGAATTCATTATGTCTATAGTGACCACCCAAAATATAATTTCTAACCCTCTCAGGCCTCATGAGTGTTAGTGCAACATACCACACCTGATTCCAAATCTGGTGTCATAATTTTTCTTCTGAGAAATCCCAGATTCATCGTAAGTCAAAAAGCTAAGCATACAGTGAATTAGATATAATGTGCATAATAATGTGTTTGTCAGTAATGTTAATGGGAATCAATATTCATGAGTAGTACTTGGTGTCATGTGCTAAATAAACTCTAATTAGAAGTACACCTCATTTATCTTCTGTCTCCAAACTCAGACCAGTCAATGAGCAAGAAAAAAGAGACAAGTAGAGTGGGTGCTACGGTGTCACAGTTCATTATTGTAAGAAATTGAAGATATCAGAGTCAAACAACTACATACCACCAAGGCCTGGGTCAAAGACATGTTAAGTCTATGAAGTAGTTGTCAATTTTGTGACTCAACTTCACTGTCATACTGAGCTTCACTGGGCACCTATGGCTTGCCAATCACTTCCCACATTTCAATTCATTTCATCTTCACCACAATTCTGGCAGACATGTTTGATTCCACTGTAAAAGTGAGTAAACTGAGGCTCAGAGAGGCGGTTAACCCACCCAAGATCACATAAAGTATTAAGCCAAAATGGGGTTGGAATTCAGGAATGACCACAGAGCCTCTTCCCACCAGGTCACTACTTCCTTTTATGATTGGGTTCATGGAGGTGAAAGAGTGCATGATACTATCCTAAATGATTAGAATGCATGTTAAAAAACAGGCAGCATCTTCCTACATAGGACTTACTGCTAACAGAAGGAAAATACATATGCATTCCATCAACAATACTAATGCTTTTTTTTATAAAAAGTCAATTGCAACTATGATAATCCAAATAAGGAAACTATTCAAGTACAACTTCAAACAATTCTTGATTTTAAATATCTCACTGAAACATTTCCATTATAAGCCATCAATCTCTATCCTGAAAAATAAAGTATAGCGAATACTGTAGTTTAATTTGATTGAGGAATTACTATTACCAACACGAATTTTCACACTGTGCTATAAAAGAATGATCTCCTCAAGGGTTATTCACATTTTTAAAATATGCTGGGTCATTTGGACTTACACCAAAGGACCACTGACCCTTGTCTGCTAAATCCCTCCTCTGTTGATGTAGTTTATTTTCCTTTTTTTTTTTTTTTTTTGCTGTTTGCTATCACCTACTGATAGTATGCTTGCTTTCTACAAGTCATTTTACCTATGTCCAATGTATTCCTCCTAGATTAAATAAGCCTTTTATAATCTTATCTAAAATAAGATGAATGAAGCTTTTTGTGAGAGTGTTTGTTAGTCTCTGATGGTTGTAACATTATATTTAACATATTAAGGAACCTAATAATAAAATTCAATGCAACTAGACACCAATGGACAATAATAATTTGATCATATCAATAGATACCACCATATTAATCTCAAGTGGCAATCAACATTATATGTAGTGGTGAAAGACAGATTTTCTTGCTAAAAGCAGAAAAAAATAGAATGCCCTCTTTCACCACTATTATTTTCCATTGTTCAGAGTTTAACCAATGCAATAAAGCAAGGGGAAAAAGTAGTTATTGGAAACAAAGTAGAACGTATAATTTTTTACAGAAGAAATAACTACCCTAAAACCACAAAAAAAAAAAAACAAAAATCCTAAAGGCATAACTAAAAAATCATTAGAAGTGAACAGATCATTTTTTAACTAATAAGGTAGCTAATAAGTATAACCAAAGCAATAAGTTTTTTTAATATATGAATAACCAGTTCAAATGTTTAGTGAGAAAAAAGCCACTCACAAGACTAATAAAAATATATGAATAAACAAAATATACAAAATTTTACTGAAGAATCAAAAAGACAGCTTTATTATGGTCCATTAATAATTAGATTCTTCTCAAATTTATTCCTAACTTAGTACAATTATTTTTCTAATAATTCTAATAATTTCTAAAATGATTCTGACCAAATATTTATTAAGAACAGGTAAAATTACTCAAAAATTTGGAAACAAGAATAAGACGACACTACATTAAATATTAAAATTCAATATTAAAACTATAATTAAATATGGCTTGGTTCTTACACAAGAGTAGGAAAACAGATCAGTGGAGCACAACAGAAAATCCCCAAACAGACAAAATATACAAAAATATTTGAGTACATATGAGATAATGGCATTTCCGAAACATAAATCTTAAAGTCAAGTAAGGTTGCATTCAAACTCCCAACCCCAACACACACAAATTATGGGTATGTAAGCTTTCTAAGCAACAATGTCCCCATCTCTAAAATGGGTATAATATTAACAAGAGAAAAATAAAATAACGTATGTAAATCAGGACCTGGCCCATATGAAACAAATGGATGTTCAAATGAAAATGTCAGGTAGGCAGCTGGATGAACAAGCCACCAGAGAAGCAGGAGAAAATCTAGGGGTGTGGGAGGTTCAGGCGAGAGTCCACAACTGTAAATGCAAATGTGGGCAACCATTAGAGCCATGGAATTCATTGAGATGAGATGAGATAACTCAGGAATAGAGATGAGAATAGAAATGAAAATATAGAAGAGGGTAGAGGTATAAGAGCTCTGGGTCCCCAATTAGCCTCCTAACAATTCTTCCTGCCTCTTATTTCACTCTCTCCAAATCAGCCTAACCATTTTTTAGCTCTGTAACTATGGACAAGTTATTTAAAAACTTTGTGTCTCGGTTTTCTCATCTATAAAATGAGGATAATAATTTCATGTGAAGATTAAATGAGTTAATGTACATAAGGTGGTTTAGAGCAATGACTGGGACGTGGTAAGTACTAAGTAAGTGCTTACTATCACTGTTATTCAAGTTTCTCCCAACTCTCAAAGTATGAAGTGGTACAGGATGGTCAGTAAATTTGTATGTAAGAGTATCCACTATTGCCTGTGTTGTGTGTATGTGAACATGTATGTGTTTGAAGAAAGTTAGAGAATGACTATAGATCAATGCTGACCAACAGTAGTATTAACGCAAGCCCCGTGTGCAATTTTAAAGATTCTAGTAGCCACATTTAAAAAGTTAAAAAGCAATGGGCAAATTAATTTTAGCAATATAGTTTATTTAACCCAGTATTTTTACTTCAAAATATTATTTCAAAATGTAATGAATATAAAACTCATTAGTGAGATGTTTTACATAATTTTTTATACAAAGTCTTCATAATGTTGTGTATATTTGACATAACAGCAACCTCTTTTTTGGACAACCCCTATTTTAAATGCTCTATAGCCATGTGTGGTTAGACTATCACATTGAACAGCACAGCTCTAGATAAATGGGAAGATTTGAAGCCAGACACATGACATTTCTAAAAGAGATGGTTAGAGAATAATGAAGAAACAGGGCAAACTTGATCTAAGATAGAGAAAAAGGAAGAGAAAATTTCTGTAAATGAAAGATAACTGTGGGGTTTTTTCCCTCCAATAAATGTATATTTTATCATTCCCCTGTCAAACAGAATCTTGATTCATGATCTACAAGAAGAGATTGAGAAACAGTTTGATGTTAAAGAAGATATTCCAGGCAGGCACAGCTATGCAAAATACAATAACTGGGACAAGGTATGGTATAAAGTGCCTGTACTTCAAAAAACACTATAAACCTGAACATTTGTTCTCATTTAGTTTTTTGTATTCTAATTCCTCAAAATTGGTTTTTTTCTTAAGATTGTTGCTTGGACTGAAAAAATGGTGCATAAGCATCCCGAAATGGTCTCTCGTATTAAAATTGGAACCACTGTTGAAGATAACCCACTATATGTTCTCAAGGTAAAAATAATTCAAGAACTACTGATTCTTATTATTTTGGAAAAATATGAATTTAAAAGGTACTTTGTGACACAACTAGTGAATTTTGAGACAATAAAAAGTTTTATATATATTTTTTAAGAATATATAAGCTCCAAATGTCCATTCAAAAATAAAAGTGACAGATGGTTTTGGGTGGAACCAAGAAAGTTCCTGAATAAACCATTTGTGGGACACAATGGACAAACTCAGATAAATATCTTATCCCATATCTTTATTATAAGAGTTTATGATGTCCCTGGTATATAAAACAGTTTTCCATCCATTAAAATTCAGTGAAGGGGCGCCTGGATGGCTCAGTCGTTAAGCGTCTGCCTTTGGCTCAGGGCGTGATTCCAGGATCCTGGGATCGAGCCCCACATCGGGCTCCATGCTCCGCACTGGGAGCCTGCTTCTTTCTCTCCCACTCCCCGTGCTTGTGTTCCCTCCCTCCCTGGCTGTCTCTCTCTCTCTGTCAAATAAATAAATAAATAAATAAATAATCTTTTTTAAAAAAAATTTTTTAATAAAAATAAAAAAATGAAAATAAAATAAAATAAAATAAAATTCAGTGAAGCTGGTGACTAAATGTCATGAAGAAAAGAGAAGTTTAAGTATCACAGAATCATAGGATCCCAGCACAGTACGTGAGGCATTTCAACCCTGTGTTGTTTTTTTTTGGTTTTTTTTTTTTAAGATTTTATTTATTTATTCGACAGAGATAGAGACAGCCAGCGTGAGAGGGAACACAAGCAGGAGGAGTGGGAGAGGAAGAAGCAGGTTCATAGCGGAAGAGCCTGATGTGGGGCTCGATCCCATAACGCCGGGATCACGTCCTGAGCCGAAGGCAGACGCTTAACGACTGCGCCACCCAGGTGCCCCATTTCAACCCTATGTTGATGGGGAATTCCCTTCTATAATGGACCTGACAATTACCAATCAGCTGCTGCTGGATTTTTCTACATCCAAAGACAGTGTTCCCTGAGACCTACCCTTAATAACCAGGAAGTCCTTCCTTACCCTGAATTCCCCCCATCCATTCAGTCTCCCCAACTACCCAAAACAAATCTAAATTCTCTTCAAAATGACAGCCCTTCAAACATCCAGCCACTGTTTCTCCTACCCACTGCAAACACAACTACAAAATTTTTTCCACCCAAAGCTAAACATCCCATTTATGAAGCCAGAAAAACAAAAGGAAATGGCAGAAACAGAAACAACATATAATCTATTTCTCAGACCAAAGGATGTTAACAATAAAATAAGAAAAACAATATATTGTGATTTTTTTAAAACCCTAAAAGCAACTCTGACATTAGGAAAAATTTTTGAAAAAAATAGACTATGTAACAGATTATGAATTATGTATAGACATTTAAGGATATGTGCCATGGTCCTACCTGAAAATAATATGTGCATATGCAATCATTCAACAGAAGACAGGGGAAAGAATTGCTTTGAGAGCATAGGAATGAGGTATTGGACAACAAAGGATCAATGTGTGACCCCATGCAAAATAATACCTCAAGTTTATTTTTAAATAGATTGGGAAAAGGGATGAAGGAAGAAAGGCTATTTTTATGGATTGTGGCATTCATGCACGAGAATGGATCTCCCCAGCATTCTGCCAGTGGTTTGTCTATCAGGTAAGTGAATCAGAACGCTCATACAATTCTCCTTTAATTGTCAAATCTCCAGCACTTCACTGAGTGGCAACAGCCCTTTCCAAATGAGTGCAGTTTCACTTAACTAGAAGGGCCCACATTTGGTGCTGTCAGGAAACAAATGCTCTGGATTTTACTCATTGTTGAGGTTTTTCTAAAATTGACACCTTCCTTCAAACTTCTTGAATTCCAGCTGACAGTTTATAAAACTTAAAGAATTTGGGGGGGTTATGATATGGATTCCCCTATAGCAAGGTATGGACGATCTGCAACTGTCTTAACATTACAACCTACGATCTTGGCCTTTCTTCAGTGAGCTCAAAGCACACTTTGAGTTCCTGTTTAGATCTTTAATTGGCCAATCACACACTTGGAATTTTCATACTTAATTTCCTTTCCGAAGGAAAAATAACTCACTGTTTTTAAAGGTCAATCCAGCTTATGAGTTGTTCTTCTCATTCTATTCTATTCCTACTCCTACTATCTTTTAACTTTCTCTTTTCTGCCAGCTTTTGCATACAACATGCTGATATAATATGTATGACAATGGCTTTCTGAGCATGGATACTTTAACTAGGAATGAATCTGCCAGTAGAATTTATTTATCCCTGCAGTTGTTTTAGCTCTTCCAGTTCAGGGCCAAGAGCTCTCCTTATTCAACCTATAAAGGAATACATGTGACAAGGCTAAAAGAAATCCCTTGGCTCTGGAACAGATGTACCTGGAAGAGATTTTGCAAGAATGAAAGAGGTTCTAGGTAGCCATAGAAAGTATAGATAATTACAGAAATTTCAATCTGATGGGAGAAAAGGAATTGATTGGTCAATCTAAATGCTTGAGCTTTTTATTAATACAGCATTTTTCTTTAATCCTATTTATAATTAATTTATGAATCCTCTCCAATATTTACATATTCCTATGCTTACAAACTCAATCTATATTTACCTAAAGGATGTGAAGGAAAGAATCCACGTAAAGCAAGGTGTACTGCTAATTTTTCACTTGGCCTCCATTCTTCCTATAAAACATACCTTGCAGGCTATATGTGGAATGCTACACTCTTGACAATTAAATGATCCTTTAAAGAATGGTCAGTTTAATTAATTTCACTAGTCTGAATAAGTAACATGCTATTTAGGAGAAATATGTTTGAAATCATGTGACCTTAGGCAAATGACCAAAGGAGTGGTAGCTATGACTATTATAGCCACAACTTTCCACATGGTGATAAACTTTACACCAATAGCTGAATTTTTTCCTACTCCTACAGGCAGCCAAAACTTACGGAAAAAATAAAATTATGACCAAACTCCTGGACCAAATGAATTTTTATGTTCTTCCTGTATTCAATGTTGATGGATATATTTGGTCATGGACACGGGTAAGAGACCATAGTCTCTTGTTTGCATTTGGACAATATAGTATTTACTGACTTTAATGCACATTGATTGTTATGCATTAAGTTTAAGGTTTCAGTAACCAGTTAATTCTAATTCAGAAAAATATATTTTTAAGAATCTCAATTTCAGACTAAGACAAGCATGATTTCCTGGTTGCATAGGTGTCCTTGAAATAATAGGAAATTTTTGCCACTGAAACTAGAAATGAAAAAAAAATGAAACAGAGCAATAATTATAAAAGAAATGTATGTTATATGATACACCAAAAGCACATTCTACCTAAAACTAAAAGTCAATTAAAGACATTCTGAACACTGACCTCAAAGCAAAAGCCACTGTATTCCAATCTATCTGTAATAGAATTTGATGTGGAATAAATTTATCAAAAATTAATAAATAAATGAGTGACACAGTTGTCTGTGTATCTGTCCTTTAACAGGATCCTTTTTTGACCCATTGTTGCTTAATAAGATTAATACTGAACTTTCAAACAGATACTATCACATTCAGTTCTTTTCTGAAAATTATGCTCTAACAGTCACAATTTGGCCTGTTTTATATCTGAAATATATAAATAGTGAAGGATGTAATGAAGTTATAATTTAAATTATAGGTAATTTCAGAACATTATTGATCATTTTCTAGTACTGAGAACTAATCAACAGTTTTTAAAGCTAACTAAATTATTTTATCAAGGCCTTAGAATATTAATGTAAAAAACAATGTTTCTGAAAATATTAAAAGTTATAGGAAAACTATATTTTTCTTTATAAAAAGGAGCCTCAGGTTAACTAGGTAGATTTCAAATAAAGCTGTAGACACCTGCAGAAAGGATCTGAAATGATCAAACTGAAAAATGCAAACTGATCTGGTGTAAACACCTCCATCATTCAATCCTGCAGAACCGCATGTGGAGAAAAAATCGTTCCAAGAACCAAAACTCCAAATGCATTGGCACTGACCTCAACAGGAACTTTAATGCCTCGTGGAACTGTGAGTAGTACACTTGATCTCAAGGAAAATAGCTATAAAAGAGTGTTCGACAACAAATTCAGTTAAACCACTGACTTATTTCAGTAAAAATATGTATCCCCTGAGTGTTAATTTTCTAATCTAAAAAATAAAAGATAATTATCCCTACCCTAGAAATATTATGAACGTTTTGTTATATAGGAGGAAGTGGGGGGTGGGGTTGTTTATCAAACCATCTCTTGCTTAATATATCTAGCTTGCTAAAAATCAGGCACTATCCAGTTGCACAAAAATTCAGATAATCTGAAGAGAGGTCTCAGGTCCCTCCTCTTCCTGGTCTGATAAAAGCTGAGAAATACCAGTGGTTAAAACTAGCATACAGATAGTTCTTTAGATGTTTAGTGAAAAGAAACAGCTGCGGCAAAGAAAGTGAAAAGGTTTAATGGAAATGCCATGATAAGCAGAGGCCTGCTACATCAGATGACACTGTAGTTGCTATACAAATATGAATTCATCATTACATATATTCAAGGAGAAATTACCACTACCCCAATTCATAAATTTTTTCTTTACCTAACTTGGTTGAAAATACCACCTCAGCTTTTAATTTTATTCTACCATAGTAATTATGATAATAGCAGCTATCCGTAAGCGAGTGCTGCCTGCTTTAATGGGTTGAAGAAACTCAGACTCAAAAAAGGTAATTAACACCAGTCCCCAACAAGTTGGAGTGGGTTGAACTGGAACTTGGGTCTATCTGGCTCCAGGCTCTGAGCTGCTTCTGGTATTTTATTCCTATAACCCTGGGAAACAGAGGCAAAATAAACAAGGTTAAGAATATTCCAGTGGGCTGGGTCTGTCACATTCTGAGTTGTGTGTACAAAGCTGGTCTGCAAAGACTATGACTCCAGAGACACTGAGGCAGCCCTGTAAACCCGGGAGATGAAAATGTTTAAAACATTTTGTGAGTCCATGTCAGAAGAGGCAGGAGCTTTTCTGATGGGGAGCAGACTGTCATCTCATCCATCCATGTCCACTGCAGCTTTTCTGAACACCAAGAATCCATGTGCAGATATCTATCGGGGCCCAGAACCAGAGTCCGAGAAAGAGACCAAAGCTGTCACTGACTTCATTCGAAGCCATCTGAAATCAATCAAGGCCTATATCACTTTCCACTCCTATTCCCAGATGCTATTGTTTCCCTACGGATATACATCAAAACTGCCACCTAACCACAAGGACCTGGTATGTAGAAAAAAGCCTATGATTATGCACTGACAGACACCACCGCTGACTTTCACAAACAACTGTTCTTTATGAACAACTGCATAATGTTGAAAGAATTTCACATTTTAATACCAAAGGAAGGAACTAAAAAAGTTTACCTTAGAGTTAAAAGTCATAATTCCTAGATTAATTTTTCATGTGATAAAAAGAGATAAAATCTTTCAGTGTGATTCTAAGATAAAGCCAGTAGGGAACAATGTCTAGGCCATTCAGACTAGAATTCCATTACTACACAGACTGTTATATAAACATTTACCATAGACATACTGTAAAATCACATGCAGCAAAAGTCTAATAGAACAGAAAGGTATCTATTTACGTCCCTAAAACACCATATTTGAGAAGATCTATATTTTTATCCTCCTAATCAACTTGGAAATAATATTAATTCTATTACTATCCAAAGAAAGAACATTATGAATGTTTGTGAAGCTTCCTCACTGAGAACACACTGCCTTTCAAGAACTAAGAACCAACAAGCATCCTCTTCCTTTGTATGAAAACTAATTTGATCAAGTTGGCTTAAAACAAACAAAACCTTTGCTTATGGGTTCCAGTGCATCACAAGAACCTGCAGTGTGAATATCCATAAAAAGGGATATTTTTAATTGCTGTAAAAGAAAAGAAATAAAGCAGATAAAGTTCAGTGTCCCAGATCCCATGTGGGCCTGATAAATACAGCACATTCAGTAAAAGCTATGGTTCCAATACTGCCTCATATTTTTTAAAAATATTTTTTTTGAAAAAGAAGTCACAACTGTCATTTTGATTTCCATCCATTGTATTCAGCACAACAGCATTTAATTTCAGTTGCAGCAGAGATTTGAACCAGTCATTAAAACCATCTGTATATATACAACAAAGAAAATATACAAGCAATATGTGGCCCATAGTCATTTATTTAGCCAATATAGTTGAGAATCTGAACCCATGAGTTTGATTAGTTCATGAAAAGCTACAGCAATGTAATTTCAGTCTGCCCTTAGGAAAATGGTATTACCGATTAAAAATACAAATACACACAACAAACCCTATTGAGTAAAGAGTTCTTACACAGCAACTAAATTAATTAAGAAAAAACTTATCTTTTGGTTATATACATTACACATACAAACTAAAAATCTTCATTGAGGGTACAAATATGTTAGTGATTATACGCCTTTAAAATTCATCCCAATAAGCATTCTCATAGCATGAAGCACTAATGTGTATTAAAGGTCATGAAATGCATTCACCCTAGAAGAGAAATACTAATTTAACAACTATTTTAAAGAAGAGTCAACCATATTTCTTCCCTCAGCATGCTAAAATCCAATGTGGAAAAGTCCTTTGGCAATGTGGTGCCCATAAAAACAAAGGAAGCAGGAACATGGGAGAAACGAACTTTGGAAGAGACAAGTTATCTGCGGCCAAAAAGTATCTGAGAGGAAGCATGAAGAATATGTTTTTTAGAAGGAAGGACAAAAGGAAGAAAGCAGGGAAGGGGCGGGGGGTGGGGGAGAACAATGAGGGAGGGAGAAAGAAGAGAGAAAAGAAAGGGTAGAAATCCAAAATGAGATATGACATTTCTATTTATAACTGATTTCACATTTAGAATTCTTCACAATGATAATATATCTTACCAAAAATAAATTTTTCATTTAACCTTTGATTTTATTTTGATCTTCAATTGCCAAATAACCAGTAAAATTTCCTTTTTTTAATTCCCAACAAATTAATAGTATTTACATAGCTTCCTATCATTCCAACTCTAACTTCCCTTTTTCTCCAGGCCAAAGTTGCAAAAATCGGCACTGATGTTCTAGCAACTCGTTATGAAACCCGCTACATGTATGGCCCAATAGCATCAACAATCTGTAAGTTTTTCCTATTATTTACTGTGTTATTTTCCCTCTCTTTTTAAATATTAAAGAAATTTAAGAATTTGTAAGTTAGGATTATAACATCTAGAATTGCTCATTTAAACTTCAGTTTCAATGAATGATTCTGAATTACATGTGAATCTAGGGGATACATTCTGCCCTTTTGTGGGGATAAGACTTTTCTAGAAACAAATTATACAGGGTTTACAAGGTCAGCAGAAATTGTTAAATCAAGATTAAGTTTTGGTTTAATTCATCCACCCTCCTGTTCCCCATGAACAACATTTATCCTCACGGGAACTAACAAGAATTAGTTGGAGCAAACTCAACAGTTTTTGTTGTTGTTATTGTTATTTAATTGGACAGGCTTCCCTAGCTCCTGGTAGGAAAATGGGTAGGCCAAAAGTTACAGCCACTTTCATCATGTAAAACCAATTTCTTGTCCTTCTCACCACCCCTTTCCTATTGTGTTAAACTGAAATGTCTATGGCGGATTAAGGAAGAGGATGTAAGGGTTCTAGTTCTGTTGCTTTTGTTTTATTGTCCAAGTACCACTTCTAACTCTTCACTATTTTTTTAGACTTTCTTTGTCTTTGTGCATTTCTTTAATTACTGACAGATTTCTGACAAGTCAGGCACTGTGCTTGGCCCTTGATTTCACAATCTCAGTTAATCATCACAACATCCTGTGAGGTAGGCCGCACTTGTAACTGGCTAAACTGGGATTTAGTCTCAGGTTTCAACAAAACCAAAACCCATGATCTTGACCATGCACATAACGCTTTCTCACTTGGTTTCTGTAGCTAAAATAACCAGGTTTTTCTATTTTTAAGCAATGAAAAGAAATTCATTTGATTTTTCACCAAAGACCATTAATTCAGACCTTGGGAAGTGAAATCATTTTTTCTCTTATAGCAAGATCCCACTGATCTTAGTTTGGAAATACTTCAGTAAAAATTGCCTTTTCTCCAAATCATTTATCAGTTTCAATTCTTAGAACTAAAGAATGGAAAATTCCCAATGAACTGCCTACAAAATCTTAACTTCCTAACAAAACTTAACTTCTCAAAAGCAAGGATTATACTTCAGATCTCTTCTCAGACCACAAAATATCTAGCGCAGTGCAGGGCATAGAACAACAGCAGAATTAATTCATAAACTTGCTCAATTAAAACAGCACCCTGACTGATCCAAAAAGAGTGAACGTGGATTGAAACCACAAGACTAGATTCCATTTAGCTTGCATCACTCTCTAGAGCCATGACATCCAATACTCTTAGCATGAAGACTGCTGTTTAACCTTTAAACATTTTTTAAAAGAGTTTATGTTTTTACTTGAGATAGAGAGTGAGTGAGAGAGAGAGAAAGAGCATGAGTGGGGTGAGGGGCAGAGGAAGAAGCAGACTCCCTGCTGATCAGGGAGCCTGACGCAGGGCTCAAACCCGGAACTCCGGGATCATGACCTGAGCTGAAGGCAGATGCTTAACCAACTGAGCCACCCAGGTGCCCTTAATTTTTAAACATTTCATGAACAACGCACCACCACCAAACAAATATTACTTATTTCCATTACACTTTTTAAATTTGTGGATTGAAAAGAAGATATATGTACGTGTGAATCCATGGATTTCTTGCAATAATTCTACCCAGCCACACCTTATAATCTACTTTCCCAACCCAAGCTAAAAATATAAACTTGGAATTAAAGTCTGTACCCTCAATAATTGCTAATTGCTCTGGAATTCAAAAATGCCTGAATCATCACATACAACTTCTAGAGCCAACTTACTGCAAGCAGCTTCAGTGGAATTAGAAAAATGAACAAAAAACCAGACAAGTCCCATTCCCAGAGAACATTCATCAGCAATCACCTATCAAGCAGTCGTTGTTAAAAAGCTGAAGAGAAAGTACAATGACACAGTCAATTGCCAGTTCCCAAACAGATCTTTTGCTACAACACAGCCATGCTAGAGATTCATTACACATACAAGTGGATGAAAATGAGATTTCAAAAAAGATGATATACTCAGCTATGTAAGTGGACCAAAAGTGAGCAAAGAATGAGAGGACACACTAGAACACCAGTTTAAAATGGCAGCCTACTTAGTGAATATTGAGAAACTGCAGGACCAAACAAGCTAGATATTCTTGGCATTGAAGAACAAAGGGTTCCAAACAGGAACACACTTCGCAAATGGCAACTAGAACATCAAAGGATTATTGCTCTCACACTTTCCACACATATATATGCAATTTACATATATATGCAAATTATGAGCATACTAAAGCTATGCATGGCATTGTATCACAGTCAATTTAATGAGCAAGAATTTACGGAATGCCCCCTCACAGCCCAGAACTTTGGAGCTTTGAGGGGTAGGTCATTTTTTTTTTTTTAAGATTTTATTTATTTATTCGACAGAGATAGAGACAGCCAGCGAGAGAGGGAACACAAGCAGGGGGAGTGGGAGAGGAAGAAGCAGGCTTACAGCAGAGGAGCCTGATGTGGGGCTAGATCCCAGAACGCCGGGATCACACCCAGAGCCGAAGGCAGACGCTTAACCGCTGTGCCACCCAGGCGCCCAGAGGGGTAGGTTAGAAGAATTAAAACACAATAACTGCTCTCAAGGAATTATATTCTAACTGGGAGAAAGAGATAGCCAAAAATACCATGGCTCCAAGCCATCATGTATCACTTTCAAAATGCAAGGATAGGATGAAGAGGAATTACTATTCTGTACAACTTTGTAGCAGTATCTTAATTTTTTTTTAATTATATTAAAAGATTTTTTAAAGAAATGCAGATTTAGGGGCGCGTAGCTGGCGCAGTCGTTAAGCGTCTGCCTTCGGCTCAGGGCGTGATCCCGGCGTTCTGGGATCGAGCCCCACATCAGGCTCCTCTGCTATGAGCCTGCTTCTTCCTCTCCCACTCCCCCTGCTTGTGTTTCCTCTCTCGCTGGCTATCTCTATCTCTGTCAAATAAATAAATAAAATGTTTAAAAAAAAAAAGAAAGAAATGCAGATTTAGAAAGAATTGCCTCTTTCACATAGGGCTGCAGCAGCTTGATAGATGTTTAAAATTTTTAAGAGTGACTGCTTTAATAAAGCATCTGATTGAATTAATCAAACATTCATGAGAAGCTGGGGGTAACAAAGTGTCACTGACTTGGTAAGAATAGAAAATAAGAGCACCCCACAACTAAAGTTTAGTCATTCCAAGACCCTGGTTGTCCCAGGACACAGGGAAAGCATCTATAGCATTTGCTAGTGGTTTTCTTCCTTTGATTTGATGGAGACCAAAGTAAAGAGCTGAGGGAACATTTTTAAACCCAAATTATGGAAAGAGCTCTGACCTCCAGAAAAAGTAAGTTTGCAATCTGAACCCAAGAAGCAAATACAGCAAGGAAATAAAAAATCATAAAATTTGAAACCAGGAGGAAATCTAGGAGATGATCTAATTCATGGTTCTCAAGCCTGACTTCCCATCAGAATCATCTGAGATTTTAAAATATGTGGATGGGGCGCCTGGGTGGCACAGCGGTTAAAGCGTCTGCCTTCGGCTCAGGGCATGATCCCGGCGTTATGGGATCGAGCCCCACATCAGGCTCCTCCGCTATGAGCCTGCTTCTTCCTCTCCCACTCCGCCTGCTTGTGTTCCCTCTCTCGCTGGCTGTCTCTATCTCTGTCAAATAAATAAATAAAATCTTTAAAAAAAAAAAAATAAAAAAAAAATAAAATATGTGGATGATTAGGCCCCACCCCCAGGAATTCTAATTTCATTAGTTTGTGGTAGAGGCCAGTCACTTGCATTTTTTTAAAGTACCCAAAGTGATTCAAAGATTAAACTAGGTTTGAGAACCACTGGTCTAAACTTAATCCCTCACTTATAGACTATAAAAATAAGATAAAGAAAGATTTTATCAATTTAGGGAAAAATAGGAACAAAGATCAGCATTCCAGACCAGAGTCAAATGGTATACCAACTCTTTGCCACAAACCAGCAATATTTAGATGGCACAAAAACTAATGTAAAAGACTGTGAAATGTTTACAATTGTATACTGCTGACCTATCCAATCCTTTACCATCTTAGAAATAATTTAGAACATAGTACCTAGTTAGTAAGAACAGTTCACTGAATTGACAGAAATAGATAGCTTGCATCATTAATATCATCCATCTGTGAGTCACACTGTAAATTAAAAAGTTAATTTCAGAGTGCCTTTCTTATTGCCTTCTTCACACACCAAATTGCTAGATCTGCTCCTGTCTCTCAATCCGATACTGTTTTCCACACTGTGTATCACTCTACATTTTGAAAAAGAGAAAATCAAGACCTCACATTTGTAACTCACAAAACCCAATCTCTATCTACTAAAATATTCAAGCTGAGATTATTTTAAGGGGCAACAAAAATGCAGAGAAAATATTTCAATTTATGCCCACATACCTCTAGCTTAGCTCTTGCTTCAAACAGAACTTTAACTTAGTATTGACATAAAAGTGTCGGTTATTATGTTTAATGCATGTCAATAATATTTTTTTCAAAAAACACATGTTAAGCCATCAGCATCATGTTATGTAGATTCCTGCGGGCTAAAACCAGATTCCCAGTTTGGTTCAGTTTCATTTTGACTTGTTTTGATTTTATTACAATAAGTTCCTTGCACCTAATGTGCTTTGAAAGGTGTAAAATTTTTTTAATGACAACATATTAAGAAAATGTTGTCAACAACAAAAAATTATCTTGCAGAACTCAAAGGAGAGTTTTTATTGGGAGGACTATAGATTGACATACAGTGGGTCATATAGTACAATAGTTAATAGCACAAACCCTAAACACATGCTCTTAGGTTTGACTCCTGACTCAACCATGTACTAGCTAGTGTCTTTGAGCAAACTGTTCAATTCCTCCAGGCCTAAATTTCCTCTTCTGTAAAAGAGCAATTGGTACTTAAATCCTAAGGTTGTGATAGGAATTTACGAAATGAGTTAAGATACATTAAGCACTTAAAAGGGTACCTGCTATTTAGCAAGTGGTTATTATATTTTATAAATACACATATTTTAGTAGGTTTAGATGTAGATAAATAAAAGGCTAAGTATCATGTTCAAAAGATTAAGTTTTATAAAAATGTATTCTTACAAGTAAAAAGCTTTTAGTGTTGCATTTATTTTATGCCTTATATAGGTTTTGTTTGCAAAGTTAAGGTTTTGAAGATACAAAAACTGAGATCAAAAAAGAAAATGTATTATACTAACATCACACAATTATGAAGAAACACCAATTGCATATATTCTCAATAACCACTACTAATCTTAATGAGAAATTTCACATAAAGCAAATTTGTCAAAGTGAAATAGCCATACTCTTTAACTCTTTTAAATCACAATAGTTTACTTAACTGCAAATGGGGAGCTAGTACAGCTAGAAACTGGCCAAGTTTATTAAAATGCCTGGTACACTCTAAATCACCATACAAAACATAATTCCTACTTACCCTACCTCTTTTTTTTTTTTTTAAAGATTTTATTTATTTATTTGACAGAGATAGAGACAGCCAGCGAGAGAGGGAACACAAACAGGGGGAGTGGGAGAGGAAGAAACAGGCTCATAGCGGAGGAGCCTGATGTGGGGCTCGATCCCGTAACACCGGGATCACGCCCTGAGCCGAAGGCAGACGCTTTAACCGCTGTGCCACCCAGGCGCCCCAGCTACTTACCCTACCTCTATCGCTACCAAAGTCTTACTTTTTTAAACTTTTTTCTAATGAACTTAAACCCAACTCTAGCTAAAAATGACAGCCTTCTTGATCAGTTATCTCAGCTCACACGCTCCACAAACTCCCTACAACACTGGACCCTGTTGATATTCCTTCTTCTTGCCATTCCTTTGCCTTTCTTAACAATGAATTCTCCTGGATTGCCTCCTCCTCCTTCTTTCCTACTCTATCTCTGCAGACTACCTCTAAAAGTAGACATTTTCAAAAAAAAAAAAAAAAAACTGGTACACTACACACATACCACACAGGGTTCTCTCTTCAGTCCCCTCCTCCTCTTTCTGCTTCTTCCTCATCAGGGAAGTGCTCTATCTTGCAGGCTAGAGCCCTCATTTGCCACCTAGAGGCACCAGGTGGCCAAGCTAAGAGGATCACCTTTCACCCATGTAGCAGTCACCTGCAGCAATCAATGGGAAGCCAGCTGCACTAGGGGAACAAACCAGACTAAATAGCCATGCAAAGATTTTGAAAACCATCTTGTCATCGGAAACACAAGTCACAAAAGAAGACCAGGGCCTGCACACTAAATCTAAACAGGATGAATGACTGCTAAAATAGGTTTCAGTTAAGATTTGAGATTTAACATAATAGACAAAATGTCCAGGATACAAGGAAAAATCATTTGTCACAGCAAAAATGAAGAAAATCATAGCATGAATGAAAAAAGACAATCAACAGATGCTAACACTGAGATGATTTACATGTTGGAATTATCTGATAAGAATTTTGAAGTCACCATCATAAAAATCCTTCAACAAGTAATTAGACATCCTTGAAACAAATGAAAACACAGAAAATCTCACCCAAAAAATGCAAGATATAAAAGGAACCAAACGGAAATCACAGAACTGGAAAATACAATAACTTAAATTCTTAAAAACTCACTGGAAGGGCTCAATAGCAGAATGAATATGAGAGAGAAGAATCAATTAACTTAAAGACAAAATAAGAATTCAGATAAGCTGAAGAGAGAAAACAAATTGAAAAAAAGATGAGCAAAGCTTCAGGAACCTGAGGTGTAGTAACAAAAGAGCCAGCATTCATATCATCAAAGTCTCAGAACAGACGGAGAGTGAGAATGGAAAAAATATATGAAAAAATAAAGACTGAAATTCATAAAATTTCCTAAAAACATAAACCAACATACCAAAAAGCTGAGTGAATGCCAAATAGGATAAACTCAAAGAAAATCACATCAAGTACATAATTAAAAGTTCTGGAAACTAAAGACAAAGAAAAAACTCTTGAAAGCAACCACAGAGAATCTAGAGGGAAAAACAATTCAAATGACTGATTTCTCACTGAAACCATAGGAACCCAAAAGGAAATGACAATATTTTTCAAGTGCTAAAAGAAAAGATCAACCCTAAATTCTATATTCAGCAAAAATATCCTTCAGAAGTAAAGAGGAAATGAAGACCTTCTCAGACAAAGGAAAACTAAGAGAATTCATCACCCAAAGACCTACCCTTTAAAAATGGCTAAAGGAGGCTCTCCAAATCAGAAAGAAATGTAACAAGAGAAGCCTTAAAACAACAGAAAGGAAGCAAGAACAGTGGATTAGGGAATGAATGAATGAATGAATGAGTGAATGAATGAACAACTATCTCTTCATGAGGGTGGAACCACAAAATATAACTCCATTTGATGTGATCCTCAATGCATGTACAGAAGCACTCAAGACAATTATGTTTTAAAAGTAGGAAGATAAAAAGACCTTAAATGCAAGTAAGATTTCTATATGTCACTTGACATGGTGAAACACTGATATCAGCAGATAGTGGTAAATTATATATGGATAATGCAATACATGGAGCAACCGCTAAGAAAACTACACAAAGTGATAGACTCAAACATGCTATTATAAATACATCAAAATGGGGGCGCCTGGGTGGCTCAGTCAGTTAAGCATCTTCCTTTGGCTCAGGTCAGGATCCCAGGGTCCTGGGATTGAGCCCTGTGTCCAGCTCCACACTCAGTGGGGAGCCTGCTTCTCCCTCTCCCTCTGCAGCTCCACCTGCTTGTGCTCTCTCTCTTTCTTTCTGTCAACTAAATAAAATCTTCTTTAAAAATAAAATAAAAATAAATAAATATATTAAAATGGAATCTTTAGAATGTTCATTTAAAAAAAAGTAAATAAAAGAGAAATAGAAGAATGAAAAACAGATAGCACAAATAAAAATCAAACAATAAGATGGCAGACTTAAGTCCTATCAATAATTTACCTAAAGATATTAAATAAAGACAGACTGGCAGAGTGGACTTAAAAAAATACAACTGAACAATACACTGTCTACAATAAACTCACTTTAAATATAACATAGACAGGTTGAAACTGAAAGGCCAGAAAGAGATATACCATGCAAATGTTAATCAAAGGAGAAGTAGCCATATTAAATATCAGATAAAGTATATTTCAGACCAAAGAAACTTGCTAGAAACAAAGAGGGGCATTAATAAAGATAAAAGGATCAATCCCCCAAGAAAATATAATGATCCTGAATGTGCACAAGCCAATTTCACCTATAATGTTTCTGCCAATACCTTCAAAATTCATTTTCACAAGCTCCTTCCTAAATGTGGTTGATGCTAAACATCGTTTTGTCTTCCCTCCTTTATCCTTTCTTTTCCCCATCGCTATCCTCCCTGAGTTCCCATTTCTATTAATAATGCGTTGATTGTTTTCAGCCACCCAGACTGAAATCTCAATCATTTTTATCAGATTTTGTGACTCTTCCATTCCAATGTTTCTGACATAAAGCCCTCAATGCTATTCCCAGTGTGGTGACTCTACACAAGTTCAGGCTTTCATTTCACAATACCTCCTGATGTGGTCTCTACTCTTTCCAGTCCAGCTTAACTGTCCTAAGTGCAACACTAAAATAACTATTATTGCCTCCCAAACAAAACACCTGTCCTGATGTATCAGGTCTTCTGAGCTTTGTCCACAAACTCTCACTGCTCCATTTGTTCCAGTCCAGCTGGATCGCACTGGTCCCTAAAAAGGCGTTCATGCTTTTCCATCTTTGTAGCTCACTGATTAGAATGCCCTTCTTCCATTTCCATCCAGAAAAATACCTTTCAGGGCTCTCCATCATGAAGGTGGTATTTAGTAGGCACTGAGCATGAAGTGTCATCCTCCTCACCAGACATACATAATCTTTTCTTAACCTTCATAAGAGATTGTACCTTCCTTATGGTACTGACATATTCCGCCTTGTCTCTATCGATTTGCATCTTTGACTTCTCTCACCTAAACAGTAAGTTCCCAAAGACACCAATATCGTCTTTATCTTTGTACCCTGCATAGCTACCCTCCGCAGTGTGAAGTAAAGCGCACTGTGCATATTAAAGCTTTACTAAATATTTGTTGAATAGTTTAAGAGCCAACCCTCTTTCTACCAAAATATTTCTTCCTTCTTTCTTCATCACAGCTTTGAATTTTCATCATTCAAACCTAAAATTATCAATTAAACGCATTACCTGTCCTAGAACATAAATGATTTTATGTACAAGAAAGTAGTTTTCTTACTGTGCAAAGCAAAATATACATAAATGCACTTGTATAAACCTTACATGTACATAATTTATAGATGTCTGTTTAGATTTTCAAATAACATTCTTAGTAAAATCTCATAAAAATTGACATTGAAAAATTGGATTAAGGGATTAAATGCACCCTTAAAATAACTGATTTAAGCTTTCTTGGTCTTTTAACTATAAAAATAGTTTATCCATGAGTAGAAAGAGACCTGAACTATTAGAAAGAACATACTTTTGCCTAGCTTGTATGCATGATCTTTCTGTTCAGTTTTCAGTGACCAGAGACCCGTTCTCAGTTGGTTTCCACAGCTGCTTGCACTTGCCCAGACCATCTCCATCTGCAACACTGTGTGCCCAGGAAACAAAATCAATTTAGAGTACTGACCCAAACAAAATGTAATTTTGAAAATGCAGCACATATTTAAAATGTGTGGTGGATCCCCAAACCATGATTATGTTTTACTCTACACTCTATACTATGTAGACCACTACTGCCATTCATTACTGCAATTAACTGTACACATAATTATTTTTTACTGCTAATTTTACACCAGTGAATTTCTATTTCAAGAAAAACATTAGCATTTGCTTCTAATTAAATATTTATTGCTTATGTTTTACAGACCCGACATCAGGTTCTTCTTTAGACTGGGCTTACAACCTGGGCATCAAACACACATTTGCCTTTGAACTCCGAGATAAAGGCAAATTTGGTTTTCTCCTTCCAGAATCTCTGATAAAGCCAACATGTAAAGAGACCTTGCTAGCTGTTAAATTTATTGCCAAGTATATCCTCAAGCATACTTCCTAAAGTGGCCTTGGTTTGGAATAAGCGAATTAATCCTTCTTTGTGTCTTTTACCAGAAAGTCAATCTTCAATTATCCCAAGATATAGCTTCCACATTACCTGAATAGGTCCCTCTCTTGCTCACTTAAGTCCTAAAGTTATTTCTTTTTGCTTTTATTTACTCTTAATAGCACCTTAACAAACAGCTTTAAGTGAAAGCTTTCAACTACCTTTCTTTGCTCCAAATAAAGTTCAAACCCGGCAAGAAGTATAATTTGAGAATTCTGAAACATGATATACAGTGGGTCACAGAAGAGTAATGAGAACCTTGGGTTTCTCCAGAATCGGATTTTCCATGTGCCTTCATGGAACTATTTCATGTACTAATATAATAAAATAACTTGTATTCCAAAATGCGTCTTCTGTTTTTGATAAACTATACTCTCTACAATTCTCTATTAGCATTAATAATCAAGCATTAATGTGTCTCCTGCAGTCTGTTAATAAGAAATAATATCTTCAATTCAAAAACATATTTTGCCTGCATATATATTTCTTTTTAGTAGAAGTAAATATTGTTTATATCTTCACAACAGCAAAAGGATGTCCTAGCAGGAAATAAAGTGGCTCATACAGAGATGAATCTCAGTGCTTCAAACAAGCAATCCAGTTCTCATCAACATAACGTACACTAACTTCAAAACAGTTTGATTTAACCTGCCATAATCTACCTGCCAAAACACAGTTACTAACACAGCCAAGACAGTCTGGTCAGCTGTGAGCCCTGCTGTCATAATGGATGGGGAAAAAGCCTGGAAATGTAGTACAAGTTTAAGAGAGAAAGTCACATTGACTAAGGACAATCGGAGTAACTTATACTTTTATACTGCTTTAATCCTATTGCTTAAGATAGAGTTACAAAACATCTCCCCCCACCCTGCCCCCAGCACCATCATTTTTCAATGCCTCATCATGTGTCTACAGCAGTGTCTACAATCTAGAAACCCAGAACACAGATGCCTGACCAGAATTTGACGAACAAGTAAAGAGTTGCTTGACTTCCTATAAACTGACTTCTCATAACACTCTGGACAAAATTTTTGAAGATCCTCAAAGATCCTGAGAAACCAGGTAAACAAACAATCTGGGACATTCCTCATTAATCCTTTAGGGGTCCATAAAAGAAAGAATGCCGTCAAATCTACAAGATGATGAGTATTTCCAATAGTTATCGATGAGGGAACAGAAGGCTGGCTGAGGACAAAGCAGAAACTGACACCCCGCACACACACCCCCCACCATGGGATGTACGTGACATTCCTCAGGCACTCCTGGCTGCCCTAAAGGGCAAAGAAATAGTTAAACCTATAGATACCACAATCCTGCAAGACTTAAGTCTCCCTCAGTTTACAAATGTCTTAGCAGTTTACAAGAACGAAGCATTTCTATCAATAACCTAGCTTCTGGAAGGAAATGTAGATACAATTAAATGTCCTTATAATCTGCAGGCTCCAAGAACTTGCCAAACATCTCAATGTTAATGCCTTGGTAGAGGGAAAAACAACCTTAACTTGACAATGGCAAGCCCTCTGGTATCTTGTGAGTCTTCTTTAACATATGAAAAGTACTTTCTCAACCTCCCTTTTTCCTTACCTTCCCCCAACCCCATAGTATATAATGAGCCACCCCTCACAACCCAAGGCAGCAGCTCTTTCTGCCCACGGGTCCCGTCCCGCGCTTTGATAAACCACCAATTTTGCACCAAAGACGCCTCAAGAATTCTTTCTTGGTCGTCGGCTCCAGACTCCACCCCACTGAACCTCACCTATATTCTACAACCTCATCAATTATGAAATACGTAAAAGTTTCCCATGCAAAATTGTCTAGAGGAAACCAATATAAACTAACAAAATTGCTTTACAGGTACGGGGGGAAAGGTGACAGAGTGAAGAAAGTAAAAAGCAAAACAGTGGTTATGAGATTACATTGCCTTTTATTAAAAAAACATAATATCTATACCTAAATATTCAGCATTCAAAACTGGCTCAGAAAATGGGAATGTAAATTCATTCCATCAAACATACCATATGGAAATTATTCACTCATTCACACTTAAGTTACTCTACTGAGAAAGGACTGAAAGAAGTTTTAACCTTAAAATTTGCATAAATAGTTCTAATTCCAGTGCGTCCTTAGGTGGAGGAGGTAAGAAAGATAATCCCAATTGTTGACTATCTCCTGTGTTCATCTATTACTCAGATTATAAAAGACACAAAAGTTTTATATACCATTTTATCTGAGCTATTATGTAGTTTAATATTTCTTTTCTCAATCAGAGAAAAATTATTTGAGTGGCTAAAAATCAAAAATCCTGATTAGACCATTCTTTATAGTAATTGGATAGTTTTTGTATGACATTTCAAAGTATTTGCTTCTTTGACTTCATATGAATTGTAAAAATAAATATGTGAACATATATTAAAATTTTAAAACTAAAACGTCATTTTATTTATGGGACAGTCTGAGTAGTCAGTACTGTGATTCTTCTCTTATCATTTCTCATTTATCAGTAAAAGGACTTTGTACCCAAGTTACAAGTTGTGCTATCCCTTACCATATTCTTGACAATATGTCTCACCAAAAAAATCTTCTAAATCTTCATTCCTTTTCTAGTTTTAACTCAAGAGACATTGTTTAGTATTTTAAAAATTTATTATTTTATGTCATTGGTCTAGTGGCTAAGACACACATCTCCATTAAATGAGAAAATGAAGCATCTGATTATTTTCACTCATGCAAATAAATGAGTTTCCAGCGGGCGTGTGACGCCAAACTGCTTTTAAAATGTTTTATCAGAGGTTCCCTCCCCACATCCTACACAGTGTATGTCTTCTATAACTATGTAAGTGCTCACTGGCTAGGGAAACATTAGGTTTATTGACAAAAGTTTCTGTTTTTCATTTAAGACAAACATCTATGCCTGATCTTCTTTAGATAAAAAAAATAATTCCCAAAAAACTTATAACACATCACTAAAAATACACAAGTTCCCTCCATTGTCAGACTCTCCCCTAGCACCTTGTTCTCATAAAAGAGTGTAAATGATTTTGGTCATTCCAAATGAATGGATATTGGGCTTTCCTGGACATGGGAAAAGATCACCGACAGAGAACTCTTCTCGATTCCACCTCATGGTTCTCTCAGTACTATAAACTAATCTTTTACCGTTAATATAGAAAAGGTAAATGGGAGTTTTCCTAACAAAGAATATGTATTGGTTCCAAAAATCTGCAATGCAATGTGTTAAATTAGTGTTAAATTAATGTCGGTTTCCCAAGATACAAATAACACAAAGCAGCAGCAGTAAGCAATCTATAGTTGAACACTTCTTTATTTGAGCAGCTATAAAAAACAGTGGGGTCCAGAAACTGCCTGACTTTAAAAACTTCTAGTTGTCCCCTAAAATCTATTCTTCCCTTTTCCCTAGTAATGGTCTCCTAATTCTGAACTGGCACATGGCCATTCAAACAAAGTCTCAAATTCAGAATTTTCCTTTCAAAACAAGGTGGCTATTGAACTGTTCCGGCCAGTGAGTTGGAAGAGCAAACATCATGAGGGAAAGTCTAGGCAGCTAACTTCAAAGACCTCTGGCATATACACTTTGGTCCTTCTTTTCCATCCCTCTTTCTTTCAGACTGAAATACAATTGTGATGATTGATGCTAAGCAATCATCTTGAACCATAAAATGCCCTTGAGAACTGCAGCAAAAAGTATGATAGTAGAAGCCTATGCTCATGACAATTAGCATAACAGTTCCAGATGTGTCCTGGGTAGAAATCCTTGGAGAGTGATGCTGTGTTATATAAAATCACAGGACTAGAAATCAGAAAGTTTGGGTTAGAATCCTGAATCTACCACCAAATGTAAGTAAGACACAATCACCCTTTGCCTGCCCTGCTTATCTTCTAGACTTTTGTTAGTATTTGAAATAATAAATGCTCACCAAGGTAAGCCACTAATTTCCATTTTGTTTGTATTTGGGACAGAGCACACTTATCTTAAAGAGAGCTGGGTCAGGTGGTTTCTAATTGAGGTAGGTGTTGGGTGGCACAAAAACAGTGGCACAACTGCTGCTCTCATGTGTGGCTCTTCCTCAAGGCTCGCTATGATGGGAAGCAAAGTGACATGCACATTTGCATATGTACATTTTTCTGTATGCAAAGCTTTCAACAAATTTTTTACAGTCTAAGGGTTACTGATCCTCAAACATTTAAGAACAATAGGAAACAAAATCCAACATACTTTGATGTATGCAAAGTATTAACTCTAACTCAGGGAACTCAGAGTTTGTGTAGTAATTTGCTTCTTTTTTTGTTGTTGTTTGTTACTATGGATTTTTTTTGTTTGCTTAGCAATATTCAGAAAAAATATATAAAATACCTATTACATTTCCAATTACCAAAACCAAGAAAATTAAATATCCTAAAATTTAACAAAATTATTAAAGTCTGCCAATTTATTTGTTACGTGGAAGTCCAAGAGTCTAGTGGAGAAGTTCCAGCACACCACTGGAGCAAAAATATTTGAGTCTAGACACATTGGAGACAGTAAGAGGAACAGTTTTACCCTACCCACATCATCTCTCCTGCAAGGTAGCATGGCTCAACCCAAGAGGGCCCTCTTGGCCTGCAATTTTTCCCACAGAGGAAAGGGATACACTGTGTAGGAGCACCTGGCTTCCACAGCTATGTGGGATGCTGCCAAAGAGGCCCATTTATCTCTTGCCTCCAGAGGACTGAGTCATGAGCTGCATGACCAGAAAGCAATCAGCAGTTGGAAGGATAGCAGCCAGGATTTGGAACATATCTAAGGAACAGGATGCTACTAACCTTATCAGGAACTCCATCATAAGCCCACCCTTGAGTCATTGAGACACCTCACCCACCTATCTTCCATCTAGCCCACAAGCACCACAGTGCTACACGCTCACCACACACAAACACCCACACCCCATGGCTGGCTCCCCGTGTGTGCTCCCAATAGCAGTGAGAACAAGCTTTGGCAGACAGATAGTAAACATGGGCCAAAAGCTGGCCTGAATCTGCAGGCCAAGGAGAAACCACAAACTTGAACATTTAGCTCTGCCCTTGTTAAAGTAAAAGGGAGGCTAACAGCACCCAGCCTGGTGCATTGCAAGATCAAAACAAGGCATACAAGCTTAAGAATTCTGCCACAACAGGGAACAAGAAATGTGGAACAGGCATATCCACAGAAAATAAAAAAAAAAACTCAGAATCCCTAGCAGGACTGATAGAGGGTATTTCTTCCCCAAAGTCAGTCAATAGAGACTAGAGGAAGTGATTGCTACTTCAAATGTGGAGACAGCAACGTAAGACTTCAAGGAACATGAAAAATCAAACATGTGTAACACTACCAAAGGGTAACAATAATTTTCCAGTAACTAACCCCAAAGACATGGAGACCTGCAATTTACCAGATAATTCAAAATAGCTATTTTAAGGAAGCTATATGAGCTATAAGAAAATTCAGAAAGATAATTCCACCCCCCCCAAAAAAAACGGAAAACACCATATGAACAAAATGAGAAGTTTAACAAAGAGACAGAAATCATAAAAGCAGAAAGTAACAGAAATTCTGGAGCTGAACAAAACAATGAACGAAATGAAAAATACAATAGAGAGCATCAATAGAATACATCAAGCAGAAGGAAAAAATCCACGAAATAAAAGCTAGGAACTTTGAAATTATCTAACCAGAGGAAGAAGATTTTTTAATGAATGAGAAGAGTGAAGAATGTGAATTATGGGATACCATCAAGAGAAGTAATTTGCAAATTATTGGAATCGCAGAAGAGGAAAGGGAAAAAGAAGCAGAGGAAAGGGAGAAAGAAGCTTCTTTAAAGCTTATTTAAAGAAATAATGGCTGAGAATATCCCAAATCTGGGGAGAGATTTGCCCATCCAAGTTCATGAAGCTCATAGGTCCCTAAATAAATTCAACTGTAAAGGTCTTCTCCAAGACACATTATAATAAAACTGGCAAAAATGAAAGACACACATAGAATCTAAAAAGCAGCAAGAGGAAAGATGCATATCATTTATAAGGGAATCCTCATAAGTTTATCAACAGACTTATCCACAGAAAACGTATACGCCAGGAGAGAAGAGGATGATATATTCAAAGTGCTGAAAGAAAAAACTGCCAACCAACTTTATCCAATAAAGTTTTCCTTCAGAAACGAAGAAGAGATAAAAATTCCCCCAGAAAAACAAAAGCTCAGGGAGTTCATCACCACTAGATCTGCTTTACAAGAAATGCTGAAAGGAGTTCTTGAAGTTGAAATGAAAGGACTCTATTAAGTAACATGAAAACATACAAAAATATACAACACACTGGTAAAAGCATATAATCAAGTTCTTAATACTCTAATATGGTGTTATATTAACCACTTAACTCTAGCTTTTAAAAAAGGTTAAAGACAAAAATATTAAAAATAACTAAAGCTACAGTAATTTGTTAATGAATACACAGTATAAAAAGTGGCAAATTGTGACATCAAAAACATATAAGATGGGGAGAAAGTAAGTAGAGTTTTTGTATGCTATTGAATTTGAATTGTTATCACTGTAAAAGAGACTGTTATAAGATATTTTATGTAAGCTTCCTGGTAACCACAAAGCAAAATTCTTCAGTATACATAAAAGATAAAGAGAAAGAACCAAGGCACACCACTATGGGAAATCATGAATTTGCAAAGGAAAACAGCAAGAAAGGAAGAAAGGAACAAGGGAACTATAATACAGCCAAAAAAACAATAAGAAGGCATCAGTAAATACTTACCTATCAACAATTACTCTAAATGTAAATGAAGTAAAGTCTCCAATCAAAAGACACAGAATGGACAAACAACAACAATAAAATTAACCATATGCTGCCCATAAGAGACTCACCTCCGCTTTAAGGGACACACACAAGTTCAAAGTGAAGGAATGGAAGAAGTTATTCCATGCAAATGGAAACCATTTAACTCAAAATGTATTAAAGACTTAAACATAAGACCTGCAACCATAAAATTCCTGGAAGAAAACATAGGGTAAAGGCTCCCTGACATTGGTCTTGACAATGATTTTTTGGATACGACACCAAAAACACAGCAACAAAAGCAAAATAAATAAGTGGAACTACATCAATCAAACTAGAAAACTTCTGTAGGCAGAGGAAAAGGAATAATTAACAAAAGGAAAAGACAACCTATGGAATGGGAGAAAATATTTACAAACCACCTATCTGATAAGGGGTTAATAACCAAATATATAAGGAACTCAATCACTCGATAGCAAAAAAAAAAAAAATCCAGTTAGACTGAGAACCTGAACAAACATTTTCCAAAGACAAATGACTAACTAGTACAAGAAAAGATGCTCAGTATCACCAATCATTAGGGAAATGCAAACTGAAACCACAGTGACATCTCACTTCACACCTGTTACAATGTCTACTATGAAAAAAAGAGATAACAAGGGTTGGCGAGGATATGGAAAAAAGGGAATCCTTGGGCACTACTTGTGGAAATTGGTGCAGCCACCATGGAGAATAGTATAGAGTCCTCAAAAAAATAAAAATAGAGCTACCATATGATCCAGTAATCCCACTTCTTGGTATATACCCAAAGGAAATGAAACCAAGACCTCAAAGATATCTGTAGTCCCATGTTCACTATAGTATTATTCACAATAGCTGAGACATGGAAACAACCTAAGTGTCCATCTACGGATGAACAGATAAAGAAGATGTGAGATACATATAATGTGGATGTATGTATAATATACTGTGTGTATATACGTGTGTAACATACATGCATATATGTACGTGTATGTATATGTGTAACATATGAATATCATTGGAATAACATACATACATATACATTGGGATATCATTCAGCCTTGAGAAAGAAGGTAATCACTATTTGTGACAACCCAGATGATCCTTGAGGCAATTACGCTAAGTGAAATAAGTCAGACAGAGAAAGACAAATATTGTATGATATTACTTACATGTGGAATCTAAAAAAGCCAAACTCACAGAAACAGCAGAATAGTGGCTGCCAGGCTCAGGGTGGAGGAAATGGGGAGATGTTGGTCAAAAGGTACAAACTTTCAGCTGAAAAATGAATAAATTCTGGGGATCTAATATAGTGCACGATGACAATAGTTAACAACACTGTATCATAATACTTGAAAGTTGCTAAGAGAGTAAATCTTAAATGTTCTCACCACAAAAAAAAAAAGGCAATTATGTGAGGTGATAGAGGTGTTAACTAACTATATTGTGGTCATCATTTCACAATATATACATGTATCAAATCAGCAGGGTGTACACCTTAAACTTACACAATGTTTGTGTTATTATAACTCAATAAAACTGAGGGGAAAAATGAAAAAACAATGTGGCCCTTATAAGATGTTTTGGTATTCTCAACTGCATGTGTTACGGTATATTGAAGCAACTTTACACAGTCTCCCAGAAAAAAATGAACCCACTGAAATGGGAGAAGAAGTATCACTTCGGGAAGAAAGAATTCAAGGGAAATTATATGAAGTTCAGATTAAGTCTAATTACAGAAGACACCTCTTTTCATTCAACTAGTGACATGCAGAAAATTATGATTGGAAGTCAATTTAGGAGTAACAAATATATGCAACCTTCCAAAATAAAAACCACAATAAGGGGAGCCTGGGTGGTAGTCAGTTAAGCATCCCACTCTTGGTTATGACACAGGTCATGATCTCAGGGTCATGAGACTGAGCCCCGGGTTGGGCTCCACACTCCGCACGGAGTATGCTTAAAACACTCTCTCCCTCTCCTTCTCCCCCTCCCTCTGTTCATTCTCTCTCTCTCTCAAATAAATAAATCTTTTTTTAAAAATAAAAATAAAAACCACAATAAAAGCAACAACACTTACTAAATGGTGCAGCTAATATGAATACATAGCAATATTTCAAAGATGATGTCTTTATACTTCTTTCTCCTCTTTGACACAACTGTATTTTCATGATTAAAATACTAAGCCATTTTTCTGTAATGAGTAGAAATGAGTCATAATAGCATCTTGAAAATTTTGGTAGCATACAGGCTACTGTCAGAAATTCCTTAGGCAAAGCTTTTGGGAGACTCTCTTACATTTCATTGTCACAAAATCCATTATATCAGGACAGATCTCAGCCTGCCTGAGTAACATCGATCTGAAGGTTATAATTTTGTCATAAAAATTTATTCTCATATGAACTTAGCATAAAAGGTCTCCGTCCAGAAAATAGGAATTGAAATGGATATATTATCACTTGAACGGCTTTTTTGCTCACTTATCCTTCAATTACAAGCCTTAAGTTCACTGGTGTCAAGAGAGGTTAAACCAGAAAAAAATGTAAAACAATTTTTGAAATATGTGAGGGAAATTTGACACTTAATGTTCCAAATGCATTATTATTGCTGTGGTATCGCTGAAGTGTGCTATTGATTCATTTTACATTGTGGATTAAAGGCTTAAGAGACTATTCATGAAACAAAGAAAAAATCCATATGTATCATTTCATATATAAAAGAAACGGCAAGAACTGGTTTTTTTCTTATTTAAAAAGTCTCCAATTTCTTTCTTTCTTTTTTTTAAATCTCTGCTTTGCAAAACTTAAATTTCAAGAGGTAATTAAATTTTAATGGGGGAAAGACAGGGGAGGTGAGAAGGGTAAGTTCTGAGAACTGCAATCATACTGGCAGTAACGATCATATGAAAAGTAACATTTGCACAGCACTGGATAATTTAAAAATTACCCTCATATGCATGTCTGCATTTGATCACAGCAACTCTATGAGACTGAGTTCTGGGGAGGCTATCATTATCCCCATTTTATATATTAGAAACCATGGCTCAAAGTACTTAAGTGATTTGCATATATAAAGTTGCAAAATGAAACCAGATCTTCACACTTCAAAATTCAAATTCTTTTCATTACACCACACTGTCCAATGGTCATCACTTCTCTCAAAGGCAAAGAGAAAAGGAGGTTATCTAATTTCTGAGTCATCAGTTTAGGTTCTAATTCTCAAACCTTGCTAAAGTTATATCATCCTAATAACCATTGGACACTCTTCTGGATGATCTAGACCAGAGGTTCGCACACTTAAACGTGCACAGGAATCACCTAAGGAAGATCAAAGTACAGACTGTTGGGTGCCTCCACCAGGGTTTCTGAAACAATAGGTCTGGAGTGGAACACAATTTTCATTTTTAACAAGTTCTCAAGTAATACCGATATTGCTGGTCCAGAAGCCACATTTTGAGAACCACTGATAAAGAATCATTCTAAATCATCCTTCTATTTTTCAATGATTGGGGTTTTCTTTCAAAAATTTTAGTGATCTTTATTGAACTGTGCAGTTTATTTGCTAAAGTAATTTACTCATGGGTTTTATCTTCAATTAAAATTGTACGCAAATCAAACAGATAAAATTGGGATATTTCCATTTCAATTCTTATCTTCTACAAAAATGTATGTAAATAGCAAAATCATGCATTTGAATACACTTACACATTTCAAATCCATTACACATTAAAACAGTTTACAAATACACATAAATAAATAACAAAGGCTCCCTACTTTCAAATTTTGTTGATTCTACAGATTTTAAGATAACCAGCACTAACTTATCTTGTATTATTTACATTTATATTTTATATCAATGTATTGAATTTTTTAACGTTTTCAGTTTTTATGTTAAATGTCATATCCAAGTCCATTTTTAGAACCAAAAAAAAAAAAAAAAGTTATTTCCCCTGAGGCCCAGGTTCACTAGAGCTAAATCCAACTAAGGAAACTCCGGTTTGGAAACCACTGTAAGAATTCCTTCAGCAATAAGCAGTAGTTTTCTTAATAGTAAAACTGAGCAAATTCTGGAGAAGTATTTGTAGAAGTATTTTTGGAGCTAAGAGCATTTGTTTCATGAAGACTAAAGGAAGGATTCCAGCTGAAATGGTTCTCTGGCTGTCACATAAAAAGCTTAGACAGGGTAATGGGATAATATGAGGACTTTCTTATATTCAGGCATCCCTTGATGCTGCCACTTGAAAAGTGCACTTGTGTCCACTCCAATTAATTTTTTACAAAGGCAGAGAAATGAAGAAAGGTAAGGATACCTGCCTGGTCGTTCTTGCAGAAGAGTAGAAAGAAAAGGGTCAAGAAGTAAAAAGTAATAAAATCAGATTTTCCCTAGCCCTTTCCACAAACTCCCATCCTCCACTAGAATTATATAAATATTCTGCCACTAAGCCTCATCTTAATCCAACTGTACCTCCCATTTAGTCTACAAAAAGCAGACTTTGAGATGAGAAAGCAAATCCTCAAGATGAGTCACCTTTCCTCAGACCTTAGACCAGGACAGCCTCATGATTCTTGCATGTCCAGTATATTCCTATTTACCTATTTTTTATGAACTTTATGGAGGTTAAATATCTTGTATTCTTTTATCTTATTCCAAACCAAATACACTTCTGATATACATTTTGAAAGACTACATAAGAAGACAGCAACAACATTTGATTGTGCAACAGATGTAATAGATCATCCAAGGACTATGAAGGCACTCGAAGGCAGATTTCAATAGAGGCTTCACTACTTACTAGCCATAGCCTATCTGGGAAATTCAGTTAATGTCACAAGATTATTGTGAATACTTAAAAAGAACTGTATAAAACATAAGGGTGACCAACTCTTCTGGTTTGCTCAGAAGTGAGGGGTTTCCCAGGACAAGAGACTTTCAGGACTACAACCACTGGAAAAACCCAGTCCTGGGAAAACTGGAATAATTGGTCACTGAGTTGCACTGAAATGTGGCTCAAGCAAAAATAAATATATATTAGGACTCCTCCTCTCCCCTTCCAACTTTCTGAAAGCTATTTTCGCCAGATAAAATATATATTAAAATTTATTAGTAGTTATCACTTTGCTATTAGGCATTAAATACTTAATGTGGGCTGTATCAGTTATCCTTTAAATGAACTCTTAGAGCTAAATGCCATTTTAATCATTCCCATGTTGACAGATGCCAAAATAGAGACACAGCAGCTAAACGTCCTACACAAGGTCATAGGGGTAATAAAAAATAGAGCAGGCATTTGAACCCAAGCAGTCAGATTTTTCAAGTGTGCACACTAAGCTCTTTCTACTCGGTGTGGTCCTCAGACCAGCAGCCTTAGCATCACCTGATACTTAGTGAAGGAAACTAAAGCTGAACTGGAGTAGAACTTGCATCTCTAGAAGTAAACTTAAATACACTAAGTAAACTTGAAACCGAAACTCAAACAATGCTTTCTTACTGCACAGGTTTAGGGCGGTTTTCCTCAAAAAATACCTACTTAGAACACCACCAAGACTATATCTTTTTTCTAATACAAATGCATCACAAAGCAGGAAGGGCAAAGACCAAAATATCAAAGCATTTTGAAAGAAACTTTGAGCTGATTTACTTATTGTGCTGTTCAAGCTCCTGGCTTTCACATAAAACTGAAAATAGGAGGGAAATTCATAATTAGGAGACTTACTTATGTTTAGCACAGATTTAGAGTTTTGAATATAAATATAAATTAACAAGTATTTAATGTTCTTTTCAAAAACAGGATCTTAGCAGTGATAGTCTATCAAGCACTCTTACCGAAAGCTGAAAGCACAGCAATAAAATCTCATTCCCGGCTGAAACCAGACACACAAAGTCAGAAGTGATGAAGTCATTATCGTTTGCTAGATTAAAAACACTCAGTCTCAATAACAACTGAGACCCAGTTCAAAATAACAGCTTCAGTCTATCAGAGTAAATATTTTATGTGCCAAAATATGTTGGGTACACAGTCTGTACCAAATTATGTGTTTAATTAGCTGCATTTCATCAGATGCCTTTATACCAAACCTCTCTCTTCTATATGACATAATTTTTCCCATATAAAGTGAATAAAATAGTCACTGGAAACAAATGCATTTAGGAAATAAGACCATAATTCTACGTTCAAAATTTCTCAGTTTAAATCTAAAGATTTTTCTCACTTTGTGTTTTTTTTAAATAATGCATAAATATATTATTTTTTCATTAAATTTAAATTGAATCCTTAAGGCTTTAACTTCAGGTATCACAACTGACATATTAGGCTATATTAGAAGGAAACTACATTTCTGAAGCTCCATGCCAGGGACTTTAATCATTATTTTATTTAATCTCCCAATGATGCTATGAAACAAATACAATTCACCACCATATAAAGGAGGAAAGCAAGACTCAAAGAATCCAAGAGAATCACGCATGGTTTTTATCAGAGGGGCTGCATCAGGATTTGAACCCAGGTCTGAGACCCAAGCACAATGCCTTCCAAAGGTAACCA
The DNA here is from genome assembly GCF_023065955.2 of Ursus arctos. Taxonomy (NCBI): domain Eukaryota; kingdom Metazoa; phylum Chordata; class Mammalia; order Carnivora; family Ursidae; genus Ursus; species Ursus arctos. The sequence goes on along the minus strand of NW_026622875.1, from coordinate 15,314,765 downwards.
TAAGTCCTTGTGGTATGTCATTCAAGGCCTCTAGAGCTGAGACTGAACTGTTTCCTATCTAACAAGTGAAGTTTGGGGACATGATAGACTCACATGGAATGAAAAAACAAAATGAAGTTTTAATATTCCACCCAGCCACCTTAGACCCCCATCTCCAAGCCAGCATAACCCATGGTAAAATATAACCAAAGTAAATGGCACAAATCTCCCCTAGTGATGAAAGGTGTTGGGGGAGGTATGCAATGGCTCTTCAAAGTGCAAGTCCACCTAGGATCTGGTCAGCATCATCCAACAAGCAAGGGACAGCAATCCCCCCCAGCAATTCCCCAGCACAGGTGACACAATGGCTTGGACCCAAGTGCACGGACCTAAGTATGTCTGGCTGTCCCAAAGAGCAAGCCACCAGGTTCTCCTCTTTATGGGTTCCACTGCATCTATGGCTGTTATCCAGAGGTGCCAGGCATTCCAGAAACTGAGCTTAGTAAGCCGCCAAGCCTCTTCAAGGACACTGCTAAATGTCAGTCACCCTCCTCTTTGGCAAACAGCATTTGAACCTACATCCAATCTCATTCCCACAATCAAGTTGCCTGCTTTTAAGGTTTATATACTTCAAACAACTTCTTGGACATTTGGTCATCAAAGAGGAATAAGATCACATTTTAAAATGACTTTGCTTAGGAATTCCAGCCTTCAAAAAGAACGTGTTCTAGGAGCCCTTATCAAAATTGCTCCCACAATTCAAATTTATTAGAACTGGCCCTCTCTGGGGGCCTTTCCAAAAGATTCCAGTCCATGCAAGCTCTTCTCTGTCTTAACAGTTCTGAGTTTGAGTTACTGCCTTGTGGAGGGTTATTCCTGAGCATGCATCTGTACTCCCCAAAATCAGCCACTATTGCATGGACTTCTTGTTTATTCTCCACAGCACCTAACACATCTATGACATAGTAAAGGATAAAACTAGTCCTGGCAAGCTGCTTCAACAGGGCCTCCTGGGATGGCAACGCCTAGGTGGAGGGACCACAGTGCAGAATCTGATGTGCAGAAATGTAATGAGGAGTAAACAAGCTCTGCTAAATGAACACATGTCAACAGATTCACTAGGGTCTGACTTCCACATAAGATTGCCAACCTTTTCATCTACTATGGACTGATAGGGGTTTGGAAGGAAACGGAGAAAGCAGAGTAGATACACTTGGGGTACACAGATAGCATCCATCCCAAGCAGTTGTTAAAGAGGCATAAATGAAAACAGGCTAAGAGAATAAATGTCATAAGATCACGCTATGTCTCAGCTTTATGCGTTTTGGACTAGCAAGTAACATGGAAAAAACAAAACTGGCATATGCTTCCCAATAGCCAACTCTCAGTTTTCATCACTGCTCCTTCCCTTTATTCAAAACAATACGGTGTCTCTGCTCTTCTATGGAAGAGAAGCCTGGCAATTGGGGTGTGGGGACAGTAAACGGCCCAAGGGTGAAGTTAATGGCCCTAGAAGGTCACATGCTTTCAGAAAGCACATCCCTTTTTTTTTTTTAAGATTTTGTTTATTTATTTTATTTGAGAGACAGTAAGTGTGCGCACTTGAGCAGGGGGAGAGGCAAAGGGAGAGGGAGAAAGAGAGAGAAGCTCAAGCACGCTCCATGCTGAGCACTGAGCCCAAGACGCAGGGCGCAATCTCACGACCCTGAGATCATGACCTGAGCCGAAACCAAGAGTTAAACACTTAACTGACTGAGCCACCCAGACACCCCATTTTTTTTTAAGATTTATTTATTTAATTTAGAGAGTGGGCAAGCAGGGGGAGGAGCAGAAGGAGAGGGAGAGAGAGAATCTCCAGCAGACTCCCTGCTGAGCTCAGAGCCCCAAGAGGGACTTTAATCTCACAACCCTGAGATCATGACGTTGAGATCATGACCTAAGTCAAAATCAAGAGTTGGGCCCTTAACCAGTTGAGCCACCCAGGCACCCCCAGAGAGCACTTTCTAAATATGCTCTCTATGTACTCACATCCTTATCTCAGGCTCTGCTTTTAGGCAAACGCAAACTAAGAGGGAAATCAAGACAGGAGAAATTGCCAAATCATCCAGAAGAGCTGAAAAGAGGCTTCTGTGAATAATTTATGTACAACCCAAGATTATCCTTAAGGCCCTAGGTATCAATTTATCAGAAACTTTTTGCTGACTATGAATAGAAGTTACTTAATTGCCAGTAACCTATGATTGAATTGAGTAAATTAATAAAACCATTTGTTTCGTCAAACAGAAAATGCTAAAGAAACCCTAGTGCTGATACCATCACTACTAAAGATAACATCATGACACAGGTTATAAAGTAGCCTAACCCTGTAAAGCTATGAATAATTACCAATAACAAGATTATTTTTATACTTAATATTTCAATAGACTTTTCTAGATTTTTTAGAATGGTTTTAGGTTCACAGCAAAATTGAGCAGAAAATAGTTCCCATATACCCTTTGCCCCACAAATGCACAGCCTCCCCCACCAATATCTCACACCATGGTGGTATATTTATTACAATCAATGAATCAACAGTGACACATCTCTATCACTCAAAGTCCATATATACATTAACTTTCACTCTTGCTGTTGTACCTTCCATGGGTTTTAGATTTAATTTTAAATTGCAAAATGGTATACACAAATGAGATCTTCCCCCAAGATGTCATAGTATGTGCTCAGAAAACAAATGCGTACCCACTAAGCTAGCTAAAAGTCTTCAGAATAGATACCTAGGAACCCTACACAACCCACTGATCAGTTTTTGATGCATCGCAGAAATGTGTGTCAAGAATAAAGAATAAGCTCACAGGGAAGTGCAGAACCTCATGCTCACTCTCACTGGTATGACTCAACCGCTGCAGATCCTTACACACTGAACTGACAAACTAAGTACTCTTTGTGAATGGAATAAGAGTTGACATAAAATTAAGACAACTCCAGCTAAATTGGCAGAATGTTTGTTAGCAGCTTGGAAGAAAAGATAGTAGGTATTGATGGAGTACTCTTTTAAGAAATGATCCATTAGCAATGCTCCCAATGCCTCCTCATGAGTGGAAAAACTCACACCAAGGACTCTAAGGGGAAAAAATGATTCAGAAGAGCAAAATTCAGAATACGAAGTTATTTCAGGAATAACAGTGAATTTATTGGCTCATACTTGCATTTTTATGTATGTACAATTTTATGTGCAGGTGTTTTAAAACCTATCTAATTAAGTCTAAAAGAGCCTTTTCTAAAAATATGGAACAAAAATCTTAGGGCTAAAAAATTTTTAATCTAATTAGTAGCACTTTTTCCTCTCTTAGTGACACAATTGATGGCATCTTAAATTCAATAAAATATGACAAGTGCTTACAAAATTATGGGAAGCTCTGGGGGAGCCAAGGTAAGGGAAAACCACCACTGGCTTTTAGAGGTCAGAAGGTTTAAGGAATCACAGAAGACCTCTGATAATGATCTCAGCTGCTGGCAGTACCAAAGCAAGTGTTTTTATAAAGAATGCCCAAAACTCAAAGTAAACCTCATGTCTGCCATTGCCCTTTACTTGCCCACCTGCTGACAGGTAGAGTGGACCTCCATGACAGAATGAACTCTTAGAAGAAGGCACTAGGGAGCTGGTTCCTTCTCTCTGCCTACCACATGAGGGCACAGTGAGAAGGCAGCAAGCCAGACAGAGAGCTCTCACTAGACCCCAATCATGCTGGCACCTTACTCTGAGGATCCTAGTCTCCACAACTGTGTGAAATAAATTTCTGCCGTTTAAGCTACCCAGTTGATGAGATTTTGTTATGGCAGCCCAAGCTAACTAATACACTGGGCTTCTCTCCTAAAATGCAGTGCAATCAGCACCTTTAATATCATATAGGGGATAGGGATGATGATGAGTTAACAAGAGACAATCTATACAATTGCTTTGAGAATTATGATACATGGGATTATCGTTCTCAGTTCTTCACTCACTCCTTAATAAAGTTACACATCTACACTCTTTCCCACATGACTTTGCAGTGCCTCCCACTGTGGGCAAAGTATATACCCCAACCTACTGCAGTTGCACTTAGCCATGTGATTTGCATGGGACAACGGAATTTTAGTGGATGTGATTCAAACAAAATTTTTAAATACGTTTGTGTGGTTTAGCCTGCCTACATATACTTCAGTTGTTTGCAATAAGAAGACCAGGCCCCAGACAGCCACTGGCACTGGAGAAGCAGACAGGAACTCAACCCACAGCCCAGAGCCAAGGCCAGGCAATCTTGGAACCCAGCAGAGCCACAGACAACCCACAGACTTATGAGGGAGAAAATAAGTGTTTATTATTGTAAACCCCCAAGATTTTGGCATTGTTTATTATGCAGCAAAAATTACTGCAAGGAATAAATATACATCTAAAACAGTGCTTGGCACATACTAACCATAATTATTTCAGGAATCTTGTAAATTATATAGCATGATGTAAGTAATATATATAAGCAATATATTCAGAGTTTTTGTTTAAAGATAATAGCAGGTATGAATAGCAGGGCTTCAAAATGTAAAAAATGTTACATTTTTACATTTTCTATATCAAATTATATCTAGCTTGAGCACTAGACATTAGGGTTGGCAACAAGTCTAATAGAAGTCCTTTTTCCATCCCCCATCCCTTTCCTGCATGATACAAAACCCCCAGGACTTATATGGTTATAAACAGAGAAGGAGGGCCAGACTTTCAGATAACTTGTGGAAGTAAATGGATTTCAAAAAATATTCTGTACCTTTCTAGGACACCTAAGACCTCAAACTGTATAAGGAATACATGGTCTCTATATTGCTAGAATCTAAGGGAGTAAATGTCACCCATTGTCTTAATTTATATTTATATTCCTAATTACTTAAATTAGAATTAGAATTAAGAGGATTTTACAGGGCTATTTGGAAGTAATAGTGGTTTTTAAAAAAAAAGGAGATGGTCTATCACCATTTTAATTTAATGTATCCTTAAAAAATGTAATCAGAGTAGTGTAAAAAGACAGAAGAGGATTTGTCTTAAGTGATATACAACAAGTTTCTGCATATGCAATTAAGTATACATCAGAATAAGTATATAGAAAACCATTCAAAGAATAGCATCATTCTTTGAAGGGCAATTTGGCAATACTTATCAAGAGCCATAAAGTTTTTATATCCATGGACCTTGTAATCTCATTCTTAAAACAAATCTAAATCACACTTGATCTTAGCCAAAAGGCCGAGAAGCGATAAAACAAATCTAAATCAAAAGACAAAAGATACATTTATAAAGATGTTATATTCACCTTTAACAGTGAAAAGTAAAAATAACGTAAACCTGAGATAGCCTTGGTAAGTTTTGGTATATAATTTTTAAGAATATTATGCAATATATTACAAATAAACACTGTAGAACCATAAAAATCAACAAGAAGAACAAATCAAAATAAATACACTCAAAATAATGTATGGTAAAAAAAAAAAAAACCTGCACATAAAAAAAAAATGTGATTGCATGTGGCAAAAAGTTTGGAAATAGAACACAGAGAATTTGGGTATAATATTTTATATTCTACATTTTTACTTACATTCTAAACACCTTTTATAAAAATAAAACCATGAGAAAAACTATAGGTTACTTTGTGCTGGAAAGAAAAAAAATGATGACCCCCTAAAAATAGTAGCAAAGGGTGGGTGGATCCATTTCCAGATCCTACTAGGCTAGGAAGGTGAATAGGGGATTGTTCTTGACTCTCATTCCCAAGACCAACCAAAGACACCAAGAAAGGTATGAGAAATCCCTGAGATGAAGACAGAGGGCTATTTTGAACTGATATGAGAGGAAAAGACTGGTTTCAGGGAGCACAAGAGGCAGCCCAGTAGACTGTAAAGAGGATAGAAAATAGAATAAAATAGAAAAGGTACTGTTGGGATAAAGAACATCCACCCCACACCTATAGCAACTCAGACTTGGTCCAAGTGATCTCAAAAACAAAGGAAAATCAATGGCAGGAGCTACTGTGACATGGAGTGAAAAGTAAAGTAATGACTCCAGTTAAGCAGCTATGCTTAAGGATGATCCCCACCTAAAGCTGCTCTTTCCTGAGGGGCAAAGAGCAAAGCCCTACATTAAGTTCTTTTATTAGGGTGAGGAGAAATTGACTCAGTTTTTCACTGCCTGAGCCTCTGGACACCAGGGCTCAGGCATATACCCCATTCCCACCCCGTGAGCTAACTGAGGTGACAGAAGCAGGGGTCTGACCTTCCCCTATATGCTCTGCTTGACGGAATAACCCCAGGAAAAACAAGTCCATAAATCAAAAGGATAAGATATTTGAGGAGTACAATGATCTGGATTTTTAGATTCCATCAGAAACAAAAATACACATACCAATAACTTTAAATCAGCTTAATGAAATGTTTTTTAAAGGAAAGAATGCATCAATAGGATTAAAAATTTATTAAAAAGAGTGAAGCAGATATTTTAAAGACAAGATTATAATAGTTGAAATAAAGAACACAAAAATGATATACTCCAAAAACAACACTGCTCAGAAAAGAAGGGTGAAGAAATGAGACAAAAAAAATCGATACATATAAGGAATAGAAAAAGGAGTGCTAAAATCCAAATCACAGAAAGAAAAAATTTGAAGAGGAGTAAATATCTGAAGAAGTAATGTAGGAAATATTCAATTTTTAAAAAAATAACAGGGCTAAGATGGAGAGTCTGTAGAGTGGCAAGAAAGAGAACGAAAAATCCACACCACATTATGTTAAAATTGAAGAATAAGAAAGATGAAGAAAAAAATTCTAAAAGTTAACAAAAAGAGGAAAAGCATATCACCTCAAAGACCAAAAAAAAAAAAAAAAAAATTATTCAGAAGCGAAACTGCCCTAAAAACTATGGAAATAGAATTTCAAAAGTATTGAAGAAAAAGAACTTAGAATTTAGAACTGTAGGGGCGCCTGGGTAGCACAGCGGTTAAGCGTCTGCCTTCGGCTCAGGGTGTGATCCGGGCATTATGGGATCGAGCCCCACATCAGGCTCCTCTGCTGTAAGCCTGCTTCTTCCTCTCCCACTCCCCCTGCTTGTGTTCCCTCTCTCGCTGGCTGTCTCTATCTCTGTCGAATAAATAAATAAAATCTTTAAAAAAAAAAAAAAGAATTTAGAACTGTATATCCAGCCCAAATATAAATCAAATCTCAAGGCTTGATAAACACATTCTCAGGAATATAAGGCCTTGGGAGGTTTACCATGCAAAGATCAATAATGACGACAGGGTGGGGAGATGCTTAAATAAAAATGACAAACAAGAGATGCTGTAAGTGATATGTGAGTCAAAGAGTAAGTACCTTGGTTGCTATGCTGGAGTTGGTTGCTATATTAAAGAGGGGGAAAGAAAGAAATCTATTATCATAATAAAAGAGGAAACATAATAACCCTATTTAAAAGCTTAGATGCTATCAGTCCGTTGAGAGGTCCTCACAAGGTATGAAAGAACTCAAACTGTGGTCCACTAAGCTAGCCAGTCTGAACAGTTTGTCAGTTCTTAACAAGTTTCTTGCACCAAAGTATGTATCAATTGCATCACTAAAAACACTGCTTAGTTCAGGTAATATGATTTTTACATAAAGACTTTCTCAATGAAGGGAGTGGTGCTTTTTTTAAATTCTAGCAGGAGTTACTTATCTCATTATGGATCAGTAACAATTCCCAGATGAGTATTTTGAGTAGACACAGCTATTAATTTAAAGGAGAGAAGAAGATGAAGTGGGTGAAAGGAAATAGAAATAGAGAAAAAAAACACACAGAAATAATAAGTTGAGATATTTTGAACCAGTCCAAATATATTAATAATTAGCATAAATAAATATTAACTAGATTTTAAGAAAGTCACAGTTTAGATTTTGCAAAATCTAATATATGCTGTTTATAAAAGATATTCCTAAAGCATAAGAATATACAAAAGTTAAAAGTAAAATGATAGAAAATTAAGTATGAAGTAAATACAATCAAAACAAAGTTGCTACAGTTATCACTAACAATATATAAAATAAATATCAAAGTAAAACGTATTCTTAAGGACAGAGAATTCAATTCACTACTTAATGCAATTATCCAAGAAGACATAGTAGTTTTAAATACAAGGTTACTAATAAAATTGCTTGAAAGTATATGAAGTAAATTTTATAGGAACTGCAAGGATAGAGTAATAAATCCACCACGATAGTGAGGGATTTCAGCACACCTCTCTCAGTTATTGAGAAGTCAAATAGAGAAAAAAAAACAGCAGATATGCAACATCTGGATGACATAACTAAAAAATGTAACCTAATGAACATCTGACACTTTGAATAAAAATATTCTCAAGTACAGATGACTATAAAAATTTATCATGAATTAGTGATAAAGCCTCAACAATTTTACTCAAAAGTATGCAATTAAATTAGACATTAGTAATACAAATATAAATTTTTAATTCCCACTTATTCAAAATTTATTTTTCAAAGCCCTGATGAATGACTCATGGATTAAAATAAGGTCATAATGGAAATTTTAAAATACCTAGAACGGATTTGAATTTTTTTATTTTTTTAATTTAATTTTATTTATTTATTATTTTTTTAGGAGCATAATCTCAAACACATTTTATTGACTGGAGTTCTTTTTTTTTCATCCAAGTTTTTATTAAATTCTATTTAGGTAACATGCAGTGTAATATTAGTTTATGGTGTAGGACTTAGTGATTTATCACTTAAATACATCACCCAGTGCTCATCACAAACCCCCTCCCTAATTCCCATCACCTATTTAACCCACCCCCTCACCCACCTCCCCTCTGGTAACCATCAGCGTGTTCTCTATCCTTAAGAGTCTGTTTTCTGTTTTGTTTCTCTTTTTCCCCTATGTTCATCATTTTGTTTCTTAAATTCCACATATGAGTGAAATATGGTATTTGTCTTTCTCTGACTGACTTATTTCACTTAGCATAATACTCTCTAGCTCCATCCATGATAAGTATACTCTTTTTTTAATTATTTTTTATTAAGTTCAATTAGCCAACATATACTACATCATTACTTTTTGATGTACTGTTCAATGACAGAACTGATTTAAAAATTTTTTAAGTTATGGGGTGCCTGGGTGGCTTAGTCGGTAAGCATCTGCCTTCAGCTCAGGGCCTGATCCCAGGGTCCTAGGATCGAGCCCCGCGTGGGGCTCCCTGCTCTGCTGGGAGCCTGCTTCTTCCTCTCCCACTCCCCCTGCTTATGTTCCCTCTCTCGCTGGCTGTCTCTCTCTCTGTCATATAAATAAATAAAATCTTTAAAAAAAATAAAAATAAAATAAAAATTTTAAAATTATATGTCAAAATTTATGTGATGCAAGAAAAGCAGCTATCAGAGGGAAATTTATAGCCTTAAACAGGACTATTAAGGGAAAAAATTGAAAGCCTCAAAATTAATGAATTAATTGTCCATCTTAAGAGATCAGAAAAGGAACAACAGGATAAAACTAAAGAAAATACAAGATAAGAGATAAATGAAAACAAAGAATAGAGAAGACTAGCAAAGATAAAATGCCAAAATATGGCTATTTGGAAAAACTAACAAAATAAATAAACTTTGGTAAAATTAATCAAGATAAGTAGAGAAGAAACATAAGTGATCTTATAAATAATCAAGATAAGTAGAGAAGAAACATAAATGATCTTATAAATAAAAAGAGACAACTATTACCAGAAAAATAGGAGTTAAAATGATTTTAAAAGACTCCTACTTCCAAACAAGACAGAGAATCAGGGACCAGATTGATTCATCTGCCAGAAACAACTAAAAAAAAAAAAAATATATGGAACAGCAGTTTTTAGATAGTGATCATTACACAACTGACAGTAAGTGATGCCAGAGAGACAGGAAATTTGAGGGGAGCCCCACAATCACCCAGCAGCTTACTGCTTGGGAGAGTTTTCAGACTTCAGCTCAGTAAAGATCTGTTGTATCTGTAACATACTGCTAGTGGGAATATAAATTAATGCAACCACTTTGTTAAAGAATTTAGCATTATATTCTATAGTTGAAGTTTACATAGCCTGTAGCCTAGCAATTCATTCCACTCCTAGGTGTAGATCAAAAGAAACTCTAGCACATGTAGGACAGGATACATGTAAAACACTGTTTATATCAGCGCAGTTCACAAGAGCAAAAACCTGAAAACATCACAAATATCTACCCACAGTAAACTTGGATGAATGAACCATGCTATACATACATAGCAGGCAGAACTAATTAACTACATGGGGACTTGTTGCCATAAGGATAACTCCTATCAATATGATATTAATGTGAAAAAAAGTCCCAAAAGAATAGGTTGAACATGATACTCTTTTTGTAAAGTTAAGCATAAATAAAGGCTATATTAGAATAAGTAAAAAGAGGGGCGCCTGGGTGGCTTGGTGGGTTAAGCTTCCAACTCTTGGTTTCCGCTGAGGTCATGACCTCATGTGAGACGGAGCCCCAGCTGTCTGCTTGCTCAGGGAAGAGGGCTTGAAGAGTCTCTCCCTCTCCCCCTCCCCCTATGGGCAGGAGCACACAAGCAGGTGCGCACCTCTCCTTCTAAAACAAATAAATAAATCTTTTTTTTTTAAGATTTTATTTATTTAGTTGTCAGAGAGAGAGAGAGACAGCACACAAGCAGGGGGAGTGGCAGGCAGAGGGAGAAGCAGGCTCCCTGCTGAGCAAGGAGCCGGATATGGGACTGGATTCCAGAACCCTAGGATCATGACCCCAGCAGAAGGCAGGCACCCAACTGACTGAACCACCCAGGTGTCCCACCAAATAAATAAATCTTAAATAAATAAATAAATAAATAAAAACACAATTTATCCATATAAAAAGGAAAGCAGCTCAACTTCCAGGAGCACAGATGTATTTTTCTTTATTCCTCCCACTAAGTATTACTAAAAACCCTGCATATAATATATAAGACAAACATCATGCACATTACCTCCTCTAACTTATTTAATTTATAACTTTGGTTGTACTTTCGACCCCCTTCGCCTATTTCACACACCCAGGATATGCCTGGAGTATTGGTTACCCCAGCCAACAAAGCAGCACCCAGTAACCTCCAGCTGCTGGTTCTTACAGGTTATCATAGAATTCTCTCTTCACCTACTCAATCATGTCTACTTACATAAGCAGTCAGCCAAAGAAGACTCGTCTTTTTCCAGAGACCGAGAGATACAGTTTTGCCTGCTAGTTTCTTCAGCTCATCCAGTCACTAAACTCACATAGAAGCCACCACTGTACCCCACTGGGGAGACAACACAGAAGTTAAGAACGAAGGTCAGATTCAGGGGCCTCCTCAGGCTTGTCAGCTGACGACAAAACCTCCTCCTGGCTGCGAAGAGCTTAAAGATTGACAAGACAACCGAAAAGATAGACGCTCTTGTTCATTAGCAAATCAGAAGGCATGGCGCCTCTCAATCTCTAGGCTACGGAGGTTTTTCAAAGTCTGTACCTCCGTAAACAAGGTGCCATGTCATGGTATTCCTGGTATTCCATTCCTTCAGAATGGAGGTATGATTCACAGAGGTCGGGGTCTACTACAACAGCGGCCCTGGAGACATCTCTGAAACATTTTCGGCGGACAGTGGCGGACGAACGTGATAACAACTGCGTAGACGCGGCCGAGAGGCGTCGAGATGAAGCAACTGCAGCGTACAGAGCTGGGCTCCCTTGTCTGTAATGGCAAACACAATCAGCCACAGAACTCATCAGAACGGTTTGCAAGTCTGTCCACGATATGTGGGTCGCGCGGCAGGGAGGCCTGCAGGATAGATGGGGCTGGTCCTTCGCACGCAGCTGCCCCACGAGTCCCACGCGGCGGCGGCGGGCAGGGGTGGCAGAGGCCACTGAGGGCACCACGTCCAGGTCCTGGTCTGCACCCGACAGAAGGAAGCGGCGGGCCAGCTTCTCCCACAGGCAGTCGCGATCCACACACTCCGGGACCCGCTGCGTGCGCACCTACGGACTGGCTCGGCCGCAAGCTCTTCCGGTGCAAAGTTCCCGCGCTGCGCCTCGCTGGGGTCACGGGACCCATCTGGGATCGCCTACCAGCAGCCGTAAAACACGCCCTCCAGGGCTGCTGCCCCGGGGTGCCTCCGTGTGGGAACTGATTTTCTGAGCACTAACAGCGCCGCCTTGCATGGTTTCTTCGTCCTGGAGCTGAGACGCAAAGATCTCCTGCCGCCCCCGCTTCACTGCCTGGTGCAAAAACTCCTCTACTTTCCTCTCCGGGAGGATATTGGAGTCCCAGAGTATCTGGCCTTCCATCTCAAAAATGTTCTTATTCTAACAGGTATGGAGAGATATCTCATTGTGGTTTTCATTTGCATTTCCCTGATGATGAGTGACATTGAGCATCTTTTCATGTGTCAGTTGGTCATCCCTATGCGTTCTTTGGAGCAATGTCTGTTCATGTCTTCCGCCCATCTTTTGATTGCATCATTTGTTTTCTGGGTGTGGAGTTGCGTAAGTTCTTTATATATTTTATCAGATATGTCATTTACAAATATCCTCTCCCATTGAGTAGGTTTTCTTTTAGTTTTGTTGGTTGTTTACTTGGCTGTGCAGAAGCTTTTTATTTTCATGTAGTCCCAATAGTTTAATTTTGCTTTTGTTTCCCTTTGCCTCAGGAGACATATCTAGAAAGATGTTGCTATAGCCAATGTCTGAGAAATTACTGTTCTCTTCTAAGATTTTTATGGTTTCAGGTCTCATATTTAGGTCCTTAATCCATTTGAGTTTATTTTCGTGTATGGTGTAAGAAAGTGGTATGTTAGCTACACTGGAATTAAAATTTAAATAAATAAATAGATAGGTAGATAGATAGATCTTCATAGATTGAAACTTAAAAAACAAAATTTCTCACCATAGCGGTTCAAGTGCAGGTTGCTGAGATAAGCTTGGATAGCATGGTGTACAACATGGTGACTATAGTTAATAATACAGTATTGCATATTTTAAAGTTGCCAAATGAGTAGATCTTAAAAGTCTTCACATAAAAAAAAAAGTTTTGCAACTATGTATGGTGACAGATGTTAACTAGACTTATTGAGATCATTTCACAATATATATAGAGAGAATCATTATGTTGTAGCCTGAAACTAAAAAAAAGTTACATGTCAATATACCTCAATTTATTTAATAAATAAATAAGACAATCATTAGAAGACCTGAAAAGTGAAGAGAAAAAATAGACCATCTAGGGATATGTTGAGACCCACCGAAGGATATGCTGGTGAGTTTTCTGGGTTTTCTTTTTGCCTTATTTATACCACATATAAAGCTGGAGAAGCCAGCAACATAGAAACACCAATGGACACAGAGGACAAAAGCCCCAACAAAAGCCTACTCTCCCTAGCCAATGAACCAGGAAAGGGACAGCCTAGCAAGACCGAAAACTTGTAGGCAAAAACTGCTGTATTCCAGAAAAACACCACAAAAAACTGAGGCCCAACCATGCCAGCAAAAACCAAGTGAAGAGCCTATACTTCCACCCACCCCCACAATCCTCCCACCCCCCACCCATCCCATCAGGTGGTGATAAAGAACTCCAAACCACCAACAGAGTGGTGTCAAAGACGGTAGAGTAGAGAGCCAGGACTTTCATCTGCACCATGCTGTATTGAGGTTCCCCATGGGTTCAGGGGAGACAAGATGGGGAACCTGGATTTTCCCTCCAACCTGAGAGTAACAGGGTACTCTTTCCTCTCCACTGTGGTGGTGTGAGAGGAAGCCCTGGGGAGATTCAGGACCTTCCTCACCACCCAGTAGTTACAAGGCTGACATGGGTACAATGGAGACCACATGAGGAGCAGTAATGAGGTATGCGTGCCCCTCTCTGCCAGGAAAGTATCACTGGAGGCCTAGTAAGGAGCCAGAACTCCCAATCCTGCCTAGCAGTAATGAGGAATCCCACCCTCAGGTATCAGCAAAGACCAGGTAGGGAACCTGGACGTCTGCACCTACATAGAAGGCAGGACCCTCCCTTATTTGACCAGAGAGGTGTCAGAGGAAGCCAAAAAGAACAGAAGGTTTAAAAAAATCCAGAATCTCATAATGTAATATCGGAAATGTCCAGGTTTTATTTGAAATATCACTCATCAGACCAAAAACAGTAAAGATCTAAAACTGAATTTAAAAGATAGTTAGTTGAAAAGACAGAGATGGAAGTAATGTTAGTATTATTTGATAAACATTTTAAAGTAGCCATAATATAAAATGCATGTGCACAATTATGAGCACTTTTGAAACACATGAAAAAATAAAAAGTCTCAGTGGAAAAAAATAGTATCAACAAAGAAGGTAATAAAAAACCAATGGAAATTTTAGAACTCAAAAAAAAATTTTTAACAAAATAAAAACCTCAGTGGTTGGGATCAATAGCAAAATGGATGAAGAAATAAAAAATAGAATAAAATAAGTAGAAATTAACCAACCTAAACAATAGGAAAAAAGTAGACCAAAAAAATAAAATAAAATAACAGACCTTTAGATGCCAAGTCTACAAAATCTCTTCTAATAAGAAAGCATAGAATAGAAAGGGAAAGGATACTTTCCAATTCATTTATGAAGCCAGTTATTAGCCTGATAAAGCCACAGACATTACAAAAAAAAGAAATCCACAGGCCAACATCCCTGATGAACATAGATGCAAAAATCCTTAATAAAATAGAATTCAACAGTATATTAAAAAAAATTTTATTCCATGACCAAGTGGAGCCTTAAAATTCCCAGAAGAAAAATCCTGGGATTATATCAATAGATACAGAGAAGGCATTTGACAATTCAATACTCATTCATTACAAAAGATCTCAGAAAAAATAAGGAGAGGGGGAGACTCCCTCAATCTGATAAAGATCATCTTTATTAAAAAAAAAAAAAAAGCCTTCCTACAGCTAATATTCTATTTATGGTGAAAGGCTGATGCTTTCCCCTTAAGACTAGGAACAAGACAAGGGTATCCAATCTCACCACTCTTATTCCACATAGTCCTGGAAGGTCTAGCTAGTGCAATAATGTGAGAAATGAAATGATAGCGTACAGATCAGAAAGGAAGATAGAAAGTGTCCCTATTGCAGAGGACATGATTTTCTACATAGAATATCCCAAGGAATTTCCAAAAAAACCTCCTAGGACTAATAAGTGAATTCAGTAAGGTTGCAGGATACAAGATAAACAGAAATATCAGTTAAATTGCTATACACTAGCAATAAACACATGTGGACACTGAAATTAAAAATATATCATTAAAAACTGCACAAAACAGGTGTAAATCTAATAACACATGTACAGGACTGTACTACAAACTACAAAACCCTAATGGAGTAAAGATTTAAATAAAAGGAGAGTCACACCATGTTCATGGATTAGTAGACTTAACATAGCAAAGCTGTCAGTTCCCCCCAAATTGATGTACAAGTTTAACACAGTTTCTACCAAAATCCCAGTAAGATGTTTTGTAGATGTAGACAAAGCTATTCTGGAGCTTATGTGGGAAGATGAGGGAACTATCATAACTAAAACATGAACTTCACCAATTGCACTCCTGGGCATTTATCCCAGAGAAATGAAGGTTTATGTTAAAAAAAAAAAAAAAAAAAAGCTGTACACAAATATTCATAGGAACTTTATTTGTGTAGCTCAAAACTAAAAACAATCCAGTTACCATTTGTTGGGTAAATGGTTAAACAACTGCAGTAAATCCATTCCATGAAATACTACTGAGCAATTAAAAGGAACGAACTATTGGTACATGCAACAATCTGGATGAGTTTCCAGAGAATTATGCTGGGAGACGGAAACAAAAAACAAAAAAGCAAAAAAACCCAAGCCCAAAATGAAGTGTTTCCATTTGTATAACATTCTTGAAATGACAAAATTATAAAAGTGAGAACAATCTAGGGGCTACCAGGGCTAAGGAGGGAAGTTGATGTGACTACAAAAGTGCAACATTTAACCGATCTTATTCCTGATGGAAATATTTTATATCTTGACTGTATCAATGTTAACATCCTGGTTATAATGTTGTAGTTTTTTAAGATGTTGCCCCTGGGAGGATCTGGGTAAAGGGCACAAAGGATCTCTCTGTGTTATTACTTACAACTGTGTGTGAATCTCAAATTATCTCAAGACAATGATTGATGTTTTTAAAGAAAGAAAAACAATGGAACAATCAGTACAGTTTCAGGATGATGGTAATCTTGTGTAGAGAGTCAGGGAATAAAGGTGGGGAAAAGCATTTAGTTAGTTGTAGGATTTTGTCAAGGTCCTTGTTCATATTTAGGGTAGTGAGTTTGCAGAGGCTTATCTACCAGATTGATGATAACTGAGTAAATAATTAAAAGTAAAAATTTAAAAAACAAAACATGATGGTTTTAAATTCTGTCTCAGAGTCATGTTCTCAATAAAATGTGGTGGCTGGGCAATACTATAAATTCACCAAACTCATTAATTTTCCTCTTGGGCTCAGAGAAAGCTACATTCCCTGGACCGCTTGTGGCTAGATAGGACTGTGTGACTGAGTTCTGGCTGGTGGTATTGGCCAATAGTGAAGTATACCACATTCAGAACTGGCTGTTGGGGCGCCTGGGTTGCTCAGTCGTTAAGCGTCTGCCTTCAGCTCAGGGCGTGATCCTGGCGTTATGGGATCGAGCCCCGCATCAGGCTCCTTCACTGAGCCTGCTTCTTCCTCTCCCACTCTGCCTGCTTGTGTTCCCTCTCTCTCTGGCTGTCTCTCTGTCAAATAAATAAATAAATAAAATCTTTAAAAAAAAAAAAAAAGGAACTAGCTGTTGACTGACCATCCTTAACAATCTAGCACCATCTTTCTCCTCCATCCTTATGGCGATAGTGGCAGAGCTGTACAATATAAGAAGCCTAGATCCATGAGTACTCTGCTTGGAAAACCACCCAGAAAAGCCTCCTGACCAGGAATATCTGCATTGGATGCTGCAGGAGCTAGAATGAAACATGGGCTAGTTTAAGCCACTGTGATTTGCATTTTTACTTATTACAGTATAGTCTAGCCTACTTTGACTAATACAGATGCTTAAAAAGCCCGCCAATAAGTGATGAGAACTCACGGCAATGAAAACTAGAACTGGCATTTAATTGCCAAAATCTGGAGAAATGGCCACTATTTGTAAAGCCCTTAGAATTGGATCGAGAAATATAATTGGTGATCCATGAACGTGTTGGCACTGGATTGCAGAAAACCTGATGGCTGAAAAGAAGGTGGAAAGATGCTTTGCCCCTCCCCACTGTCTGCCCTGGCTCAAATTGAGAAAGGCACTGCCAACCAGACAATGGAGCAACCACTCCTCTACAACAGTGAAGCTTCCAACAAGCCTTCCTCCCTCTGCCACTTCTAGCCTGTCCTCACCCCACGTGTTTTAAGTAAAAAGACATGATAGACATATTTAAAACTCCTTGCAACCTCCCCAGATTCTTCATCTTTCTTATTCATCTGCTCCACATATGTTGTCTGTTGTTTCTGTCCACATTTTTATACTTGTACCATGTATGTATTTGTCCCAAAGTAATATATAAGAATGTGGGATGTTGTTAAAAGATTTACTTCAATACTAGTCTAGCCTGTGAATTCTTCTGCAACTTGTTTTTTCGTTTAGTACCATGTTTTCTATATTTATTCAAATTGACACAACAGTTTGTTCATGTTAACTGCTATGTATATTCAATATACCACAATTTTTATCCACTCCTCTATTAATATGTTGTATGTACATTTTAGCTATTAGAAGTAATACTCCAAAAAGCATTTTTGTGTGTCTCATTATGCATATTTGTAAACATTCTCTAGGGCATATATGTAAGAGTATAGGAATCTTCAGCTATACTAAATGTAGTGAAGTTGCTGTCACTGTAATATACCAAGTTATGCTGCCAGCAGAAGGGTGTAGGTTTCTATTTCCCCTCATCTTCAATAATACTTAATATTTTGAGACTTTTTTTATTAAGTTTTTTTTAATTAGCCAACATACAGTACATCATTAGTTTTTGATGTAATGTTCAATGATTCATTAGTTGCAAAAAACACTCAGTGCTCATCAGATCACATGCGCTCCTTAATGCCCATCACCCAATTACCCCATCCCCCACCCACCTCCCTTTCCACAACCCTCCGTTTGTTTCCCACAGTCCAGAGATTTCCATGGTTTGTCTCCCTCTTTGATGATTTCCCATTCAGTTTTCCCTCCCTTCCCCTATGGTCCTCTGCCCTATTCCTTATATTCCACATATGAGTGAAACCATATGATAATTGTCTTTCTCTGCTTGACTGACTTCACTTAGCATAATACCCTCCAGTTCCATCCATATCGATGCAAATGGTAGGTATTCATCCTTTCTGATGGAATATTTTCAGACTTTTAATGAGTATGAAGTGTTCGTTCTGAGTAACCTCATTTTTAAATTTTCAGTTTCCTGATTATGTGAGTTTGAGCATTTTTTCATATGCTTATTGGCCACTCAGGTTCTAATTCTATTAATCTCTTGTTCACATCTCCTGACGATTTTCCAAGTAAGCTTTCTTTTTCTTACTGATTTATAGAAAATTTTCTGCATATTCAGAGTATCAATTCTTCTTCAGTTATATGCTTTGAAAATAATTTCTCTTGGTCTGTGGCTTTTCTTTTCACCTCGCTAATGAAATCTTCTGCCATGTAAAACTTATATACCAAATTTATCAGGTAAAAATCTTTTCTTTTATGATTTGAGCTTTGTGGGTCTATCCTACTGCTTTATAATGTCAGCTCTTTCATTTACCAAACATCTATATACACATGACAATATTTCTGGCTCTGTATCCTGTTGTATTGTCTGTTGGTTTATTTCAATGTTAATTACCATACCACATTAATTACTGCAGCTTTATTAAAAAGTCTTGATATATGCTAAAGATATTCCCCAGTCCATATTCTTAAATTGTTTTAGCTATTCCTGTCCTATTACTCTTTAAATAAAGTTTAGGATTGACTCGCTAATTTCCTTTAAAAAAAAACTTTTTAATATTTAGAGAACAAACAAAATTTTCTTCTATATAATTATCTTTTCAGAATTAGTAGTATAGAAGATACCGAAAATTAATGCATGTCAAGAAAATTTTTTAAATAATTATTTATGTTATTAAATAAGTGCCTGCAGTTATCAGAAAAAAACATTATGTATTTTTTCTATATGAAGTTCTTGGTAGAACTTCTATATGAAGTTCTTTTCTATATGAAGTTCTTGGTATGGGGGACTGCTGGGTTCGGAAGACTAGATGTGACCTCGTTTTTGTGAATCCCAGAGATTAGCAACCTATGAAAATCCCATAATAATTAAAGCTGTCAATCCAGTGTGTTTCATTTAAGAAATTTTTAATGGAGGAAAGAGGTAAGATATTTACATTCCTCTGAGATGCTGTAGACAACACTTGGATATTGTACTCTATTGATCAGAATTGATATTTTTTCTGAGCCAAGTACATTTTCCATTGCAAAAAAAAAATAATAAATTTCCTTCAATTCTCTGCTGTTCAAAGAATTTGGTTATTGTGTTGGTTAGGGTTCTCCAGAGAAACAGAATAAGTAGAATGTGTGTGTCTATGAGGAGATTTACTTTAAGGAATTGGTTCACGTAATTATTGAGGCTGGCAAGTCCAAAATCTCGAGAGTAGGCAGGCAGGCTGAATATCCAGGGAAGAATTAATGTTGTAGTTTGGGTTCAAATGCAGTCTGCTGGCAAAATTCCATCTTCTTCAGAGAGGTCAGTCTTTTTTCTTAAGACCTTCAACTCATTGAATGAGGCCTACCAACATCATGGAGAGCTGTCTGCTTTACTCAAAGTCTACTAATTTAAACATTTATCTTGTCTAAAAAATACCTTTACAGCAACATCCACAAATGTTTGGCCAAATACCTGAGTACCATGATCTAACCAAACTGACACACAAAAAATTAACTATCACAGGTATTCTAAGTAAATTTCATAAAATATATGAAACTGTAGTTAAAATATTTCAGGAAACACTTTAAGCAACAGAAAAATACTGACACTGACTGTAACAGGGTAAATTCTGTAGTACAGGCAAGTAAAGAAAAGATAGCCTTTGTGAATGAACATGTTTTCTCAACATTCTAGATTACATACATACAAAAAGGGAGAAACTGATGAAATTTCATATTGCATATTGTTCTAAAGTCTCAACATCAAGTTGGGTTTTTGTCTCCTGAGTTTTCAGGGATATAAGAATTGACTTTTCACTATTTCTAATTTTGCTAAGAGGTTAGCAAGGTCATCCATACCAATATCTTTCCCAATTTTTTCAATTTGAACTAAATTCTTTTTTATTTGAATCTCAACTGAAAAATGTTGGTTATCTAAAAATACTGTAAAGATTTTTTTAATTGGATATAGAATTGCTTGCTTGTTCTAGTACTTCAAGAACAGAAAGACTGTTGAACACAAAGCTAAACTCCACCATCTCATGTAAACTCAAATGGAATCATAGTTTTATTGATGTTTAGTGATTATAGCTATTTTATTGCTGTCATAGTCTCCATGTATTTCTTCTTTAAAAGGAAATCGTTTGAAAAAAGGAATCCAGTGACTCTATGCTTTTCCTGCCAGTTGTCTAATTGACTATAACTAGGCTCTATGGGCTGTATGCATAATATGCCAAATTTTCAGACAATAAAGAATTGGACAGGTACCTATTGTGTGTGTGCTGGTGGAGGGAGATGAGTAACACTTTTCAAGTTTCCCAAGGATGAGAAGGCTAGGTTCCCCCCACCCCCCGCCACCGCCCGCCACTGTTTTGCTCTGTGTCAGTAATTAGCAGACATCCTTGTGTATTTACAGGTAACTGCTCAAGCTAAGAGCTTTCTGCTTTCTTGGCTCTTTGCCCCATGGAAGACATCCCATCAACAATTTTTTCAACGACCACCTTGAACTTTGTGTGGACTCTCGCCGATTTACTTTGGACTGAGCTTTGTTTTTTGTTTTTTCTTCCTGTCTTTCTTTGTCTAATCTTTAATTTTTTTTGTCTTTTTTCTTTTTTTTTTTGTATTTCTTTTTAATTTTTTATTTCTTTTCTTCATCTTTAATCTCCTTTACTTTGATAGTCTAAACTTTTAAATCATAGGTTTTAGTCTTTTATGTTCATCTTTTCTCTCTTTTATTGTTATTTTTTTATTAGAGAGAGAGCATGCACAAGCTTGAGGCAGGAAGGGGCAGAGGGAGGAGAGAGAGACTCTCAAGCAAACCCCACTGAGCCCAGAGCCCGACATGGGGCTTAATCCCATGACCCTGAGATCATGACCTGAGCTGAAATCAAGAGTTAGACATTTAGAGGGGCGCCTGGGTGGCTCAGTCGTTAAGCGTCTGCCTTCGGCTCAGGGCGTGATCCCGGCATTCTAGGATCGAGCCCCGCATCAGGCTCCTCTGCTGGGAGCCTGCTTCTTCCTCTCCCACTCCCCCTGCTTGTGTTCCCTCTCTTGCTGGCTGTCTCTCTCTGTGTCAAATAAATAAATAAAATCTTTTAAAAAAAAAAAAGAGACATTTAACCAACTGAGCCACCCCTTTTTTTAGAGAGAGTTATTGATACATTTTTAATCATTGATTGTTTATGTCTTTATTTTAAACCACCTATTCATCTATAATTTTAGCTCCTAACCTTTTGTCTTTATTGCAATTTGTCATATTTAGGTAACATTGTTTCTTTTAATTTCTTCCTACATCTCAATTTTTTGTTGTAATCTCTTCATAGTACTTTACAGTAACAGATAAAAATCCTTCTGTTGCATGGGACAGAAACCCTCACAACAAATAGCTGGAGCAAAATAAAGGTTTAGGTGGAGAGGGTGGAACATATTAACCCACATTCCTGAAAATATCAACTTGCAGGCTTGATTTCAGGCATAACTAAATTAGAAATCTCAAAAACTTTCCCTAGGTCCTAGTCTCCATGCCTACTCTATATTGCTACTACGTTCTGGACAGGCTTCACCACCACTACCCACAGGGTGGCAAGAGGTCTACAACAGCTTCCGCCTAATGACATCCTTCCTCATTCAGGTCCTTCTGATGAGAGAGAGCACCTCTACTTCCCAATCAGCTTCCTGACATCTCACACCACCCAGGCCTTAAATAAACAAAAACATTTTCCATTTTAAAATTCAATAGAGAGAGAGTGTTTATGAGCCAAGAGGGGTTGGACTATGAGTGCTTCCTTGAGGAGACGCTCTTTGCAACATAAGTGGCCTGACACCATCAGAGCCAGTGGCTTCAGTAAATAACAAGCATCAAATTTAAAGCCACTGTATTCTGTAAGCTCCAGGGAACTCCTTGGAGTGTGCTCCTCAACAGCAAAGACTCCTTCTATAATAAGGCAGACACACACAGCTTTTACTATTTATACTACCATTTTACCAGTCTACCTCCTTTCGTGTTGTCAAATAGCAGAGAAGGAACTATGGCAGGCATGAGCATGGGTGACTTACATCTCTTGCATCAGTCCAGCATCCAGTTTTGCACCTCACTTCATCAGAGCTCCTGCCCGGCCCAAGTCAGTTCCAGGAAAATGATAGGGTTATCATCCCACTCTCAAGCCAATTTTTGAGATGATTTTACAATTTTTATTTACTCAGCACAACCAAGAATTAATCACGTATGGGAAAATGAATGATACATGCATAAACTTAATACATGTTTCTACCTAAATGACCTCTCTCTCTTTAGTTCCTATTTTGCTGGAATCCCTTCCTGATATTTTGGGGGTGATTTCTGTTGCTTCAATGTATGTGTGAGGAATTAGAGCAAATGTCACTCACCAAATCATTGTGCCTTGCCTCTTGACTTAATGCCTTTCACAATTATATAAATCCCAAACCCCAAGGTTCAGCCTGGAGCCAAAAACATGCCACATCTACGTGACACAAAGGAGCTTAACCTTGAAATGCATCATACCAAATGGAACCCCATTCCTTGCCAAAAGCTTTGCAGGCATCTGTCACAACATTTATCTCCCTTCAAGCCAGCAGCAGCGTTCACATTGGTTTCCAACACTCAAGCTCTGGCCCGAGTCTCTTCCCCTCCATCTTCTTCAGACCATGTTCCAAATGCGTAGAATAGGTTTTCTCCTCCGGCCCAGCATGCCTCACCTTCTTTCTATTATGAGCTTCCCTGGTTCACCCTACAACAACTATTGTTCTCACTGCTAAGAAACTCCTTTAACACATACAGAATTAGCATGTATCTTTCAGGGCTATTTCTGAACTCAGTCTTCTTTTCATTAGTACTGTACAATTTTCACTACTCTAGTTTTTAATTGTTTGAATTTTTTAAAATAATATATGCACATGATATTTATTTTAAAAGTTCAAAAGGGTATAGAGTGAAAAAGTACATTTTCTTCTCATACTGGCCTTCATCGTGAGCTCCCCTTTCCGAGATAACTACTAAAAACAAAAACAGTTTGTTGTGTTTTTCAAGACACGCTCCTTTGTTTATATAGAGAGATAGCAATCCAGTTTATTGAGAAATATCAAGTGGGTAGAGTTTAAATTGTGATAGCATTATTTTCTCAAGCACGACATTCAGCTGAGCTCCGAAGAATCTCCTTTCTTGCCTACTTGACTTATTCAGCCAATCCTAGAACTTTCTTGCTATTGTCAGTTAAATTTCATTTTAATTTGTTTAAAATTCCCATCTCATATCCAGTTTTAATCTCATCTCCTCACTTCTCCCCAATGAAGACTTGGCATTTGCCTCAAAGGACTTGGAGTTGGGGAAGATGCTCTTTCATTGTGTGGTGGGAGAAGGAGGGGGCCTGGTTCCTTTTCTGGATCAGGCATTTTAGATTAGGGGAAGGACTGGAAGCAGAGACCTTCTTAGATCACTGGCAGCCTGTGGGTCCTTGGGAGTCTCCCCTAGTCTTGCTCTGGCTCCATCTAGCTCCACCTGCTCCTAGTAGCCTCTGAAGATAAGGAGGTCTTTCCGGGGGTGGGATGATTTTCTTGGAATGGTGTCCAGCTTCTCCATGCCTTCCTCGGTTGTTGAGAGCCACCTCAGAAAGTGGCATCTGTGTCTCCTTTCAGTCTCAATAAAAAACCTAGGCCCCTGTTATGAACTGAATTGTGTCCCACTAAATTCATTTCTTGAATTACAAAATTCCAATATCTCAGAATGTGACTGGAGATAGAGTCTTTAAAGAGGTGATTAAGTTAAAATGAAGCTGTTAGGGTGGACCTTAATCCAATCTGACTGGTGTCCCTTTAAGAAAAAGAAATTTAAGCACAGAAAGAGATATCATGACTGCAGACATACATAGAAAAGACCACATGAGGACGCAACAAAAAGGCAGCCATCTGCAAGCCAAGGAGAGAGGCCTCAGAAGAAACCAAAGTTGCTGACACCTTGATCTTGGATTTCTAGCCTTCATAACTATAAGGAAAAATAAATTTCTGTTGTTTAAGCCTCCCAATCTTTTATTTTATTATGGCAGCCATAGGAAACTGATACAGTCTCCAAATCCTGTACATCCACTTAGACCAGAGGTTGCCTGGACAACGTCATGGCTTGTATCTCCATTCTCTCCTTTATGCTCTTTTACAAGAAGATCCAGTACCCTGTAATTTCATCTTCCATTTTTCCAAAGGACATGGAGAGCTGCAAGTGGGGGCTGCCTACTTCCTTTTCCCAAGCAAACTCCCCCCATCCCGTCTCACTGCTCTGCAATAGATGGCCCCTGCAAGGCTCCTTGCAGGAATCTCCAGATAAGTAGTCTCTGGGTTCAGATTACCTCCAAACCACCAGAGCACCTGTTAAGCTCTCTCGAGAGGTAAACTCAATTCCAATGATAACACCACAGTGACCCTCCACATGGAATTGCATCCAGCCAGGAGAGGAAATGTCAGCCACCCTCAGCACCTTCTTCCAGCAGCCCCCATCCCTGTGACTAAGTCTTCTGAAGCCCCTTCATTCTATCTTGGGAGAAAGCACCTTAACCTCTGGACTTATTCCTTAATCTTTTTACATAAGCATGTGGGAGAGAGGTGACAGTTGAGGTGACAGTACTCATTCAGCACCTCTCGGTAAGCCCAAATGGAAGTGTCTGATCATAATTGTGGGCAGCTCTCTTTAGCATGTGGGACCTGAACACCTTTTTGTTCTCAACTTTGAGCCTTATTCACCAATTTGGGAGAAATAGGAAAAGTACACCACCACATACATGTACATATTCCAAGTTCTTACTCAGAGGGGTGGTTTGTCTTGACTGTAATTGATCTGTTCTTCAACAGCAACCCCCACCTTTGAAGGGGTGGTGGAACACAAACTTCAACCTCTCTGGTTTGACACTTTATCTAATCTCTTCAATAACCCCTTTGAGGAAGTGTTCAGTCTCTTGGGAGAAATGCTCAGTCTTTTGCTACAAAAAAACTACATTCAATGACTGTCAGTGTTTATATTGCTTTGTGCACAGAAGTGTGTCATAGAATTAATTCCTAGAAGTAGAATTGATGGATCAGATGGTATTCAGTAAATTCAAAAAATATTCAATAAATATTTGGAAACCACAATAAATAAGGTAGTCATATAGTACATTAGAAGACGGTAACATCTACAGAAATAAGAAGAGCAAGAGGGAATGGGATCAGGAGGTTGCAATTTTAAATTGAGGGGTCAGTGAAGGTCTCATTGAGAAGGTGCTATTTCAGCAAAGACCTGAAGGAGGTGAGGGATTTGGCCTTGCATATAGTAGGAAAAACTATTCCAGGCAGAGGGAACATGCCATGAAAAGACTCTAGAATGGAAGGATCACTGACATGTTCAAGAAAAAGCAAATAGGTCAGTGTGGCTGGAGCAGAGGAAGCAAGAAGGACAGAATAAGACATAAGATCAAAGGGATTCTGGAGCCACGTTATGTAGGGCCCTATAGCCCATTATGGGAATTTTGGCTTTTGCTGTTAATAAAATGGGATACCAATGGAAGGATTTGAGCAAGATGTGACATAATCTGGCTTCTGTTTTAAAATCTTTACTCTGAAGGTGTGTTGAGAAGAGACTTCAAGGAGTGAGAGTGAAGCAGGAGGCCATTGCAGCACTCCAGGTGAGAGACGTGGTGGCGCAGACCTTGATGGCAGGAGTGGAGGTGCTAAAATGTGGTCAGAGTTTAGCTATATTTTGACTGTGTGTGACTGAGGTTGCCAAATTGGCCCTCCAAGTGTTTGCAGCAATTTCTCTTCCCACCAACAAAGGAGACTTCCTGTGTCCCCACACACTGACCAATGCAACACAGTAACAAACTCCTGAGGTTTCACCACACTGGTAAGTAAAAAAGCAGCAGCTCAATTTTGGTTTCCTTTTTTTTTTTTTTTTTAATTGAATTTGTGTTTTTCCATTTGTGAGTGGGATAGTTTTCACATGTTTATAAAGTATTTTTTCTTATTACCTGTTCATGCATTTCACCCATTTTTCTAGTGGGTTTGTAACCATATAAATTGATTAGTCCTAACTTTTTATATATTAAGGAAATTAGCTTTTTGTTTTGTCTGCCATCCTTTCTCAGTTTGTCATTTTCCCTCAACTTTTTCTATAATATTTTTCCCATGTGGATACTTTTATTAATTTTTATATACTTAAGATTACTGATCATTTCTTTTAAAATAACTCTTGAGGAAAGCATTTCTTGTCCACCAACACTCCCTTTCCCAAAGTCTCTTCAGAGTCCAGTGGTTCTCTAAGTTTCCAAAAGAATGATCCTTGTGCTTAAAAAAATCTAGAAATGACTGTAACCCTACTCCCTTCCTAGAGACTTACCATAGTAACAAAAGTCAGTAAAGAAATGTAATTCCTTTGCTAACCCTCTTCCCAAACTTACTGAATCACAAACCACAGTCACAAATTCAATGGAACTGATTTTACTTAGAACATGATTTTAAAATGCTACATTAAATATTCTAAAATCTGTACCAGTGTCAATCCGGCCAAGAGCAGTGATCCTGGATTGCATTGTTTTGCCTACTCTCTCCCTGTCACCAGTGAATGTGCACGGCCTTACAGCACATGTATTGTGTACCAGCCTTACTTTTGATTTTATCTGACCTTCCCAAACTCTCAGTTTCCTTTTGCCCTGCTCTCCTTGTCCACTTATTTTTTTAATTTTATTTATCTCATTGTTTTGCATTTATACATGCATCTACTTGAGACCCTCTCTTACATCCTTTCTGGAATAAGGCAGGGAACAAGGAAATATAAAGAAAGAAATTCCATCTATATAGCAGGGATATTGGGCTGACATATGAAATGCTAAGGATATAAAGATAAGTCACTTAAAAAGGAGGAGCCTGCCACAGTGAGTCTGAAGGTTGGAGGAGAGTGAAAGTAAGGATTCCTGACTTCAGCAGCTGATATATCAAGGCTCAGGAATTGCATGGTCCTCAATAGCAATTGCCCCCTCCTGTCCTCATCTGTCACAAGGTGGGCTGGAGTGGGAGGGTTCACCAAAAGGCATGCTGGATCCTCAGCTGTGGGTCAGCAGAAAACTGGGGGAAAATTGAAATTGGAAAGGACCAGGGCTTTGGGAATTGGTCCAAATTAGGGCTGGTCCTCAAGGAGGTGCCCCATGACAGTGCCAAGCGGAGATCTAATTGAGTGCCATTGTAAAGGTGGTGGGTTTCCACTGTCTGGCAATGCATGACCAGAGCAGTTTAAATAGGACTAAGGGAGCACAGGTTTCAGGAAAAAGACTAACTCAGGAGATGCAGAAGAGTAGAGTGGTAAAGAGCAGGAAATTTGGTGCCACGTTGCCCGGGTTCAAATCCTAGTTCAGCCATTGACTGGTTGTGTGGCCACAGGAAAATTACTTATCTTCTCTGGGCCTTAGTTGCCTCATCCTTTAAAAAAAGGAGGGGGGTGGTTGGTTAACACCATAAGACTCAATGAGCTAGCATCCATCAGGAGCTTAGAACAGCATTTGGCATAAAGTAAGGACTAAGGGGAAGAACCCAGCAAGAAGCACTTTAGGCTCAGGAGAAAGCAAATGGAAATGGGGGGACTGAAGAATGCAAATCCCCCATGCTTTGTTTTTTGTTTGCTTATTTGGAATGATCAGCAAGTTGGGAGGAAGATCCTGAGTTGAAGCACAGCAGGACACAACCAATCTAGACTAATCATTTCAATTCAGCTCCTAAGACCAAAGGAGCAAAAGTAAACTGTTCAAATATTCACTCCACATCAGGGCCACTGCTTTCCCAGATGGCACCTTTTCACAGATTGGAGAGTGGGGTTAGGGGAGGGGGTCACTTGCCCAAGACATTTCCGTGCGATTAGTGTCACAAATCTATGATGGCTCTGATGTGAACGGAGTCCCCAGCGCTGTGCAGTGTGCATTCTACACAACTACATGCAGCCTTTGGCTCCAACTGAAAGTTTGTTTTCTTGTCTTTATGCGGTATGTTGCATAATCTTTATCATAAAAAGTTTTAAACAACAGGAAAAAGGAGAGGGGTATGAACCATGTTAATCTTTCCTCCTGTATGGTAGACAGGAGTGTTTTAATCCTTCTGAAATCTATTTCACTTGAGATGTGACTACTTCCAAATGCAATTTTTTACAACAGAACTTAGTTCAAAATGTTCAAGTTCTTTAAAAGTAAAAAAAAAAAAAAATGTTGAATATGATCTAATGTTGGAAAAGCTGTGTTAGTAACTCCTTCATTTTGAAAGAAAGTTCTGGAGAGGTTTAACAAAAGCCGAAAGGCTTTAAAACCATTTCTGCAACAATTGAGGTCCACGGAAGTATATGACAGGGCTTGAAGCAGTTTGGCTGAAACAAACACAAATTCAACTTCTGGTTTGGGTAGAGTTCCCCCCACCCCAAATAATTTTCCTTTCATCACAAACTAGAAAACCTCTCTGTTTCACGTATCCAGCTGTGCACCCATGGGCATTCATTCTGGTTTGGTCTCGGCTAAATGCAGAGAAACACAGTGGACCTGTTTCAAGTCTACGCTGCCAAGTCGTCATGAATTCATCACTATCCTGTCACAAATGTCCTCCTACAGTGTTTTTCATTGCCTGTGGTACCAAAAGAAAGGAGCCAGTATTGTTTATGAAATGGCTGTGAAACAGATATTTGATTCTTTTTTCCCCTTAGAATCTGTTATAAGCCACGGAAGCAAAGGAAGGAGGAAGAAAAAAAGAAAGGCAGTCACTTCAGTCGTGTCAAACAGAGAAGAAGGAAAAGGGGAGAAAGAAATAGAAGGAAAGAGTTGAAAGAGAAAAGAAGAAAGCTAGAGGAAAAGAAGGGAAGGAGAAAGGGGGGGAAAAAATCTCAGCTCTCTGGGCCATGTACCTGGAATATAGACAGAACCCAATTTGGAGGAAGATTTTTTTTTTTTTTTTACTTTTTGTACCTTAAATGATAAATGTCTACATCTTGTTAAGCTGTGACCTCTATCTTTACTATGGTATAAGCCTCATAATCATCTGAGACTTTCCTTCCCAAAGGTGTGCTATTTAGATTTTTATCTGAACCTCTGGGTAACCAAAATAGGAGTTAAGTTTGAAACTGTGTCAGAGGAACCAGAATGTCCCTCTATCCTCCTCTGTGCTGGGGCCTGGACTAGGAAGAGCAAGCCACACCCCCATCCACAGTAAAAATTTAACGAGGCACCCACTCTCAGGCTGTGACCCGGCACCCACACAAATCTGACAGTGGGTACCTCCTTAAAACATAGCGCCCCAGGGGGCTCACTTGCCTCACCTCTTCCTGACCTGCCACCTGCTCCCTGAACAAGCGCTCCTGGGCCCTGGCAGTCATCTCAGGGCTCTTTCTCTTACTTCTACCTAAAAGCCAGTTGCCGCGGCTCCTCCCCCATCTGAATCTCACCCTGTACCCCCACTACCTTCCCACACCACTCCAAGCCTTGCTCCCACCTAACTCAACCAAGCTGCTCTGGCCTTAGGAATCTATGGCTGAGTTTTGAACAAGCCTCCAAGAATTTTGGAGGTTAATGAGTAGTTCTGGACTTCACTTCAAGAAGAAAAAATCAGCCAAAGAATTTCCTTTGTTATGCTGTGAAACTATGAAATCCCGTTTAGTGACATCATGCCTTAGAAACCATCCAAACTTTTATCCAAAACAGATTTTTATCTAAGGAAAAGATAATGTCTAACTAAGGATATGGGCCTTTCTAGTTAGTTATCGATTTGATTACTTTATTAGTACTATAAACCTCTGGGGCACCTGGGTGGCTCAGTTGGTTAAGCGTCCGACTTGGTTTTGGCTCAGGTCATGATCTCAGAGTCAGGCTCCACGCTCAGTGCAGAGCCTCTTTGTGATTCTTTCCCTTTTCCTCTCTCTCCCCCTCTTCACTACTCTCCCACCCCCTGCTCCTGTGTGCCCACTCTCGCTCCCTCTAAAATAAATAAATAAATAAATAAATAAATAAATAAATAAATAAATAAAATAAAATAAAATCTTAAATAAACTCCTGACTGAGATTTTTCTAGAGGAAATTGTAATATCCCACTTTCCTGCTGAGGGCTTGTTTCAATCACCCGGAGATACTCCTTCTCCCCACCCACTCTACTTTCCTTCTCCTCTACAAACAATTGCACACTGCGGTCTCTCTTAAAGAGTGCATCCTATCCCTCAGTGCACTGAAAAGCACGGCTTTTGCTGGAGAGAATCCAGTGACTCTGGGGAGAATAAGACAACCTATATCAAAGCAACGAGGCTCAGGTGAAGACCTGCAGGCCGCCCTGGTGGGTGAGCACAGCGGTGTCTCGGTCAGCGGCTCTTCTTCAGCACCCACCCCATCACCACCGTGGGGCAGTCGGCACCTTCCCCACTTCCTCTAGAAGCAGCCTCTGGATCCTGAACACAATTCTCCCTTCGATTCTTTTGATGACAGAGCAACCACAAAATGCTGTGGCAATCAAAACTGCCTGGAAACGGCATATTAACCGTTCAGAGTTTTAATTGAGTTAATCAAGGAACGTCAGCACATATGCTCTGTGCAGTTCTTCTCATGTAGATGAACTCTGGATGCTGTGTCTTGAGACTTTGCTCCTTCTCGCTGAAGAGTCCCTCTCCCAGACGGGATGCTGGTGTTCACAGGAATGACTCCCACACGGGATGAGGGCTGAAATGAAGATGTGCCAGTTACTTACAAATGCCTTCTCATTTCTGTTGCCAAAGAACCCTGCCAGACACATCCCCGTGTCATCACCTTGCAACTGAAATTGATACTAAGAGAAGTTCAGTGCCTTTCCTATGGGCACTCCGTTAAGAAAAGGTGGAATTAGAATTAGAACTCATGTCTAATCTTGTTAGACTTTACACTCTCTGTCTCTCTTCAGCCCTCTCCTCCACTGTTTTCTCCCATAATGCAATGCTACAAGTACTCCTCTCCAGAGCACAGTACTTGGTTGACAACGTGGTTTATTTATAAGAGCTGGGTCTTGGCCTTTCGTATCTGAGCTCCAATCATAGGAAATTAATGCTGAACAAATCTTCTAAAGCTGCCTCATGCAATCCCTTTAAATTATGATAAGAAAACTAAAGTGCAGTCATTAAGTTACTCTGCCCCTAGAGAGCCATTAAGTCAGTGCTTGGAGCAGGACCAGCACTAACCATCGCAGTGCGCTGGCACCTCACCATGCTTCCTAGGTCTTGCAAGGAGAAACCCTTGTCCTAGATGTGGGGAGTTGAGTTCTCTCAAGCCCCCAACGTTTCTGGAGATACACATTGGTAAGTGGTGAGATCTGGTGTGGTGGTAAGGGGCAACATCCATACATGTCAATCATGTTTGGCTCCAGAATTGGCTGTTTCTTTTCGGCGGAGCAGTTCTAGGCATCTAAACCCATAGGGAAGACGGGTATCAGAGTGAACAGGAAATAGGGTCGCCAGCAATTTTCCAGGTGGATTCCTGCATCTTCTTCTAGGACTTCCTGATTCTCTCATTCTCAAGCACTTGCAGGGATCCGTACAGCAGTACCAGACCTAAACTACTCCTCGAGTCACCACTACAACCATTACCACCCTCAATTCCTTGTAACCTGTTTTCCAACATGGCCCCTCGGTCTGAGTCAACCCGGTCTATATATACCAGTGCCACGAGCAAAGCCTCTCTACACAACTTAGCTGTTCTCAGTTCTGGCCCCATATTCATGCCCCAGCTCCTGGATGTCTTGATCCTCCCTCCTGTGTCCTCCTCCCCCAGTTCCTCTAAGATGGGGTTCTAGTCACAAATGTTTTTGAGGGCCAGGAAGGTAAGGGAAATGTGTGAAGTGCTAGGTGCATGATGAAGGGAATGGTGGGAAGTACAGCAAACTAAAAAGTGCATGGCCCACCTAAAATACAATTCAAATTTTAAGAAATTTAAAGTATTCAGTTGTTAAAGTACTTCCCAGCCTGGATTCAGTAGGCACCCATTTTCAACCCATTTGCTCTCTAATCTGCAGGCATTACTGTCTTCAAATCCTGACTCAGAGCCAAATGTATTTCTCTAGTATTGTCTTTACTCATCACCACTCCTTTACACCCCCTTAATTGTATGGAGATTCTGTACCATTTTCTCTGGCTTTTGTATTCTATATACGTTAAGGGCAAGAACAGTTCACCTTTGTTTCATACCTCAACTTTAGATCAGCCTTGCCTCGAATTTAGCTAACCAGAACCTCCAACAATATATAGTGTATAGTGTGCAAGTCTGATAAAACACACACACACACACACACACACATT
Source organism: Ursus arctos (assembly GCF_023065955.2). NCBI lineage: Eukaryota > Metazoa > Chordata > Mammalia > Carnivora > Ursidae > Ursus > Ursus arctos. The sequence goes on along the minus strand of NW_026622875.1, from coordinate 15,281,933 downwards.
TTATTTGGTGTAAGTCCTATTCCTAAGTGTGTATATTTGTGACGTTGGCATCTTTGGAAACTCCTAATAATGGGGCAGAAGTTAATTTTCTGCATCTCCATAGGTTGGAAGAGAGGGAAACGTTCTGTTCTTAATTTGCACCAATACAAATAAAACATATGGCTTTCTGAATGACAGAGTCACCAACTACGCCTGGACCATTTCTCACTCATCTTCCAGAAAGCTGTCAACACGGGGGTGAACCTTAATGGCCCATGAGTCCTTCTGTCCTCTGCTGCCCTCTAGTGGACAGAAGGGATATAGCGAAGAGTGTGATCCGGAATCCAGAACTTCCTGAGGCCTATCTCCAGAAGACAGTTGACAGCCACGTAGAAAAATCATCCCTTCCTCTGTGATGTAGAGTTGGAGTGATTATAATAAAAACAGAAAAAATTTACAGAGGCATTGAGCTATGGTTTTCTATTATGGAAGACAAAGTTTGTGTTGAAGTAAAATAAGTAGGAATCAATAACTCTTCGGTGAGATATAAGAAAACCAATGAGGCTGAGAGGAAACCAGGATGTGGTCTTCACACCATGCAACAAACACCATTTTTTTTAAAAAAAATATCTTTTAGTGGCTTTTTTTCTATAATATAAAGTATATAAACTTTATCGTACATGTTTTTCTTTGTTACACAAGTATGTGTTCCACTTAGGAAGTATGGATACGCAACAAAATCCAAATGAAATCATTCAGAAACCGCCTTCCACTAAAAGAATACCACTGTCAATATTATGAGATCCTTCTAGATGTTATGGAATGCATATGTAAATAGATAGAGGATCACATTTTGCATCCACTTTCACAACCTGCTTCATTCCTGCCATCTTCTGAGATCATCAGGATGCATGTTTTCTGAAGTTATTCCTTACCTGTGCTGTGTGGGCCAGCCACTCAGAGTGGGGCTCGTGAGTGTGCTATACCAGGCAAAATTACCAGCATGACTCACCTAGCGCCCCCTCTCATCTGCCTTTGCCAGCTGGCTTAAGCATGTGACTAATCATAGCATATTATTTTCTTTTCCAGATGGTAGTTAAAATAATAAATCTGGGCATATGGAAAATAAATTAACATTAGTACTATTTAATGTAGCTGTATTTATCATGGATTTAAACTGTGTGGATACGGCATTTTAGTCCTGCTTTAATAAACACATTTTTTAAACGACATCTCTGAAAGATTTTTCTCCCAAAATTATGGGAGATATTTAACGCACTTGAGAGAAAATTTCAAATGTAACCAATCTGTACTTAGAAGCGAAACAAGATCATTGTTTCTCCAGGCATGTGTAGTTTGCCCCCATGTGATAAACACAACAAGGAAAAGAACGGCATCTATTTAAGAGGAAGCCGTGATGGTGGGGATGAGAGACGGCATGACCAGATTTAATGTTAAAGCAAAACTAAAAACTCCAGGATGGCACTTAAGTGAGCGTGATGGGAACGTATTGTTTCCTTATAATGATTTTAAATGGAAATTACAATTCAATCACAAATAAAAGTAAATTGTAGACAGTGAGCCGAACAAATCTGTTTCACTCGGATTCACGGTGATTATCAAATTAGCAGCTACTCATTCACCACTAACCATTTTCAGTCGTCTTGGTCTCTCTAACAGCCCTGAACTGCAGCTTCATGGTGACTGCAATGGTGGCAGCACATCAGGGCTGTATTTTAGCTGTGCTTTTATCTTCCCTGTTTTTCCTTTCCATTGCTTGCCAAGGTAAAAGGGAAAAAAAGATCATTAGAGGAGTGAAAACTTCTGCTTGCACCTGTTTTTGAAAGTTGTGCAGGCCTAACATCTGACTCCAGGCTGTCTCCCAACCCATCTCCTAGCAGTCTCCCCTCATTAACTCCACTCCAGCCACCGCGGTCTCCTGACTCTTTCTCCACACACCAAGCACACTTCTGCCTCAGGGCCTTTACACCTGCTATTTCCTCTGCTAGAACATCCTTCCCACCTACATCTGCAAACTTCACCCCCCCCCCACTTCATTCAGGCCTGAGTTCAGGTGTCCCCTCCTTAGAGAGATTAGCCGTCCCCAACTGACCCTTCCTAAATTAGCACCCCTGTCACTCTCTACTTCCTTAGTCTGCTTTGTTTTTTCTTGCCAAAACATCTATCACTACCTAATGTAATATTATATGCCTACTTTGTGTTTCGTTATTGAATGAACCCAATATCAGGGAATTCTGACAGAATGTCCAGCATGGGTCTGAGAGTACATATATTGAAATCACCAGGACATTTTGACGTACACCTTGGTTAAGAACCCGCTTTAAGGGACTTTATAGCTTTAGGAATCAGATGGTCTAGATTAAAATTCCAGCTTGATAATCATAGGACATCACAGCTGTAGGCCCAATTGGAAGCACAGTAGTAATAATACCCGTTTCCCAAGGTTATGCTGAACATAACATCAGGTAACAGATTTGAGACAACCTCTTGAAACAGAAAGTGTTACATAAATATTAGTTACTAGTGCACTATTTCATCTCTGAGGGTGATTTCCTTATATTTTGAAGAATAAACATTATAAAATAAGAATAAGATACATTTTTAATTAGAACCCCAGACGGTCTTCTCTGAATCAAACTATTGCTTCTATGTAAACTCTAAATTGTACATCCATTCCATCCCTGAAGGCAGTGCAAATGAGAAATGAATCGAACTTAGCCAATACGTATAGATAATCCCAATAATTCCATATTCCGAAATTCAACATTGCCAGCAGCGATTTTGCCAGCACTGCCCTGGAGTGGCCGCGGTGAAGGGCCCACCTCCCGGGGCTGCACTTCACCTTGCGGATGAGGAGTCCGGCTCCCAGCGAAAGGTGGGAGCAGCGGGCGGGAGAGCGCGGGGATCGAGGATAGGCGCGGAGGGTGAAGGTGCCTCCCGGGGAGACCCGCAGACAGCACTTCTGGGAGCAGCAAGCGGAAACGTGGCATTTTGGAAGCATTAGCTCTAATCACAGGAGATTCCAGTGTGATCCCCCAAGGGGGTGGGTCCTGTGACATAAAAAACAATCGGTGAATTGAGGCTCCGACTCCAGCGGCCCCGCCAAAGAGGTCTTACAACAGAAGTGGCTGTGATAGGAATTAGTGCTCCAGAGAACAGATGTATGGTCGCCTTTTATGACACAGATCACCAGGGAAGGACTTCAGAACATACAGGTGGGGACATTTGGTTATTCATGTTTACGTAACCAAGGAAATAAATGTTTTATAGTTATACTTCTATTTATAAACACCGCTAGCGGGTTTAATTGGATCAAGAGTGACACCTAGTGGAAAAACTTTGCTAAGCTCTGTTTTCTATCTCCTCCTCCCCCACCAAAGTCAAATTAATTTCGTTTATAAAATTATTCCACAATATCATCAACGGGTCATAATGCCAATGGCTTTGAAAATTGCGTCCAAAATCCTGTAACATCAGGCTCTGTAAGAACAACGCCAAAAGAGGACTGAAAGCCTGGAACTAGTTTTAAAACTATGTACATACAAAGAAACTGGTAAAGAAAGGCAACAGTAAAAGAAATAAGACAAATCTTTGTTCCCAGTTTCTTTAGCATAGTATGAAAATTTTCCATTAGACAAAGAGAACAATTGGAATTTGACTAGGAATCTGTGAGTGGGACTTTTTGGATTGGAAGCAGGTGAAAACCAGTGGCTACTATTTCTGGAAACCCTGTTGAGTGGCCTGGCCTCCGGTAATTGGCCCCTTTGCTTGGGGCCCAGGAATCCATTCTTGCCTCTAGTCTATGAGCTTCTGCAATTAATATGTCCCAACTAACACAAGCACGGCCATCTGGATGGGCTTCTATCCCCAGATCCTTTTCCCATTTTTTCTCAGCCTACAATCAGGACATGTGAACTAACACCCAGTTGGACCATAAAACAGAGCCATTGAACCAAGGACTGCTACAAGAAATCCAAGATATTCACTTGCTGTGACAACCTCTTGTTGTCTATGTGACAACATAGATGTGTATTTGCTCTTTTTAAAAAAAACATTTTTTTAAAGATTTTATTTATTTATTCGACAGAGATAGAGACAGCCAGCGAGAGAGGGAACACAAGCAGGGGGAGTGGGAGGGGAAGAAGCAGGCTCATAGTGGAGGAGCCTGATGTGGGGCTCGATCCCATAACGCCGGGATCACGCCCTGAGCCGAAGGCAGACGCTTAAAGGCTATGCCACCCAGGCGCCCCTAAAAAAACATTTTTTTAAAACTTACTTTAGAGAGAGAGAGAGAGCATGCGCCTGTGAGCAGGGAGAGGGGGCAGAGGGAGAGAGAGAGAGAATCCCAAGCGGACACCCCACTAAGCACGGAGCTGATGAGGGGCTTGATCTCATAACGCTGAGATCAGGACCTGAGCCGAAATCAGTCAAGAGTCAGACACTTAAGGGACTGAGCCACCTAGGCGCCCAAGGTGTATTTGCTTTTAATGATTTCATTTTAAAAATGCATTCTACTTCCTAAATGGCCTCTGGGATCATATTTTCCTCTCCCCCACCCCCCACAATTATTGGGAGCTCTTTGAGAGGACTTTACCAGGCCTTCAGTGAAGGCTCTGTGCCCTTCACGTCCTACCTGCTTTCTCTTAGCTTTTCGGGCCCTCCTGGCCTGATTGCAGCATTCTAGTTTTTAACCCCTCCTCTTCCCCACTCCTCTTAATTGCTTTCTCACCGGACTCTGAGCTGGCCCCAGTGCAGGGTTTCCATCGAGAGTACTCCCACCCAGAGCCTCCATCCCAGCTGCTTCACAATGATTTCTCTGAAACTCACTGAGTGAACATCAATTTGCCATGAAACAGCTCCCACTCGAGCGTCTCCTTTCCACTAGAAATGTGCACTTTATTACTCCCGTGCCTGGTCTGCACCACGCGGTTGGTCTGCTCTGGCAGCCTTGTTGAGCCTAATGGCATAATTCACTCCTGTTTGTTTAATTGGTTAAATCAGATTAAAATGTGTTTTTGGCAAGGGTATAGTGTGCTCACTTGTGTGTATTTTAATTTTCACACGCGATCTCAATGCTGAGACCCAGAGGCACAGTTTAAAAATTAAAAGTTTACAAAGCCATGCTGATGACAGTCAACGACAGTGAATAGACTTCACAGCCAGCAAATACTTGAAATAAGTTTATCATTAAGAACTACTGCTCTTCCAGGCCCAAAGAAGTATTGTTACCTTCTTCAAGGTCCCCAAACGGCTTTACCAGCACCACCAGGAAAGCTTCATGAAAAGACACAGTCCTGGGCCCCATCCCAGATCTCCTGAACTAAAATCTCCAGGCAGAGATCTGGAATCTCTTTTTCCACAAGCTCTCAGCCAGCCCCACATACTTTCAGTCCAATGTTTGGAAGCACTGCTCTGAATCACTGCCCAAAGCTCACGTCTTTCAGAAAGGTCTAGTAAAGCAACTTTTGCCAGTATTTCCCAGTCTAAACACATGCATATTGTCTTGATTTTTGCCATATCCATGTACCACCTACTCTGTAATTGACCTAGTATGTGTATATCAATTGGCTCACATTTTTGTATGAATGGATTTCACTTTTTTTTAAAGTTCTGTCACTACCATAAAATCATGACTTTGATGTATAGTTTTTCTAGTACACAATAATAATATATTATTATTATTAATAATATATATGCAATATGCATAGTTTGTGTACCAATGGGGTACACCTACCATACCTGAGAAAACGTTGATGGAAAGAAATAATCTCTGGTCCCACCTTTCCTTCCAAAGAGGGCCCTGAGGACAATTATGAATAGGAGAATTTTGTATTGTTCCATTCTTTACCCATCCTCTCCTTTCTTTAATCAGTAACCAATCAAATCACTGGAGGTGGGGTCCAGGGATCAGTCATTCTAATATAAAACCAAGGGTAGAACCCATCATGCCATTTCCCCTTCAAAAGACGTTTCTCCCGTTTGGGCTCCCAGTATGCTCTACCACTTCCATGGGGCTACCTTGTATTTACTGATAAACAGAGGACGAAAAAGCCACTTAAAACATTCTCACAAGTACAAATCAGAGCCAAAAAGTTGATGCCTTGACTCCAGAATTCCAGGGAATACCAACCTCCAGGGCTGTCCTGTACTCATGCTACGCTGACACTCTTGTACCTTCACGGCAGCAGGCCCGGGTTTCTTTCTTTTTGTTTCTTCTTAGTCTCTGCTTTTTCCTTTCATTAGTTAAAAATAAATGACATACTTTTTTTGTTCTTACTTTGAAAATAAATATTCATGTAAGAAAAATTAGAAAGAAAAGGTAAGATACATAAACATTTTTAAAGGTCCATAATACAACTGTACAGACACTACTTTTAACCCTTTAGAATATATATATTCAGAACACTTTCTAGAATGTGTGCCAGGGTATTATTCACAGATTGATGTGTGCTGAGCTCACTGCTAGGAACGAAGGAGAGGTGCTTTCTTCTCCTTCATTCCTAAGCCAGCACTTGATACACTTGAGTTGCAGAGCTGGAATGGAAGCTAGAAGGCACTAGAAGGCGAAGGCTCGCCCACCGGGAAGGAGGCCAGTGCGGAGAAGGAGGAGGTCTGAACCAAGACCGGAGGTTCACTAGGGAGGAGGCCAGTAGCAGTGGGTTTTGTGAAAGGGGAAGACCCAATGCCCCACCCCACCCCCAGACAGCCCTCAAGTAGTGACTTGGCTTCTGCAGAAGGGGGACTGAATCCCAGATTTTTGGCCTTATCCTACAGCGTCACATCCTTGTACCCAGCTTGGCAAAGGAAATGAAGCTGACATCTTAGAAAAAGGATAATGAGCACCTTAATGGCTCCCATGGAGACATGAACATTGTAACCTCTCTGTTTGCTGTATACCATGTAAAACTCAACTGAGATGGAATTTCCAGCCAGTTCCGGTGGGGGGGGGGGGCAATTTATCTCCTTTAGAACTGTTAATGCTCCTTGGCCAGAGATCCCAAAAAGGGAGTTGTGAGGGGCTTTTTAGAGCATTTGGACTTGTTATGGATATGTTTAAGGAGACATTGGAGCAGCAGGGACCAAATCTGGACTGGATTCTGTCCAGAAGAAAGGGAATTTGGTGGTAACTATCTTAATATTCACCTTGAAAGGAAAAAACTGAAGTGGGGGAGAGTTGTCATCAGTTTAAAAAGAAAGAAAGTAGCAGTCATCAGTGTTAGAAAAGATATTTTAGGTTGTAGAGTGGCTTTGTCTTTATCTTGTTCCAAACATGGTCGGACTGGCTTTGTACAGCATTGTTCATACTCTTTAAACATTGTTAACTTCCACTTGGCAACATCATGATCCAGCTGCTAGCAGAGCCATTTTTTACTTTCCTGAACAAAGGACTATATCATTTCTTAGACCAGATTAATATCCATTACATATGTACACAGTTTTTTTTTTTTTACAAATATAGGAGTATACTGTACATACTGTTTGAGAATCTATTTTACCTAATGATACATCAGCAAGAGTTGTTTGTGACAGTATTCAACTGTGTCGCTTTAAATGGGAATAATGGGGTGCCATTGTGCAGCTAAGCCATACATATTTAACTAGTCCCATACTGCTCGACCTGAGAATGTTTTCCTCTGTGCATACAAGCCTGTGTGTGTGTGTGTGTGTGTGTGTGTGTGTGTGTGTGTGTGTGTGTTATGCTTTTGTAATCAATGTAGTAATGGACATCTCTGTATCTAAGATTTTGTGTATATCCACAGTTAGTTCCTTAGGAGAAATTTCCAGAAGTGGGATTGCCAAATTGAGGTGGGACCACTGTTCTAAGGCTTTTGGTAATATTGTCAAGTTGCCCTTAGAAGTTGTTACAATGTACACTCTCACACAGCAGTGTGGGAGAGTGATGTTAGCCCTGTTTCCTTCAATGTGCTTTGTAATTTTGCAATGTCTGCGTTTATTGGTTTCACGTTTGGTAGATTTATCTCCCTCCACATGAGTTCAGATGGTCTAAGCATGTTAGCGAGACCAAAACTATCCACTTAATTGCTTCCTGAGTAAGCGTTGTTATCACTAGTTAAGTAAACAAGTCAAAGGAAATGTCCTATTGAGAGTAAATCAGGACTGGTTTTCATACACAAAGGACAGCCTGTTAAGGTTTTTGCTGCCAGAAATAGTTCCTTGATTTGTGTCTCAAGCATTTACGGTTTGCTACTCTATGACATTTCAATAAACATTTGTTGACTCTCTTTTAAACACTATCTGATCCAATTAGATTCTTTTGGTTGCAAGTGACAGAAAAACTCAATTCTAAATGGCTTAAACCAAGAGCAGGGTGGAATTTATTGACTCGTGTGACTGAAAACCCTGGAAGACAGTACAGCCACAGGTGAGACTTCATCCTGAAATTAAAGCCTGCCACCAGGATCCACCTCTGTTTAGCTGCCTTTGGGCTGGCTTGATGCCTAAGCTCTCTGCGGTGGCCTCCGGTAGCCTCAGGCTTTGTCATCATAGTCACAGGATGACTGCAGGAAAATCAGAAGGAAATCATCACTGATACTGGGCTGGAAAACAACAAACACCGCCATTCTGACTCTTCTAGAATTCTAGAGCTGGTAGGAAATTTGGAAATCATCTAGTCTAATGTTTTTCAAAAAGTGTTTGTTTTGCTTTGTTTAGTTTTGTTTTGATGGATCAAAGATCTTTTGCTTTCTTGGGGCACCTGGGTGGCTCAGTCAGTTAAGCATCTGCCTTTGGCTCAGGTCACGATGTCAGGGTCCTGGGATTAAGCCCCGAGTAGGGCTCCCTGCTCAGTGAGGAGCTGGCTTGTTCCTCTCCCTCTGCCCCTCCCCCTGCTTGTGCTCTCCCTCTCTCAAATAAATAAAAGTTGGCTTTTGCTTTCTTTACACAAGAGCTTATGATAAAGCCACATACTTGAAATAGAATAAAACTGAGCTGCTCATAGTTGAAACAGGGGTGGGGACCGTAAGCCCCAAGTATTTCACCCCCTCTCTTTTTCCTCATCCTCCCTGAACCTCCTACAAGAAGCACGGATCACTCTAGTGTAGAGAAAATGAGGCTCTGAGCACATCCATGGCTGGCTCTAGGACACGTAGCCCATGAGTGACAGAGCCAGGGGAACTCGAGTGCCCTCACCCTGTCCCACTGTCTTGCTGCTTCCCTCACCTCTGTTTATTTTTCACTGCCATTTTGAGTATTGTGTTTCACTTCTATTTTTGACCTAGCACCTCTGCCCCCACCAAAAACAGGGAGAGAGACAGACAGACAGAGAAACAGAATTGAAAGGCTCAGTTGCCCACCATGGGTGTCTATGCCCAGCCCTCATTCCTCCAGCCATAGTGGATCACCGAGACAGGCTCAGAACCAAGCAGATTCAAATGTACATTGAGCTTCAGTGTTCCTCCAAGTCCACTTGAAGTTTTTATTTTAAATCACCAAGACGATGCCAGAAATCAGTGTTTCTCAAGGTATCACTTAAGGACATTGTGGATACTTCTCTAAGATCCTCTTAGGAATTCTGGAGTTTAGAAGATATTTTTGGACAGAGTGCACGATGAGCAACAGAAGCAAAGGGCCCCAAACAAGAGTCCTAGAGATAGCTGTCCTATGAGAAAGGAAGATTGTCAGTTCGACTTTAAGGGATGGAAACATTTTCTTTAGTGCACAATTGAAAGTTAAAGCCAATATTGAGAAAGAAATGAAAAAGATGACCAAATTTACACAACTGCAAAAAGAATCCCAAGTGGTTACAATAAATAGAAATAAAATAATAAACAACACCATCCATGTCTGGTGAGAATTATACCCCAAAATATCACCGTTATGTTTCATATCACCGTTAATGATTTTCATATCACCATGACCACCGTATCACCATTATGTTTCATTTGCCGTTATAGCCAAGAAATAGATATGAGGAGCTAATGTAATTCACCAATATATTCTCTCTCTCTCCACCCCCATCCATCTCTTTCTCCCAGTTTTAATTAAAGCTTTTCTTATGCAGCAGAATCGGGGCATAGAAAAAACTCAGAAAACTACATTAATAAATTTCCCAACTCAAACAAAATAAAAGGGTAAAGGTCTTGGGACGCCGGGTAACACTCAGAGCTCCATATATACAAGATCATGGGTTAGAGCCAATGGATGACTGTCACAGGAGACCAGGAAGGGGGCAAGCCTCTCCTTCTTAAAGAGCAAATTTTGGAGGATCTCATTAAAGATAATACTCCCTTTATATGGAGGGAAAGAATTTCTATCAAAACTGTGCTTTCTAGCAAAACCCATGCATAACCTTTTTCATTGTACACTGGTATTTTGCAATTAAAAGCAATATTTAATCTGTTGAAGCTAGAGAGGTAAAGTCTCCCAAATATTCAAGTTATAAAAGGAAAATTTTTCCATTTAACATAGAAGAAAAAAATTAGGAGAAAACTGAGCATGTACGTATATATCCCTTTCAGATCCAAAATCACTTTGTGAGATCAGTAACATAGAAATAATTAAGCCCCTCATGATTTGTTTGTAGAATCTTGAGGTCTAGTGCACAGAGAAATGTGATTGTCAGAAGAAATAAGTTGGTCAGGGAGGCATTCATTTTTTTCACCTTTGGGTTTGAATAATCAAAGAAATTAATTCATATCCCCCTGTGACCACCCACTTTATTGTTCACACCTCAGGTTTTGGTCACCTGGTGTTATAATTTTATGTTTACTCATCCATCTTTCCCACCACCAAACTCCGCAAAGGCAAGGACTGTATCTTACTCATTTAGGATCCTGAAGGTCCTAGGAGAATGCTTGTTTCTCAATAAATAACATAGAAACAGAGGCAGAAAAGCGATCAAATGAACTGTACCAACACCCCTTCCGGGCTATGATTTGCTTCCATTTTTACCTTTTTTCCAAATTAATAAAAGGTTAAAAGTAAATTCCAAAGAATGATTGGGTCAGAAGATTCAGAGACCATGACCAAATAAGGGTTAGGACTGTGGAAGAAAGTTCTAGAAAAACTGCATAAAATTAATTTATCCCCAACTCTACCTGTTGCTTTTTTCCTTTGCCAATTTAATGAAAAAGATAATTAAGCCTAAAAATGCAGCGTTGTCAGGGAAATGACTGTTGAAGACAAATAGGGTGTACCAGAAGAGGGCAGTCTTACCACAGATATTTACGGTTCACATTTTTTGAACGTTTGCCCCACAGCAAGGCCAACAGAGAACGAACGGCATTCTTTCCTAAGGAGCTCATAATTCTCCCAGCCAAGCAAGGAAAAGGAAAAACAGCAAGGGTAAAAAATTAGAGAAGAATGCCAAAAGTGATGACCATGCTTCCTGGCCATTGCAATCTGGAAGCAGAGCTTTATATGGTTCTAAGAGGACTATTTACCCCCTCCTCACTAGAGCTAAAAAAAAAAAAAAGAAGAAGAAGAAAAAAAGCCAAAGAGGAGCTATACCACTACACCGGCCAACCCACATTCTGGCCTGCATTAACCCCTCCCTCTGTATTGCCTTTCAACTCTTTTTATTTACATGTATTAAAACAAGTCATTTCATTCTAGGGCTAGACCAAACCACATTTGCCAGAAGTCTGTAGTGTTAAGTGATAGCACTGTACTTTTTAGGGGAAGAGCGGCCACATTCTCCCTGATGCCCCGTGGAGAGTCCTGGGCTTCTGAGCCATGGAGAAAATGAACCCTTTCTGTGCCATCACGCGTCTTTGGGACACTTACAGACTATAGAACTTTTGGTTCTCCTCCTCCTCTGACCGCTGTCATTGTACACAATTGAGCCAGACATTGGGAGGTAGGTACCCCATCTCATGCTGTCCCCAAAGCCCTGTCTTCCCCAAGGCCAGCCCTCTTTGGGGATTTCATTTGTGTACTGGTCTTCCCTTCCTAGAAAAAGAGCTGATGCTTGACTCCTTCAACCTCAATGCCCATCATTCTTCTCATTGTTTACTCCAGCCAGATTGGCCTCTATGTTGTTCCGTGAACATAACTGGGCTGCTGCCTCAGGGCCTTTGTACTTAGTGTTCTCTCTGTCTAGAATTATATTCTCCAGTACCCACATGATTCATTCTCTCACTTCATTCAGGGTTGTGCCCAAATATCATGCCTTCCCTGACTGTGAGCATCCAAAGCAGCTCTGTGCCATATTACACTCTATCCTCTTCCTGCTCCTTACCCTGCTTTATTTTCCTTTACAGCGTTCATCACTCCCTGACGGTGTGTTACATATCTGATTGCTTACTTCTGTCAGCACCCTGAGGGCTGAGACTTAGTTCTGTCTTGCAACTATATTTGCAATACCTGGCACTTTGGATGTTCCCAATAAATATTTGCTGAATTAATTAATTAAACCATGCCTTTCATCCACTCAATTCCTTCCTCCATCCCCTCAGGGACTCCTCATTCATTCCAGAATTAAACCAAACCCTCTGGCATGGCATTCAGGGCTCATGATCTGACTCTCCCCTCCTCTTCTGGCCTTATTTCCTATCACACTTCCCCCACCTGCAATGGACCTTGAACTGTAGTCAAACCTAGTGGTACATCCTCCACTCTCATGCCTGCTCGCCTGTGCTGCTGCCTATGTCCCACCACCATTTGCTGAAATCCTCCTAATCTCTCAAAAACCTTCCGACGCGCTGTCTCCCCGCAGTGGAGACGTCATCTCTATTCTCCTTCCCATCCCAGCCATTGACAGTTCTGTCCTCGGTATCAGTTTGTACATCTCTTAAATTATGTCCTGTCTTACACGTTATTTCTCCATTTAACTTTCACTATCCGTAGACAAAATACCAGAACTGGATATTTTCTCTTAACTCCCGAGCACAGAGAGCGGGGGTCTCAAACTCAAATGCCGGCAGAAGCCAGGCACAAAGTGAGGGACATGTGTGTCATCAGTCTGCTTGGGCTTCCATAACAAAATACCACAGAGTGGGGGCTTCAAACAACAGAAACTTACTTTCTCACAGTTCTGGAGACTGGGAGTCCAAGATGGAGGTGCCATCAGGATTGGTTTCTAGTGAGAGCTCTCTTCCTGGCTTATGGATAGCTGCCGTCTTCTCTCCATGTTGGGGTCTTTCCTATTCCTCCATAGACATGTGGTGAGAGAGAGCGAGCCCTCTGGTGTCCCTTCTCCTAAGGACATGGGTCCTAACTGCTTTTTTCTCTCTTTTTTTTTTAAAGGTTTTATTTATTTGAGAGAGAGAGAGAGAAAGAGCAGAGGGAGAGGGAGAAGCAGGCTCCCCATTGAGCAGGGAGCCCCATGTGGGGCTCCATCCCAGGACTCCGGGATCATGACCTGAGCTGAAGGCAGGCACTTAACCGGCCGAGCCACCCAGGCTCCCTATCTCCCCATATAGTCATACTGGGGTTAAAGCTTCAAAACATGAATTTAAGGGGACACAGTTCAGTCCATAACAAAAGGCCAGAGAGGGTTTAGGGAAACTGGAAGCAGCTCCCCATTCCTCTGGGGCAGCTGCTGCTCAGCTCTAGCCCAGGGCCCCAGGCCCGACACGCAAGCCTCATATCCCCCAACCTTCAGGATTTAAAAGAAGCTAAAAATCTAGATCATTTGTAGGTGAAAACTCTTCGTTTTAAGCTGTCAGTAACTAGTTAAAACATATATTTAAGCTATGAGACCAAAACAAATGCCGTCCACAGGCAAGATCCTGCTTGGGGACCAAGGATTGGCAGTGTTCCAGATGCTGGTGAAAGTACTGGGCCCATAGCAACACCTTGTTCAGCGTTTTGTGAGGGAATGGTTCACTGATGTCTGTGTGTGCCACTGTTTGGAGAACTCTGAAATGAAGATGAGTGGTAGGGGAAAGTCTGACTTCAAACTTCTGTAAAGACTGCCTACTCCTCCCCCCATTTTCCGTGGTGCTTGTCCCCTAGCGAGTTCCGCTGGCCCTGGCCGCCTCTCCATTCCCGTCTCCCCTACCCAGCCATGCAAACCCGGGCAGACCCTCCCTCAGGGCTGCAGTTAATGGGGGAGAGTGAGAAGCTGGAGCGGTTCATAGATAGCCACCGAAGAGATGAGAGGTCTGAGAAATAAAGATCAGGAGAGGTGAAAGGAACCAAGGTAATTCCGCTCGGAGGTGAGAGGGTTACAGGGTTAGCCAGCAATGGTTTTCAAGTATATAAAAGGCTCGTGCCCAGGACAGTAATGAGCTGTTCTCCCTACTGAGAACAGAACAAACAGAAAACAGACTCCAAATGCAGCATGGGGATTTGGATGTTTCTTTCCCTAACATAAGCATTTGTAAGGACTTTTGTGTTTGAATGGATCTTTATAGTGGAAAAGTTCTTTTTTTCATTCATTATCTCCCTTCTGGCTATAACATTCTGTGATTTTAAGGAAGTCCTGTTAGAAAAGGTTGTTCATAATGAATGAGCCATAAGGTGAAAGAAAGACTTTCATCTAGATACGGTGGTGATGTGATGTTTTTCAATGAAGGATATAATCGTTCTGTATTTACCTCTGAGAGTCACTTCATACAGAAAGCAACAAAAATCCCAATGAACTTGGTAATATGTTCAAGGTCACAGATGACTATAAACAGCCACATTTCCCCCTCATATACTTTCCAGTGACATACCAGGAAAGGCAGGTTCTCTCCAGTAAATGAGGAGGGGTAAAGAAGACATATAAATAAATAGATCCACAGAAGCAAGCAAGCAACCTGTTCCTTAAGAAGTGCAGAGTCATGATCCTCCGGGACAGAGACGAGCTGCCCTCACAGGACAGCTGGGCCTTCCCTAGGGGCCACTGTAGTGACTTGCATTTTCTTAATTTGCTAAGTGAAAGGAATAGCAGGGTGAGCTTTCGTCTCTGGAAACCCTGGCGAACCTGGAGCTGCAGTCAACTGGCCTCCAAGGCAGCCCTCGGCAGAACAACAAAGTTGATCAAGTCTTGGATGTTTCTTCTGTGCCTCCTCTCCCCGGGGTGGCCCAGAGCCCCCCTGTCCCTGGACACCTCCACCAATAGCCAGCTCTTTTTGCCAGGTGCACCCACAGAGAAGGCTAGTCAGACCCCAAAACCAGCCTACGATCTTTCCTCACTGGCTCCCTCTGACGAGGATTTCCAGCCAAAGTGATATGGCCTTAGTCCTCTTTCGAAGAATGACCATTGTCACGTAACTCACAGGAATGCATCTGGAGGATTTCCAGGGTTTCAGATGAATGCACGCCCTCACGCAGGTAAAACCTGCCTGGCTAGTCTGTGGCATTCGCTCAGTCCTGAACTCCTTTCTCCTCCTCTTTCTGCCACTTCCCAAGATTTATTTCTTTACCCCGATACTGCCTAACTCTATTTTTCTTCTTGGTGGACTTTTAAAGGCACTTGGTATCCTATTTTAACAGGACTAGTTACTAGTTAACAAGAACAAGAACGCCAACATTAAATCAAAGAGAAGTGTTTTGTTTTGGTTTGTTTCATGAGATAGGACTCTATCTGAAGGGTACAATACGGAGAGGGGATCCTATTTAATTATAGGTCGTAAATTGTCGCGGGACATCTGGAATCAAGGATGAGTACAGCAGGAATTTGAAAGGCTGACAAGCACGAAGAAGGTATTTGAGACCATGAATTCAGAACAAGTGAAGGGGCGGCTTATCTTGTTGCTGGTTGTTCCTTCCAAAGGGGTTATGCTCGGTGCCACTGTACCCTGCCTGGCTTACATAGCATACAAATGGGGCGATGAGGACGCTGAATCTATTTTTTATGAGTAGAGATTACTCATTTGAAATTCTGTCACATAAATTCGGAGCCAGACAACCTGGATTCCAATCCCAGATCTGCCATTTGCTGTGAGAACCTGGCCAAGAAATGTCATCTCTAAAATAAGGGCAAGAATACCAATCTCTAAGCTTGCTGTAAAAATTAATTTATATAAGAGACACGATACCCCTGGCAGTTGTCAGCACATATCTTTTGAAAAGCGGTAACTATTATTATCATTAAAATAATAATAACAACAACAACAACAACGTTGTCACTCCTTGTAGCCTTCTGGAACACACCTCTATAGCTTCTATTCAAACAAACTTACCTTGAAAGCAGACATCAGCAACCTGGAATATTGTGGCAAAGGCAGCCCTGATAGCGGCTCAGAGCCAGCGTCTCCCACTGAGGTACAGGAATGTGCTCAGTGTAGCCTAGGCAACCTCCCTCTTTCTCTCACCCTCCCTCCACCTTCCAGCAAACCTACCCACCTCTGTCCTGCCCCGAGGCTACTCCTCTTCTCATCCTCTCCTCTTTAATCAAAACTCCATTTCCTTCAGGACTGTGATGTTCTGTACATGCTCAGACAAAGATATCGTCGGCTTCCTCCTCGGCCAACTGAAAGAGTGAATAAAAATCTCCTAACTACACTAGGTACTCAAGAGGTCTTGATAAATGGGAGTTCTCATCCCTCATGTATGAAGTGAGAGAGCTGGACGAGGTTACCTCTAAATTCCTGGGATTCCACAGAAATTCAAAGCCAATTGTGAAGCTGGTATATATTTGCATGCTGGCAAGAGAACTTTTTTTAACCACCCACACTCCTCCTAGTTGAGACTAATCTCTGGTTGGTAGGTTAAGTGATATTTAAAGATACCCAGAGAAACTGGATCACCCCCAGCCCACATACAAAGGCCAGAACAGTATTAAGTTCCTCACCACCCCACTTCTGAACGGTGGCTGGCCCTCACTGTGAACACGAACATGGCTAGAGAATTAAAATTAAGGTTGCCACCTACTAGGAATGTTTATGGACAGTCCACGGACACATAGGTCAACTTTATCCTAGAAGGACCCTTTGATCAGAAGCTGTGACCTCAGGTTATCGGAAGCATGACAGGCTTTTTGAGCAGACTCTAAGAACAGTCCAGGCACCCCAGGCTTCCAGTACCTTCTACTGGATTCAGGCTGGGGTGACCTGAACTGAAGATGGCACTTGACATTAAGCCAAGTTTGGAATTCGCTGGCTGGTCTGTCCAGCAGAGGACCATCTACGGGACTGATGGCTCCATAAGAGCCCAGTAATGAAATTATGTGCCTAGGATACACAGCTGGCAATTATACTCTCTATGGATCACTTGAGGCAGCAATAAAGATAAAGTGCTTTATAATGTATTCATTCATTTCAATGGAGTCAGTAGTGATGTTAGAAAGTGGTTCGTATCAAGAAAAGGCTGAACTGCATTTGAAAAGGAGAAACGTGTTTTCTTAATGGGATTATTCTGGAGAACCAAATGACTGTACGAGATGCTTCATTACATCATAAGTCAGTTTGGCAGGTGATCCTAATATGCTCCTGGCAGAAGTGGGAACTGGAGCAATTGAAACGGCGGAAACAAATGAGCTACAGGTGTGCCTTGTTTTTGTTTTGGGTCTCATTTGGATTATTATGGGCTACATCAAATATATTTCAAAAAGTTCGTAGCATATCATCCCAACAAACAGATTTCGAGTTTCTGGGAAGCCTCAGACATTTATTTGATGGACACACGAGGGACAAAATGTGGTTTCTAGGATGTCCTCTTGGAGACTCAACGGCTTCAGGGTAAATCCCCCTATTCCAAGGCTGTTCTCTCCCACCTCTCTTTCAGGGAAAAGATAAGTCACACAGGAGAAAAACTGGACCCTTAAAGTGAGGTGGAAAACACTGAGATAACCACCCAGAGGGGCACTCTCCTGGAAGAGGTTGTTCTGATCCTCAGAAAGAAAGTAAACCTGTAGAGTGCCCAGCTGGGTCCCTAGCCTTGAAATCCTGCCCATCACCATCTAATGCGTTGTTTCTTCGAAGCTGATCCATGCTTAAAGCTAACTCATCACCTTCCTTTTCTTCCCCTCCCCAAATTACCCTCTTTTATGAACTTTCCTAGTTCATTGATTTCATTAACGTATCTTTATTGAGAACCTACTATGTGCCAGGAACCGTGTGGAAGGCAGAGGTAAAAATGAGGGATAGTTTCTATCTGCCCTCTCATTTTAGTAACAAACAAACAAAACAGAAAATAACCAAACGAATGACTAAATACATAACATATTCTTAGATGATAAGAAAAATCAAGGAGAGTAAGGGGAAAGAGAGGGATGGGGTAGTCAGAGAAGGCCTCTCTAATGCGGGTACATTTTAGCAATCTCTGTGAACCTGCAAGAACTTTGGGGGAGAGTAATATTTTCATGTTTTGTGTACTGGTTGAAAATTCCAATTTTCCAAACCACAAAGGTAAAATAAATGTGCAGAGAGGCAAGATAGGGACTGAAAGTGGGGGAGCAAGTCAGGTAGGTACCCGGGGAAGAATGTTCGGGATGGAGAAACTGGCAAGTGGAAAGGCCTTGCCGTGGGATTTTGCTGGCCTTGTTCAAGGAACAGCAAGGACACCTGTGTGGCTGGAGAAAGTGAGCAGGTGGGACGATGGGCAGAAACGGCTCCCGGTTCTTGTTCCCCTCCAGCATGGAGACTATAGGCGCCTTTTACTCCTCCCACCCTTTCCTATAATTGGTTTTCTTTTCTAAAGGATGATTCTCTAAAATCACCCTCTCCCTGTTTCTCTCTGATCTCTCACCCGAATTCAGGCTCCACTCACTTTATGCCTGGATTACTGAGGAGCCTCCTAACTGGCCTTCCAAACTCATGCTGCAGCAGCATCTATTGCTCTAATCACTTTACTCTAAGCTTCTAGATTAATCTTCCTAGAGCATGGCTTTCATCATGTCTCTCCCTCCCTTGCATAAAAATGGCTTAGCATTACCTATAGGATAAAGCAGAAGCTCCCTAGCATGCCCCTCCTCCACTCCTGCCTCAGTCTGGTCTAAACCCCATCTTTCTGTATCTCTGTTCCCACCTTCCCACCTCCAGTGACCTGCACCCATCATGCCCTGTACTCAGGGTCCTCACCCTCAAGCCTTGAAGCCTGGCCTACAACCCGCTTTAGCCTCCTCTGAGTAGCCCATCCCGAAAAAGATTGCCTCCTCTCTCGAACAGCTGGCATACTAAGTCAGGAATATATCTCCAATTCACTGCTTAATATACAGCAGTCTATAAGGCCCGTAGCCTTCTTCTTTAGTCCTAGCCCCCGAATAGACTAAATTCATCCAGGGTGGGAACCATGTCTTCTACATTCGTTATATCGTTTGAGTGCCATGAATGTACAAGCTGTATTTTATATTACGTGTGCAAGAAATACTAACAAAGAAAAAGCTCTGGGTTGTTAGGCACTGAATTGGGTAAGAAAAAATAAAATTATCCTATTGTATCAACGAAGCCATCCTTTTTCTGCAGACAAAAGGGGCTATTCAGGGCAAGGTCATCTTCTTCGTAATATGAAGGAAGGTAAGCTCAGCAGCATGATCACAAAAATTTCATTTTGTTCACCCCCCATATTCGGTAACTAGCTGTCTAAGTCATCAGACAGTTCCCGTATTTGTGTTAAGCACTGAGTATATGTAACTACAAATTCTCTAGGGAAATGCTATCAGTGTGATTGAACCAAATGTAAAAACTGGACACACCTACGTGGACTTCTGGTAGGTGACGCTAGCAGGTCTGCAGAGCTTTATAGAAGTGAGAAGACACATTCCTTCAGTCCTCAATAGCTATGGCAAAGGCTGGACAAGAGCAATATTTTTCCCACACAGAAAGCTCACATGGGTGCCAGTAAAAACACAGGCAAAGTTTATAAATCTTGCATTGTGATGGAAAAAATGTAAAATCTCATTCTTAAGCAGCAAGATTTCCAACAAGAAATTAAAGTAGAATTTACCTTTGGATTCTCTCTGAATGCCTGATGGCCTTGCAGAGCATTGCCCAATGGAGCTGAACTGTCTGGACAGTATTTTAGGTGTGGTCTTTGAAGTTCGCACCTGCCAGGGCCTTTGAAGTCCTATATTTCAAAATCATAATAATCATAATTAAGTTAAAAATAAGAGATGCCAGAATTCTGTACTCAATTCATATTTCACCTGGTTTCAGCAAGATGAAGCCCTTGAAGGGAAGGGCGGGTGTGTAGGTGGATGGGAGGGGTTCGGTGGCAAATCATTAACGTTGCCTTTCCTCCTCCCTGTATTCCCGGAGAGCCTGCAGCTGTGCCTACACCATCTGTGGGGAGGCTCCGGACGAGACTGGCTCATAGTGACAGTAGGCAAAGGACTTACCTGACGTGGGATGCAGAGGCCCTGGGACCCTCCAGGTCTTCCCAGCAGCTAAAGCCTGGAATTCCTTTATTATTGGCTAATTGGCACAGCTTTCTTCCTTCTCCCTGAACCTGCAGGAATTTTGAGGAAAGATAATCCTTGAAGCTGTCATGTATCTCTGAGGGCAAAGGTTGAAATTCCAGGTTTACAGGGCCAGGCAGGCCAAAACGGGACTGAAGCAAACAGCTCCAGTGAACCCCCGCGGCGTGGAGCCCTGCAATGTGGGCCCGCTGCTACCAAGGCTTCTGACCTTTCAGAAGAAGCCAAGAAGCCACATCTTTATGGGAAGTACCCCCCACCCCCCACTTTCTGACACGGACACCTAACTCTGGCTTGATGCAGACCAGACCAAACCCACCCGCAGGCCCGCAGTGAAACGTGTCAGCACGCTGGTCTCGGTACAGTGCAGGGGGGACGTGAGGAGTGAGGGGAGAGCCCGCAGCAGCCTGGTAACAAAGGCAGGAAGGAGGGGCGGGGCTTCCGAGACAATGCGAAGGTCTGAGCGTGAGCGGCTCTGCCAAAGGTGGGCTCTGCGGCCGCTTGCCCGACACGGACCTGCACGGGAAAGGAAGGGACCACACACGGAGCCTCGGGAAGGGTTTGTGAGCAGCAGCTTTGGCCACAGCCTATCTGCCTCTGCTCTACCTTTCGTCCAGGATACTCCCGGGCACCCTGAAAAATATATCAATTACGGCTATGCCAGTATAAAGACAAATAGGAACCAGGCTGGATTACTGCTCATTTTTTTCTTCTGATTTTGAATGAAATTTAAAACTTTTCTTGGGCCCCTAAAAGTATTGTGGGTCTTAGGCCGTGGCCTCTGGTGCCTAAGGGATAAAGTTGACCCTGCCTCCAGCCCAGCAGTCCTTGGACTAAATGCTGGATGAAAACTCTTGGTTACTGGTGCCTGTCGCTGTAAATATGACAAATCAGTAGTCCTGTTGGGAGGCGGCTAGATTATCGTGGACACAGCATAAGCCATAAAAACGGACTGCATTGATTCAAATCCCAGCCCTGCCATATACAATTTAAATTATATTAGGCAAGTCACTTGACCGTCTCTGTACCTTGATCTCCTCATCCATGAAGCAAGAATAGTAACAGTACCTACCTGAGAATTGCTGTGAGGGTTAAACGGGTTACTATATGGGAAAAGCTTAGGAAAGTACCCGGAAAAAGGAAGGAAGAAATGTTAGCTACTATTTTATTCTGTTGTCTTCCCACATCTGGCTGGCTTTATGGTTCTGGATATTGATGAAACTATCGAGTTAACATGTAAAAACTCTTGAAGGACCAAGCATTCTCTGGTCATGAAGGCAACAGCTTTACATGATTTCCTAAAGGTAATTTAACTGGATAAAATTCTAGAGATAGATGAGTATCTATGCAGGCTGGCCTTGGCTAGTTTTTAATTGTATGTTGTCTTCCTTCTATCAGCTTCCTGATTTCCCCCATTTGTCTCTAAAAGAAGTTCAAAGTGGAGACTTGAACTTGAACTTAGACATGGATTGTGTTTGGTATCCTGAAGACATACGGTCTTTTAATAAATAAATTTGCCTTGCATTCATCAAGTGCCTAGCAACTTCCAAAGCACTCAAATATTATACAATGATAAATGATATACATTCGAAGCAGCTAAAAACAAGGGAGAATTTTAGAAAATGTCATGCCACTGGAAGGACCCAGAGCGCCAGTCTCTCCTGTTGTCCTGGGGTAATCATCGGCAGTGATTTCTGTCGTTGTCTGTAGGGTCGTAGGGCGAGAAGGAGCCTTGTAAGCTATCTGCCCATCCTTCATTTGCTGAGGACACTAAACAGACAGCTGTTTCCTCGCGGTCATGTTGGTTGGTCTCAAGCTCTGTGTGTCTAGTCTTGCCACCTCTGTCATCATTTTGCATATATTGCTTATTCAGAGTCCTTTTGTACGAATTCGTATCTCTAGCACTAGAATTGTTGCGGCTGAAGACAGTTATAGACTTTTGGGCAGATTTTAAATTCCTTTGGTGGAAAAAGAAAATGGTACTCAAAATCCTTGCGAAATGAATGAATGAAAGCTCTTTAAGCTTTCATTTCATGTTATCTTGTGATCTCTTTGAATTCCTCACCATCTTATAAAGCAGGAGGAGGAAATAGAGACCCTCATGTATTATCTGTTCTCAGCCTACGTGTAGATATGGTTCATAACCATGTGTGGAATGAAGTATTTCTATTTCCAAATGTTTATAAATACATTAACATGAGTGTTGTTTGATTTCAAAAGAGCTAACAACAGTGCATCCAAAGCCACGTGATTTGGTGATTCCTGAAGACAAGAGTAGGGAAGGTCATGTGGAAACGTGAGCTAAGCTGAGGCTGTATCTCTTGCTCTCTCTACATAATATACCTTTAACTGCTCAAACTACAAAAAGTATTTATTCTCATCTAATCCGAAGGAATGGCACAACTTTGAATCTCTTACATCAGCCAAAAATTAGTGCAATTTTAAAGATACATCTTTACTATAGTCTAAGAGTTCCCTTTCCAAAAAACCAATCAACAGAAACCTCTTGCCCATTTGCAAAATACTTGAAAATCAGTAATTTCTCCCAATAGTATTATTAGCTCACTTTATCGTGAGGTGCTAAAGAAAGTTTGAGACGTATTATAGGATTTTATATAACTCACATTCTATTCAATTGTTGAATCCAGTGAGCCATGCTGTGCTCCTAATGTTCAAATAGATGTCCAAATCTTTCTTTGGGCCAAAATAAACCAATTGGTTGCATCTGAAATAGCTGTTTTGTTAAAAACCAGAGTCATTTATAAACAGAATGGTGATTTCCTTATAGCAAAAGAACAAAACCCGTTACTAACCTATGCTCACATATGACGTTCAGCTCTGTGGGCCCAAATGCAATTCCTGCACATAAGCCATGTCAGCATGAAGTGCTGAATACAGGCTAATATATGGGCTCTTTTTAACTGGACTATTAAGTCCATTAACATTTAATGAAACAATTTTAACTTTGTCCACAAAAACACTCACAGTGCCTTTCCATCAACTCCCTAAAGGCAAAACAACATAAATTTAAAAGAAAAATAACCATGAAGCTTTGCTAAGTGCAGATGATTTCCATAGGACAGGTTAAATCCTGAATTTCTGTCTCAATGCAGTCTACATTTGATTTTTACTACAAAGATAAACTCAAACTGGCAATTACCCTTTGCTAACCCTACCAAATAATCTCAGCATGAAAACGCTGGCATTTTTCTTACTACAGGGCAATGTATGGAGAATTAACTAAAGTAATTTCACCAAGAGTCTTAGTAATCTATTTCAAATTTATGCTATGAAACATTATCTTTAAAAGTATCATGTTAATGATTTTCCCTTTACAGCAGGCTCAAAATAAAACTGCATTCACTTTCGCTTGAATGACGAAGACATAGAAACCAAAGTCCTTTACGAAGATCCACTGTCCCGTTGACCCAGAGATATACGTGGGACACGGGAAACGCAAGTTGTTCAGTCAGTTGTGCTTTTTTCCCCTGTTACCCTCGACACATACATGTGCTAGTTTAAACTTGCATTTGTTCTGAACCTAAGTCTGGATATTTTCACAAGTATGTTTTTCCCCCCAAAGCCTATTTTGAAACTTCTAAAGTAGAGAGAAGTGAAATTGGTCCCCTTATTAAGCTTTTAAAAAAATCATTAACATACTCTTTTTCATGTTTCTTCGTGTGATGCTACCATCTGGCCAGTTCTATAGACTTCACAATTCCATATCCACTCCTCCAAATTTGACCCCTTTGAAAACAGCTCTCCCTCAGTTAAAAAAAATAAAATAAAATAAACTGCAAGCATCCACGACTTAGAGTCATGTTTTTGGCAAACTTATTTAGTAGTCTAATGATTTAAAAATAAATCATATTTTTTTCAAACACCTGTCTTGAAAGACCTCACGTAGCAGCTTCGGGGATTTGAATACCTTTGAGAAACCTGAACATCTAAAGGAGTTAGTGGGACTGAGGCAGTTGAGGCAGTGAACATTTGACATGGCAGTTGTAGGACTTGTAAATGTACCACAGTAGGAAGCAGCTTTCCATGGACTTCAAAGCAAACGGCAGTTAATTATCTAGCTTTCAGGAGCAGCGTGGACTTACCGTGACAGCTGTTAGGCGAGGACACATGGGCATCTCCGCAACTGAACATCAACGCGTGTCATTGTCTGGCTTGGATCTCAATGGAAAGAAATGCTTAAGGTCTCAGCTTGGTTCAATTCAAATTAGTCTAAGAGTTTTCCCAGATGGTTTCTCAGCACAAGCTTATTTCTCACCCCAGAGCCTGTGCTTCGCCCTCACCTCAGATCTGCCGTCGACATGCTGTTTGCATATGCTCGAGCTCCATTTTTAATGCCATGCATGGGACATGCCCATTTGAACTTTCTCCTGCCTGTTGTTATTGTGAATTCAACCTGGGGGTCTTGTAACTCCGGTGAGAAAAGAAATGCTTCTGCTTTCGAATCTCTCTTTCTTTCTCCCTCTCTCTGTACCCTCCCCCTCATCCACCGTCCTCATTTTTTCACTGATGGCGAATATCGACTGTTTCTACCTGGTGCCTAACAGGTGGGATGTCTTGGGGTGTTCTTCATGGTTGGCCAGATGTAGTGGGTCCAACCGTTACTTGACTTGCACGAATCCTGGCAGGGCCTGGCTTGTCCACCGTTTCCCAGAGCATCAGCTTCTATCTATGACCTGCTCAGCCTTCAAATCAGCCATGACAAATGCCCAGAATGACCAAGCTCACTCTTGGCCTCTCCTAACACCGCCTCCCAGTCGAGGGCTGTGGTCACAATTGTGCACTTGCTGCAGCAGGTGTTGAGATCCACCGTATTTAGATCCAGACCTCATCCTTCTTGAACAATGTCAGGTCGTCCACAAACACAAGGGATGTGCCCTCAAGGAAAGATAGCAAAAAGAAAGTAAAGAACATATTCCTTTGATTAGACCTGCTGGAGATAGGGAAGAATAAAATGTGAAGGGGAAAAAGAGAGGGGCGGAGTTATTGGGATCAGAAGCTAATTAGGAAAGAGCTGAGAAAAGGAAACTTTTCAAAAAAAGGAGAAAAAAAAATGAAATACCAAACTGATAATGACCTAAACTCACTTCATCCTTTTTAGAAAAATGTCTGCCTTTAAGTACTCTAAGTTAGTGAGGTCTTGCTGTTAAACTTGAAAAGTAAAAAAATAGCACTTGAACAAAAATCCTCAGCAATTGCTGACCTCTCATTGCCATTCACTTCAATCAGCCCCATACTGTTTCTTGACATGTCCAAAATCCCAGATGAGGCCTTGCAGATTTCGAGCAGTTGGTAACTATGTGCAATATATGCAGAATCATCTTCTGGGGACTCGGAAGACCTAGGACTCTTCCACTTCCTCCACCTCCAGGAAACAAATATCAAATGCTTTCATCTTTCTAGTCTGCAAATGTTTTCAAGCTGCCTGTAAAATGTGTGCTGTGAGTGATTTGACAAAAATATTATACAAATGTATTAATTTTCTTTAAACATGTTTCTTTGCAGTTTTCAGTTCATCTTATAATATTAAGTGCTGAGCAGAAACTGGCTTTCTTTCTTACAGTCAAGTTACACAAGATGCATAAATCTTTAATGTTCTCGGTTTCCTTTAGCGACTTTGCTTTCTTCTAAAAGTGTCTGAATACCTCTGAAATGCATGCTGGATAAATTCCCAAGATGCCAGGCTGCTGGCCAAAGTACTCAAAGGTGATAGGCTACAGCTGCTTCCTTCTTCCTAAGGAAAATGGTGCAAAGATGCGGGTCACTGGATACTTGACAAATGTGTGATTGCCAAGCATTTAGGCCCTGTCTTCTAAGGAGATGCTGAGTAGACCATGTGAAAGCAAACTGCTTTATGTGGAGAGTACATAGTTAACCAAACCTAGGTTTTCTAGTCTAAATAGGGCAATTGTGACCAGTGAATCATAAAAGTTGAGAATGGGAATGTACTTTAAAAATCACATGTTTCTGGGGTGGTAGGTGGCTTGTAGGTTAAGTGATTGATTCTGGATTTCGGCTCAGGTCATGATTCCAGGGTCCTGGGATCGAGCCCCACATCGGGCTCTCCACTTAATGGGGAGTCTACTTGAGGATTCTCTCTTTCCTCTGCCCTTCCCCGTGCTCATGCTCTCTTTCTTTCAAGTAAATAAATAGATCTTTTTAAAAAAATCATATGGTCCAGAGATCTAATCCAAGAATACCTGCTATATAATCCTACCAAGTGATCATATGTTTGAACACCCCTGGAACAGAGAATCTACTCTGTGTTAAAATAGTCTCTCTATATACACACAATTGTAATTCATATCAGACAAATGGATAATCTCCATAATATGTAAAGAGCTACAACACTTCACTAAGAAAAAGGCCTATAGTCCAACAAACAAACAAACAAACAAACAGGCAAAGGATATGGAAAGAAAAAGAAATAGAAATGATTATAAATTTAAAAAGAGACGGAAGAAGAAAGGCTGGGTGGCTCAGTTGGTTAAGTGTCTGCCTTCAGCTCAGGTTGTGATCTCAAGGTCCTGGGATCGAGCGCCATGTAAGGTTCCCTGCTCAGCAGGGAGTCTGCTTCTCCTTCTCCCTCTGTCCCTCCACCCCCCACCCCAAGCTTGAGCTCTCTCTCTCAAATAAATAATAAGATCTTTAAAATTTTTTTAATTAAAAAATAAAATAAAATAAGGAGAGAAGATATGCTCAACTTCACAAAATCAAAACCACACTGAAATACAACTTTTCAAATATTTCCTATATTCCTGATATGAGTATAAATTTGTATAATCTCTATAGAGTAAAATTTAGTCATAAAAGTAACAGATGCATATACATGCTTTTATTTCAACTTTTAGGAATTTTTAAACGTGTAGAATGGTTTACTTATATAGATAGCCACTGCAGCATTACTGGTGCAAACAAAAGACGTGGAAATAACCTAATACCCATCAACAAAGATCCAGTTAATAGCATATCCATGCAATATCCATGCAGCTGTAGGTAATAATAATGATAATAAGGCAGCTCTTAATGTTCATAATAGAAAGGTCTCCAAACTTTATTGTTTAAAAAAAAAAGGTACCCTCAGCAAACTAGGAATAGAGTACTTCCTCAACTTGATAACGAACCATTATAAAAAACAACAACAATCTAACGTCATGCTTAGTGGTAAGAAACTTGAAGCTTTCCCACCAAAATCAGGAAGAAAGCAAAGCTGTCCCCTCTTACCACTACTTTTCAGCTTTGCACTGGAAATCCTAGCTAATGCAATAAGACAGTAAAAGGAAATAAAAGGTATACAGATTGGGAAAAAAGAAACAAAACTATCTTTATTTTCGGAGGACATGATCATCTATGTAGCAAATTTGAAACAATTGACAAGAAGAAATACTCCTGGAACTAATAAGCAATTATAACAAAGCTGCAGGACACAAAGTTAATATACAAAAGGTTAATATACATTCCTATATACATCAATGAACAAGGGGAATTTGCTTAAAACACATAGCTGTTTACTTCTGCATCCCCCCAAATGAAATACTTAAGTATAAATCTAACAAAGTATGTACAAGATTTATATGAGGCAAACAAAACTCTGGTGGAAGATATCAAAGAAGAACTAAATAAATGGAGAGATAGTCCATGTTCATGGGTAAGAAGATTCAGTATTGTCAAGATGTCAATTCCTCGAAACCGATGTATAGATTCAACACTATCCCACTCAAAATCCCAGAAAGGTATTTTGTGGATCTTGGCAAACTGGTCATAAAGTTTATATGGAAAAGCAAAAGATCCAGATAACAAACTCAAGATTAAAGAACAACGTTGCAAGATTGACACTACCTGACTTCAAGACTTACTATTAAGGTACAATAATCAAGACAGTGTGGTATTTCAGAAGAATGGACTAGTAGATCAATGGAATAGAAGAGTCCAGAAATAGACCCACACAAATAAAATCCATTTATCTTTGACAAAGGGACAAAGGCCCTACAATGGGAAAAATTCATCTTTGCCACAAGCGGGGCCAGGTCAACTGGGCATCCACATGCAAAACAATTATTCTAGACACAAACTTCACAGTTTTCTCAAAATTAACTCAAAATGGATCATGGACCTAAATGTAAAACACCAGACTATAAAATTCCTAGAAGATAACATAGGAGAAAATTTGGATGATCTTGGGTTTGGAAATAACTTTTTATTTTTATTATTTTTTAATATTTTATTTATTTATGTCAGAGAGAAAGAGAACACAAGCTGGGGGAGACAGGAAGAGGGAGAAGGAGAAGCAGACTCCCTGCTGAGCAGGGAGCCTGATGTGGGGCTCGATCTCAAGACCCTGAGATCATGACATGAACTGACCTGAAGGCAGACACTTAACCAACTGAGCCACCCAGGCACCCCGGTAATAACTTTTTAAACACAACACCAAAGCACAGTTTGTGAAAGAAAGAATTGATAAGCTGAACTTCATTAAAATTAAACATTTCTGCTCTGTGAAAGACATTGTCAAGAGAATGAAAAGACAAGTCACAGACTGGAAGAAAATATTTGGGAAAGACATATTTGAAAAAGGACTGTTATCCAAAATATACAAAGAACGTTTGAAAGTAAACAATAAGAAAACAAACAACCCCATTAATAAATAGGGCAATGGCCTTAACAGATCCCTCACCAAAGAAGATATACAGATGGCAAATAAGCATATGGGAAGATGTTCCACATCCTAGGTCATCAGGGAAATGTAAATTAAAACAATAATGAGATACCATTACCCATCTATTAGAATGGCCAAAATTTAGAACCCTGACAACAAATGCTGGTGAGCATGTCGACAACATTTGTAGCCGGGATGCAAAATGGTACATACACTTTGGAAGACAGTTTGGCGATTTCTACGAAACTAAGCATATGGTAATACGACCCAGCAGTTATGCTCTCTGGTATTTACCCAAAGGAACTGAAAACTTATGTCCACACGAAAACTGGCACATGGATGTTTACAGCAGCTTTATTCATAACTGCCAAAACTTGGAAGCACCAAGACGTCCCTCAGGAGATGAATGGACAAGTACTCTGTGGTACACAACGGCATATTATGCAGCGCGAAAAGGATATGAGCTATCGAGCCACGGAATGACGTGAAGGAATCTTAAAAGCATATTACTGAGTGAAAGAAGCCAATCCGAAAGATTAGTGGCTGCCAGAGTTAGGAGGAAGGAGAGATGAATAGGCAGACGCAGAGGAACTTCAGAGCACTGACGCTGCTCTGTCCGATTCCGCCGTGCTGGACACTTGTTACACCTACGTCCACGCCCACAGAATGCGCAGCGCGGGCACTGAAGCCTAATGGAAACTGGGGACTTCGGAGGTTCATGATGTGTCTGCGTAAGGTTCCCTGGTTGTAACAAATGTGGCGCCGTGGTGTGGGACGTTGGTGGGGGGAGGTTGTGGGTCTGTGAGGACAGGGGGTATATGGGAACTCTGTACTTTCTGTTCAGTTTTGCTATGGCCCTAAAACCTCTCTAAAAAAATAAAGTTTGCTAATTAAAAAATAATAATAAGATACCACATGACAAGATATATAGGATGTTCCCTTTACATGTAATTGGGGGAGGGATTACCTATATATTCATTTTTCTTATGCACAAAATTGTTATCTATGGAGAGTAGGACAGGAGTTGGAGGAAGACTTTTCACCATAGACCTTTTTATACTTATTTTTGAACCATTAAAAAATGACTTTTCAAAAAATTAAATAACATAATTTAAAATATATGAAAATGGTCTGTTCTCTTTCAACTTGTAGCTGAAAACCAAAAAACAAAACAAAACTAAACCTCGGTATTGAAATACTGCCTCAAACAGTTAACTCTTTTTATAAATTTTTTTTAACTGACACCATCACACAATGGTCTATTTATTCTAGCTCTAAAAATTTGGACCCAATTTTCAATCTTCTTGAAACCAATAGAAGTATAAAGAAAACCTTATGAAATCTCCAAAAGAGAAAAATCAAATCTTAAAAGAATGTGGACTCCTATGTGAACCTCCACCATTTTTTCTCTTATTTAAACTTAACCTTAAATATCAGCCATCAGGCTTGATTATTTCCCTGCCGTTTAAGGTCTTCACGTTTAAGCCTCCAATCCCAGCGGCCCTGCAGGCCGGGCACGCGCTGTGATTTGTTCTGGGCGCGCGGGCAACACCGGCCGTCCTCAGCAGCAAGCACGTTCTTCGGGAACCGCTAGTCGCAGGGCTTCTGGACCTTTAGAGAATTTTTCTCCTGACAACAAACAAACAAACAAACAAACAAACAAACAAACAAAAAACCCCTTTCCTGGACAAATGCTATTTCTTTCAGAACTGATGTATGAAGTGCCTGGGTGGCTCAGTTGGTTGAGCATCTGCCTCCGGCTCCGGTCGTGATCTCAGGGTCCTGGGATCGAGTCCCACATCGGGCTCCCTGATCAGTGGGGAGCCTGCTTCTCCCATTGCCTGCAGCTCCCCCTGCTTGTGCTCTCTCTCTCTCTCTCCCCCAACTCTGAAAAATAAATAAATAAAATCTTGAAAAAAAGAAAAAAAACCCGATTTGTGCAGGATATCTGCCAAATTCCTGTAACATGGTATGTTTCATAAAAACTGTTCTGCTTGTCCCTCAGGTGATTACTACCTTTCTTACAGACATGCCTTTATGAGATTCACATACAGTGGTCACAGACTTTCTTGAATTTGATTGTAGCAGGTGGCAGGCGCTCCGCCTCCCCTTCCTTTGGGAGAACCCACTTGCTTCCAGAAAGGGCTGCCCTCAGCTGACACCGACAGAACCTGCCAAAGAGTTCACATGCTGATTTTTGGATAGGCCTCGCAGGGTTAGATGCTGTCACTGCTCTGAAGCTTTTGGCCAGGCCAGAAGCTGGGTGCATCCCAATGATGTACCATGACCAAACTGTTTGGGCTGGAACACCCTGTTTGGCATAGAAGGGTGGGGTATCAAATTCTGGCCACAGCTTTCAGCTCTGTCGTATCCAAGGAAGATCCCGGGCTGCTGGAGGGGTTTTCCTGATGCAAACTGGCAGTGAAAAATCTTCAGCTCAAAGTCAGTCCACACTGCACAGATTCGGCTTACCCACCAGCCCTTGAGCTATTGATTGCAAATCTGTTTTCTGGAATATAGAGGTTAGCAGATGATAATTCCTCAATACTTGCCAATGAAATTTAACGTGGTGGCTACTTTAGTACATTTTTAAGCTATTTAAGTCCAAATAAAAAATTATCTCAATCATCCAGCAGAACAAAACCTGAAATACTTTGGGAACCAAAGATTTATCTAGTTATCACACCAAAAAAAAAACCAAACCCAAATAAAACAAAGCAAAAGTGCAAAAATAAAGAACTTCAAACTTCATCAGAAGCAAAAGTGAAAGCAGCCAGAAGCATATGTCTAAGAGCCATGTAACACAAAACAGAAGTGAGGAAGTATTTTAAAGCTCAAGGGCTATATTGATTCGTGTGGAATGATAAAAAGTCTCTTGTTCTCACCTTACTTTAAAAAATGCTTAAGGGGCACCTGGGTGGCTCATTTGGTTGACTCAGGTCCTGATCCCAGGGTGCTGGGATGCAGCCCCTCTCTCCTCAGGCTCCCTGCTTCTCCCTCTCCTCCCCTCTCTGGCGCGCTCTCTCTCTCTCTCTCTCTCTCTCTCTCTCGCTATCTTTGTCACTCTCTCTGTCTCTTTCTCAAGTAAATAAACAAAATCTTCAAAAATAATTTTTAAAATGCCTAAAATACGTTTTTGGGAAAAAACCTTAAATATCCCTTAAAAATTTTAAGTACCAGGACTGAGTAAATTTCTATTTCTACATAAACACCTCTTTAATTTATAAATGACCACGAAAGCACTAGGTATTCATGGTTCTAAGAATTATATGTTACTATAATTGCTCTGTGTGCAAAACAGTGATACATCAACGATCTTCTGAAAATATGTTGCTTTATCTTAATAAAGTTTGGTTCTTTGTTCAAAAAAAAGAAGTTTGTTTTCAAAAATCTTCAGTAATCATTTCAAGCAAAGCTGTGCCCACAAACCGTATTCATGTATGACAAAAATACCCCTGGACACAGAACCTATTTACTGGCTCATGAAAGACATATTCCCACATTGAAGGTAAACGGTTTCTTAACCTCTCAGTCTCATCATTTTGTGTGCAAAATGGAGCAAATAATATCTCCGGCACAGGGCTGTCCAAAAGATTAAATGAGATTGCATATGTAGTACCTATTTCTTACTGTGCCTCATAAAACTAGCTCTCCAAATAAATGTATCTTCTTCAACTGCAACTTATTTTTTCTCTCTAATTATAGATGAAGTATTTTGTCCTCTGTAAAAGGAATTTCAGACAGGTAAAGATATTTTAGGAGTTCCCGACATTCCAAGAAATCATTAAGCCTTTGTTCTGATGACCTCTCCCTGGAATGAGGGTAAGCAGTAGGATCTATTCTAGAAGCTGCTTAGGAATTAGTAAGAGTGAAGTGACATATGTCCTTTGACAGCAGCTTTTTTAGGACCTTCGGGCCTTCTTGGCTCTTTTTCACTTGAACTCTGACTCCTTCTCTGCCTGCTCGTGGGCTAGAACCTCTCTCAGGCTGCTTCCAACATTCATCTCTCTCCTACTTTCTGCCCCTTTTTCTCTTCTTAGAGATTCTGCTTCAAAAATCCAATGCCTCATTTATTTCTCCATCTCCTCTGTTTCAAAAGCAGAAGCAGATGGGGAGAGATTATTGACATACTGACTACCAGAGTTGGCAATGAGTGTTTCCGAGGTCCCAAATTCTGAGGAATGCTCTGATTCCCACTCACATTCCAGGGAGGCAGAGCAGTTTAAGAAGACCCAGACACACCACTCTCTCGTCAAATGACCTTGAGCAATTTTCTAACTTCTCGGAGTTTCAGTTATATCATCTGTAATACAGGGAAAGTAATTCTGCATGAACCAAAGAAAGCCATTTTCACCTGGTGGAAAAGAAAAATAAAAACACTTTTTTTGTTTCCAAACATTGTGATCAACAGACATCCCTCAACCTCACACTCGCTTTGGAGGTTCAGGGCTGGGATCAGGCTCGGAGATCCTGAGGGTCTGGCTGTAGTTCAGTAATGTAAGAGGGCTCAGGGCTGTGCAGGGACACCTGTGACAGCCTTTAGTTTTGTTGTTAAGCTGGAAGTTGAATTCTTTAAAAAAAAATAAATAAATAAAATTATTGCTAGAGTCCCAGTGGCTTTGTGAAAATATCCTGTAACCAGCTAGATGACCTGATAGGCTGCTTTGAAGCTCAGGTCATACAATCCACAAGAGAGTATTTTCTATAATATATATTGGGCCCTAGAGGTTTGGTGACCAGTGGTGTTCTCTCTTCAGGTAAAAGCTTGCAGTACACAGATCACTAAAACTCTGGATCGTAATGAATCTTGGGGTCATCTTTTCTAATCCTTCTCAAACTGAGCATACACATGCTGGGCAGTTAGAAGATATGGCATTGGCATGCTCAAGGAAAGTCATTCTTCAGTAATACATGTGGGGACTTTCGTCCCCTTCTCTATCAGCCTACTATGAATGGACATCAGATCATCTTAGGACATAACCAATTTTATATAAAAACAATAACTTCCATTCTAAGCGATCTCATGCAGTTTTTGCGGTGAACTTTGGAAGTCAACTGCCATTCTTAGAAGCTTAAATATACCATACCGTACAATCCAGTAATCCTGCTCTTAGCCCTTGAATATTCATGAAAGCTTTATTCATAAAACCCAAAGCAGAAGCAACTCAAGTGTCCATCTGCTGGTGAATGGATAAATACATGTTGGTATATGCACGCGAAAGAATTCCGCTCAGCAGTAAAATGGAATGAACCACTGATACTCAACATGAATAAACCTCGGAAGCCTCGTGCGAAAAGAGGCCAGACACAAAAGACTGCATACCGTAGGATTGCATTTGCATGATTCTACAAAAGGCAAATGTATATGCTCAGAAATATGAGCTGTGTTGGCCAGGGACCAGGGTAGGGGGATGGGATTAACCACAAAGGCACTAGAGGGAAATTTGGGGGTGTGTGTGTGTGATTGTGTTGATGATGGTTATATGATAGTATAAATTTGTCAAAGCTCATTGAATTGTACACTTTTATTATTATTATTTTTTATTTATTTGACAGAGAGAGACAGCCAGTGAGAGAGGGAACACAAGCAGGGGGAGTGGGAGAGGAAGAAGCAGGCTCCCAGCAGAGGAGCCTGATGCGGGGCTCAATCCCAGATCGCCGGGATCACGCCCTGAGCCGAAGGCAGACGCTTAACGACTGCGCCACCCAGGAGCCCCTAAATTGTACACTTTTAAAAAGTAAATTTTATTGTATATAAATTATGCTACAATAAAGCTGATTTTAAAGAACAGATACCTGCCAAAGAGATTCTCTTAATTTTTAGTCTTATAACTCACTAATTTAAATGATTTAACCCACAAACTAAAAGGTAACAAATATGGTAACTAAAGTTTGAAAGGCGATATATATATTCGAAGTGTTCAAGGTTAGAGATCCTGGACAACTTTATTTTTGCTTTTTGATCACCAACATGTTGTTATCGTGTTACTGGTAGAATAAATAATAAAGTAAGATTGAAAGATTACTTTGTCTTTTTAACTAATCTTAAGCTAATTACAGAAGGTTATTCCCATGTCTGGATCTATAACCCTGCCTCTCTAATTTATGAAATTTTCATTTTACTGACGAACCACCACAAAAACCTCCAGAGTCACCCAAATTGAGCTGAAATTTCATTTTCTGTGCTCTACTCCCACTAGAAACCTCTGATCATTTAATTATTTACTAATTAATTCCACATGCCTCCCCCACTTCCAGAGGCTCTCACGCAACGTCATAAATAAGGCAAGCGTGATAATGAGGGTAAGTAAAGCAAGCCAACGCAGGGTGGAGAGGCTGAGGACGACTGGAAGTAGCTGCAGATTTTGCCATAAGCTTCTAAGTGGACTAAAAAAGAGGAAGCAGGTATAAGATTCAAAATGCTTATAAGATAAAGAAAAAACTAAGTGTTAAGGAGATGCAACATTCTTGGGGCGCCTGGGTGGCACAGCGGTTAAGCGTCTGCCTTCGGCTCAGGGCGTGATCCCGGCCTTCTGGGATCGAGTCCCACATCAGGCTCCTCCGCTAGGAGCCTGCTTCTTCCTCTCTCACTCCCCCTGCTTGTGTTCCCTCTCTCGCTGGCTGTCTCTCTCTGTCAAATAAATAAATAAAATCTTTAAAAAAAAAAAAAAAAAAAAAAGGAGATGCAACATTCTTTCTGATACTAAGACTAGGGTGAAAAATTTCCTGTGGATCCCCTGAAAGAAGAAATTGTGTGACACAGCAAATATCAGCCACAGCACATCGGAAAAGCCACAGTGAGTTCCCTGTGGCACCCTTAGATCCACAGAAAAAGCTGAGAACATAATGCCCCTTTACGCAGGGAACCATGGTGGCTGCAGGGAAAAGGTGGCCGGGGACTGCACACATCTCCTTTCGCAGCTTTCGTATATACACACCCTGCACACATCACCAAGCGCTGGTTACTGTACAGACTGGGGAAGCACCTCCACAAATTACTAGCTGTATAGTGTTGGGTAAGCTCTGTGTCTCCCATCGATAGTGGGGATTAGAGACAACCTACTTCATTTGATTGTTGGTAAGGTTAAATGATTTAATATGAATAAGAAGCCTTGAATCAGTAAGTGATAGCTATTACTAATGATAATGCCAAAGTGAAGTTTGTGAAGGTTGTCCTGCGATGGAACAAAACAATATTGTTCCTTGTATAAAGGTCAATGATCACCCCATTTTAGTCAAGAACATAAAGTTAGAGTATCTACTAGATATGAAAATCAGATGCCTGTTGGTGGGAATGCAAACTGTGTGGCCACTCTGGAAAACAGTATGGATGTTCCTCAAAAAGTTAAAAATAGAACTTCCCTATGATCCAGCAATTGCCCTACTAGGTATTTATCCAAAGGATACAAACATAATGATTCAAAGGAGCACACGTACCCCAGTGTTCATAGCACAATTGCCAAAATATGGAAAGATTCTAGATGTCCATTGACAGATGAATGGATTAAGAAGATGTGGTATATATCTACAATGGAATACTACTCAGCCATCAAAAAGAGTGGAATCTTACCATTGGCAATGACGTGGATGGAACTAGACGGTATTATGCTAAGCAAAATAAGTCAGTCAGAGAAAGACAAATACCATGTGATTTCACTCATACGTGGAATTTAAGAAACAAAACAGAGGAACACAGGGGAAGGGAAGGAAAAATAAAATAAGAGGAAAACAGAAAGGGAGGCAAACCATGAGAGACTCTTACTGTATGGAACAAACTGAGGGTTGCTGGAAGGGAAGAGGGTGGGGTGATGGGGTAACTGCAGGATGGGCATTAAGGAGGGCACGTGATGTAATGAGCACTGGGCGTTGTATGCAACTGATGAAATCACTGAATTCTACCTCTGGAACTAATATACAGTATTATGTTAATTAAATTGAATTTAAATAAATAATTTAAATAAATAAATTTTAAAAAATGGAAACTACCCAAATGTTCATCAACATGTTTATTCATGAAATGGTAACTAAAATGTCATATATCCGTATAATGAAATATTATTTGGCAATAAAATGACTGAAACACCGATACATGCCCTAACATGGAAGAACCGTGAAAACATTATGGTTGTAAATGAAAGAAGCCAGTTACAAAAGACCACAACTAGGCAAATCCTTCTAGACAAATCTATAGAGACAGAAAGATTAGTAGTTGCTGAGGGCTGAGGGAAAGAGAAAGAGGAGTGACCGCTTATGGGTATAGTTTTCTTTTTGGGTGATGAAATGTTCTAAAGTTAGATTGTGATGATATTTGTGCAATTCTGTGATACACTCGAAACCATCTAATTATATACTTTGAATGGCTGAATTTTATGATATGTGAATTACATCTTAATAAAGTTGTTTGGGTTTTTTAAAAGGCATTGTGACAAGTCAACAGGCCCTTGCAACTTGTGGAGTCCAGCTTTCAAGTGAAGAATGAACAGCTTTGGGCCTCCAAAGATAATATTTCTTGAATAAGCTTTCAATTGGAGTTAGACAGGGTTGTGATCACTGGCAACAATTCCAGGTACAGATTTGGTGTGTTACCAATTAAGGGCAAAATTTTAAGTAGTTAGTTAACTAGTTAGTTCCCGTGTCTGGGCAGATGTGGTATATTTATTTCATGGCCTGTCCGTGGGAACCATTTGTCTTAGGCCAGCAGGTTGCCCTCTGCTCTGGAATATATTTCTAGGTCAGTGGCTCCCACCATCAATTAGTGTGTGTGCTCAAGGGAATGCAAACTGATTTCAGCATTATCTTAAACAAAACATAATTAGGAAGGTAAGTATCCTGCCAAAAAATTACATAATGCATTCCAAAGTCAACTAAAAATGAATTTTGGACCAACCATGCTAAATATACACATTTAGCATAGGTTTAAATGGTTAATAGTCACGATAATACTAAGTTGGTAGTACTGGTGTAGCTTTTCTGTTTTAAACTTATTTAAATCTTTCTTTTAGGATTTAGAAATTCTGCTACACAAATTTCACTGGAAAAAAGTTAATAAATGAAATTCTCAAACATCTGTCCCACTACAACATTGTATGTCTTTCCACTACGTCTAAATCCTGATAGAATGTTCAATCCGGAATGTTCAGTCACTTTGCTATGCAAAATTGGTCCACAACCTGGACATCACCAGGGAGATCCACTCCAAACTACTGAGTCGGAATCTGCATTTTTACAAGATTTCCCAGACAATTTGTGTGCACATTAAAGTTTGAGAGGCCTTGCTCTCATACCTCACCGAAACTCAATATAAAACAGCCTCAGGAAAACTGGGCAGTGCATCACTATTAGTAATCTCAATTGAGACAATGTTGTAGCAATCTTAAAATGTCCCTATTTGATTAAGGTGGTGAAAGCTATAAACGTTCTCTTACTGTAAATGTGCACGAAACACAGGAAAGAAGGCTGTGGTGACCACTCTTACTTAAACATCCTAGAGGATGGAGCAGAGAGGAGCTTGTTCCTAAGGAACTTCTCCCTACTGTTCTAGCTGTCCCCAGATCTTCCTCCTGGCTTTGCCCTTTTGGGCCCAGCATTTACCCTTTGTGAAAGCCCAGCCTGGACACTTTGCTGTGAAGCAGCAGGTGGTAAAGAATCATCAAGGGCAGGAGGGTTCCTGAGTGAAAGATGGAAACTTTACTCTTTCACCCACTTACCAGTATGGAAAGAAGCAGTTTAGACCTGGAGCACCACTGTTTTCCCTCTCCCAGGTAGGTGCAATTCAAGCTCACCCTGCATACCCCTTAAAGAGCGTCAAGTCTCCTAAACCCACAGGGTTTGAATACATGAAAACCCCTCCATTGTACGTTTGCCCCCACATTTCTACTTCCTACAAAGGAAGTTTATAAAGCCAAGTAACCAGGAGGTCTTCCCAAGTGAATCAGTGGTCTCCGTGCCATGAAGGGGTGGGGGGAAGGGGAAGGGATCAAGAGAGTTGCCTGGAGAATGATAATTAAAATGCTGATTCTTGGGCTCCACCCTTAAGATTTTGATTCAGGACGTCTGGACTTAGGACCAAAAATTAACATTTTAACAAGTGCCCGAAGCAATTTTAATGTAGGTGGTCCAGGCCTACACTTGAGGAAACTGAGATAGTTGATTTAAGAATAGCAATCCCACCTTTGCAATAAAACACTTATTCTTACGCATCTATTTCAGTTTTTGAACTGATGTTGTCAATTTCCTATTTGGCTTCCATTCAGCATTTACTGAGCAACTGTTGTTTGCAGAGAATGGTAGTACCTGTTCCTTTCCTGGTATGTTTGGGCTGGGTGGAGGGGATGGGGAGAGAAGGGTGTGATCACAATACAGAGCTATTTCTCAACTTCCTAGCAAAATGTCAAATTCACCTTTTCATGATTTGTGAAACAGATTAACCTAAACAACTGTATTACCCAACCACAGTTACCATAATTTGTTAACCTTTCCAGGGCACCAACGTAGCAGAGATGTCATGGCCTTACCGGTAGGAAGGTTAGTTCTATAAACCAAACTGCCCACCTTCTCCACTTGAGGGTATGACCACAGGCAAGAAATTTAACCTTTCTGTAATTCAGTTTCCTCATCTGTAAAATGAGGCTAGAACACCTACTTCATGGAGCTGGTGTAAGGAGTCAGTGAAACCCTATCTAATGGATGCAGAGGGCTCCAAGAATCTAAATAATATAGTGCAGATTCATTTCATTTTTCAGTCAAAGCCACAAGACCATTGTGAGAATACTGAAAACCGTTTCCAGAGGCTGATTTGTAATTCTAGGTGAAAAGAGTGAAATTTAAACTTTATTTCAAACAGTTCAAGTGAATTACTGTCACTAGAGTGATCTGGGGTTTTTGTTTTTTAGGGTTCTCTAACTCTTGGCTCTTCTTCAGGAGTTTGTCCTGCTGATGCCACGCTCGACCCCAAAGTTCTGTTCCAAATCCCCGGTTTAGGGGGAGATGCGGAGGCGCGAGGTCCCAGCCAGGCGCCCCTCGGGAGCTGGACCGGAGCCCAGCCCCGGGGCTGGAGGGGCTGGGAGGGGACCGGGGTCGGCCGCCCCGGCCGGCAGCTCAGCGGGGAGGATGCCGCCGGGCGCCGGGAGCGTGCGCGGCCACGTGACGGCCGCTATAAGAGCGCTCCGGGCCCACGCTGGGCTCCCGCCGCGCCTCCTCCCTGGCCGCGCTCCCTCCCGGCGCCCGGCTTCTCCAGCCAGCAACCTGCGGCTGCGGCGGCCGCCCGCCCCCCGGCAGCACCATGACAGGTACGCGCCGCGCCGCCCACCGCCCCCCGGATCTCCGGCTCCTCGCCCCGCGCTGCCGTCCGCGGCTCCGCCGCCTCCCCGCCTCGCAGCCTCGGGGGAGTTCCTGGCAGGACGAGGACCGCCGCAAAGTTGCTGGCTGGCTGCAGTCGGGCGTGCCGCTTCCTGCGTCAGCCGCTGCCCCGCCGCCCCCGGCGCCGGAGCTGCGGCCGGGAACCCGGGACGCTGTCGTGGGGGGCAGCCTGGCGGGGCCTGGGCTCTCTGCCGAAGCCCCCGTTCCTGCTTCCGTCTCCCTGCCCTTCCTCCTGCTCTCACCGTGAAGGGCGGGCGGAGCAGCTGCGGCGGGGCCGGGTGGGGGCGGGGAGCCGGTTCCCGGGGGCGCCTGTCCTGCGCCCTGGAGCGCGGCGGGATCGCTCGGCGGCCGCCCCCGCCTCCCGCAAGCGGGAACACCTGGAAGGGCCGGCTTCGAGGCCGGGGCGCCGGCGGCCCCGGCCCGGCCCTTCTCTCGGCCGCCGGGGCGCTGGCCGCCACGCCGGGCCTATTTTTAGGCCTTGGGAGCCGGGTTGCGGAAAGCTAGAGCCGGGCGAGCGCCCCAGGGGAGCGGGCCGCCTGCGGTGGGCGTGCGCCGGCTCACTTGTTACAGGGGTCGAATCTGCCCCGAGAAGGGGAAGCGCGGAGGTAACTGACTGGTCCTTCCGATGTTGTTGAGGCTAATAGCGCGGTTAAGAGATCAGTTGAACTGCCGAAACACTGCGGCTGTACCCGGAGTTGTTCTGTTTTACCCAGCTGTCATTGGTCTTTCCTGTTCATTTGTAATGTTTGCTAGGTGTTCCAGCTTACGTTCCTAAGCATTTGTCCTGTCTCCTACTTCATCTTGGAGAGCATCCATATCCTTGCTTCCTGAAATCCTTGAGTCCTCTTTACCTTACTAAACTTTTATCCGGGTTCCTCTGGAATCTGGACCTTTTTTGAGTTAAAACATTAGTTCTTTTTCCCCAGGTTAAATACTCTTGAAATGTGTCCGTCTTATGATGGGTTGAGGGAACAAGTAAAGGCGGAGACTCATCGGCATGTCAAATGACAGGTGGCCCTGTTCTGAGCTTTCCTAGAATGTGACTAGCTGGGAAGCCGGTGGCCCTTGAGGAGTGGGGAAACACCAGTCTTTCTACAGTTTAATAGCGATCTTGTTCAGGAAGAGAGTCCAGCAGGGTGTGAAGATGCCCTCTGGTCAGAGGCTGGCACGTGTGCTAGCCCCCTTGACAGCCTACATCTTTCTCTGTCTCCAGCCTCCGCATTGGAAAACCGGCAAAGGGAAAATGAGAAAGAGCCTGACTTCATGACAAAATGTCCCGACTCCTTGGCTGGGCAACAGTGCCCCCAAGTGACCCCTGCCAGTGTTTGATCCCAAGCATCCTGAACATTTGGATGCCCCCTGCCTTGCTAAAATCCCCCTCAGAGATAGCGTGGACCTCAGACTCATTCCAGGGAAGAACTGGAGAAATCCTCAAGGCAGGGCTGGTGCTCTTGGGAGGGTGTGGCTTGTTCAGTAGGAAGAATAATCCGTGTGTTTGCCTTCCCTTCCAGCAACTGAGTGATTATTGAGTGTGCTGTGTGTGTGTGTTGGGGGAACCCAGGGTACACGGTAGGGGGTACTGCTTGCTTCTCCAAGAAAAAGGAGGCAGGTTTGCTACTACTTTTGAAGTGGTCCCTAAATCCAATTAGCACTGATTGGCTGCTGTTTAGAGAGAAGCACTACAGAGGGAAAGCCTGTCT
The DNA here is from genome assembly GCF_023065955.2 of Ursus arctos. NCBI lineage: Eukaryota > Metazoa > Chordata > Mammalia > Carnivora > Ursidae > Ursus > Ursus arctos. The sequence goes on along the minus strand of NW_026622875.1, from coordinate 15,239,956 downwards.
ATCAAGGTGATACTTGAGCAGACACTCAAAGTGACTGTTGAGATGTGGTGGGTGGAGTGGGTGCCTTTGCTCCAGGTTGAGGAAACCATGTATAAAGCCTGAGGTTTGGCAGAAGCCTAAGCATCAGGATGAAGAATATGGGCTCTGCTTTCAGATGTTCTCGGTTGAGGTCATTAGTTGGATTTGTGCATGGCTGGAAATACTTATAGGAAACAAAGTGTACTTCTTGATTTCTTCATTACCACCTGTTAATTGCCTGAGGTCCATCTTCTGGTGTTAAGCTACTCTTTAGTCTGAGAATTTTGCGTGTTCAGACTCTAAATTGGGTTTAATTTTTAAAGCTTAATCCACCTGTTGGAGACTGCCAGAGATGTTTCTGCTTCAAAATGGTCTTGAATCTTTCTTAAAGTGGGCGCTTGGGTTCTTCCTCCACTCCCAAAGAGGCTGCTCCTTTATTAATAGAGCAAATTGATCTCAGAGGAGCTAATTTTGCCAAATTGGTCGTTGAAAGGGGTCCTGGGGTAGGTTTTTCCGGGTAGGATATTATAATGAGTGTGGTTTTTTTTTTCTTTCTCTTTGTATTAAGATCAGGCCTTTGTGACACTGACCACAAACGATGCCTACGCCAAAGGAGCTTTGGTCCTGGGCTCGTCTCTGAAACAGCACAGGACCACCAGGAAGCTGGCCGTGCTTGCCACCCCGCAGGTCTCAGACTCCATGAGGTGAGGACCTCCCTGCCTGTCTGTCTTTTGGTGGGGCTCTGACGTCCTTATCCCGTTTCTGGTATCACTGGGCATTGAGGCCATACCCGCTCCAGGGGTTGAGCACTAGGTGGAGAAAGATCAGAACTGCTGCGTGAAGGATTTCTGGATCTGAAACCTCTTCCCAGCTCTTGGGAGCTGTTCCAGCTGAGCTCCCTTCTGGAGGCGCTGTTCTGACGCAGCTCTTACTGGTTCCAGCTGTGAGAAGGACTCTCCTGTAAGCAAGTGCTCTGGGATGACCCGAGGGAGCGTTTTAGTCCCGGCATTCCTCATTCCTTTTACGTGGTCACACGTCACTTGCATTCCTTTCCCAAAATGCAGCAGGGGCTACTTTGTTTCCTTCTTCCAATCGGGGAAAACTCAGGTGACTGAAAGTAGTTTTCTCCACTGTCAGTTGGCATTTGTAACCTAAAGATCTTTATCATTTAATAGACTACAGTATTTGCCAGGGCTTTCTGAACTAGGGATTGTGCTAAGAGAGCACCCTGGGCGTGGGGGGAGGACACAAACTCCTTGTTGATTGGGTTAGTTCACTTTGATTTGGTGGTATTACACTACCTAGATCCTAATATTACAGAAATATCTGGGCACACTAGCAGCTCTGTATGGTGTTTATTTGTGTTTTCCTACCCCTCTTAGAAACTGAAAATGCCCTTTTTGTGACTTTTTACAAGAACTGTGAGCACATGCCAAGGACCTCTGAAAAGGTTGCTATGTATAGATGGATATTTCTCACATACTAATAACCTTGTTTGTAAAGGATAATTCAGGAAAATGCTAAAAAGACTGTTTCCCAATGTGTACATCCTAATTTATAGTCTATTTAGTGAGGATGTGTGCAAGAAGACAGATGTAGTCTTAGATCCCCCTTTACTGTGGTAAATGGCTCCACTGACCATTTATTTTCAAAACGATCATGTTTACTGTGTGAATTGGAACATCTTTTTCTACAGCCTGGAGACCAATAATGTAATACCAGCTTTGTTCTGTATGTTTCATGTTATAAACTTTCAGTGATGATGTCTTTATCATATGTGTTCCCGTTCGCTGAGCTTAGTGTTTTACCTAAGTGTATGCCCACTTAACCCACCCCAAGATTGCTTTCTAAATAAATCTTGAGTTAATTTTGGGCCTGGAGAAGTACTGCACCTCACAAACCAAAGTGAGTCTCTCATTATGCCAGAAGTGCTAAGCATACTAGAAGTGTTGGGTATATTCGATTCTAAAAATTGGCAACCGAATAACTGAGTCCTTTAACTTCCTTTGGGACATGTAGGCCTCTGTCAACTGCTTTAGCAAAAGTGAGCAGTTATGGGCTTCATTGCAGGTATTATATGCACTTAGCATCATTTGTAAAAACGTACAGTAATCAGCAAGAGTCCATTCTAATGAAATATTATTGTTAAATACATAGGTTGTTGTAAAGATGTGCTCTTTCCAAATGGGAGTCACATTTCAACAGGTGGTTTCTGTAATTTGCGAGTATTCAGTGATACAATAAAACATAGAAAAGTTCTGCTATAATAATGTTTAACACAAGTCCTTCATCCTCACCAAAGCAATTTTTATTAGTGAAGTTAGCTGCGCATGCGAATTAATAGTTTGGCCTGAAGTAAATTAAGAGCATCCATTTAAGAGATTGTACTATCTCAAAGTAAGCAATCGCTCTGGTCATTGATGGGTAGACTCATAAGAATACAATTTTACATTAGGTGGGTTACCTGTTACTTATTTGGAAAGACACTAAGCTCCGTTTTCTGGATTTTATTTTGGCAGAAAAGTTTTAGAGACCGTCTTTGACGAAGTCATCACAGTAGACGTGTTGGACAGTGGCGATTCTGCTCATCTGACCTTAATGAAGAGGCCTGAGTTGGGTGTCACGTTAACTAAACTCCATTGCTGGTCACTTACCCAGTATTCGAAATGTGTGTTCATGGATGCAGATACTCTGGTGAGCGTGGCTTCGACGACGGGAAAGATGTATATAGTAACTGAGACCAGTTAGGCATTTGAGGAATGCTCTCAAGACTTGACAGTCAAGTTCAGATAAAACCACTCATTGAAAGCATCAGGTGACGAAGGAGAGTAAGCCCAGGCTACCTTACAGCTGTCATCTGAATGGTTAGGATCAGCGGCAGATTGTATCTTTTGTGTTGGATAACTTAAGGAGAACTTAAGAAAATGCTGGGGCAGAACATTTCTGTAATGCTTTCCCTCCCACCCCCCCCTTTGAATTAGGTCCTAGCAAATATTGATGATCTTTTTGAGAGAGAAGAATTGTCGGCGGCACCAGACCCAGGGTGGCCAGACTGCTTCAATTCTGGAGTCTTTGTTTATCAGCCTTCAGTTGAAACATACAATCGGCTGTTGCACCTTGCTTCTGAGCAAGGCAGTTTTGATGGTAGGTATCTGTTATCTTTATATTTGATAAGCTGTTAGTAACTTCTAGGGGCTGCTCTTCTCCAGGATCTAGTTGCTTTCATTCCTTGTGCCTGGAAGACAGCAATGAGTGATATGTAGCAAACAAATTCATTTGTGCTCTTGTCGGAAACACTGTTGTGTGTCTGTGTGTGCATATGCATTTTTCTTCTGTAAGTGCATAAGATTGAGCTAGGAGGCATTTTTATACACCTGCCTTTATCTCGCTTTCTTGTGTCTAAATTAGAATATGATAAATGAACCATGATTATTCAAGAATTCTAAAGACTATTATTAAACAACTCAAAAACTTTAACAACTCTCTTTAAATCTAAGTAAACTTAACTGCAGGAGCTAACAGGAGGACCAAGCATTGTTTCCATAGAAATTGGAGGAATAAACCTGGTAATTTGGCTCATTCTCTTGGGAAGCATTAAAAAAAAGATAGAAAATTAAATGATTAATCTCTGTCTCCAAATTCTCATTCCCTGTAAGGCTGCACATCAGAGTGGTATTTGCAAGGCCAAAGAGTAGAATATTGGCAAAGTTAGCATCCATTTTCCATAACGTAGAAGCAGATCTGTAGCCACTTGTATATGTAGAAAGGTTCTGACTACTCGTGGATTTAGGGCCCCACATCCTTTGGAGAAATTTGATCAAATGAATTAGGACGTATGTTTCCATTTCAGGCCAGTCTCTGAAATAATAAATAATCCTTTTTTTTTTTTTTTTAAAGATTTTATTTATTTATTTGACAGAGAGAGACAGCGAGCGAGAGAGGGAACATAAGCAGGGGGAGTGGGAGAGGAAGAAGCAGGCTCCTAGCAGAGGAGCCTGATGTGGGACTCAATCCCAGAATGCTGGGATCATGCCCTGAGCCAAAGGCAGACGCTTAACGACTAAGCCACCCAGGCGCCCCCCCATCTTTTTTGTTTTTACAACAGACTATCCCAAGAAAGAACTAGTAGTTAATGTGCAAAAGCAGCTCTTTCTGAAATTAATGTTGATGGATCTTTTGAATAAAGAAGAAAGCTAATTATGTCAGAGAAGAAGGATCCACTCTAAGAAGCGGCTCTCTCAGCAGGGACTTACTATCAGACACTTGACAATGTGGCAAAGAGCCCTGAGCTCTGAAGCAGACCCTCAGCACCAGGGGAGTCTCTTCCCCCTCTCCTCTGCAAGAGCAGGTCTGAGATTGCAGGGAGTAGATCTTCTGAAGCTAGGGAAACGGCTTTCCTCAGTTGACCTAGGTTTGGCCCTTGGTGAATATAGGAAGATTCATTTCCATTAACTAGTTATCAAATTGAAAGTCATAAGCTCAAATTTAAACGTTTTAAACTAAAAGATTAAAAGTTTGTCAGATTGCTGAAGTTAAAACCATTTCAGTTATACAGAAAACTGAGATTGGATTTTTGTTGTGCTATTCACAGGAAATAAATTCTGTTTGGTCACTTGACAAAGGATTTGGGATATGCAGCTATTGAAATGTCATTGAAAAGAATAAGAACGTTTAAGCCTCCCTCTTGTGTCACTGTTTGGCTAGTGTAAACTCTGTCAGGAGCTCTCAACGTGCGGTTGATTTAGCTTCCTAGGGGACATTTGGAAACAGCTGGGGACCAATTGGGTTGTCACAATTGAGAAGAAGGATGCTACTGGCATCCAGTAGGTAGAGGCTCGGGTTACTGCTGAACGTCCTACGATGCACGGGGACAGCCCCCACAGCAAAGGATTACCAGGTCCCAGTTGTCAATAGCACCAAGGTTGAGAATCTTTGCTCTATGCCAAGACATGATACGCTCTAAAACATCAGGAATATCAGCACCATAATGGATGACGGCATCTGATAAGAAGTACAGTCGTATCGTAGGCACCCTTAAGTAGGAAATAATGTGTTGAGTGTTCACTGTGGTCAGGACCAAATGCAACTTCTTCACTTCACTGGCTTATTTTTTTTAGCTCCATAGAAGAAAGGAAAGATGTATTAGTATTTGAGTTCAAAACACATACTCCTTATTTCTACTGCTATCCTAAAACCATGACCTTTGCATAAAAGGAAGGTGAGAGTATTTTTAGCAGAAGTCCACTGTTTGTCTTAACCTTCCCGTCAAAATATAGCTTGCTTCACCTCCTCCGATCAAATTTGAAGGAAGTAGTGTAATGTGCCAGAAACTCAGTGTAAATTGTCAACTCCAGTAAACAATTCATTCTAAAATAGACCCAGCAACCTGAAATCCAGATGACTGTGCTCGGGTAGAGAGAATCAATCCAATTTCTAATCTAGAAGAGTACTAGGTTTTGTTGTTGAAAGGAAGAGTTTCGGTACCAAACAGTAGTATGCCGTGGCAAATTACCCAGGTCACGATTTTAGAATATAAAACTAATCTGGGTCATCTACCTTGTTTGAGAATTAAGAGGTACTAGAGGAGTTGATGAATTCATCGTTAAGAAGCCAGGACGTGTGAAAAGTGCCCAACTAGAAAGCACTTTCTGCTTTTTCAGCCAGAATCGGAAACCACGGAGAGGTTCTCTCTGCCTCGTAGCACATTCCGTGATTCAGCGGCAGGGTTTCCAGGAGCTGGTCTTTCTGTAAGGTGTTTGGCTTAACTGGCTTGTTGGTGGCGAAGGATTGAATTTTCTCTGTTAATAGAAATGCTTAATTGAAGGAGTTGAAAATTCAGTTATGCGGATGGGAGCTTATAGTTATTCTCAATATGTTGTTTAAATTCAACAGAAGAATAGATTAGCAGCTCCTGAATGAAAGGTAGTTTTCCCTTTGTGTCGATAAGCTTTACTTACCAAAGAAAGCTCACAACATACCGAAGGGAGCCTGTTCCACTCTGGAGAAGTTTACTCTCCTGTTGAATTGATACCAGCGTGACATAAAGACTTACTGGACTGACACTTAACATTTCGTCGTGAGCTACATCTTTTTTCCTAATGGCAGTAGTAACCTTGCTTTTACTTCACGTTTTTGGTGCAGTGCACAATTTCTTTTAGATGTTCTGTCCTAGGCACTGAGATAGGAACATGTTCAAATGTTTCCTTTCACATTTTCTAATATCCAGATATTCGCCATCCCCCTTCACCCCCAGCTTTACTGAACAGAGGGCTTAGGTCTCAGTATTTTTAGATTGGTATTAAAGGAAACCCATTTGTAGATGATTTTATCTCAGTCTGAATATCTCGCAAGTCCTGCTTAATCTCTTGCATACGTCCAACAAAAACGAGGGGGCCGGGTGTCCACTGACAAGCCACACAGGCTGCTGGTGGCTGAGTGTTTGCAGCTGCGTTTGCGGCCCTTCTGCAGAGGAATGTGACTGGCATGCCTGTAATCACCAGCGCTCTAGTTACTACCCCTCCCCATGCCTCTGGCCAAAAGAATAACCGTAGCATGGCCAGTCATGCTAGATACCTTGACTTCTCTCTTCCTTCCAGATATATGGAGTATTAGAATTTAGAGCTAGTGACTGTGCACCTTATTCATGGCTGAATTCTAATTTTCCGTAGTGAAGTATCTAAGTTCCTATACTGTTGGTGTTCGCAAACTGTCTTGACACTTACTTCATAACTGAAGTTACATGTTTCCTGAAAGTTGAACAATAGCTGTTGTGAAATATTTGCACACTAACATTTTACAGAATGTGACAAGATCAGGTTAATTCAGGGTTTGTTAGCAGTGAGAGGAAGAGGTCATATTAGATACCGATCATCGGTTTTGTGTCCACGAACTCATGTGCAGTAAAGATGGTACGCTTGGCCCTTGAGGAAATCAATCCAAATGCAAGCTGAGGTTTACTTTCTTTTCCTCTGTTACTCCAAAGCACCCTGAATTAAGGGTGCTGGTAGAGTTGAAGAGTTTAGTGTTCAGAATTGCTGTCTGTTAAATTTTATCTATATGTGTTAGTTTAAAAAACCTAAGTCAAAAAGAGGGATTTGTATTTTCCAATTTGGAGTGTTGGTTTTTTGTGGGTTTTTTTTGGGTTTTTTTGTTTGTTTTGTTTTTAAGAATTTATTTATTTGTCAGAGCACAAGCAGGGGGAACAGCAGGCAGAGGGAGAAGCAGGCTCAATCCCAGGACTCTGGGATCATGACCTGAGCCGAAGGCAGACGCTTAACTGACTGAGCCACCCAGCCATCCCTTGAGTGTTTTGTGGGGTTTTTTGTTTTTGTTTGTTTGTTTGTTTAATTGGGGATTTACTTTACTGTAACCTAAATATCCTACGCTATTTATTGGAGTAATGAAATTTTGGTCTATGGTTGAATTTTCAGAAAAAATAGGCAATAATTGGTGATCGGAATATTAGGTATGATTTTACTTTCAGCAGAATCCAGGACCTGCTGTGAGGCCCTTACACCTACATATTCCATATTCTAAGTGGTCACTGAGCCCCTTAAACTGTAAGATGTTTTTTCCTTGCTTGCAGACGTAAACCAGGAGAGTATAAGTTTTTAAAAGGATTTTTAACAGAAGAGATTTGGCTTTAAATTCTTATAAAGTGTAAAGTTGACCCCACTGCTACCTCCTTTAACCTTTGTAGTTAATTAGGCTTCAAATCGGACCTGCCCAAGAAAGGAATGAAGGTGAGAGGTATTTCCAGATAACACTTGTCTCGTCCAACCCAAAAAGCTCAGAAATCCCAGTGCACCTCACTGGGTTCACTGACTTGGTGGCTTCTCCCTTGCCGGCTGCCTGTGGTGGGCTTGCCCCGGCGGCCTCAGCATGAGGCTGCTTGCGGCCAGGAGGGTGCTTGTCAACTGCTTTGAAAATTACTCCGCTCTCTTGGATTTATATCACTTAGTTGATAGTACGAGTAGTAAGTATCTTGAATAAGTAAAAATGAAAAGCAAACGTCATAACAGGTAACAGCAAGACAAATGAGCCCCCAGGTTTTTACCTCCTTGTATCCTTGAGTATTTCTTTTAAGTTAGTCATCTGTTTGTCTCTAGCCTTGTAACCAGCAGAGATCATGACCCCGTGAGAAATGAAGAAGGGGGAAAGGGCCAACGTGTTACATGTGTACGGGCTCTTAAACGGGTCCTCCTCCTTCCTCACTTCTTTCCCAACAGTCCTGGGTGGTCGTCATTCACTCACTCGTTCACTCATTCACGTGTTCGTGTAGCGGGTCGTTCTTGGGGGCCTGCTGTATAACTGGTACGAGGAGCCCCTGTCGTCACGTTCAGGATGGCAGCCTGGCCAGTGTTCCTCCGCCGGCGGCAGAGCCAGGGCTGAAAGAGACAGCGTTTCTTGACCTTGTGGCTGGGTTGTGTGTGTGGTTTTTTCCCTCCCTCCCCATTAGTCCATTCTGCAGCACTCACGAAAATGAATCCTGATAGTGATACAGGATGGAGGAGAATCTCTAGGACATGGCCCTCATTACAGATTAATTAAAATTCATTTCTCTGAGTAGAGAACAGCTGGTACATTCCTCACCTTACAGATAGTAGACTTGAGCCTCCATTTCTCTCTCTCTACAGCTTACTGCTCTTCTGCCCCGAACCACGGTATCCAGAAGGCCTGTCTTTCTAAATCCGCTGCACAGTTAGGTCTTGCATTGTTTTCTGAGTCTGGAGATATTCTTGGAAATATCATTCTCTACGTTCTGTAGTCCATTTAGCATTTACATAATTTTAGGTACTAACCTGGGCAAGATACTAAGTTTAAGGGCCAGCAATAGACTGGTAAATAATTCAGATTTTTATACCTGCCTCTATAAAGCTTATGAGACCTTACAGAAATTTCATAAGTAACTATATAACTACTCATGTAATTGTGATTCTGATAAATTCAGAGTGCTAAGAGAAGCCAGACTAGGAGGACCTGCCTTAAATTGAGAAAGTGAAATTTAGGTCAAGAATAAATGTTCCCTTGCGTTTATATGTTATTTAATTAACATCTTAATGGTTAAAATCTTTTAAAAGATAGATTCTTACCTATTTATTAGAGCACGCATGCACTGGTATGCACGAGTTGGGGGGAAGAGGGAGAAGCAGGCTCCCCACTGAGCTGGGAGCCCAACTTGAGGGAGGGATGGTGACATGCAGTGATAGTGAGACCCAAGCTCCAAGCGCTTAGATTTCCATGAGCCACCTGGGGTTCATCCAGTGATCCTTGGCAAACCTCATAGAAATATTCCCAAGATCTAAGCCATTCATAAACTATAATCCTTGGCATGCTTGCTATAGACAGAAGCAATGGTACTAGTATATTGTGGAAGTCTAACAAAGCCAGACACATTTTCATTTCAGCGCTTGCCTGTATCGCTATATAGTCTTAAGCATATTTTAAATTATTTGCTTGATATTTGCTGCTCTGTCCCTTTATTAGATTGAGAACTGTTTGAGAGCTGAAACCTATCTTGTTAATCATATTAACCATAATGCCTGTACCAAATTTATGTCACTTCAGATATTTTCTATGGAAATGACAGTGCAAGCTGCATTCTCGGGGGGGGGGGGGGAGTCATTCCCTTGAAGACTCTAAACCGGTGCTTCATATATTCTAATATGCAGAGAAATCACCTAGGGGTTAAAACGTGGATTCTGATTCTGTAGGTCTAGGTTGGGGCTTACCGTTCTGCATTTCTGTCAAGTTCCCAGGTGATGCCCGTGGTGCTGAAACCTGGACCACTTCGAGTAGGACAATTCTAGAGGGAACATTCCTGCGGCTGAGCTATGAGGGTTCATGTGTAGCAGGGAGGGTGGGCCAATTCTGGTTTATTCACAGGAGGCAGGCCAACTGCCAACGAACTATGAGAGGGCACAAAAACTAATGCATGCATTTGAAAGATGGCACTCACCTCCATCTCTGTCTTATATCAGAAATTCGGTCTATCTGTCTTGTAAAATAGACCGAATTTCTGGTGAGTGCTGTGATGTGTCTGTGGTTACCAGGTTCATGACCCTGCTCAAAAGACCTGGGAAATGCTGAGTGGTTGGAAGATTCTTCCTCGGGCAGCCAGGTGGAAGGATGATGCAGAATCTGGTGCCATGTGTCCCTTGTCCCATTTCCTTTCTGTCTCTCACCTGTGTTGCCATGCCCTGGCCTGATGGGTCACAGCTGCTGGCCATGTCTCCTAATCATGTTTGTCGGTCCAGAGATGATTGCGATGAGAAGCGTCTTAACCTGTCAGAATAAATAAAGCTGGCTCCAGAAGTCTGGCTGAAATGTACTGGACTAAAAAGTGCTGGGAGTTTTGTAGTGAAAGTTCAGCAGTCTTCATAGCATCCCTGTATGTTTCGTGGCGCAGGCATGCTTAGATTTGCATTCTGCTTTGACTTGTGCTCTAATTGAGGGACTTCTAAAAAGACGGTATTGCTAACGTTACATATAGATTTTTCTGATGAAGTTAAAACATTTGCCTGACCTTGAAACGTGGAATTGTGCATTTGGAAAAAGGTGTTTGAAACGTAAAAATTACGTAAAAAGCTACAGACTTTCAGGTGATGTTTAATTCTATTTTTAATCCACAATTTTGGCCTCGAAGTTGACCGTCGGTAGTCACATAATGAGGTTGGAGGCCGTGGAACTTCTATGCTCTGTGCTGTCCGCTCCAGAGGTCCAAGGATTTGCCGGTTGAATGCGTACAACTGACCCACAGGTCTTCCCTGCTCGTTTTACCTCTTGCTTGTTTCCTGTCCCACCAGTGCTGCTCAGCCCTGCTGTGGCACACGGCTGAGGGACCGAGGAGGTTTGTAGGGTACCTGAGGGTAGACGGAAACAGCCTTTGGTGGCCAGGGGCAGCTGGCCAGGGGCTTTGAGGGATCAACAGCTCTGACTCCTGTTTCCCGGGATCATCCTGTCTGATCGGGAAGTTCTGGTTTACAACTACTATTCTGACCTTCACGGAATTAGATTTCTTCATTGTCCTACATGTGATCCGTAGTTCTTTTCAGTGGAATTGCTTAATTTTGAAAAGGTCTTCTAATGTGGCACTAAAAAAAAAAAAAAAATAGAAAAATATATATAGCATGATGCCCAATTTTCCAAAGTTCAGAAATGAGTGAAACTATGCCTGTTGTCTGGGGAGATATATATATATATGAAAACCAAGAAATCTAGACCATTACAAACAAAATTCACCATTAATAGTTACTTTTGGGGGAGGAGCAGTGGGATTGGATTAAGGAGTCCACACAGAATTTAAACAGTGTTGATAACATTTGAGTTCTTAAATTGGGTATTGGGTAGAGTTTTATAATTAATATGCTTTATAAACTACACATATATTTTTGTTTTGATAGTATATTTCATAATGAAAATTTACAGGTAAAGAATATTTAGAAAACATCTTGTCACAATCTCATTCTTGTTCCTCATCATTATTATTTTGAATTATAAAAATAATTCAGCTGTACTAAGGAAAAGTCAGGGAGAGCACATCTGTAACACCAGTGTCCTTATACAGTTACTCTTGTTTTGTTTATTTTCTTCCAGTATGAATATTCATGTTTTTAGTTACGATAACGATGTCTGTCACTGTGTATCTTTATATTTCATGGTGGACTGATGGTCTTTATAGCTCTTAGTTTTAATGGCTAAATAATATTCCTACAAGTGGTTAGTATCATAATATACTAACCATTCCTCTGGTGGAATATTCACATTTTTTTCACCTTTTCTGCTATTACAGAACATCTTCAAGTTTTTTGCATTCATTCTACAAGTAATTTATGTATGTGTAAGGCATTCTGCTATGTGCTTAGAATTACAGTAGTAAGCAAAAAGCCATAGTCTCTGTCCTTGCAGAATTTAGAATCTAATGGCTAACAGTTCTTGATTATATTTTGCATTTTAAGCACATTAATCCTCAGACTTTCAAAATTCTTTATTTTTGAGAGAACAGTAGATACACACGCAGTTGTAAGAAACAATACAGAAAGTTCCCGTGGATCCTTCACCCAGTTTCCCCAGTGCTAACATCTCACATAGTTCTACAGCCCAGAAATGGACACGGATACAATCCATGAGCTCTATTCAGATTTCAGCCGTTTTAAGAGTTTTACGGTCGTGTTTGTGTCTGCATGTGGGTTTTCTGTGCAGTGTTATTACGTGTGTAGTTTGGTGTGACCACCACCACAGTCGAGACAAAACCATTCCGTCACAGGGACCCCTCATGCTACTCTTGTAGCTATGGCTGCTTCTCTCTGACTCGCTCCCCCTCCTCGACCCCTGACAACCACAAATCTCTTCTCTATCTTTATAACTTTAGGACTGGATTGTTTTCACGTAGCGTAATTCTCTTGAGATCCATCCCAGTTGCTGTGGGGAGGAGGAGTCTTTTCCTTTGTATTGTTGAGGGATGCTTCGTCGTATGGAGGTGTCCCGTTCCTACGCCTGTTGAAAGACATTTGGACAGTTTCCAGTTTTGTGCTATAATGAATAAAGCTTCTGTGAACGTTTCCTCAACCTTTATTTTGAAGATTATACGTGAAAGGAAATCAGTAAGACTTCGAGCCTCTATACCTCAACCACCAGTGTTTATGCCCACATTTGGGGTGTCTTTGTAGAATCCAAAGTAAGCTACTGATGAATGGTACAGTGTTTTAGCTTTAATATTTAATATTTTGTCTGAAAATATGTTGTCAATATAGCTAAACTCTGTTTTTGTTCATGTAAGCAGTGGAGCACATCCTGCCACTGTCTTTATTGTCCTTTAGAATTTATGAGGGTAGAATCTCAATTTTTTGTTGAGCTGTTTGTCCCTTGAGGAATGAGGACCCATCCTAGCCTCCTAATACAAAGAAGTTGCTCTGTAGACATTTGTTCAATGAATGCCTTTGCTCCATGGAGTTGACTGAGGGTGTTTAGAAAGGATGAGATACCCAGAGGATGGATAAGGTACATTTGGACTTCAAACTGAATGCTTTGATCTTACTGCTTAGTTCCAAATATTAAATAATCTCCAGATTTTTAAAGTCTCTTTCAAAACCAATGAAAACCAAATAATAACGATAGCCAACTGGGCCTGTTGTGTATTTAGGAAGAAAACTGGGTCTTGAGGAAGAGGGAGGTAACTGCTCAGTATAGCAGCCTTACACTTGAAAAGAGCAGGGTTCTCCCTACCTGCCATCTCCCATACATCGCGCGCACGCGCACACACACGCACACATGCACATATACACACACCCTCCCAAGCTGCTGTTTTGCTGTATGAAAGACTGGTTCTGTGCATGTTTTCTGAAATCTCATGAGCCCAAACAGAAAGGACATGGGTTATGGAGCACAGTATGTTTCGAGGTAGCTTATCGATCTGTTTGGTTACTTGTGTGTTTATGATTTAGGTTAGACACTTAGCTGTTTAGATTTTTATTTCTATTTTTTTTTAATTTCTTTTGAATGAATGGCCATGGCTGTCACTTTCCGGAAGGCCTAAAGATCAGGAACCCCAAGGGCTAAGCAGACACTGTGCTGTGTGGTTGTGGCTGACCTTGGTCCCAGTGATGACTGACCTGGACCTGCCCAGAGGCTTGGTCAGTGGTAGGAGAATGCACCAGGGTGATGTGTCTTTCTGGGCCTCTGTCGAGCCAACAGTTAGGGGCTCTGGAAAACTATTCCATTATCCCAGCTTGCTCTCTCATGCTTTTTACCACCCCCGCTCCTGCCCCTATAGCTCTTAACATAAAATCTAAAATTCTTAACTGGGGATAAAGCCTGTAGTCTGAACCCTGTGTGGTCTGGTCCATGCCCACCTCTCTAAGACCCACCCAGTGCCATGCAACCCCTTCCCCCATGCCGCAGGCCGCGTTCACAGGCCACCTTCCAGCTTTGTGTTCCTGCCCACCTCACATCTTTGGTACATGCTGTTTGTTCTGCCTGAAACGCCATCTGCCCTCCTCCTCTCCCCCTGTATTTGTCAAGCACTCCTGTGTACCTCTCCGATCTTGGCTTCAGTACAGCTTCCTCATGGAAGCCTTCCCTGACACATCACGTGTTCTTGAGCCATTTCCACATGCCTCGTAGCACCCAGCCCTTCACTGCTCTCCTCTCCATCTGTGACAATGCTTATTGACTTCTAATTTGCTGGTACCAGTGTATCCCCCTCCTCCTGCCCCGTCCCTCATGAAGTGATGACCGTTTCTTAGCCCCCTGTTGACTCTTCGGTGCCTGGCGCAGTGTCTGAAACATAGCAGCTGCCCAGTAAACATTTGTTGAGTTCGCGAATTAACTCAGGAAAACGGCCACCCCCTAAAATGTCCTTGGTAGGGTTAACACAGAATTTCTTATTTTAAAAATGGAATCTGTACCTACTTTTAAAGATCCAGTTATGTGTTTCTATGAAAATTATTGACCTGTCTTTGAAGTCGATGACTGTAATTCATTTTTTTTTTTCTTTCAGGTGGGGACCAGGGTTTACTAAACACATATTTTAACAGCTGGGCAACAACAGATATCAGAAAACACCTGCCATTTATTTACAACCTAAGCAGCATTTCTATATACTCCTACCTCCCAGCATTTAAAGCGTAAGTGCAAATGGTTTAACTGTTGTCGGGGGTGGTTAGGGCAGGGAAGCGGGATTTAACATTTGGGGGGGGGGTTTCCTCATTGTCATTCTGGGGTCAATAATAGGTGGGAGCTTTGAGGGTAGTCTTTCTCTTATGAGAAACATGGCTATAGTCGGGAAAGGCCTTGATGTTATCAGTTACTTTGGAGTAACCCAGAGGGCACTCAGCCACCTTATGGAAAAAGGTCCCCATTTGCTCCTGGGGTGCCACACCCCCTGATGAATCGTCCCTGTGTCATGGTCATGAATCCATAGTGGGCACAAACCCAACTTCTGCTACACTTCAGTTCCCGTCCCTCCAAAATGAGGATGTTAGCGGCTTTCCCCGTGGTTATTGTGGAGATGAAGCAAGGCGTTGGCCACGGTGTGCCGTCCCCGTCCAGAGCAGGGGCTGTGGAGTCGGACTACCTCCGTTCACAGTCTGGAGCAGCTTCTTCTGGTTGGTTACTAGTTACTGAACTTCTAGTTCAGGAGGAGTTAGACTAGTTACTGAACTTCTCTGTCTCCATGTCTTCTAAAGCTAATTGGGATCATTAAGAGAGGTAGTCCTATGAAGTGGGTAGAAGAGGGCCTGGCCTACCCTTAGCACTCAGTGAACGTCAGATTATTAGTCCTTTTTGTTTGAGAGGTGGTCTAGCAGTGAGCAGGGATCTCTGAAGCCAGAAAGGCAAGGTGTGTGTTCTCACTCCGCCATTTACCTTCTCTGTGGCTGAGCCTCTGTGCCTCAGTTTATTCATATGCAAAATGACAAGGAAAACCAGACCTACCTCGGAGAGTTGTCATGAGGATGAAGTGAGTTCAGACAGGCATAAAGCGCTCAGTGGACATCTTGTTTTTGGCAGTATTACTTGTTTGGCACTCCCGCTAGTGTGGTTCTAATTCAGCAATTAATACGACCTAGTTGCAGGGCTGGTCTCACTGAACAGGGCCCAGGCCCTGTTCTTTAGCCTCTGACTCATTTGTGTTGAACGAAGATGATGATTCAGGTTTCTTGAACGGAGGCCAAGCTGTCAGGTTGATCCTGAGACACAGCCGTGAGCAGCAAAGCTCTTCATTGAGTTGGGCTGGGCTGCAGTCTCCCGCATGGGCATTCCTGAGAGAGCAGAAAACAAAGGGCCTTTCACTCCTCATATTTCATTATCCAAGTCTTCTCTTTATGTCTCCCACCACAATAATGAGCATGTCTGGCTTTTTGTGGCAGAAGTGTTTCCTTTTCTGTTCTTTTCTGGGCAAACTCTGTCAACATTCCCCCAGATAAGGATTATAAGTGTCTTGTGTTCTTTCCTCCCTAACTGTTCTCTTGGCATATGTCTCTGACATATTATAGCCTCTTGATTGTCTTCCCTCTCTAGAATGAAACAGGCAAACTCTCAAATATACCAACTGTCGCCCGGGTAACACAAATAGAACAGGATTCACTATCAAGGGGTGGATTTAGAGAAACTTTTTTTTTTTTTTTTTTGGCCACTCTGTCCTTGGCCTTGTCAAGTACCAGCCTGTCTTGCTTGAAGATGTGGGCCTGATTCTTTTCATTCTTATTGCCTCATAACTATAACCCTGCAGCTTTGAACTGAGCTCCCACAGACCATGATAGTTTGATCCCCTGGAACTGAATTTGTGATAATAGGGCGGTTGGCTAATGTAATTGACTAGACTCCGTTGAGCAAGCAAAAAGATGGGAGGGGGGAGGAGAAAGAATGATTAGTAGTAGTGTGAGCAGTTCTCCCCACCCTTCCACTTAATTCTGCTCAGTGAGCACATGTCCCGGGATGAATGTGCTGGGGAGACGTGAATCTGATCTCCTTCCAGTTGGTTTCAGTTCCCAAACAGAGTCAACCTAGTGTTTGGAGGTTTGTGTTTTTCATGTCATGTGGCCTCCAGTGCCTAGCAACTGTCTCGCCTCTGGTTCATTTAGACTCCATCTGATTTTCACCGTAACACCAACATCGAACACACTGCACCTTGCAGTGATCGCCTGATTTGCGCAGACACTGCTTGCATTTATTTTGTTTGACAAAAACAAGAAGCAGGTAGAGCCGAGCTCAGGTGTTTGGGGCGCGGCGGGGGGGAGATAGACTTATTTGCCAGAACGAGGGCCTCCTCTCTCAGGAACCCAGTTATTTTTGTATCCTCTGAATGAATTTCCCAGAAAAACAGTTTGAGATCTGAATGACCAAAATGGTGAGGTTGGTTTCTTCTTCCCGGCTCAACAAATCTGTGCTAATTTTGGAAATCTCCTTGGTGTGCTGCCGTAACCGTAGAGTAGGTGACGCACTGGGGAGGTCGGAGCGGCCCCCTCCGTTGGCTGCCGTGCCTGGCCCGGGGCCCCACAGGAGCTCCTGCTGCTTCTGGGCGGCCCGCCCTCAGGGGGTGTCCGCTCCACGCTTCTCTGATAAGACTTCGCAGAGAGCTGCTCTGTCTCCCCCCATCCCTGCCTGTCTGGGAATATTGAAACCCCATCAAAGAACTCCTTTTTCCTTTCCCTCTGCCAGAAAATGCTTTTGTTTTTCTTGCAGAGATCCATTTCCGGAGACATTTTTCATACAATTGGGAAGGGCTAAAAAGACAGTTCTATTCCTTTTTTGTTTCAAGTGAATGTAAAATTGTGACCCAGATCTTTTAAGCTGAAGTAGACGATCGTGGACATTTGGGCCACCATAGCTACTGCACAGATTGCCCTGCGGACCCCTGGGAGCTCAGCATGCATGTGGCGCTCCGTTGCTGGGCTCAGAATCACCTTAGGGGTCTCCAGATCTCAGTGGCCGTGTGGCGTGCTGGCCTTCCCTAGGACAGCGGGTGGGGGGTGGCAGGTAGAGACCGCGGAGTGGTTCAGAGCAACTTGGGCTTGGCGGAACAAGTGAGAATGTGTCTTACCAGCTCCAAGCAACCATGGGCCATGAGGTCCCAAGGCGGTATTTAGATGCCCCGGAATCTTAGAACCGTGGATATCTTAAAACACATGCAGCACTTAGCGTAGCATTGCTGTTTCATGTGAAGTTTTCGCTGAAGGATGGCCTCAGATGAATCGTATTTGGCATGAATTTGAGCCATGAAGGCGGCATCTCTAATGCCTTTCTCTCCGTACCATTTGGCTAGAACAAGGCCTAAAGGAAACACTTAATAGTTCTATCACTTTGAATGAATACTCGAACATCGCTTCTGAAAAACAAAATTAGTGCTGTTTTCTTTAATAGAAGATCCTCTTTAACACAACATAATTTGAGAGCTAAAATGCTTGGTTTAGTAACTTTTAAGGTAATTTGTGAATTGAGAAATTGGGAATTGAATTTAAGGTAATGTATGAATTGGGAAACAAGTTCATAAATGCATTTCTTAATGAAATAATATTTCCGAAAGTGCCTAGCATCGTGTTTAGGAACTAGCAGGCTTTTAGTCAAACACTAGTTTCTTTTCGGCTTTCTTCGTCTAGAAGGCCTATTTTATTCACATAGTTTAGAATCTGGCTTGTGCGTAGTGCTAGGCAAAAATCTCATCAGCCTTTTTTAAAATCAGTCGTTTAGCTCCATTTTAGCTTTTTATTCTACCTACTAACTAAAAGCTGTGTATGGCATTTTGTGCCATATAAAATGGGCCCAAAGCAAAGAGAAAGCGTTCTGCGGTATTGCTTCAAATCACCGTACAAATTAATTAGCCCTATTGACAACAGAGCTTGTTTTACCAAATAATTTCAAAATATTTTTACTTTATCTTTTTACTTGAGTTCAGATATGGTCTGGGACCTGGCCTGGTCTAGTTTTAGAAAGTGGGTCTAGAAACCTAAAAGATTTGTCTCCATTTGCTTACTGCTTTAAATTCTTCTAAGGGTATTTGTATCCACTGTTTCTTTTTCAGGAATGTGGCTTATTCACTAGGACCTTATCAAACCTCTTTAAAATCAATATTTTCCAAAAATGAAATGAGCCTTCCACATCCTGAATTCTGTTGTTCTGGTGTATTTCTGATTTGACTGGTTTTTTTTTTCCTTGACCCCTGAGATGCCCTTGGGTCCAGCTCCCCACCGTGACTATTGTCACCGAAGCCATAGCCTTTCTGTGTTCATTACTGTCACACTCTTAACATCTTCACCTAAAACCCTGAGGCCGTGTAGTTGGGATCCGTCTGATTTCCTCAGCCATCTGTTTGAACACTCACCCGTTGGCTTGGTTGCAGGCCCACAGCACGCAGAGGGCGCACAGCTGAGTGAGAGAGCTCTAGTCTAATCAGTCCGCGACTTCCCACATGTGGAGGGTGGCCCGGATGTCACGTGGCACAGTCCATCATGATTTGAGCATGGGAGAAGAATCCAGCAGTGGTTGCCCGGCCGTCTTGTTCCTCCTTCATGGGTGTCAGCAATGCCTGTTGGACCCCAGGGCCCCCAGTGGCCAGCATGGCCGTCTGGTCGTTCCGACCTCCTCTCTCTTTATCAGGCAGTGTGTCCTCTGTTCTGACTGCCACCTGTCCCACTCCCCTACCTCATCCCTTACCACCGAGGGGAAAGCTTCCGCATCAGACCCAGCCCAGCCATTAGAGGCGCCCTGACAGTGGGCCAGAAGGGCACGAGGGGCGTCCCGGGGCAGAGGTCTGAGTGACAGACGCCCCCAGGAGGAGGTGGAGTTCGTGGGAGGGGAAAGGCGTGTGGGCTGAGTGGAAGACCTGCCTTCCTCTGCATCTCAGACGGGTGGGCTGCGGGCTCTGTTTGCCCCACACGTTTGTTTTGTCTTCCTTACGTAGTTGTCTTCTTCTTTCACTCAGGTGCCAATGCTTAAAAATCAGGGTTTCACATGAAACCTAGATTTTCAACTTCTTTTGGAAAAAAAAATCAGATATTTGGAGAAAGATGTCCAGTGACTGTTACAGGTTTGGGACCTTAAGCAATTGGAGTAAAGGAGTTGCCATTTCCTAAGATGGGAAAAATGGGGGCAAGCAGGTTTGTGGGGGCAGCATTTGACCAGAGATGGATTGAATGTATCCAGTTTGGGATGTAGTAAGTTTGAGGGGCCTGTGAAGCATCCTAGTGAAAATGGGAGCTCGATAAGTAGATGTGAGAGTGGGGAGTTGAGGAGAGAGGTCTGGGTGAGACAGACCTATGGGAGCGTCAGCATGGAAGTGCTGGTTATAGCCATGAGACAGGATGATGGAACCCAGAGAGTGACTGTGATAGAAGAGTCCAGAAAACTGAGCCCTAAAACAGGAAAATGTGGAGCAGGGCCCCGAGACAGAGAACAGTAAGGCCAGAGGAGACCCAAGAAAGTGAGGTGCTGCACCAGCCAGCCAGAGAACACGTTCCCAGGGGAGGGAGGGGCCCGTCTGTGTCAGACGCTGTTGAGCATTGGCACCGACCTGGAGTGCGGAGGTCACTGGGTGACCTTGACAAGAGCATGCCTGGTGGAGTGGTGGGAGGAAGCCTGATAGAAGTGGGTCCAGGGGAACAGAGAATCGGAGGCCGTGAGTGTAGACAACGCTTCTGAAGCGTTTTCTTTAGGAGGGCACAGAGACATGGGCTGGTAGCTAGATAGGGATATAGGATCCAGAGAGGGTAGCGGAGGCGGTTTTTTGGAGGGTGGGAGAAGGTACAGCAACGGTGTGCTGATGGGAATGACCGAGAAGCGCGAGGGCGAGCGCAGTAACGATGCAGAGAACTGGTCCGGCCGAGAGTAGCTGGAAGGGGACGTGTGCGCAAGTGGAGGGGTTGCTGTCAGGTAAGAAGCAGGACAGTTCGTCCTGTAACATGCAGGGAAGACCCAGATGACGGTAGCTGGGTGTATTTTTTGGTTGAGTGAGTGAATGAGCAAGCAGTCAGCCAGGACGGACTGAGAGTGACAGGCTGTCCCCAGGAAAGTCTCCATGGTGGCCTGGAGACATGGGGTTTCCTTGGCCTCCTCTGTGAGGACAGGCCATCCTGGTAGGGGAAGCACTTGGCTAGGTCCTCGTCTAGGTGATTAAAGTCCACGTTTGAGTACCGATGTTGTTCTGATTTCCGGGGCATGATCGGGGAGGTCATTTAGCTTGAAAGGCAAAAATCAGGGGCGTCCCTGGTGGCCACCGTTCTTTGCTGCTGGGTAGCAGCCGTCTTCTGGCGATGCGACATGTACTCACTTGTGCTCCATGGTCCCGACTGCAGACCCACTCCTCCTCTGCGTGGCCAGCCACCCCTTGTGCTCGTGATCCTTGGTGTAGATCGTGAGTGAGTGGGTAAGAGGAGGAATTTGGGGGGTGAGCGGGGAAAGGTGGCTGACTGGTGGTAGAGGAAGGGGCTGTGCAGGAGAGTGAGGCCGAGGAGCAGGAGCGAGTGGCCATGCGCCAGAGAACATGAGCCGCTGAGGTGGGTGGAGGACGGTTGGCCACTGCGGCCACGATTCCCGGAGAAAGGTCTCACAGGCCGTGCTGTGTTTCTTCTTGGTGCCTAATTGAACATCACACACAAATTGCTTTGTGAGACGTAAAATGGCTCCTGTGTGCGCTGTCACGGGGTCGTTCCCTTTCCATTCTGAACACTTCTGTAGTCTCATCCACACGTTACCAGCTGCTGAACTGGTCATGAAAATTCTATCTGATCTTTTGGTAACATCAGGTCACAGGGATTATTTTAACGGCTAACATAAGCAGTATTATTGCTGGCTCAGGTTCAAACTATGTCTTGTGATCTGGACGTCTCTTTTGAGATTCTATCAAGTTAAAATTAGAACACTTATTTTAAGAGATGTATGCAAGCTGAGACAAATCCCCATTACTGGGTCAGAATGAATGGCTCTTAGTAATTTAGAGACAATTGTAATATGTACCCAGTGTTGTTTTATTTTTTGTTTTTTGTTTTTTTATTCCTGGCTAGTAATTTGGTGGATAAATCAGGCAGTGAGTCAGTGAATCTTCTCGTTATCCTTGTTCTGGGTTGAGGTCAGTTGAACTTTACCTTTTGACATCAGTAATTCCCTTTCTTATTTGTCCGCTAACTATTTCGCCTTTAGCCAGGCACAGCGTAAATTCTGGCTGGTACCTGTTTGTGGCCTTTGGTGAGAGAGAGCCAGAACGAGAAAGATATCCTGAGTTTACCTTCTCTAAGGAATATCCCCGAATTTGCATTTAGGCTAAAATATTCTTTTAAGCAAAAAAGTAATTTCCCTTTTGTGACCTGTTCTCTTACTTATTTCGTTTTGATATGGTTATTTTGGATTTTCATAAATAACTGAAAAGTGGTTGGCGTGCCTGGGTGTGGCTCAGTTGGTTAAGCGTCCAACTCTTGATCTCTGCTCAGGTCTCAATCTTGGGGTCATGAGTTCAAGCCCTGTGTTGGGCTCCATGCTAGGCTTGGAGCGTACTTAATAAAAAAATAAATAAAATTTAATTAAAAAAAATTGAAGAGTAGAATTGATTAAAATGATAGAAAATGATTTTTAAAAACATTCCTCAGGGAGCAGGATTAAGACAAAAATAATTACATGAAATTCATATCTACATTAATTGAAATTGTAGATACAAAAACAGTGAGACCTTTTGCTCATCTTTTTTGCAAACTGTTTTATTATGAAAGCTAATAGAGCAAGCCCTACAGGCTGTTTTGCTGTGTAAATATTCTGCTTGTACAGTTAGAGTGTAGTTGTATAGTTTTACCCATATGACACACACATCTTCATAGAAGGTGGCCAGTGTGAGGCCTAACAGTACCCCTGTATCAAGCCAAGGGCAGCCCTAGGTGATTTCCAGAACCCGTCGTGTATGACTACCTTATGCAAAACTGCAAGTCTGTCTTCTTTTCCCTCCCACCGTCCCATCAGAGTCCCATGTCTCCCACTTAGCAGCTGCCTTACTTTGCGCCCTGCCCCCATCCTCCCACCCTCAGAGGGCCTGTGGGCTGGCCAGAACCTTCCACGTGCAGTGACTCATCCAGGCCTGTGCTTCTCATAAAGAATCCTTGCTCTAAAACTTGTTCTTCTCCTACCCCAACTCATTTCCATAAATCGGTTTGGTGTGTGGCAGTTAGGTTAAAGCAATACCTTCATACCTTAAAAAAAAAAAAAAAAAAAAAAGTTCCCGTTCTTCACTGTGCAGAAGTAGGGCTAACCATGGCCTTGAACTCATGACCTCTGAAGCCTGCGCATGACTACTGTATGCCCCATCTTTCCACTTCCTCTCTCCTGCATCTCTCTGCCGTCACACTTCTGAATCCTCATGAGCTCTTTCTGGCCTGCCCTCAGTACCCCAGCTGCAATAGAAACCAAGTCACATTATGCATTTGTTTTTGCTGAAATTTGGGTAGCTGTTGGGCGGTTACGTCGTGTCTCCACAATCCTGCCCACCCCTTGTCCTTCCCCTCATCTTGCACCAAGGAATTCCTCGACTTCGGGCACAAAGGGCAGATCCATCCACATTTAGGAGCCCTTATGATCTCCATTTCTACCCCAAACAGGCTTATCAAGGACTTTCTTCAAACTCAGACTGCCCTATCTATGAAAGGACTCTGCCACGGACACAGTTTTTGTTATGACAGAATAGGTAAAGAAGGTAATCCTGAGGAACAAGGACCCGTCCTCTGGCCACAGAGGGATCAGTGATGTAGATTAAAGAGACATTCAGCGATCATGGCTTCACGAAGACGGAGCCCTGGCCTGAGCCACAGTGAAATGCAGGCTGTGGACTGTGACCAGATGGTGTTCTGTTGACATGCAAGGGGAAGGCATTGAGCCCCATGGGATGGTCTGTAACCGGAGGTTGTGGTGGCCCCTGAGCCACCTTGGGGCACAGACAGAACCAGAGGCCGAAGTGTCCGCTCCTGCCGCCTGCAGAGACGGACGGTCTGTGTCCCTGGGAGGTGTTCGCAGCTCTGCAGTGGGCTGGACCACTGTGCCCTCCCTCTGCTGAGCTTTAAAGGCCCAGTTCATGGAGTGAGGTGCTGGAGAGGAGCTGGGGTGGCCCTTAGACACTGTCTAGCACAGTCCACATAGGGGTCAGCCGTTGGTCCTAAGCACCACATTCCGTTTCTTGTTCTCCCCACCTTTCCCTTACCTTTGTGCAAGCTGAACCCTCTGGACACAGTCTTTCTTAGGCAGTGCTAAGTTGCTTGCTTTGCAGCTTTCTTTCCTAGTGGTTACTTTCTTGCTCTGTCCTTGACTATATCTGGAGTATTTCCAGGGCTCATTAGACACATCCTTTCCACTTTTCAGACTGACCGTCTGTAGGCAGGGACTTAATCTCTGAAGTAACAGATGTCCCTCTCAGATGATGTCCTTCTAATTCTGGGAGTGTCTTTCAGTAACAGCCTAGTTGTGGTTAAGAACCTTGGCTCTGGAACCAGGCTGCCTCCGTGGAATCCCAGCCCTGTCACTCACCAGCCATGTGAACCTAGACAAGTTCGGGAACTGCTTCATGCCTCGGTTTCCTCACATAGTTGTTTTGGAGATTAACTGGGTTATAAACCATGCAGTTGTTAACCAGTGCCTGGGACATGTAAGTAGTAAATGGATGTCAGCTATTAACGTGACTCCTGTTTAATCGTCTGCAAACTGTCGGGAAGCAGGTTAGAAAGGAAGAGAGTTTATGCTATATTCACATTTTAGTGTATTTTAATTAGTACTGTTACCTCTCCTATAACGACCGTAGGACATTCGTATTAGGATTGAAGTTTACCGGCCAGTCGTCTTCTAGGAGGAGCGAGCAAGTAGTCTTGCTGCGGGCAAGATGAATCGGGGGGAGGGATGTCTGAGAAGGTGGAAGCGTGTGCTCTGTTGCGCTCACAGGCACGTTTGTATTACAGATGACGTAGTGCCTGCCACCCCCCAAAACGCACGCAAGTGTCCGGTCTCTAGGATGGGTTCCCCCATCAGCACTAGAACGTTTGTCGAAGGCTGTTACCTTCACCTTGCCGTCTTTCCCAGGTCTTCTCTGCACCCCACTTCCTGCACAAAGCCTCTCCTGAAAATCCCCACCTGCCTTGGCGTTTCCGTAGCCCCTCGAGTCGGCATTGCCCTGGTAGCCTTGACTCCTTGCCCTGTTTGTGCTGCTGTTTCTTATCTTATGTTACATGACTCCGTTCCCTGTTTGGGGGGAAATCTTTGGGGTCCTGCACTGACTGTATGTAACAGTTGCTTATTTAATTAATAGCCCTGTCTGCACAAATCTTGAGCATTATCCTTTTAATGATGAAATTGAGAGTACTTGTGTGCGTGTGTGTGCGTGTGTGTAAAATACAATGAAGAGTCAGCTTGGGGATGTCCGGTGTTGACTTCATTTTCAGAAGAACGGCGCTGTGGTAGTGGCCGTCCGTCTTAGGAGGAAATTTGCGGTAGGCTCTGTTTTTCTTGCATACTTTTGGAGTGGCAGCATGGTAGGACTGGCAAGAGCGCAGGCTGCAGAGGCAGAACTGCGCCAAATCCCTTTTCTGCCGCCTCACGGCGATATGGCTCCGGGTGACTCACTGGCCTCTAGGAGCCTCCGTTAGCACGTTAGTAAGACCTGCCTTTGCCAGACTGTTATTGTTCCCAATCACGTCCTTCACAGTTTGGGCCCAGGACGCCTGGGTGGCTCAGTCGGTTAAGCGTCTGCCTTCGGCTCAGGTCGTGACCCTGAGGTCCTGGGATCGAGCCCCGCATCGGGCTCCCTGCTCAGCTCCCCTCTCTCTCCCCTGGCTTGTGCATGCTCTCACTTGCTCACTCTTTCTCCCTGACAAATGAATAAAAAAAAAATCTTAAAAAAAAAATTGGGGGTCCCAAATGTAGGAAACTCTCAGCTAATGATAGCTATGTAATAGGTCTCTGGCATTAAAACAAACAAACCCTCCAAAAAACCCCAAAACTTCAAAAGATTGTTAAGGTTACATGAATAGTTTGCATTATGTCAATCTGTACATCACGTTCAACTACTTTGGTTGCCTCTCGGATAAATCCACTAAAATCTAATGCTTGAACCCAACACCCAAGGATCTGTCCCACTTTTCCTTTCCCTATCAGTTTCCTCTTTGGCTGCAGTGGGAGTACCCTCGGTCTAACTCACATACGCTCACCTGATACTGGCTCTCCCCCTGCTTAGAGTTCTCTGTATCACCAGCTCGCCAGCTCCTGTCTGTTGTACAAGCTTTAAGTCTTTGCCCCATGGAACCTACCTTTCGTGACCGCCCTGCCTTTGCATTCCCGGAGCACCCACTGCTCCCATCTTTCTTTTGGCATTTGTATTCACCTTTATTATTTGGTTTTATGTACATAGATTTCCTCCCAGCCAGAATAGGGCCACTCTTAACTCTTACTCTAAGAAATTATTATGAAATATAGTATATATACAAAAGGGTATATATAAAAAATGTGGTGTTGTTGTTCTTTTAATCCAGGTTAAGAAACGGAACATAACCAGTACCTTAGAAGCTGTCTTGTCTGTCCCTTCCCCATCATGGCTTCCCCTTTCCCCCAGAGATAACCAACATCATGACACATGTATTGATTACAGTTTTCTACCCTTTATTTTTTTTAAAGATTTTATTCATTTGAGAGAGAGAGAGAGAGCGAGCATGAGCAGGAGGAGAAGCAGAGGGAGAGCGAAAGGGAGAAGCAGACTCTCCACTGAGCAGGGAACCCAGTGCAGGACTCGATCCCAGGACCCTGGGACCATGACCTGAACTGAAGGCAGATGCCCCACCCACTGAGCCACCCAGGTGTCCCCAGTTTTCTACTCTTCTACTCTTTAAACAGTACTTTTTTTGTTTTGCCCTATGTAAGTGGATTCATATATATGAATTTCTACCTCAAATTTTTCAGCATGTTTAAAAAATTCATCCATTTGCTACATGATGTGTGTGGCTATAGTTCGTTTATTTTCACTGCCGTTATTGTATTCCATGATCTGAATATACCAGAAGTTGTCCTTTAAAAATGACAAAATGGACAAACGAGCATAGAATCTCAGTGGCCTTCAACAGTGGGTCTCTATTTCTTGCTCACGTGTTGGTGGATCGGCTGGCGCGGCTCTGATGGTCTCAGCAAGGTTCGGAGCCGGGACACGGGTTTGACCCACATCCGCTCCGTGGGTCTCATCCGCTCTTCTGCTGACCGAGATCCCGCAGAGAGAGGGGCCAGAAACAAGCAGGGCTTTTTATTTTATTTATTTACGTACTTTTTAAGACACACCGTCACTTCCTCCCACGTTTCACCGGCGAAGGCAAGTTCTGTGAGCGCGCCCGGTTATCAGGGAGGCCGAACGCGTGCTCCTCCTGTGGAGATGGGGGAGGAGTGACCGCTTGCTGAACAAGCTTAATCTAAGACACGGTCGTTTGGGTGTTTGTCGTTGCGACCGTTTCAAACAGCGCCGCTGCCGTGAGCGTGCTCTCCGTTGCTCGCGCGTCAGGGTTTCCGCCGGCTCTGCGCCTGGGGGCTGAGCTTCAGGTCGGAGCTGCGAGCGTTTGCCGTGTCGCTGGGTAATAGCAAATGGTTTTCCAAGTGGTCGTGCCTCTCCTCCCGCCGTGGATCGTGTTCTGGTTCTTGCACTGACCCACTGCTCCTTTTGGGTTTTTGTATATATTTAACATCCAACTGAATAATTTCAAATATATGTCAACATTTTTTCAGTGAGCTCAGGTTGTTTTCTTTTTTTTTTTTTTTAAAGATTTTATTTATTTATTCAACAGAGATAGAGACAGCCAGCGAGAGAGGGAACACAAGCAGGGGGAGTGGGAGAGGAAGAAGCAGGCTCATAGCGGAGGAGCCTGATGTGGGGCTCGATCCCAGAACGCCGGGATCACGCCCTGAGCCGAAGGCAGACGCTTAACGACTGAGCCACCCAGGCGCCCCTCAGGTTCTTTTCTAACCACTACTTCTAGTGGAAGGTGCATCGTTAGGGCTTCAGAACAAAGTGCTGCCGATCTTTTTGTCAGCGCTCAGAATCCACTAATGGTTTCAACTCGTGTTCTCTTGGCAGATTTGGTGCAAATGCCAAAGTTGTGCATTTCCTGGGGCGAATCAAGCCATGGAATTATGCTTATGATCCTAACACAAAAAGTGTCAAAAGTGAGTCCCATGATCCCACCGTGACTCATCCAGAGTTTCTCAGCCTGTGGTGGGACATCTTCACCACCAACGTTTTACCTCTGCTTCAGCAGTTTGGCCTTGTCAGAGACACCCGCTCGTACCTAAGTGTGGTAGGTTCTGTGTTTTTCTTTCAGGTAATTTAGTGCTGTACTTTTTAAAACTTGGTATACTGGTAGCGGTAGTATTTAGTGGTACTTTAAATGGAGATAAATAAGATTTGTTGTAGGAAAAAAATGTCCATCTTACAGGGAAGAAATACTGCCAGCAAAGACAAAGCAGTAAATTTTGTGGCAGATTTCATTAGATCTGAGAGCATAAGGAAGGACTTTAGAGGTGTGTCTGTGTGTGTGTGTGTGTACACACACACATATATATATCCATATCTAGTACGTATAGAATTCTTAGCCCATTGTTCTAAGATTCTGAGGTTATTCCTAAAGTATAAAGAATGCCTTATTGCATGTTTTAGGAACTACAAACATTTAAATATACATATTTTTTATTTTTGCCATCTGCTTAGAAGAATGTATTTTCAGTGAACATTATAATAACATGCAAAACAAACACTTGCGAAAACAAATACTTTTCTAGGATTACTTTGGTTTGCCATGCTTGCACTCCTGTGGTTACACAGAATCTTGAAAAAGAAATCTCGTAAGAGGAGGATGACATTAACATTTACAACAACTTGCTTAGCCTCTTTCCTGACTTTAAATGTCTTCCTCTGAGGTTGGTTCTTTTGGAAGAACTGGAAGAGGATGAGAAGTTGTACTTCTGTGCTACATGCTAATATATAAAGAAGAGAACCGAAGGGGTGAATTACAATCAAGTCTACCTGATCAGTTAATTACCTTGTTATAATTATAAGAGGCTATAAGGTTCTGAGAGATCCTTTTCTTTGCCATGGTAGAGATTTTAGCCATTTCACTTAGTAGCACTTGCACCAATATATAAAATGGAGAAAGGGAAAAATAACACTAACATTCTTACTTTAATTGCTTTATATGGACCATGAAATAATACTTGTACAGTACTCGGAACATTGCCTGGCACATAGTAAGCGCATAAAGAAAGCTAGCTATTATTATGTAACCCTTACAACTACTCTGTCAATTAAGTGTTATTGTTAATATGCCCTTTTATATATAAAAATTAAGTGAGGTTTAAAGAAGTTAAATAACTTCTCTTAGTTACATAACATACTCATCAAAAGCAGAACTGGGACTGAAATCTAGGTCTGCAAGACTGTTACCTTCTGAACAATATCGCGAAACAGAATTCTGGAAGAGCCTCCCTATATCATTGCTGTGGCAAGTGGAAGCAAAAGCAGGGGTAATCCAGGGTAAGGACTTACGTTGCTTCAGCTGTGAAACCACCCCATGGAATCTGCCCAATTACGTGGAGTTCCAGTGTATCTGAACACCTACGTATACACAAATACTGACATACATAGCAACAAAAACCAGTAATCAAAAATTTTGTTCTCCCATTTTTCTGTTAAAAGCAATACCTGTATGCATTCACTCACCTTCCTTTTTCTCTATTTCTAGTACCTTCTCACCACAGAGCTTTTTGAAGGATAGCTTTGATATTCTTTTATGGTACAATTGAAGTTAATTGCCTTTCTAATAGTAATAGGATCCTATTTTAACATAGAGTAGGTTTGCTGTATTTCCTGCACATTTCCCTTGTTCCTTCCACGACCCAAGGACTGAGAATTATGAACCAAGGAAGGGTGATGGGAATTGAAACGATTGTTCAAGACTAAGCCAATTGACATGAGCTACGAGAATAGATGATACTTGATAATAAGTTTGAACAGGCAGATAAGTTTGATGCGTAGTCTCAAGCCATTTAGCCCTCGCTTTTATAACATGACAACTTGTGTATGTGGTGTGGCTCTCTGGTTGGGTGCTTTCTGAAGCTTAGCCTCTGAGGTATCATTTTGTTTAAGTTCTCAACCTTTCAGAGCCCACACAGATGGAGAATTGATCGTGAGACTGTGTTCCCTTGTCCGTCCATCTTACACTTTCTAATGAACTGTTTGCAGCTTTCAGACTTGGTCTATACACTGGCTTTCTCTTGTGGCTTCTGTAGAAAGGTATGCAGAACTTAAACATTAACCCTAATTACTTTGTTCTCCCAATGTTTGCACTGAGTCAAGAAGTCTTCATTTCGTTAGGAATAAATCATATGACCCTGTATTTCTGTGTCTTTTGTTTGTTTCATGTAATACTTTTCAGTTTTTGCTACTTTGCATGATAATTCATCCTGGCTTTTCTCACCTTCAACTTATTGCTTGCTTTAAAACCATCTGATTTTCAGCTCTCAAGAAGTCTCTGATTATGCTCTCCTTTTTAGGAAGACGTCTCAGGAGCCATATCACATCTGTCCTTTGGGGAGATCACGGCTGCGGCACCGCCTTGTGTGTCCTCAGAAGAACGGAAGGAGCGGTGGGAACAGGGCCAGGCTGATTATATGGGAGCAGATTCCTTTGACAACATCAAGAGGAAACTTGACACTTACCTCCAGTAGAAACACTGCCATTTTCCCATGGACACATCCACTTCACAGGCACTTGTTTCTGATACTTAGTTATCTAGAGCTGGGTTAAGAAAGGTCTGTTACAGTCGCTAGAAGCTTTCCTAGAATTCATCAGATGAGGGGATTTTGCAGGACAACAGGTGAGAACTGGGCAAAAGTTGTGAAGTAGCAGTTCTGTTACGTGGACAGCGTTCTGCTTTTTAACCCTAGGCTTATTCATTATTCAGCTCATGTGTTGGAAATTCTTAATTTTGCTGATGGCCAACATATGTGGTAAGGGAAACTCAAGCTCATTAAAATGGCTGCCTCGACTCTAAAAATGTGCCAGTGCAGGCTCTAAATCAGTCTCCTTCAGACTGGGACAGGATCTCTCTTGCTTGCGTGTTGTACCTTTCACTAGACCTGCATTTTATTTAGAATTGCCCAGAGACTGCCAGAGTGATTCTAATTCTGCTTTCAGGTGAAGACAGCCTGTAACACTGCTGAGTGATTCATAAACCTATCGACAAATGGTGTTAACCCATTTTATTTCCTAATTCTAGTGTCTGAAATTGTTCACCAGTTTTCTGTGTACAGTAAGGCAGCATGCTAAAATGCTTTCGTTCGGTTCTGTATATCTGTAAACAGCAGTGTGTTCTCTGAAGGTTACCTGCGGGGGCACCTTGTATGAAAATAAAGACTTCATGCCGTATCTTGGTTGTCTGATTAAGGGATTCCCACTCCCCTTGAAAAAAATGTATTAGGTAGTTTTTCATAATTTGTAGAATTTTTCAGTGTTTTAAAAACCATTGTAAAACTTGACACTTAGAATTGGTTTCTAGATACCTAGAAATATTTCCATCTAGTGTTGTCCAGTGACAGTGATGGATGTTGACTGATGGAGGAAAGTGAGATCAAATTAATCTGTCATTTACATTATATCTCCATATCAAGTTGAGTATTCAGATTTTAGAAAATATTATAATGTTAAAATCATCATAGGTTCATTATCAGTCTCTGGACATATTTGATAATCTTTCAGGATTGTTAGAATCCGTACTGGAACCAGTGACTTCTAGTGTTTTTATTCATGAATTAAAATGATGTTAAGTGTAAAGGATATTTATTTAATGTATAGATGATTCTAAGTTGCCAGGACGGCAAGCCAGGGAAAGGCAGGATCCAAAATGACCTTTTAAAACCAACGTGAGTAATCATTCTGTTGGAGGGGGGGAGGCGGAAACAAACCAGGAGAGAAGACCATGACCAGAAACTCGAGAGGTTTAATTGGGCAGAAGCTGCAATGGCTTTTGTGATCTAAGTAACCTTCAAGGTCGCCCTTCTTTATTTCCACAATATCCTACTGGTTACACAAGTCAGCCCTGTTCAATATGCGTGTGAATGAATTACACAGGGATACGGACTCCTGGAGGCAAGAATGGTTAAGGGCCACCTTGGAGGCTGGTTACAGAAGAGCTCAAGAAGAACCTGAGGATTTACCTAAAATTGTAAAAGATCTAAGTGATTTCTGAAGATAAACTACAATTACTTCGGCTGGTGGCGGAGTTGCTATAATCTGCAAGTGCACAAAGCACTACTGGAGACTGGTGCCTCCATGTGTCAGGTGCTGTGGTGCCTCTTCTCAAAATACTCCTAAATCCGAGGATCTCCGCCTTGGGGGGTTTATCAGGATGCAACCTATCATAAGTCTCCTAAGTCAAGAGAGATGTGTATAAAATAAGGAGCTGGTTTCCTGCCATCCTCCAAAGGTAACCAAGGTGATTTGGGGAGATTGTTTTCTAAACATCATTATGAATTAGTGAATTTTAATGTAGGTGGTTTCAATCCATTGCAGTTATTCTTAAAGATCTAATTGTTTTACCTTTGTGATTTACATTTTAAGAACACTGCTTTTGCAGCTGGTGGAAAAGAGCTCGAATTGAGGACAAAAGAGTTGATGGGAAGGACAGTTAGTTTACACTGGTGGTCCTGGACAGAGACCGTGGTAATCTAGCATACCTTTCACCAGGATGAAGGCAGTGAAGTTGCTGATGGATTGGATGTAAAGAGTGAGGAAAAAGGAGTAAGTGAAGATGAGGGGCTTGAGCAACTGAGTCTCCAAACTTGCTGCTCCCTAAAACATTGGAGACTTAACTGTAAGTAGTTTCTTATGCCTCATCACTTAAAAATTCTGACTCAGTAGGTCTTGGTTGAGTCTATCGTGTCTCTGCTCCAAGTAACTACCAGGCAATCCAAGACTCTGACCCAAGTAACACTTGTTACATTAAGGAGGTATTTGTACTGAATACAACAGGGAATGAGGTTTTTAGTGGAAGATGCCTGAAGAGGTAAGGTGGCTATTGCATAGCAGGGGGCTCAACTTCTCATTAAAGTAAAGCCTTTCCAAAAGACAGTCTCAGCTCTTTGAGTGATACAGAAAACATTACCATAAATAACATGTATGAATATATTTGTATAGTGTTTACCTTTTTAATGTCACTGAGACTTGAAGCATTACGCTAAGTAAGATTTGGCACATCCTTAAAATAGTCTGCTATGGTTTGCTTTTTTCTTTGCTTATTATTACAAATACACAAATGGATTATAGTCTTATTATATTTGGGTTATTTGATTAACTTATTTCTCTGGGTGTCAGACGCAGAAATTTGACCTCCTTTAAATAAAACTATGTAAGAAAGCATAAAGAAGAAAGTTTACTGGGCATTTACATCTCAGTTCTCCTGTCAATCCTATGATGTATATACAGTATACACATTTTTGCAGATAATGAGAATAAGGTAAATGATTTGCAGATTTTGATTCAAATTTTTGTACCCCAAAGCTATACTTTCTGCATTAAAAAAAAAATGTATGGTCAAAACAGACAATGAAATCAGAGAAACCTCTCTATATAACCAGAAATACAAATGCCAGAAATCTAGGGA
The DNA here is from genome assembly GCF_023065955.2 of Ursus arctos. Taxonomy (NCBI): domain Eukaryota; kingdom Metazoa; phylum Chordata; class Mammalia; order Carnivora; family Ursidae; genus Ursus; species Ursus arctos. Next base: position 15,206,801 of record NW_026622875.1, on the reverse strand, counting down.
GTAATACAATGTATAGTAAAAGAGCTTTCATTTTGCTATGAAGATACGGAACTTGGCTTGAAATAGGACTTGGGAAATACCTTTTACAAAGGCTTTAATTAAATAGGCTGCCTGAAATTATAATATAAAAATAAATGGATAAAATCCCAGGATAGAATTTGTTGGGAGTTTTGGCTGGGACTTGATTCAGCTCCTGAACATACACACGTATCTTATAAGAAGCTTCTATTATCCTGTTTTCTTTCAGTGGTTTTATTGGCCTAGAAGAGGTACAGCTTCTATTACAGGACTGTGCTGTGCTATTGTGATGTATTCAGGGTCGATGTACACCTATATGGGCAAAGGCTCCTTACACCTTATACACAGCAGCAGTTCAGTTCTTGTGATCTACTTACTCTGTATTCACTTGTTTCTTGATGTCCAGTCTATCAGCTATCATTTCTCACTACCGTTGGACTAGAATAAAAATAGGGAAAGAGTCAAATAGTTCAGGAAAGGGCCTTTGAATGCTAGTCCTTTTCCACTGAGTCAAGTACAGTTGAACTTGAACAACACAGGTTGAACGGCGAGGGTCCACTTACACATGGATTTTTTTTTTTTAATACAGTATAGTACTGTATTTTCTTGTCCTTACGATTTTAATTTTCTCCAGCTTTATTATAAAAATACAGTATATTTTATATATAAAGTATGTGTTGTTTTATCAGTAAGGCTTCTGGTTAGCAGCAGGCTACTAGTAGGTAAGTTTTGGGGGAGTCAAAAGTTATATGTGGATTTTCAAGAGCACGGGGGGTAAGCACCCCTAGCCCCCATGTAGTTCAAGGGTCGAATGTATAGGGAATTACTGAAGGCTACTATTTTAGGTGATCGAAGCTTTTTTGGCTCCTGGGTCCCTGGTTGAGATGAACAGAAATCCAGTCTTCAGACAACTAATACTCCCATGCAGTATGTAATCTGAATAATTTAGTGTATTCTGAACTCTGTTATCAGAAGAGATCACAAAATTCATAGCGTTTTCTTTTTACAATTGAGAAAAGTTTATCAAAGCATCAAATTTGTGTATGGGGGGGAATCAAATATATCGACCTGGTGTTTTTTGTCTTAATACTTTTTGTCCCTCCCCTTTTTTTACATTGTATAAGCGATAAAGCTCTAAAGTGAAAAAGCTTACATAATTTAATATTCATTGAAGGCTATTAACTTTTGGAATCAAAAAGGATGACAAGTATACCATAGAAAATAGCATTTAATGTGCAAAAAAGTATCCAGGTTAAGAGGTTGAGAAATCACTGAACTAGGCGAACAGATTTCTTTCCTTGATCTTTTCAAGGATATGCCTTAATTAAGGTGAAGTACTAACTTTTTCAACTATACCTCAAAATCTTTTCCAGGCAGCCTAAAATACCAAGGGTCAGCTAGTAAGATGTGTAAAATGGCAACATTTGTAGAAGTTCAATATATCATTTTTTTAAATCTTGTGAACAGTGGTGGATAGAATAGCCTTTTGCTGTTAAGACAAATTTGCCTACACAAAGGTCAGATCCATGCCTTTGGAGATTAACTCCATGCTTGATCAAGGTCTGTAATTCATGCCTAAAATGAATGTTTATCTTAAATCTCCTTACTTACACCTGCAAGAAGCCTATTATGTCTCTTTCAGTAGAACATTTCTCATGAAATATTTAATTTACCTGTTCTTTACCAACATACTGATACCAGGGCAAGTTTTCTTTAAAAACCTATAGTGTACTATTAGGGAATATCCCTTCCCTCCCCTAATAAAAAACGTAAGTTAGGCATTCAGGAAGCTGTATCCCGGTTAGTTTTATCTGCCTTTATTCTTAATTAACCAGAATGCTGAAAAGACCACAAAGTTACTGAAAACCTTCCTGAAAGTGTTCATGTCTCTTCTTTAGTTAAGTGCAGCACAGACTTAATGGGGAAAGAAAACATCTGCTCACAAGGTTTCTAATCAACAGTTTCCCCTTTGAAGTAAGCAATACTGCAGGAAAGCATCCCAGTCATTATTCACAGCTGCCAGTTTTCTGGCTCCTTTTATTCAGAAGTACCATACAAATAAGGTACCAAATTCCAGAATGTAGAACCTGGTTACTACATATTTACTAATGAATGAGGGAAAATTGTATTATACCTTTTGCAAGTATTTTAAATTTAATATGCTAAAAACTTAAGGTTAAACATCTGAGCTATTTAGCCAAACATGATATTTGTCTGCATGTGTTTAATGAATCTTCCAAATCCTAATGAATAGAATTTTGGCAAGTACTATCAATAATGGAAAAAAATACATCAATGCCTTCGACTTCCCCCAATAGAAAACATATGCTGCCTGAAGATAATTTCATTGGTACTTACTAGTAAACGCAAGATATTTTCATGATTTAGTATTTCAATCCTAGATTAGGGCAAAATCTCTGATACAGAGTGCTATCTATTAATAGTATTATCGCATCTCCTTTTTTTCCTGGCAGATGAGGAAAATAATTGGAACCCACGTTTTAGAAGATCAAGGCACTTAACTTTAAAAATATATACACTCTGATTTCTAAACAAATTTAGTCAAATTGAGCAAAATAAAAAAGATGGTAAAACTTGTTACTCATAGTACTTATGTACTGTCAGTAAACAATTGTGTAAAATGGGTATCTTCACAAGTGGGAGATTTATAAAAAAATTTCCTTCAAAGAAAAAGTCACAAAAATTATGGCACAGAAGAAGCTGATTTTTAAAACTTTTATTGATTTTAAAACAAAATCCAGTTTGAACCACAAAATTGTTTGAACCACAAGTGGGAATACAATGTCTTCAAGATACTTCTAAAGCTATTATTCTACATAATGATAAAACAGAATTAACAAGAGGATAATACGACCTTTTCATTCTGGTGGTTTATAGATTTTCTTAGGATGAATTAAATTTGTTTAACACCATTTAATAGGACTACAAAAACAGGTATTTTTTAAATGGCTTGCCAAATTTATCATTATGAATGTTTAAAAACACAACTCTGTAAATGGGTAAAGAAGCAAGCTAAGTCTTTTACAGTGAGTTTGCAAGGCTTTGCCTTTGTAAGCAAGAAAAGTACATATATAATTTTTTTTTTGCTGAAAATTTTTTGTATTTAATCTCACGGGAATATTGGTATATAGAAATCCACATACTATATTTCATGAGATTTTCATCAACCTGATTGTTTTTGTGTAATGCTAGTTCTACAAGGTAAAGAAATTCCCTATTGCTCCTAATGTTAGTTGACCAACCCCAAGTTGTTATTCCACACTTATCCGTACAGAAAGGTCTATTGATCCTTTTAACCAGCCCTCTGCCTTACCTGCTGCCAAAGAGAAAAGGCGCTGGGAAGATTCTTGCTGTCTAATCCACTGTTCCCTTGGAGCAAGAGACCCAGCACAGGGAGGGGAGAATTTAGCTATTCATAGATTTAGCACGCATCTAGGTGTATGCCCCAGAACACAACACTGCCTCCAAGCTCATCTTTATTTCTTAACACTGTAAGTAAAATGAAAAGTGTTCTTAAGTCTGCACGGTCAAACAGGAAGCTTCTCCTGTTACAGTAATCTTTCTCTGGATTAAAAAGTTCCCGTTAGGGAAAAACACCACTAACTAACGTGATGGCCGAATGTAGAGCTTGTGTAAATGTGACTCAGAGTCATCTAGAATGCCATGGCAACCACTGTGAGTCTGATTATTAACAAAAAAGTAAGAAAAAGAGGACTAATTTTATAGATAAATGTAGGGTGAATTACTAAAGTTCCAAAATCAATGTCTGATTCTAAACACAGTAACAAAGAAATTTTTCCATTCAGGATTAAGATGTCTTTAAGAGTTGAAACGATTTTGGAGGTCATCCAGCCCAACTTCCATCCAGATATCACGCCTCTCACATATAGTAGTCTTCTGAATTATAAAAATTTATAAAGTTATTTTAAAAAAAAAACTACATAAATAAAAATTATCTCTATATATAGAAATATCTATTCAGCAATTCCATAATTTAAATATTCAAATTAAACTGGGTAGAACTGGTTCCTTCTCACCACCACAGACTGTATTTACACACTAACACATCGAATTACATTTAATAGTACTACTTGACTAAAATGGAGAAAAATAGTATTCTAACACAGTCCCTATGTGAATTAGATCTCAAACTGTTAAAAAAAAAATAAGTTAACTTGGTAACCTGGACTTCAGTGTCTCATTTAAGGTTTGATTCTGGAATGCAAATATGGTTTTTCAAAGTAATAAAATCTCTTGTATATAGTCTATGTATTAATTGTTTACAAGGACTGTGAATCCATCACATCACAAATGGGAGGCTCTAGTGATTAACCAAATGTGTCCAACACAGAAAATAACTCTTTATTTGGTCAAAAGTATAAAAGGTTTGACCTTACTTGTAATATGAAAAAGCTGAGTATTTGAAAGATATATGAAAATACTCAGCAAAGACACTATGAAAAGCTGAATAACAAAGTAACTTTCTCAAAAAATTATTTTAGGCCACAGTATATAACAGAACTTATTGCTATTTGAAATATCATTAAAAATAGGTTCATATATAGAAGAGATTGTTTCAGTAATACTTTGCTAATATAAAATGATACGCTCCTTTTAAGAAGACATACTCTAGATCTCATTTCTAAAACTCTATTTTCTGATTTCCAAAATTTCCATATATATCTAATCAAACTGACCTTACCAAAATCCCACAAATTATAAATCAATTAAAGTTCTGATTTCATTAATTTTAGCTTGTTTCATTTCATTAGCATTTGTTTTTTTAGTTCCAAAGGCTCCAGCAGCAAGTTCTCTCTTTGTGTTTTGTATTTTCAGCATATTTTCTTCAACAGAATCCTTCACAATGAACTTGGGGGGAAAAAAAAAGTACTTTTTAGGTCACAATATTTAAACTCTTCAATGAAAAAAAAGAAAATTTAAGACATGTTGAAATGTTGGTCCACTATAAAGAAATCTGCTTTCTTACAGTATTACATAGATTATTGACTGATTTTGAAAGCTATTAGAAACTGGTTAGCTGTCCTTTTTTTCTCAATATGAAGTGAGCATATTTAGAATATGAGAGAATACCAGAGCTGAGTATTGCTTTCCCTCATTATTCAATATGGTTTTCCTGTATAAAGAATATGGCTGTAAGGCCATAAGTTACATCTAAGAACAGCACCAAAACCAGCAAACTTTATAGGCAACTCTGTAAGTGGAATACCTGCAAAATAAATTTAGCATTATATTTAGCCAAATGAGATTTCCCCAGAAATGCAAGAATGTGCCTTTGTCTGGTTTAACTTATAACATGGATAAGTTAAAAAAAGACATCTTCTCAACAGATGCTTAAGAAGCATTTCTAATAAAAAACCTTGATTAAAAAAAAATCAACCTATAAATAAATGTCCCTCAGTCTTACATGTATCCACTAGAAACTCACCAAGAACAATGTACTCACAATGTAAAACAATAAAAGGAACAGTTCAAGAATGATTACTATCACTACTAACAGTCAACATTGTGTAGAGGTCCAGTTACTGTCATAACTATGTAACATTACTGAAATACATAAAAGACCTAAATAAATGAAGAGATATACTAAATTCTTATATGGGAACACTCCTTATTTATAAGGTGTGTTTATATATTTATAAAGACCATTCTCAAATTAATCATAACTTTAATAAATCCCAAACAAGATTTCTTAAATGGGATCTGGTAACCTAAATCCAAAAGTTCAAGAGTAAATAATTGTATTAGCGAATTTCCAAAAAGAAGGGTAATGACAACACTGCCCTACTAGATATCAAAGCATACTTTAAAAAACCATAGTAATTATAAGAGTAATACTGTCCTGGGAATAGGAAAAGAAATCAATGAAACAGAAACACAGGAACAAAGTCTGGAAAGAGACTCACATTAATATATATAAATTAGTTTATGATAAAGTGACATTTCAAATCAGTAGAAAAAAATGATATAAATTTTCTGAAGCTTTTTCATGAAAAAAAGCACCTACGGTTCAAAGATAAGAGTTTGAAATAAGCCATTTCCAATATACATAACAAGAAATTTAAAATCAGAATGTATAAAGGAATCTTTTGTATTATAAAACTATATCTGTACTTAAAACTGGACAAAAACAACCAATTCACAGAAAAAAATATTAACAACACGTAAGCAAAAAATAAGTATGCTCAAGGTCTCAGGTATACGTAAATTAAAAGAGCACTTTTCTGACCATCACATAAAAATTTACATCATTCTCATACATCATTAAGCCTATTTTGAAAACAACTTGAAACAGTTAAAAGAATCTTAAATCCAGAATTCTAGTTTTCTTTCTTTTTTTTTTTTTTAAGATTTTATTTGAGAGAAAGAGAGCCCACAGAGGGCAGTGGGTGGGCAGAGAGAGGGAGAAGCAGACTCCCCACTGAACAGGAAGCCCAACATGGGGCTCTATTCCAGTACCCTGAGATCATGACCTGAGCTAAAGGCAGACACTTAACCAACTGAGCTACCCAGGCACCCCCAGAATTCTAGTATTCTTAATCCTAAAGAAGTATGTAATATAATGCTCATTATGGCACTGTTTTTATTAGCAAAATATTAGATTGGCTAAATAATGGTTTATCTATATATGGATGTTAAAAAGAATGAGTTTGTAGAGTCATCAAATTCACAGAGAGAAAGTAGAAGGGTGGTTGCTGAGGGCTGAGTTTCAATTTGAGATGAAAAAGTTCTGGAGATGGATGATGCTGAAAATTGCACAACAGTGTGAAAGTATGTAATGCCACTTAAGTGTACACTTAAAAATAGATAAAATGATAAATATGTATTTTGCCACTATATGAAAAACAAAAGAAAAGGTTTTATATGTACTTATATGGTAGTGTACTTATATGGGTATAGTCCCCAAAATATACTGTTAAGAGGGCAAAGTATGTTGCAGAATAATAAAGTATGACCCCATTTACCTTAAAAGGAATTTTTTAAAGAAGAGACATGTACATACAACTGAATCTATGTAAACATCAAGAGAGACTTTGAATAACATGTAAAACTACTGATGGTGGTTTCCTCTAGAGGAGATTAAAGCTGACCTTCATATTTTGTTCTACATAATTCTACTGCAATCTTTCATAATATATTCATGCATTATTTGTATAATCTTAAAAACCTCATCAACCTAATTTTAAAATAGATGGCTTAAAAACTCACTTTTGTGATGATAACTTCTTGCTTCTGGCCAAGTCTATGGCATCTGTCGAAGCACTGATCTTCAGCAGCTGGATTCCAGGCCTAATAAGAATATGAATGCGTTGTTATCACCCTGATCTGTGAGTGTTCTGCACAAATCCTGTCATTTCAGTATTACTCATTTACCTTTTACTGACTCAAATTTTTCTGACTTAATTCAGATACTGACATAAATGCTCTGGGGAAAATAATTCACCCCACTCCAAACTATGACAGGCAGGTATTCTCCCCCATCATTTCACTGTACTGCTTCTAGTATCTAATACAGTACCTGATACATAGAAAGCACACAGCTAAGTGATTGTTAAGTAATCAAACAGTATCTTTTTCCATTTTAAAATTGACCTATGTCTGCTTAACAAAGGAAAAAAAAGTGTTACACATCCTCTTCAATGACCTAATTTATATCAGAAAAAATATGTAATTGGGTTCGTTTATGAAGAAGTTTTCTCCCCTTTTGCTGCTCTTTTGATTCTTTTTCTTTCACTTTCTTCCATTTGTTAAATAAAAGTACAAAAAAAGATTTCAGGAGTAAACAAAAGTCCTAAAACTTAAGGGCTTTGTTGATGCAATTTTCTCTATCTATATTTGAATCTGTTTGACTTCAAAATTGAACTAAAGTAACATTAACTCATTAAATACAGGCGTTATCGTGGGGACTGTCTTAAAGTGAAGAATGAAACAATGAAGCACAGAAAAGAATAAGCAAAACAACAGAGTTCTTCAGTCTAGAAAGACAGGAGTCAAGTGGTTTGGAAATACCATCATGAACTATCAGGGTAGAGATTAAACTATGGGATGATTCTTAAAGGGTGTTTAGAGAAAAGGAAACTATATATAAAAGTACGACCTGAAAATGAAACAAAACTGCAAATGCATATGTAGATGACAAGTTTATAGTATGATTCATACTCAGGCTGTTATTTTCTTCTAAAGTTCCCTTGATGGGGCACCTGGGTGGCTCAGCTGGTTAGGCTTCGGACTTCTTGATATTCACTTGGGTCATGATCTCGGGGTCATGGGATTGGGCCCCACATCCTGCTCTGTGCTGAGCACTGAGTCCCCCCGCCTCTGGCTCATACTCTTTTCCAAAAAAAAAAAAAAAAAAATTAAAAATAAATAAAAAATAAAGTTCCCGTGAGCTTTAGTGAAAAAGAGATTTTACTATGGCTGTAATTTGAGTATTGGGTGATTTTTCATATAGAAGTCAGATTTTAAGAATATACTTAGCTTATCATTTTCTAAAACTGATAATCATATTTTATGTATATTCTGTATTTCACAAATGGATACATTTTGAAACCATTAAACCAAGAGCCCAGATAAATAAATGTTCCTTTCTGTTGTCTCTGTTTTATCTAGGAACCTTCTAGTGAGCTGGCAATATACATCTAGTATGACTACCATGAGTCAATTTTTTTTTTTTTTAAAGTAGGCTCCATGCCCAGTGTGGAACCCAAAACGGGGCTTGAACTCACAACCCTGAGATCAACACCTGAGCTGAGATCAAGAGTAGGATGCTTAACCAACTGAGCCACCTAGGTGCCCCTATCAGGGATCAAATTTATCTCATGATAATATAAAACTGATAGCTGCCATTTCACCAGTACTGATGAAGGAAGGTAATTAGCTTTATCAAAAGCCAAAAATCAAACATTTAAAATACACCGTAACTCTAATCCAACATTCCATGAAAAGGTAAAATACTTTCATTAGTAAAGTTTTTTATTCAATCTTATTTTCCTGGGAACTGGCCTTCATTTTAAAGCTAGAAACATGTGAAATATTCAATGAAAAACAATTTACTATGAACTACTAAAACATTCTAGAAGTTTTTTTAAACTACTAAAGAGTACAGTCTGTCATCAGCTTTATAATACTATATTTGGTATCAACAACATTTTCCTTATCAGATACTAAGATGAACAAAAGAAGCAAATAATTTGGGAATTTGTCCAAAAATCATCTTCTAAGATTATCATCAGGTTAGTTAATATGACTTCATATGCGGTTACAAGGACTATTTTTTTTAATAATAACTATAAAATATTAAAGCACTAGCAAAGATTTAAAACTTCATCCACAGAACTAGGCAAGAAAATACAACAGACCACTGCCATCCATAACATTAATGAGAATCTGTGAATGTCAAAATATGGTTCTGGTTGGTATTTTACTGGGGAGGTTACCCTCAGGTGAGGAAAAAGCCTTGGTAGCAGGTGTATGCATGAACTAGATAGCCTAACCAGAATAACTCAAATTTGTATCTCAGTGAACTTTGTTATGAAATTTTCTGAATTTCAGGTAACAAGCTAAAACTACAAATCTTAAATCTGTAAATCATAGAAATAGCAGATAGGGTTGCCTCTAGCCCTGACAGTAACCTAGTGCAAATTAGAAACTGAATTAGTCCAGAGTGCCTACAGCTCCTTGTGCAATTAGAAAAAGGTGCTGCTCCTCTATGCATGCTTCTCTTAGGTCACAATTTGGTGAGTAAAGTTCAGAGTGAATTTTAGCTCCCACCCTACAGCTAGGTCTATATTGTACAACTACAAGTGACTGTACTGTATTAGATGCTAAAATTTATCCAAAATATTCCATTAATGGTATTAGTTCCTAAAACTGTGGTGCTGGACCACCTGTAACTGAATCACCTATGATCTATATAAAAATGCAGTTTCCTGGGTCTCATCCAATAACTCCTTAGCTCTGAAGACAGAGATGAGAAATTACATTTTACCTAATTCTTTGCACATTAACACTTGAGACCATTAATATCACGATGGTAGCTACTTTCTCTACCTTGTCTATAGCCAGATTCCTGGTGCCTGTAAGACTCCCTGACACAACGCAGAAGCGCATTATTTGTTGGCCAAATAAATGAAACCACTACACTAAAGCATTACAAGTTAATAGAAACTAATTCTATATATAGAAGTAGAAAACCACAGCACAGAAATTAAAAACATGGAATCCTGGTTTGCATATTATTGCATGACGTTGGGCAAGTTATTTTACTTCTTTGTGCTTCAGTTTCCTACCTGTAAAATAAGGACAATAATAAAACCTCATAAGGATACATCATAGGGATATCCTAGGGATGCTGTGAGAATTTCAGTTGATATTATGTAAAGCACTTAAAAGAAAGCCCTCAGTACACATTTACTAAGTTAGTATCTATTTCTAAAGTCTGCCTAAGAATTTTCACCGTCAGTTATAACTATGAAGGTATTTACCAAATAGTTTATTTTTTAAAAAAGTTTAATAACATACCAAAATGTTACAGAACTACTTACTGGATCCATTAAGAACACTCGAGAAGCTGCAGAAAGATTCAAACCAACTCCCCCTGCTTTTAAGGATAGAAGCATTATAGTTGGAGATCCTGCTTCAGTGTTTTGAAAACACTGAATTGATTCAACTCTCTTCTTCTGTGCCATGGAACCATCCAAACGAGTAAACACAAATCCAGAGGCTCTAATGGAAGGACAAAAAAGACAAGTAACACTTGTCCATACAATTTAAAAACAGGTTAAGTAATTACAAATCTCTTCATTCAACCAATTCTTCTACTTATTTATTTTGACAAATACTTACTAACCATCTACTAACATGTCATGCTCTGCAGTCAATTTTTTTTCTGATAAATTGCAAACTAAATCTTTAAAATCCTATGCTCCCAGGAAATATTCTTTGTGACTCTGTCATTTTAGATAGACGAAATGAATGTAACTGGTAAAACATAATTATTTTTTGCTATCCAAATCAAAACACATAAAATCCTTTTACTCAAAGTGAGAATCAATATTGAATTTACCTGAGTGGTGTTTCTATTAAAGACAGGAATGTTGTAAACTGAGAAACAACTAAACTTTTTATGTTGGGGTTCTTCTTTCTTAAGTCAATCAGTGCATGCATTAGAGCATTAATCTGAAAAGGAAAAAAAGAATCAGGACACCCATTAGATTCCATTTTGAATGGGCAAAATACATAAAACTTTTTTAATTAGGAAAAGAATGTTCCTGCCCCATTATTTCTCTAAAATGCAAAAGTAAAAGACAACTAATGTTTTTAAAAATTAGGACTGAAAGAATGCACTCATAAACTGAAGCTCCTTTCTTCTCAAATTCACTAGAAATAAAAATGTTAACACCAACAGAAGATAATATTCAAATGATAGTACTAAATAGATTTAGATAGAATTATTTTAAGACATGGTACCCTTTTATAAACATAAATACTCAAATATTTGCCCATGTGTATTTTACCTTCGAACTGGATGTCCATTCCATATTAGACTTTTTCTCAGTGTCACACGCCAATTCTTCTGGAGGACATTCTAATAAATTGTCTCCATGTATATCATTTCTGCATAAAGGACATTTAGCATGTGGCTATACAAGAAAGAATAAGATATGAGTGAAGTTTATCAGAGGAAAAAATATAAATTTACCTAAAATTTTTTAAAAGTATGGTAAATTCTGTATCCTTAATAGCTAGCATTTTATTAAACTTTTTATTAGATTCATCCATTTGAGATAAATCTGTACATGCTGAACTCCAGGCAGATGTAATGTTGTTATGTGTTAAGTGGGACTGGGTAAGAAAGGGAGCAAAAGTATGGTATGTGATCTTGATGACTAGCGGGAGCTTGAAACAAGTAATATAATACAATTTGCCCTTGAACACGGGTCTGAACTACAGAGTCCACGTATATGAAGATTTCTTCCCAATAAATACAATACAGTACCATAAATGGATATTCTCTTATTATTTTACTATTTTCTCTAGCTTACTTTACTGTAACAATACCACATACAGGCACGCCAGGTGGGCTTAGTTGGAGGAGCATGCAATTCTTGATCTCGGGGTCATGAGTATAAGCCCCACACTGGGTGCAGAGATAACTTAAATAAAAACTTTAAAAAGAATACCATATATAACAAAAAATATGTGTTAACTGTTTATGTTATCGGTAAGGCTTCTGGTTGACAGATTAGTAAAGTAAGTTTTATAAGAGTCAGAAGTGATATTCACGTTTTCAACTGCACAGGGGGTCAACACCCCTAACCCCTGCATTGTTCAAGGTGAACTGTACTATTTACAGACAACTTAAAGAAACCATGAATAACATCCTGAAACTAACTACAATACAGCACACTAGTTGGAACTGTTCATTAGAAGAAAAGAAAATTTCCTTCTTAATGGCTTATAAAGCTAGTCTAGACCTGTTAAATCCTATCAGGCTCATTCAAAGCAATATTTGTTGTGTCCATTTGTACCAAGACATGCTAATAAAATATCTCCTAAATAACTATATACCAAATACCATAACAAAAAAAAAAATTCTGAAACTGAAATAATGTTAAAAAGTATAGTGGGGTTACCTTTAGGGAGGAGGGAGAAGGTAACAGATTGGGAGCGGACACAAGGAGACCACGGCACATGGATGTGTTTACTTCGTAATTCACTCAACTGTACAATCATGACCTATGCATTTTTTTTCTACATATATACCAATGAAAATGTTAAAAAAAAAAAAAAACTCTACCTCAGAAGAACTGCTTAAAGGATTATTCCACTTCAATAAATTCTACCAAACGTAAGAATCCAGACCTACCTTATCCAATAGCCAATAAACACGTGACAATTAAGCCCTTGAAATGTGAAGCCAAACTGAGATACGCTGTATATGTACAATACCACCAAACTTTGAACACGTAAGTTAAAAAATCATGTAAATTATCTCAATAATTTTTATATGATATATTGGATAAATAAAAATGTCATTAACTTCATCTATTTCTACTAGAAAATTTAAAATTACCTTTGTGTCTCACATTATTGATCTATTATTGGACAGCAATGATCTTAACAATAGAACTAGGATATTCTGATCATGCCTCTAAAAGTGTACTGTCTTTTTATGTTTAAAAGGGCTTACTTATAAGAAATATATCACTATGAAACACTGACATACATAATTAACCATAAAATGTGCACTAGTAAATCCAAGTGCAAAACTCTTTATAGTCTGTTTAACTGAGATTTCATTACACTCAAGATGGACTAGTATACCATTCCATCAAACACTGAATCCATACCTTGCATAAAACTAACCTGCTCATTTTGAATGACTTGGCAAATACAGGGTTTACAAAAGACATGTGCACAATGTGTTATGACAGGAACTGTTAAAGAATCCAAGCAAATTGCACATTCTTCATCAGAACCTGAGCTCAGAATTAACTTCATCTTCCTTATTAACTTCTTTCGTAGTTCTTCAGGTGTATCATTTCCTAGAGAAAAGGCTGAAAAATTAATTTCACAGCAAGATTTGTAATATGACTAGACAAATTAATCTTCTTATATAGGGAAAAGTTTTGCTTGGGTAGTCCTTATTTAGGCTTTTTCTATTACAGGAAACAAGCATGATTTAAATTTAAAAATTCAGAAGCTAAAATAGTAGCTACCCCATATAATACACCTTAAACAAAAGCAATATTACAATCTGCACATACTACCACAGAACAAAAGGCAGATCCAATGTGAAACAACTATCTAAGAGTATCACTGGAAATCCTGGAAGATATCATTATTATTCCATTTCACTGGTAAGAATTTGTGAGTATATTCTACTTGTGTCCTATTGTAAAAACAATGTCCATTTGACACAAATAAGACACTATAGGCCATATGAAAAATTTCTGATTCTGATTTAAATATCCCTAACAAATATAAGAGTGTAAATAAATCACATCTACTTACCTGAGGGACCACTGGAAGACACCACGTTTGTAAGAAGGTGAGTATGACAGCAAATCTGCCGCAATCTAAGCAAAAGACCCAGGACATCCGCATAGTGTGCAAGGACAGTCCCTTCATTAAAATACCTAGAGGTAAAAAAATGTTCAACATTATGAAGGCCTCTAAACAATATTATTCCCTATTCTGAAACTGTGGAATAAAAATGGCATTGTTCTTTTCTTCTCTGGAAATCACTTCAAAACTACCTTTAATGAAACCACAAGAGATTTATAACCATAAAGCAAAATATATGAGAAATGGCTGCCAATTGCAATAGAAATCGGATAGGAAGACGCTGAGAGGACTACAGATCTCAAACAGACCTGCCAGAGCACAATTCTTCAAAACAGATGGCAAGTCCTGAGGGGAAAATCAACATCTTTCATGTGCAAAAACAAAAAACAGGGTACATGGCTGTGGTCTGAACTTGCATGGACAAGTTTTACACTAAGAAGAGAAGGCAAGCTAAGTAAGGAAACACAACAGACCTACTGTGTTTCCAGAAAAGATTATGGGCACAAGATTCCGCATTATAAGGAACCCTACAGCTTCTGATCTTTGTTGTGTAAGCACAAATAAAACCTAAAACAACTCAGATATAACCCTGAATCATAATTAAATAGGGATACTTGCTATTGGCCTGGGACACAGCTATGCCCCATCCCCCCATTCATATTAATCTCTTGCAAATAGCTAGGCCAGAAAGAACATTCAAATATAAGTAATAATCAGCAAAGAGCAAGGGAGGAACAAGTGGCAGTGAAAGAAAACTCACCAAAAAAATGTTGCAATGGTGCAAATAAAAATTATGAGCAAGGATACTGCCATGATTTATCATCATGGCAAAACAACACAGAGATGAAAAATGAGGTGGTACAGCTCAGGAGTGTGAAATAGAAAAGTGAACCATCAGAGAAATGAAAGCCACACTGAAACCAGCATAAAAGAGACAAACCACTGTGAAAAACATAGGAAAGAATGTGGGAAACATAAGAGATAAAAAGTAAAACAGACATAAAGGATTAGAATAACATGATACCTATGGAAAACAAAGAACATCCAACACATATAAAAATAAAATAATGGAAGAGAAAACAACATTTAAGGAACACTTTACAGGAAAAGGAGTAAAAAAAAGCCTGAAATCCACAGATTTAAATGGTACCACGTGTTCCAGAAAAAAAATCAACCGCCAGGTACTGGTCAAATTGCGAGACTTTAAAGAAAAACATTAAAATAAAATCAGGGTTTTCAATGGAAAGTATAGCAGAACAATGACAGTACAGGAAGAATGGATGATTCAAAAATTATACACTAAGTCTATCACGTACTTAAGTATATTAAGGAAATAGAAAAAGAATAGCCTAATGTTAGGAACACAGACTCCAGAGCTAGGAAACTTTGGGTAGGTTTCTTAACCTGCATCTTCAGCTTCTTCAGCTTTAACAGTGGCATGGTAGTAATACATGCCTCATAGGACTGTTGTATTAAAAGAAGTTAATATATGGAAAATATTTAGAATAGTGCCCGGACTATGGTAAGTTAATATAACTATATGTATAATATCTACTGTTACTATTAGTAATACTACAATTACTTCTAAATATGCAATAATACAAAAGGGAACATAATATAAAGGTTGAACTTATAAGCTCTAGAACCAAACTGCCTGAATTTAAATACCAGCTCTGTCATTCACTAGCTGTGTGACACAGTACAAGTTACTTAACTGCTCTGTGCCTCAGATTCATCTATAAAAATGTGGGTAATCATCATACTGACTTAATAAGATTATTGTTAATTAATACATACAAAGCACTTAGGGGGTGCCTGGGTGGCTTGGCTGGTTAAGCATCCGGACTCTTGGCTTAAGCTCAGGTCATGATCTCAGGGTCCTGAGATCCATCCCGTATTGGGCTCTGCGCTCAGCACGGTGTGTACTTGAGATACTATCTCACTCGCCCTCTGCCCTTCCCCCCACTCACACTTGCACTAAATAAATATAATTTTTTTTTTTAAAGATTGTATTCATTTATTTGAGAGAGCGAGCATAAGCAGGGGGAGCGTCAGGGAGATGGAGACGGAAAAGCAGGATCTCCGCAGAGCAAGGAGCCCAACGCAGGGCTTGATCCCAAGACCCCAGGATCACAACCAGAGCCGAAGGCAGACACCTAACGACTGAGCCACCCAGGTGCCACTAAATAAATAAAATCTTTAAAAAATACATATAAAGTACTTAAATGAATGCATAACACCGAGTAAGTGCTCACTAAATGTTACTAAATGTACTACATATTAAAAAGAATACTTTAAAAATAACCTATTTTCTAAGGGTTCAATAAAGTTATTCTTCTTAACCTGAATAATCTTTCAAACCGTCTATTCCCTGGCATGGTCACTTACTACACTAATAGTCAGCATTTCAGTTTAACAAATCTCTTTTGAGTACTAGATAATTAGAGTAGAAGCCTCCTCCAACCTCACTAGCCACTGGTCTTTGTTAGACCTGTTCTCTAACTTCACTCGCTTTTGGTGATCTCATCCAGACTCATGCTTTAATTACCAACTACAAACAGGTGACTTTCAAATTTACATCAAGAACATTCCCATGAACTCTAATCTTACATCTGACTACAAGACATCCCCACTTAGAAATCTCAGAGGCATCATGCGATCAATAGGTCCAAAACTGAACTTCTGATCTTCCCTGAAAAAACTGTTCCTCCCATAGACCAATTTCTGCAAATGGTAATTCCAACCTTCTAGTCACACTCATGTGAAAAACCTTGGTGTTATTTTGACTCCTCTCTCTCACTCTCCATACCATATCAATTAGCAAGCTCTGCTGGCTTTGCCTTCAAACTATAACAGAATCCAGCTATTTTTCACCCCCTTCATCACTACTACTACTGTAGTGAAAACCACCATGATCTCTTTGATTACTGCCACTGTTCTCCCTCATGCCCTTACTCCTAGAATATCAAACTTAACACAACAGCCAGTGATCCTTTTAAAATATAAATAAGATTATGTCACTCTCCTGGGTCAAAACCCTTCAAAGTTTTCTAATCTAATAAAAAGTAAAAGCCAAAGTCCTTGAAATATGCACAATGCCTTACAAAACCGTCATGTACTCCCACTCCAATCTCTGACATCATCACGACATTTGCACGTATTATCCAGCCACACTTACCTCTTTACTGTTCTTCAAGTTCACCAAATATGCTTTCAACTAAGGGGCTTTACATTTGCTATTTCTTCTGCCTGAAATGTCTCCCAACTCCATTCTTTTAGATCTTTTTCCACATAGAACCTTCTCAGTAAGGTCTTCAGTGAATACCCTTTTAAAACAGTTTCAGCACTCCCTATCTCCCAATTTTTTTCCATCCTATTTAATTTTTATAAATTGCCTGTTCCCTCCATTAAAATATAAACTTCTTGGGAGTGGAGATTTTTGTCTATTTTATTATGCTATATATCCCAGTATATGTTACACAGGCACATATTAAATTTTGATTGAAAGAATGAATATGAAGGAAATTTCAATCACAACTGCAAGATTTTGAACTCTGAAATCACTTGCTTAGTTAGAACAATCTTATTCAATCTAATTCCTGTTAAACCTGCTTTGTATTTCAATGAAGTTCTTGAGTCTGAAGATTCCCCTATTTTCTCAGCCCTGTTCTGCCTTCACTTGTCTCCTACTCATTTTGGTCCCGTGGGCATTCACACCAAACATGTTCTTGCTTGGACTAGAATTTCTCACCTTTTACCAATCCCCGACCCCTTTATAATCTCCTTCAACAGTTCCTATTCCCAGATTTCACGTGTTGTTTGGAAAGTCATATTGACTTCTACATATATCCAAAACTACATGAAACCTATCTACCACATTAAAAACCTTACAACTTTTTTTTTTTTTTAAGATTTTATTTATTTATTTGACAGAGAGAGAAACAGCCTGTGAGAGAGGGAACACAAGCAGGGGGAGTGGGAGAGGAAGAAGCAGGCTCCCAGCAGAACAGGGAGCCTGATGCAGGGCTCGATCCCAGGACCCTGGGATCATGACCTGAGCCAAAGGCAGACGCTTAATGGCTGAGCCACCCAGGCGCCCCAGAACCTTACAACTTTTTATAATGGCTGTAAGTCCCGCTATCTTCCTCACATTCCCACCACCTTTCCCTGTAGATACCCTTGTCTCCTATTTCACTGACTATACTCTTTACCCTCCACTAGGCTTCATTTTTCTCTACCAATTTGCTTTATTCTCTTCTCTATCTGTAGTCTCTTCCATGCTCTCTTCTCAAGGCAGTTAACCCAAATAAATGCAAAAAACTGACAGAGCAACCAATTATCAATCCTATGTATCAGTCTCACTTTCTTCTTCCTTTTGCAAACTTCATGAAAAATGGTCTACCCCAACCTACAGCTGCTACCTCTTTGAAATTCCCTTACTCCTACAATTTGGTACACACCTCAGTATTCTGGTGAAACTATGCTAAGAGTTTACACCGGTAACTTCTGAATCACCAAATTAAACAGCTTTTCTAAGTCTCTGCATCATGTGACACTACTGACCATTCCTTCTTTCTTGATTATGCTTTCATTGGATTCTCCAACAGTTTTCTTTACTTTTTTCCTAATTCTGCCCTTGACGGAATCTTCTACAGTAATTTCTCTTTATTTTCCTATTTCTTAAATGTGGACATTCCCCAAAGTTTTGTTCCTTAAATAGGTTTATTATCTCTCGCTATATATACTTCTCTCAATGTTTTTACCTACTCCCATGATAGAGAGCCAGGAATAGATGCAAGGTCTTCTGACTAGCCACTCAGAACTTGCCATTTCAAGTAAACTTGTAATTTTTTCCTAACTTAAGGAATTACTTACCTGTAAATTATAATACTATTTCATTTACTTCAACTAATTTGTAAAAAGGAATTTAAATAAAGCAGCAAATTATCTTTCAGTATACTTCAGATTTTACTAACATTTCTAAGAAATACTATTCAGTTAAATAGGAAAGAAAATAAAAATTATCTTCTAAAATGTCTTTCTTTTTTCCGTACCTTCCAATAGTAGCTCTGCCTTCATTTTTCACAGACTGATAAATTTTTCTCTCTTCATCTGAAAGTGTAATGTGCTGAATAAATACTTTACGTTCTGGTAACTCCAAAACAGGTTTTCCTTTAATTTTGCTTGTCTTTGTTCTTCTTAGGGTAATATTTTTAATTAGGGATTGTAAACGCCTAAGTCAAAATAAAACAAGTAATCACGTAACTTTTTATTTCTATATAAGTTGATTCAACAAGAACAAAAAAAATATTTTAATATATTACTATTTTAGAACCTAAAGGTTTTTTTAAAAAAAATCCCTTTGAGTCTTATCCAATCTGATAATCATAATCTACCAATAGAAAATTATAGCAATAATGCATTCATTGCCCTCAATTCAATACTTGTCAGTTTAATCTTCTTTTATCCTGTCTTTATTTTTCTTAACTTCTCCCCGTTTTTGTTCTATTCACTAACTTTTTTACTTCTTGCTTCTGTCAAATACATCATCCAATATTCAACGTTCACACTCTTAAGTAGCTACACAAAGTGCAAGGCATTATACTATATCATAAAACTATAAATATGAGGAAAGATCTTATCTTCAAAAAGATTTTTCAGTAATATGAAATTCAAGGTACAAAAATAAGTGATTTTTACAAAGTAAAGATGCCAAAAAAATTAAAACATGATGTGACAATTCAGAAGAGAGAAACTCCTTCTATGTTCTACAACCTTTATACTCCCTTCTCAACATCAGAAAAAAAGGAGGCACATCAATTCTTTAAGGAAAGAAAGGTTTTTAAAGAAAGGTTTTTCCTAACACTGAAATATAAATACAATTTCTTAAATCAGAATTTACATAGTTGGTTCTGAGAATCAAGCCGTTTTGTAAACTAGGGTGGTGGCTTTTGAACCTTTTCACAGGAAACACATTTTATTCCATCTTGCAAACGTATCTATAAAAACACATACACGTATAACAGAAACCTTTCACAAAACAATACTTACTATATGCAAAGATTTATATTTCTTTAAATCTTCTACTCTATTTCATTTTCTTTTATAATCCTAGCTGCCATCTTTATGATGATTTCACAACCTGCTAATGGATCCCAAACTCTGAAAACCACTGTTCTAGGCAAAAACCTTAAGCCACATATTAGCCTAGTAAGTACCCTGTGAAATGGCTATCACCAAACTGAATTTTATTATCTGTCTCCATGAGATCCAACTTTCTTCCTTAAACTCTTGTTGATACCAATGTATGTCATACCATTCAATTACCACTATATAGAGCTACACAAGGTAAACTGTGAAAATTTAATATATATTAGATCCTCAGACCATACAGTTTTTCCTGCCATTGTTTAATCAATTAATGGTGATTTCAGGGGCAAAAGCAACACTCAAAGACCATAAAGCTCTGTCTTTTCTTTCAGTTTGACTAAAATCAAAGAAAGGGAAGGCTTATGTGTTTTAGTGATAGTATGAAATCCTTGTCTCCCCAAACAAGAATCACCAGATTCTAAGAGCCAAAGGCATTAAGGTATAAATGCTTTTGGGAGAAGAAAGCCAACAGTGAAGTTAAAATAGTAATCAAAGTGACAATTGGTTCAAGCTGCTTACAGTTATTTATTGCTAATATTAATCAGTTTTCATAAAATTACTTACCTAAGTCCTCCTTCATCTCCCATTGTGACAGGACGCTGTATTGTTCTATGCCACCATTCTCTATCAAGAAACGGTTTAAGTTTTAAAAAGGAAAGAAGAGACCACAAGTCCTTTAAAGAATTCTGAATCGGAGTACCTAAAAATAACAGAAAAGTGTTTTAACTCTATAAGTGTATCCATTTAGAATATGCACCTAACGCAATCAGAGGAAACAATAGTTGAAAATGGGCATTCTGCACTGGGCACAGAGACTAACTATTAAGGTATAACTATAATCCATTAAACATAAACCCAATCTCAAAATATAGTTTTGCTCTAATTTTCAGCTCTCACTTGACACACTAACAAAGAAAAAGACCGCAGGTCCAGTAAATTCAACTTTCTCCTTATCCAAGAACATGTGTTTATTTGGTTTTAAATTAGCAGTACTAGCAAGAAGGAAAAAGTGAATCTGAGTTTACATTCTCTTCCGCATTTTCTAGTAGAGGTGTCAAAAGTAGCAAACAGGCTTGGCTTCAATGTGAGAAATAGAGAAATAGAGATTCTGACTGGAGAATTAAAGTGTCTAATGAATCTCCGAAGTTTAAAAAAAAGCCTAGTGATTATTCCATAAATTGACTATAATTCAAATGTTGCCACAGCATGGGCAACTGTGAAAAACAAGTCAAAGTATTTTATTAAATGACTTCTATGATTAATTATAGACAAACCTGAAGTTTACAAAGTTACCTCACTAAAACTTACTGAATGATACATATTTGAGAATTCTTAAAAAAATATAACCTTTTTACCTGTTAATACCCATCTTCTTTCTGCTTCTAAATCAAGTACAGCTTTTGTCTGTTGAGCATTTGGATTTCGGATGGCATGTCCTTCATCCAGTATCACTCTTAGCCACCTTATGCTATGTAATGGACTATCACCTTTAGTCTGAAATAAATGTTTCATGTGAATTAAAAACACAGGCAAGTAAAAATATTACTTCATGTAATTTGATAAATACAAGTTATTATTCTTTAATATTAACACTTACTATGTGGTAGATACTGCTTTAAAACTATATATATATTAAGTTATTGACTGCTGAAAAGCTTATGAAGTATTAGTATTTACTCCTATTTTACAGATGAGAAAACTGAAGCACCAAGGCTGGGAAGCATGTTGCTCAAAGTACCACAGCTAGGAAACAGCAGAGCTACCATTTAAACCTAGGTAGTCTAGCATCTATTGAGACTTTGGTTCAATACACTGAGCTAATTCTGCCTTAGATTAAAACTGTGTTAACAGAAAAATTTTCAGTTGTAGGAATTATTTGAATACAACCTAATTAGTTTTTCTTATGTTAAAGTTAATAACGTTCTTACCAGAAGACCAAAATTTTGACAATAAGGTATTCTGAAAAACATTTTAACAATTGGAATTACAGGCAAACAAACAACAATTAAACTTCTAAATTAACTGGGAAACTCATGAACTTCAGCTATTAAAAAAAGGCTTACTTTTAAACTGAGATAATTATTAATCAAATCACTGTGATAGAAAATAATATTCTAAAATACTAGAAAAAACAGAATTCACTTATAAACTGCTATATAAACTTAGTACAATTCCAATGTAAAACTGTAATTTCAAGTGTTCAAAATGGAAAATATTCATAATCAGCTGAAGAATGTTCAGACTTTTTTGCAGAATATTAGAAAACGATTTCCTATTTACTTCCTACATATTCTTAAGTATGTAGAAAGAAAGGAAGAGTATAAAGTCTGAATTTTAGAATGCTTTAGAAACCTGAAGCATATTTCTTAAATTCAACTTCTGAAATATGAGTCTCAGCATACTTACTCCATAGTCATGAGTTAAAATGTTGTATGTAGTCAAAACAATATCCTGTTTTGCAAGCAAGGCTGGGTCTCTTATACGATCAGGACCATAATAAACATAAAAATTCAAGTGCACATCTGATTTTATATGTTGTCCAAACTGGTCCTAGAAGAAAATTAGAAATATTTAAAATAATAAAACAGATTAGTGTCACGTTTGATATAAAAAACTACTGTCCTGTACACAAACCAGACTACTAAAGTTACATAAAATCAAGTTTCCTGCAATCTAAACTACAATAAGAATGATAATAACAATACTAATTATTATTTTACTGTCAGGAAAACGGATATATATTCAATAATAATAAATTATATAAATTTTGTTTGGCCCTACCAATGAGCAGACACTTCATTTTTAGGAGGAAAAATAACCAAATTTCTTTAAAACTGTAATTTTTAAAAATTTTTTCAATATTTTAACAGAAAGGATCTTTAATGCTTCCCGTTAGTAAAGTTTGTAATATCAAAATTAAACCGTAAAAGAGCAACCAATATTTTCAAGAACATAGGCAGAGATTTAAGCATAGTATCTACTTTCATTCATTTATCACAGACCTACTATTTGCCAGGTTATCAACCAGAAAGTAGTATAGCTAAAAAGAAAAATAAGACCTGGTCCCAGCCCTCTCTGAGGAAATGATCTGTTTAAAACAACTGATGTTTTCTCTCAAATCTGAGAGATGCTGAGCAGGAAAAAAAAATCATGATTAGCCTGGGGGAGGAAAAAAAAAGGATACCAGAGAGGGGCGCCTGGGTGGCTCAGTCAGTTAAGTGTCTGCCTTCAGGCTCAGGTCACAATCCTGGGGTCCTGGGATTGAGCCCTGCATCAGGTTCCCTGCTCAGTGAGGAATCTGCTTCTCCCTCTGCCCCTCCACCTTTCCTCCCTGCTTCTGTGCTTATTCTCTCTCTCTCAAATAAATAAAATCTTTACCAAAAAAACCAAACAAACAAACCAGAAAAACAAAGCTGAGAATCTATTAGGTGAGAGATGATAAGGCCTTAAAGTATCAGAGTTAAGAACAGAACAGGAAGGACAGGTGTAAAAGAAAGATACCAAGAAAAAGGGACTGACAGGACTTGACTAATTAAATATAGGATATGAAAAAAAAGGGAGAAGACAAGCCTCTGATACTTGAAGCGAGTGCCTAGAAGAACTGTGTGATAAAGATGTAAGGAAGTTTAAAAAAAGAAGGGAAAAATGGGTATAAAAATGAGAAAGAAATGGGGCACCTGGGTGGCTCAGTGAAGTGTTTGACTTTGGCTGGCTCAGGTCATGATCTCGGGGTCCTAGGATCAAGCCCCACGTTAGGGGTTTGTGCTCCACAGGGAATCTGCTTGATATTCTCTCTCTCCCTCCCTCTGTCCCCCTCCCCCAGCTCATGCTCTTGCTCTTTCAAATAAATAAAATCTTAAAATGAGAAAGAAATAGTAAGTATTACTTCAGACATTTAAAATTCCTGGACAGTACAGAATGTCTTACTGGAGACGTATACTAGGAATATTTATTTATTTACTTTATTTATTTTTAAAGATTTATTTGAGAGAGAAAATGTGCAAGTGGGGGGATAGGCAGAGGGGGAGGGGGATTAGGGAGAGAGGCGGAGAGAGGGAGAGAATGAATCCCAAGAAGGTTCTCCACCAAGTGTGGAGCCTGACACAGCTCAATCCCAGGACCCCGAGATCATGACCTGACCGACATCAAGAATTGGACACTCAACAGACTGAGTCACCCAGGTGCCCCTACTAGGAAAAATTAAGTATTGGTCTGTAATGCAATGCAGAGATGGACTTTATAAAATTATCATCAGATAGTACATGAAGCTATAGGAATGTTCTAAGAACATGCATAATGAGAAAAGGAGGTTGGGGCAGAACCTACAGAATGGCAGTATTTAAACAGTGGGCTTGTTTTTACTGGGGTAGTTTAAAATATTCAGCAAAGAAAAAAATAAAAATAAAGCAAATGTGGCAGACTTTTGAAATTCCTGAATCTTAAGTAAATGCAAATCTCATTAAAAATTTTCCCAATATTTCAGAAAAGATACCATGCTTTAGGGTTGGGGGGGGGAAGGAAGACTAAATAGAAACCATGGGAGAAAAACAGTAGTCAGAAAGTTGGGGAAGCAACAAAATTTGGGGGGGAGGGGAAGAAGAGCAAAGTTTAAAAAAGGAATACAAGGTTGATTTTTTAACTGCTAATTTATGTTCATTCCCTCTCTCTATAAAAAGATTTAAAGATGGTTTACAAAATAAGACATAACAAAATGCTGTAAAAAGAGCAGAGGAAAAGAAAAAGGTAACTCACTGGACACGGCAACAATGAGGTCACTGAAGGCCGTCAGAGTTTCTATAGAGGGTGGGACCAAAAACGAGACTACTAGGGGCTGAAGAGAGAATGATACCTGAAATAGTAAAGGCAAAAATACTAAGAAAGAGGATAAAACACTAAAGAGTAAAAGGTGAAAACGCAGAGAATTTTATTAAGAAATCTGGTGGAAAAGGAAAAGAGAAAGAATTCAATATGAGAAAACTGAATTAATGTGCTGCCTTGAAATGGAACAGAACAAATTTGTGGCAGGATTAGACCAGAAATAGAAAAAAATTACCTTTCCTAGAGAAAGAGAATGATAGTATTGAGTTTCTAGTCACTGTGCTTCAGTTGTACATATGTGTGTGTGTGTGTGTGAATAAAATATGTGTTATTTCATTTTCTCTTGGGAAGATAACTTGTCCAAATATCCAGAATAAGTATGTGGTGGAAGTGGGATTCGTATCTTACACCTTTAACTGGACTCTCCCCTATCTGAAGACAAAAAAAGGATAAGGTAGTTCTAGCTTGCTCATTAGGGTGCCATGTCATTTACTTGGAGGCTACGAAGAGAGTAGCTTATTGAGAGACTGAAAATTCTAAATTTTTTTAAGATTGTATTTATTTACTTGAGAGAGCACACGCATACACGCACGCATGAGCAGAGGGAGGGGCAGAGGGAGAAGCAGACTCCCCCGATGAGCAGGGAGCTCCACTCAGGGTTCAATCCCGGACTCCAGGATCATGACCTGAGCCCAAGGCAGACGCTTAGCTGACTGAGCCACCCAGGCACCCCACAAAATTCGGATTCTTGACAAGGAATCTATATGCCCAACCATCCCTCATTCCTTTAAAAATCATTTTTTCCATAATCTCATTAGGCAAGACTTTGCCAAGGTTTCCTTTCTGAAGTTTTTATTATCTTAAATTTTGTTTTTCATATATAAAGTTATATATGAAATATTGATGACCCATTTTTAAAATACATATCCCTAACCCAAGCTCTTAAAGAACTGTGCAGAGTTCTACTTTTTATACCACCATTAATACTTATAACCCTCACCCTGAAACTATCATTCTGGTACCCATACACTGGCCTTCCCAAAATGCACTACATCTCAAAAGAAAGAGAATACTTTCGTTGGAATAAAAAAAGAGCAAGAAAGAACCAAACCTCACTCTGGTCCTAAGAGGAAATATGACACACTAATCAGAGATTTAATTTTTAAAACATACACATACCAAAAATTTAAAAAGATGAGAATCAAAGAAGGCAAGAGTACATAAAAATCAAAAACAAAGTAAAGAAGCATAGAATTTGACAATTAGACAATAACTACTAATCTTTTCCAAAGCAATTTAGAGGAACAAGTGGCACAGGCTAGATTTTAAGTAGTAAGTAAAAGCACAAAGTGGAAATTAAATCCCAAAAGGTATGACAGCAAAGGAAAGGATAAGAGTAGCAACTTAAAGATGAAACATAATCAAGAGGAAGTATTTAAAAATGAAAAAGATCCAAGTATGTTTCATGAAAAAGCCAGTGGGAAAAGACTAACCAGACAAAGAGAAAAATAACAGATAAAATGCAAAGGTGGGAAGAGATGGAATCCAAAGTACAAACTAAGGTAATGGTCTTACAAAGACCAAGACCTCTTCCACCTCTGAGATTAGAGGAGGAAAGGTCAGGAGAGGTGCAAATAACCTTGGACGTGGCAAGAACAGAAGTTCACATCCAGTGGTCTTTATGTTCACAATGCTTCTAATAGAGTCATTATTTCATTTTAACATGCAGCTTGAAGCTCAAACTGGAAGGGAAACACAACCAAGCTGCTCCTTACAAATAATACATCAAGAGGTTCTATTCCAATGTAATGTTTTAGGATAGAAAAGCAATCTGGAAGGAGAAAAAAAAAAAGACAAAATTTTCTGGTGGGTAGCCTTAAAAGCACAGGCTCTAGAATCAGAATGCTGGAGACTTTATCCTAACTCCATTTATTAGCTGGATGATCTTAAGCAAGTTACTTGATTTCTGTGTATTTCAATTTGATCACCAGGAAAGTGAGAATAATGGTTTTGAGGACTAAATGCGGAAATCTATGAAAAGAGCTTAGAGGAAAAACTGAGCACATAGGAGCTCACTAAATGCTACAAGTTGTTATATACACGTAAGTCAGCGTAGTTCTTAGAAAAGAGTTTCCAGGGGCGCCTGGGTGGCACAGCGGTTAAGCATCTGCCTTCGGCTCAGGGTGTGATCCCGGCGTTCTGGGATCAAGCCCCACATCAGGCTCCTCTGCTATGAGCCTGCTTCTTCCTCTCCCACTCCCCCTGCTTGTGTTCCCTCTCTCGCTGGCAGTCTCTATCTCTGTCAAATAAATAAATAAAATCTTTAAAAAAAAACAAAAAAAAAAGAGTTTCCAATAATTCGTAAATATAGCAGTCTTAAATTGTCTATCTTTCCCACCTTGTGGGACATAAATGGCAGAGGAAGAAGTACAAACTTATAACAATTACTGTTTCCTTCTCTACTATAAATCTTCAAAGAATTACTTCAATTCAGCAAATAAAACCCCAATTCACCTAACAATTACTTTAACTTAAACATAAAATGCTGACCAAGCATATCTTTCCCAATGAATGACTCTAACAGAATATTTTTTACAAGACTAAAATATAAATCATGTCACATTTTTAAAAGGCTATGACGACTTACAATCCAGTTGCTTAACACAGAAAGTGGGCAGATGATCAGTGTTGTTCTTGGTCTCTCTTCAACATCAGTTTTCTTTGAACCCTCCACTGCAGATGCTCCTGAAATAAATCAGTTGAAACAGTCTTCAGTTCTCTTCTCATATATATGAAGTCAATAAAGAAATGCCAATATGTGCTTTTATGAAAAGAAAACAGGAAGAATTAAAATGAAGTAGACAGACTGTTGTTTCTAGCCATGATGGAAGTAACAGGAACTAGATTTTACCTTGTCACTTCATTATTTTTTACCTTGTTACTCTAAACAACTAAAATCCAGACAGCAATTACTTATGCGGGGAAGTAGAGAATTGTGATTGAGAGGGGACACCAAGGAAAAAGTGTGGAATATCTCCTGATATGTATTTAAGTTACTCATAGTTATTAAGATAACACTTGTTTTATGCAGTTTTTGGAATCTGTACTATAGTTAATGTGGTAACCAGACTGCAAGATACCCACTTTCTAACAGTCACAACCTCATATAGTCTCCTCCCATACTCTACTAGGGTGACAAATAGGATGTGGAAAAAGTGGTGGTATGTAACTTCTGAGATTAAGTTATAAAGGATGCAGTTTCTGTCTTGGGTGCTCTTTCCCTCTCTCTCTGATCACTCCCTTTGGAGGAAGCCAGCTGACATGTTGCAAGAATACTTGGGCAGCCTATGAAAGGACATGCTGTAATTTTATTTTCCATTCCCCTACTGGACAGTATTTACTCCCAATATTTTTCTAGAATAACACAGCAGTGAAAACTACTCTTTCATGTGTCCTTCTACACATTTAGATGATATATCTATCTTCATTATATTTGGCCTAGTTGCTGTTCACCATGGTAATTTATACTCCCATCCATAGTGCCTAAGAGTTCCTGTTGCTGCACAACCTTGCCTATACATGGCACTGTGAAATTTTTAAATGTTTGTAAATATAATGGGTGAAATGGTATCTCTCTGTTCTTTAATTTGATTTTCCCAGTGACTGAATCTGCACAGCTTACCCTACATTAACTGGTTATTTATGTTTTCTTTCCTTAGAATGTACCTTTGTATTCTTAGTGGCTATTCTCTTACTGGATTGTCTTTTTCCAATTGATTTGCAGAGGTTTCTTTTACACATTCTAAATACTAATCCTTCATAAGTTACACTTACCAGAAATATCTTCTTCAGTCTTGTCATTTTGCACCTTGTTTATGTTGCACTTTGATGCACGGTAATTTAAAAGGTAGTAGAATTTCATCTATCTTTTCCTTATGACTTTTTGTGTCTTATTTAAGATAGCACTATCATTTCTGTCTACACTCACTGATTTTTGTTTCTGCTGTTCTTCCAGAAACGAGCTTATTTTGTTTTTTTCACAGCTATGATTTTTTGAAGTTACTTTTCTTCTATTATGGCTATGTGCCTGCAAGAAGGAACTTTTTGACTGTGAACTTAATTCTATCTAAATTCTATCTCAAAAGAAAATTCATGTTTCTTAAAATTTCAAAAATCAGGGTCAAGAATATTCTATTTAAAATGCCTATATTTTCAATTCAATTAATTGTCTGATTCTTAGACCAAAAGTCAGCTCTTTTTTCATCATTCTGTGTTGGGCCAAATATCATCTCCTTTAACAGGTCCCTTTCATCAATCTTTATTTCACTATCCTCCTTTATTTTATTCACAATGCTTATCATTTAAAATTATGTGTTCATTTGTTTATGTGTTCCCATCATTAGACCATAAGCTGCATGTAAACAGACTTCTGCCTGGTATATCCCCAACATGTAAGATATAAGGGACTAAGTAACAGAGATAAAATAATTTGTCCCAGATCTCCTTAGAGTTCAAACTCATTTATTCTCAAATATTTAGATTCTTACACAATGTTTTCCTCTGAACTACAAAATACAAAATTATAATAAATATCACTAACATTCATAAGTGAAAACAAATTCTACTCATACCAAAAACTGAATCTTTATTACAATTTAAATAACTTCGAATTAAATTAGGCTTTAAAGAGCCATCAATTACTCTGGGCCTTCACTAGAAGAAAACATTTCTGCTACTCAGATGAGTAAAGGACCTCTTTTCCATCATATTTTTGACCTAACTAAAATAAATAGAATAAGAAAAGGTACTAGGAGAACACAAAAACATGCACCTCCAAGAAAAATGGGATTATCTTTTTCTTTACTTTCGAAACTTCTTATACATGTTCTCATACCTTTTGTCATTAAAAACTTTTTACACTGAAAAACAAAAGCTAAAAAACCATGAGATTTACCGACCCTTTTTCAACATTCTCCTTTTTGTTGTAGGGGTAGATGAAATAAGTGCACACGCAAACTCTGCATCTTCTTTAACCTTAGAAGATCCTGCTGAAATAAAACCACAGAATCATTAAAATATTTGAAAACTAATTCTCTCCTATGCTTAGGTACAGGTACCTCCTGAGGATAGGAAATAAAAATAACACTTACATACTCCAAATCTTAAGAGTGTATATTAGTCAATAAAAACAAAATTTCTGGTGACCAAAATTGCCTGACACTGAGCATATCATTCCAGCTTAAAGAAGGAATGTAATCACTTGTCATGAAGTGTTACTTCTTTTGAGGAAGAGATGTGAAAGTAGGGGCAGAAATATGCAAAGTGATTCAGCTTCCAGGTGGAAGAATATTTTTAAGGAAACAGGTGTTTGACTTCTAATGATGAGACTGCCAAATTTTCATACCAGTTGGTGGTAATGAGTAATTTTCCAAATGCAATACAATTTCTCAACTATTAAGGAATACAGTATGATCCAGTTTACAAGAAAAGAAAACAAAGAGTTATGTTTTAAAGGTAGAGGAAAAAGTAATGATACTCACTGGTTATCTTAACATCTGTATGACAATGGGAACAGTAATATTACCAAGAAGGTGCTCCCACCCAACTTTTGTAATTTTAATTTATACATATGAGGTTTTATTGGAGTCATTTTATTAGTAAAAATTACTTTGTTTCAAGTTAGTTTAAATATTTCTCTTAGATTTTAATTTAAAACTAATCTTTCAATTTGCCTCATTCACTCAACAGCCTTGATTAGTTCAAATGTAAATAGCAGTCAAGTGTAAGACCTATTACTAACGAATTCCAAGCTAGAGCGATATAAACCTATGGAGTTTTACTTTAATAATCCTTAAGTGTAGATTATGGATACTGAGATTTATATACATACCTTTTACTCTTTTAGTCTCAGACTGTGTATTTTTCAGTTTGCCTACAACAAAACCAAATACAAAAATGGTCACACTAGGAAATTAGAATATAAGACACATTATCAAATCAAATTCATTTCATATTATACCACCTTTCATTTTCTGTGGCAATTCACTTGTTTCATTTTCCTCTGAATCACTGCTTTCATTATACTGGACAGCAGCTTTTCTTCTAAAATAAAGTATACACAAATTTTTTATCAAACAAAAACAAAATGGGATATGAAAACATAGGTTTAATACATGCAGTACAAATGCTTCTGTGTTGCCTGTTTTTTAAAAAAATTTCAAGGAAAATTTGACAAATGAAAGTAAAATTTGCTAAAAGCATTTTTCCTTCATATGCAGATGCATTTACTATACAAAATACAGTACCACTATTATTAAATTTGAAAAAGCCAACCATCCTAAAGTAATAATCATTTTTAATACTGAATTTAATATTTGGCAATTCAAACAAAACACCTATAAAAAACTAGAACTAAAAAGAAATAACTCTTATCAAAGAGAATCCTTCTAATATAATGAAATGAGCAGCTAAGATGCAAAAATATAATTCTCTAAAAATGAAAACTTTCATGTATTTTGTATAGAAACACTATATTACAGTGCTTAAGCACCTAAAAATAATGGTCTTTAGAGTCAGACTGCCTAGATTCAAATTTCCATTCCCCTACTTATTTGCTGTGTCACTTTAGGCTCATCACTTAATAGTCTTCTATGCCTCAGTTTCCTCATTTGGAAAACAGGACTAAAAATACAATGCACTTCGTAAGATAAGATGTGTTACTACATGCAATGCCCCTAAAATAATGCCTGTTGCACAGTAAACATACATGTATTGACTATCATATGTGTGTTAATTAGTTTTTCCCCTACGTCCTCCCTACTATTTCCATGTCCTTTAATCTTATCTGGTCAACCTATCAGTGCTGTTCTCACACTCATGGTCAGTTCAAAGTTGTAAGATTGTAGATCTAGATGAGAAACTGAGGAGTCCTGGTTTTGTGCTCAATTTAGACAGGTATTGATAGAGAACAATTAACAAAGCCCCCGTTATGAGATATTTACTAGACTAGCTAATAGATACTCAAATTTGAGATCACGCCTACAGATATTATGGTAGGCAATACAACAAAAAGTCAAGTATTTAGACCTACTTCTGAGGGTAAATGAAATTTATAACATTAACAGATTAAAGGTAAGATCAGAGGAGCAGTATGTATTTTATTCAAATTCTCCCTCTAGTCTACGTTAACAGAATACTCTCCTTAAGTAACTTCATCTCGTCTTATTTCTAAAGATGAAATGACAAAGAACTGAGATGAGCAATGAGTGCTTCTATCAAATCATCTAATAGTTGTCAGTTTTCATCTCCTCAAAATATAAAGAAAGCTCTTCTAAAATCAACAAAAACAAAAAACTCGGGAGCTAGATCTTAGTTCCTATGTGAAAGAAATAGAAAAAAAAAAGTGGTAGAAAGATAGTGATTATTAAAAACTACCAATTAACTTCTTTTATAGATTAGTATTACTTTTCTTCACCTATAAAACGAGAACACCATCTGCCTAAGTCAGTGATTTTGGAAGTTTCAAGTAAAAGAATAAATTTGAAAGAACTATATAACTGAGATAAATGGTCATATCTCTCTCCTATATATAAGAAAATGGAGAAAGAGTTTAAACAAACATTACATACAATCAAACCATAACAGAGTTTACCTTTTGGGGCGGGAGCTAGACAATTCTGACTTGGGATATTTATTCTTTCCCTTGACATCTGAAATACTGGGTTCTCCACTACATCTAGATCCTTTCATTTCAAAGAAAAGGACAAATATACAGAGTTATTAGTAAATCGTCTTGACTAGCAGCACCCTTCTTAAAACCTTGGTTTTCCAAATCAATTTTTTAATTCTTCATTCTTGTTCTTTCAATCAGCCAGCTCCTAGCTCTACCCACTCACCACAAAGGTCTATACCATACTGGATCCTTTGCCTAGATTCTTAACTCCTTTGACTCCCAGATGATGATCTACTTTACTTCACAAAGAAAATTGAATGCTACCTAGTATAAACTCCCAATTTTCCTACCTTTTGTTCCCTCAATTATCTATATTTTCCATCAACCTTACTTCCTTTCCTTCTAATGCTAACTCACCTATCTGTTCTCTTGATCTCACTGCCCCCACAGAGGCCTACCTCTCTCCATGGTACCCAAAATCTCTACCTATCCATGGATTTCTTTCTTAATGCTCCCCTGTGCAAAAAGCCCCTCAATTCTGCCTTCATCTCCAACTATTTTTTTATTTCAAACTTAGCAAAATAAATAGCACACAACTGTTATTTCCAGTTCTTCACCTACTATTCTTATCTTAAAATATTTTGTTTTGCTCTGCTCTAACCAATCTTCAAAAATTAATTTTGTGAAGGTCATTAACTGCTAAGCCAGCTATGTAACTGCTAAAACCAAAGTTCTCTTTTCATTTCTCTTCTGACTTCAGAATTTGGCTCTAACCTATCTTTCTACCCTCATCTGCTGTTGTCCATGAACATTACATTATAATTACCATAAACTACTCTGAGGTCTCAGAACAAAATATGCCTTATATTGCTATTGTTTGTTTTTACTGCCCTTTCATGTAATTTTTTCTCAACCAAAAATGTTCCTCCTCAGCTTCTCTGACTGGTGTACAACCACCCAATTCCATCGTGACCTCCTTCATGAAATCTTTCCTACCAGTTCTCATGAGATTCTTAGAAAAAGAGATCTTAAAATTTTTATATATACAAAAAGTCAGGGCTCGAATTACATCATCAAACTGGAAAATTTTAAATTAAACATGGGGTCATGTTCAAAAGTAAACTTTACCTTTGATAAGTCCATCTGCCTTTTCACTGGTATTGTTTCCTCCAAGTTTCATAGATTGATCGTTAACATTACACTCCTGGATGAAAAGGCATATTTCTTACACAGCACTGCTGTCAGTTTTAAATAAACTTAAAATGCATCCTTTATATTGCTTTACTTTACAGAATAAAGATTACTTAGACTGGTACTCCATTCTGGAGCAATGTGGGGAGGTGCATTAAGTGATGAGGAAAAATAAACAAATAGATTAAAAAATTTTTTCACAGGTATCTCAAAAGAAAACTAATTGGTCTTTATCTGTTGCAAAGGAATACAAATAACAAAACTGAATTATAAATGGAATATAATTACTGTAAGAAAAACTGAACATGAAATGGAAATTTACTTTAGAATTAAAAGTTCTCAGACTACAAACTTTTAACCAAGAGTCCCTACTCAGTAAATAACTTATCTTTAATGAGGCTGCCATTGCCATCCTTGTTCTCCAGAATTCCCAGGGTGGGAAGACGCAATAGTACAGGTTCCAGAGTACCTTCTACCATACTCTAGTAGGGATTTTCATGCCAAGCCTTCATGTATATCCCTTTGTTTCAATATGCATCAATGTATATATATACATGAATACCAAAACTTCTGTAAAAGTAAAAATTTATACTTCTTTGTAAACGTATTTTTAAATGAGTCTAATAGGGGAGGGTTCCTCTAATCTTTAATTCTTAACTTCATTCTGTAGGTACAAATGACAAATGCCAATTAGCTGAATTTAATTCTTCCCATTAAAAAAGAAAGGTAGATGATTTAGCCATTATCGAGTGGAGATTAGGACTGGGGGTCAGGAGTACAAAGTAATTTTTGCTGAGATTGGGATAAGAAAGGATAATTTTAGTACTAAAAAAATACAATTTGAAACATCTTATAAAATCCCACCAGTTAAGTTTTACTGAAAATGTAGGTGAAAAGATCCATTCCCTTCTAATGGTATGAGTCTAAATAAGCTGAAAATTTTAAATATAACAGATCTAGAAGTACATAACTGGGAGTTATTTTAGGTAATTTTTTATTTGTATTTTTTTCAGAGCTCAGGATATTTTATTTTAATCAATGTAAAATATTTACATTATTTAAGACTGCATACCCGTTACAAAATTATTAAATACACTGCAGTCCAAAGTTGCCATTTTTATTATAGCAGTATTTACACTTTTCTTTCCTTCTTTTTTTTTAACAAGCTAGACAAATGATTTTATTTTTTTCTCCAAGTTTTCATTTAAATTCCAGTTAGTTAACAGTATAATATTAGTTTCAGGTGTAGAATATAAGTGATTCATCACTTACATACAATACCCGGTACAAGAAACTGATACTAAAAATGCTTTTCATCAAATGTTCTACCTAGTCTTCTTCAATAATTAGTACAACCATTTATATTAAACATGCAAAAAAGAACCTAACAGTTTATCCACAAATAAAGGATGTCCATTACATTACTTTTATATGAAATAATTTTGCTCAGCA
Source organism: Ursus arctos (assembly GCF_023065955.2). Taxonomy (NCBI): domain Eukaryota; kingdom Metazoa; phylum Chordata; class Mammalia; order Carnivora; family Ursidae; genus Ursus; species Ursus arctos. The sequence continues at coordinate 15,171,391 of NW_026622875.1, read as the reverse complement.
AGTTTTTTTCTTCAGAGTTCAAAATTAAACCTTCTACGAAGTCCAACCTATCAAGTCGTATTACACTCCAATCTAATGGAACTTAAATCAATGACATTTCACTCTGTAAGCTTGGAATATCTAAATCTATTTAAAACCGTGTAATATTTTTGTTGCAATAAATTCTTAGCTGGAAATCACATTTTCAGCCTCAATTTCAATGAAATGTGACATACCAGATATACCAGATATATATACTAACTATATATATACTAACACCTTCCTGCTATTTAAGGAACACCTTAAATGCATGGTTGATTTTCAGGGGGTGGGAGGGAAGGCCTTACTGATAATAATTTTTTAAGCCGATAATTGCTACTGAAGCTGTAAGTAGTCTTAGGCGGTGTTCTTCTGTTTTAGTAACAAAATGTAGGAAGAACAGGATGTAAAGTATCAAATTACTCATGGTAAGGAACTGAATCTCAGATATTTGACAACAGAGTTAAACTCCCAACAAAAGTACAAAGAAGGAAATGCAACCAAGGTGCATAAATTAATAAGGCTCTTAATAAGCAGCCTCTTTGAAAACTAAAAAAAATCAGAATAGCAGTACAGAAAAGTCCAAAAAAGAGGTATTTTGCATATACATTTTGCTCAGATATTTCCTACTTTAAGTTCTTGAATGTTAAGCTGAAAATGGAAAATAATCGTTTCATTCTAATAATATTTATTTTTCACATAAAACACATTTTTAATTCCTAGAAACTGAGTATAATAATGTTTATATCCCATATGTAAAGACATATATAAAGTATCAAGAAAGTCACCCATGTTATCATCACTAAGACATAATTATTACTATGTATGACTACATTCAGACTCAGACATACATAAATATGCCTTTCTAAAATGAGACTCAACTCTATTCACAAATGCATCCCTGGCCTTTTCTTTTAACTAAAAAATATCATAAAAATAAGTGTTCTTCAAAAATAGGATTTTATAGTTGCAATATATTAAATTTTAAGGCTATATAATAAATAACATAACTGTTACCTTATTGAGGAGTTTCTTCTTTGCCTTTAAATAATGCATAGGGGAAAAAGTTTGAACTTTTATCTCTGAAAAAAATGGATTTCTGATAACTTACTTCCTTCTTTATTTTTTTAAACAAACTTATTTTTTTAAATAGGCTCCACGCCCAGTGTGGAGTCCAACACAGGGCTTGTACTCATAACCCTGAGACCAAGACCTGAGCTAAAATCAAGAGTCGGACACTTAACCAACTAAGCCGCCCAGGTGCCCCTCTGATAACTTCTTTAGATAGTTTCTCTGAAATGGCATTACTGAGTCACAGAATATAAACATTTTTAAGATTCTTGATATATATTACCTAATTACCCTCAAGAATATAGTACCCAACTTTCACTCTTGTCACCAACACACAAGAGAGGCCATTCACTTCTCTAAAAACACTGGGTATTATCAATTTTCTGGCAAATTATTTTTTAATGACAAAATTAAAATGAACCAGAGACTTCGGAGAAAACACACTAATACTTTACCTTCTTCAGTTGACTTTTTTTAATTCTTTCAACAGGAAGAGGTTTGCCATCATGGAAGTTGGTAAGAATTACTGCAATGGCTGTCAGAGTTTTGCCCTTTAAAAATGTTTTTAAAAGACAAATGGTCAGATTCTGAAACCCAATTGACCAGAGAACATTCCAAAACCAATTTTAAAATCAAGTGGGCAAATATCATACGCATTCAAGGCCACAGAAGCATACTACTATATTAAATAATCTATGTATTAATAAAAAGTATTTTGTTGATTAAGTAATGCTTTCCCACACTTTATTACTAAGAATTATTAAATGGTTTACTCCATAAAATACTATAAGCATCTCTGAGAAATGTCGTTCTACTGAAAGATTGCTGTTATAAGATTTTATGTTTAACCCTGAACTAATAACTTTATCATGAAACTACAACTATTTGCTTGCCATGTAGTTCAGAGCTAATTTAAAATGATTAGTAATTCCTGTATGCTCATGAGATAATCATTTTATTAAATTTCATTTAAAGATCACTGTAAGACTTAAAAGCTGTAACTTATCAACAAAGCATAAATGACATATTTCTTGTGCCTTTTTCTTAAATAGAAGCATGTAACTTTACTTAGTTTAATATATAATTAGCAACACAGAAATAACTCTTTGGCAATTTTAAAACAGTAAAGGCAGCAGTTTTCTAAGTGTAGCCCACAGGTCCTAGAGTTTCCCAGGACCCTCTCAGGAGTATGTACAAATGTATTTTCATAATATTGCTAAAGCCTTATTTATGTTGATATCTATAGTAATGCCACAAAAGGGAATTATGGGCAAAACTGCTGGTGCCTTAGAATGAAACAAAGCAGCTGGCACTACATCATACTAGTGGTCATTGTATTCTTGGCTGCCACATACTCACATGTTAAAAAAAAAAATGCTAGTTTTAAGAATATTCTACAAGAATATTCTTGATGAAGCGGTACACATGAATTTTATTAAATCTTACCTCAAGTACACATGTAAATATTCTAAGTATAACAAGACGGGAAGAACACATAAAAATACTTTTTTTGCACACCAAAATATGAGTTATCTAGAGAAAAATTACTTGTGAGACAGAGGTTACAAGCTCAACTAGCACCATGCATCACCATGCATCACTACTTTTACTTGAAAGAATGGCCAACAACCAGTTATTCATGACTGAGTGGCAGACTTTTTGAAAAATGAACAAAGTACAGCTATCTTCAAGGGAAAATAACTGACAGATTTGTTGTAAATGATAAAATCTGAACTTTCAAGCAAAAATTAGAATGTTGGAAAACTTGTATCTGACATCATGAGCACAGCAGCTTCCCAAAATGTAAATGCCTTTCAAATAAGATTAGCAGTAATATCAAAGAATATAAACATTTGATACTATATAATGAAATGCATCAACATTGGCAGATCTGTGTAACTCAATGAACTAATATTTTCCAAATAAACAATGTTATAAAATCATGCATGAGTACAATATCCATTCAATGTACAAGCTACACCAATGGATTTTAATGCAACACAGTACAAAAAGCTCACTGATATCATTTTTAAGTTCTACGTTATAACTGTTAACCTTTAATAAACTAACACGTGCTTAATTTTGTTGTTCTATCAAAGAATTATACAGAGTTATCTAAAAAGACTATTAAAATACTCCTATTTCCCAACTACTTATCTATGTGAGAACTAATCCTTATGTACCTATACCAAAACACCTTATCACAATACACTGAATGAAAAATCAGTTATAAGGACTCAGAATTCATCTCTTAGGCCAATCATTAAAGAGATTTGCAAAAATGTAAAACAATGCCAGTCTTATCAAAATTACTTTGTTTTGGAACAGTCCCTTTTCATTTAAAAATATGCCATGTATGTTAATAAGTAATGAGTTTATTAACTACTATTTGTAAATTACTAACTCAAAATTTAGTTTTAACATCTAATAAGATAAATATTGATATAACTCACAAATATAAAAAGCTCTTTGGGATTGTCAAAAATCTGTAAGTGTAAGGGCTACTGAGACCAAAAAGTATAAAAACTGCTGGTGCAAGGAATCATAAATGTATTTTTAATACTCTGTATATCACAAGACTGTGACAGAATACAGACAATTTCATGTAACATTGTTGTCTTTCCCTTTTTTAAAAAAGAAAACCCATGAAAAATAAGCTACCTTGAATTTCAAAAGAAAATTGAGAAATACGTTTATACATTATTGCTAATTAAATTGTACCTTAACCAAATAAACCAAAACAAAAAAAACCATAACCTCATTTTAAGTGAAAGGCACAGAGAAAACTGTTCTATACTGAAAGTGAAATCTAGTCCCACACTGGCACCAACATATTCCTATCACTATCTACTTCAAAATTACTTTCTATAAAATCATAATTACAAAATAAAATTTTATTAACTCAAGGAAAAAAATAATTACCAAACCCATATCATCAGCTAAAATTCCTCCATGGACATTTTCTGGTCGGTCCTTCTCAGAAAAATTTGTTATTGTGTTATAGTATAAGTTACTTCGCTGTTCCCAAAATGGTGGAAGGTCTTTACTGTTTTCCCGTGAAACCATCCAAGCTAGAGCTTGTTTTTGATGTGGAAGCAATGGTGTTTCAACAGCCTATAAATAAAAGGATTGTCTTAAATAGAAATAAAACCAGTCCTTTCTTTTTCTCCATGCAGATTCTGGAAAACACTTGATCTTATGGTAAAAACTGTACAAATTAACAGTGTATTTTAAAACTCCAAATAATTTTAAATAAAAAATATTGGGGGTGCCTGAGGGGCTCAGTCAGTTAAACGTCTGACTCTTGATTTCGGCTCAGGTCATGATCTTGGTGTCATGATACTGAGCCCTGGCTCTGCACTGAGTCTGCCTGAGATTCTCTCTCCTCACCCCCCACCTCTTCCCCTGTCTCACACAAGCACACTCTCTCCCTTACTAAATAAATAAATATTAAAATATATATATATATATATATATATATATATATATATAAATAGAAAATATTGGCTCAGTACCTCAGCTGGTTCCATTTCATGAGTTTTATCATCTTCTTTTAAATCTTCAAACAATTTGTCAAATTCTGTTTTAAGCTACAACAAATAGCAACAAGAAACACCATGAAACAAACCAATTAAAATAATTTCACTTAATTCAGAGTTTTCAAATCATTTAATTAACTAAAACATTTGAATACCAAAAGGTACCTAACATATTCTTTGAGTTGCTACACTGCTCACTGAAGGCAGAATAGGTGCTTTGGGTGTAAGAGGTAATTGTGTTAAAATCAAAAGAATACAGAAGAGATAAATCTGGCGTTTGTCACAGCTCTGTCACAAATCTATATATAATACTGGGCAAGAGACTTAACCTTTACGGCCTTATACCTTATTCTTATAAAATGAAAGGGATAATTTAGATTTAGAATGTCTCTAAGGTTCCTTCTGCCATTGAAATTCTGTGATTCTATTAGTGGTATTTAAAACATTTTGTAAGATCCTACCAGGTAAATTTTTTGACTTTTTTTAATGTCGATGACCCTTCATTTACTATTATTGCAAACAACCTGCTATGTGCTACAAAATATTAAGAGATGATTTTAATCTTACACTAATTTAGTTGGTTCTTTAAATTGATCTAATTTAATTCTATAGCAATATGTATGTATTACAATTACTTTTATAAATTAGCACATGAATACAAAGTAGTAGCCCAGAAGATATCAGGCCAAATCAAAAAAGTTAGAGAGGTAACCTGGGGTTTACCCACCAGACACAGGCTCAAGCCCTACTAATAACGAGCAGTAAGAGAGGAATCACAATTAGAAGACAAAGGCTAACAGAGATAGGTAGAGACAAAAAAATTGATGTATTTGTAGACTGTCTCCACTATTTTATATCCCCTTTTCCCCCAAATTAACTCAGCCTAACAGTATCTTAGATTACAAATCAAAGTTAAGAACTACACTAATGCCTAAGATTTGGAATTTTTTTTTGCATTCCACTTGCAACCTTATTGAAACAAAGCGTAAGTTTCGAGTGTCAATTTTTTAAAATTAGTATTTGGACATTAAAAAATCAAATAATAAAAAACATCAAAACATACTAAAACATCCCATGCATACACAACAATGCACGTGTTTTACTATATGTATGAATGTGTATGTTTTCCTTATTACTGCTTTCTTTTCACATGAAAGTTTTTAATATAGGGGCATCTGGGTGGCTCAGTCAGTTAAGCACCTGAGCCTTCAGCTCAGGTCATGATCTCAGGGTTCTGGCATCGAGCCCCTTGTTGGGTTCCCTACTCAGCAGGGAGTCTGCTTCTCTCTCTCCTTCTGTCCCTCCCACCTGCTTGTGCTTGCTCTCTCAAAAAAATCTTCAAAAAAAAAAAAAAGTTTTTAATATATATTGTATAGCATGTTTCATAACTTAACATACCTGAAGATCACAAATACTAGCACACACATATTTATCTTATTCTTTTAAACATCAATCGTCAACATTTAAAATTCACTTTTAGATTACAAAACAAAAAAGAAGCTTACCTGTTCAGTTGTCATCTGTACTGCAGCATGAACTGGCATACTATAGCTTGGTCCAGCTCTTCCAGAGCCCCAACTACTTTCTAAACTGAATCCTAAAGCTGTAATTTACAAAATGAAAAGAATAAAATCACCAAATGAATTACCTTTTAGTAATTTTTAGAACTTGTGTTCTAAATATATTTAAAAGATTTTTTTAAAACTAAAAGTCATTAAAAAATAATTAAAATAATTCCACATTTTTAAACAAACTCTTGCCAAATAAATAATACTTCTTCATTCCCTATTGAAGATTTTTTTTGTCTATAATTTATCAAAGACGAAGTTTAAAATCAGGGATTCCCAGATATTATCACTGGGGAAAGTTAGGGGAGGGAATACAGGACCTCTTTGTACATATGTGTGCATGTGCATGTTCTCACACTCACACCTCCTCCTATGAATCTTTAATTATTTCAAAATAGAAAAAAAAAAATCAGGGATTTCCTTAAAAAGATTCCTAAGAAAAGTTACAACTCAGAGCCTTCAACACAAATTAGCTAAGCTAAACAAACTCAAATTATTTCTCAAGAAGAGAAATGTTTTACAAATCCTGCATCTTACAATATCAAAATAATAGGAGTTTAAACTCAAACTTACTTTTTGGTGCAGGTCCCAGTTTAAATCCATGTTTCTTCAACTGATCTAAAACCGCTTTTCTATTTTCTTCTTTTCCCCAAAAAGTCATATGGAGAGGCATGGTAAAAGCATTGTTTGCACCAAAAGGAACAACCCTATTATATTTAAGAAGAGAGAGAAAAAAAAAAAAAAGAGAGAAAATCAGAACTGTTATTTTTTACTTCCATTAAGAATTATTAAATCACATTAAATTATAAACATCGCATTCAAATTTTGCAAGGAAGTGAAATAAGGAACTTTTTGGACAAATTAGAAAGAGAGAAAAAGTACACGGAATAGGATCAACAACAATCAGTTTCTGTTACTCTGTTTTTGAAACAGAAAGCCAGAAGAAACTGAAAAGATGGAACAAAGCAGGGTAGCCTATAACTGAGATTATAAGATAGGTACAACAGTAAGTTTAATTGAAAGGGTAGAGCTTTCACTAACAGAACCACTGAGAGTAGCAACCCATTCTGGGAGAATGGGGAATGATTTGCCAAGAACTACATCTGACCCTGAAACAACATGGGGTGTAGGGACATTGACCCCCTTATACAGTCAAAAATCCACATACAACTTTGACACCCTAAAAACTTAACTACCAATAGCCTACTGTTGGCCAGAAGCCTTACCAGTAACATAGTCAATTAACACGTATTTTGTAGGTTATATGCATGATAGACTGTGTTCTTAAAGTAAGCTAAAGAAAACATTAACAAAATCATAAAGAAGGCAGAATACATTCACAATACAATACTGCATTTATTTTTTTAAAATCTGCATTTAAGTGGACCTGTGCAGGTCAAACCCACGTTGTTCAAGCATCAACTATATTTTTGATCCAGGATTCACTAAAAATTTATTCTCAATATCCAAAAAATTTAATGAACTGAGAATAGAGAAAACAAAGTGAGAAGACATTACTGAGCATTTATCATCCAACCTCACCTTTTCATATTCTAAACATTCCATACTTAAATTGACATCACAGACTAAATGCCTAAAAGAGAAAAGCTAACCAAGGAGACTGGGAGTTTTAAAAAAGGAAGAGGTGGTAGAACTAGGAGAGTTTAGGCCTTGCCTAAAGCAGGAGCTGCTACTCTGCTCTAGTCAACTGATGTCCTGTGAAAATGAAGGTCAGATCTTCCTTCTATTTGTCAAGAGAAATCTTCATAAATAATTTTTACATTAGGGAAAAAATTAACCTATATAAAATGCAGAATATCCAGGTATTTGAATATTGGAAATAAATGAAAAATTATAGAACACTATGTAGGCAAAATGAAACTCACCTACATATGATCACAGGCTACCAGTTTACAACTTCTGATTTAAACAAACACTTCCCAACTCCCAAATCTATGCACTAAAAGGTTTGGACAGATGGTGTGGACTTCCTAATATTTGAGCCAAAGTCTATTTTTTCCATGGTAATAATTTAGTAGGAAAATAAGGGAATAGTTGTTCCATGGCTGGGGTAGTAGAGGCAGATGGGAAAAGAATTAACACATTTATTGAACACATACTAAAGGCACAGTGATAAAAGTTGTCAGGACAACTATATAGCCTCTTAACAAATTCAAAGATCACAACTTAATATCATTAAAACTAAACTCTGAAAGTACATTACCCTTCAATCTGTGCCAATTTGTTGTCCATGATATAGGCCAAAGCAGCTGCAAGATCTTTCTTTAAATGGCCAACCTGATTTCCATTCACATTGTTTACTTTAATTGCATTCTTATCATAAGGGTTATTGGGCTCTCGTTGTAATGCAACCATTTCATTATTATTAACCTAATAAAATAATAAACAGATAATATTATAAATAACATAATAGGAGCTTTCTTCATTAAACTTTATCTGGGATTTCCATTACTTTTTTAGTACTTAATAACAGCATATAAGAAATGTATATTTTCTTGGACTCATATTTGTATAGTAACATAAAAAATATATTTCATAATGTTTTTTACAGTATTTTTTAAACTTACATTCACTGGGAAGTTAACAAATCCTTGATATCTGAAAGATACAATCAAAACTAAATAAAAGATTCACACTAAAAATTTCAACATCCTAACTTCCAAAACAGGTGATCTTTATTGGGTGCTTATTTGCCATTGTTTAAGTACATTACATAGATTTGACTTTTCAAATCTTCACAATTCTGTTGGTAGGTACTATCACTACCTCCATTTTACTGATGAAAACACTAAAGCACAGAAAAGTTAAGTAATTTGCCCAAGGTCATAAAGCTATTAAGTAGCAGAGCTAGAATTTAAATCTAGACAGGCTGGTTCCTAAGTCTGATTTCTCCAGACTCTAAAGGGGGAAAAAGATATTAATTATAAGTCAGAAAGGAATGAAATTAAGAAAATATATCCAACCTTCAACTCATGCCATTCTGATTCTACTAGATTAAAAGTTGCCTGAGGGTGACATCACTGAAAATAGAAGAGTTAAGGACTTCTGAAATTCTCTCTTCTGTAATAGCAATGAAAAAAATGGCAGAAATTGTCAGAATCAATTTTTCCAGACATCTGGAAACCAACCAAAGGATTGCAGAAACCTGGAGGGTGTTAATTCAAGAAAAACAGCTGAATATCAGCACCCTAGTCCCATCTCCAGCTCTTAGCTGCATGACAGCCTTTAAAAATAACCTGCTAAAATCCTTGGTGCAGTCTAGTAGTCACCAAAGGGAGTGCAACGGAACAGAATCTTTCAAAGATTCATTCCCAAAGAATTGTCATTATTTGACCTGTATGATGGTTCTCTAGAAGATCCCCACTTACAAAGTGATTTCTACTTGACCTCTGAGCTCACCCAATACAAAAACCCTTCTCCCTTGGGTGGGTGTTTGTCAGAAACAATTTTACAGGCAGCAGGAAACAGCTGGGGCAAACAATACAATAACCAAAAGGATTGAAAGGAAAGCTGGGGACTAAGATGTCCATCAGGGCTTTGAAAAGCTCCAATATATTCCTGGGAATGTAGAAAGGCCATATGCAAGCAGAGGGCTGTATGCATGCCCGGGGCTGTGCATATGATAAGGAAGACCTAAGAAGACCCTAAGCTCACAACTCTGGCTAAACTTGAGGCTCTGAACAAGCAGGACATGAAGGTTAAGGCAAAGCTGTCAACTGAAGGAGTGCCCCAAATGCATACAGATTCCCTCAGTAAAGACTGGTAGATTTACTGGTTCTGGTATAATCATAAGCTGACCATTAAGCTAACCAAGTACAGACATCAGATTTTCAGGAAAATCAAGAAACAAGCAACAATTACCAAAATCAGCAACAACAAACAACCCTGGAGAGGGAGAAGATTCTAATTTTTACAGCTGTCTACTTTTCAACAATAACAACAAAAGAGACATGCAAAGAAATGAGAAGGTATGGTTTACTCATAGGAAAAAAACCTATCAACTGAGGAAGCACAGATGTTTGACCCACTAGGAAAAAAATTTAAGTTTTAAGTATGCTCAAAAACCTTAAGCAAACCATATCTAAAAAACTAAAGGAAAGCACAAAACCATGTCTTGTCAAATACAAAGTCTGTTGTCAAAAAGTATAGTAAAGTAAAAAAAAATTCGCTAGAGAGGCTTTACAGCAGATATGTGGAGGTAGAAGTATCAAGGAAGTTGAAGATAGGTCAATTAGATGGAGTCTGAGAACAGTTACAGTCTGAGGAATAGAACGAAAAAAGAATGAAGAAACTTGAACAGGCCTCAGAGATCTGTGGGACAATAGCAACCATATCTAAGATACACATCAGTATCAGAAGGGGAGGAGAAAAAGGGGTAGAAAAAATAACTTGAAGAAATAATAGCTGAAAACTCCCCAAATTTGATGAAAAACATTAATATACATTCAGAGACTCAACAAACTCCAAATAAACTACACTTAAGGAGACTTAAGTCCAGACACATCATAATCGAGCAGCAGAAAAAAAATGTTGAAAGCAATAAGAAGAGCAACTCCTTATTTATAAGGGTATCCTCAGTAAGATTAACATCTGATTTCTCATTAGAAAACAGAGGCCAGAAGACAGTGGAATAACTTTTCAAAGTGCTTCAAAAAAAAAAAAAAAAAAAAAAAAAAAAACCAAAAAAAAACTAAAGCCAAGAATTCTATATCTGATAAAACTACCCTTCAAAAGTATAGAAGAAATTAAGACAGTCTAGTTAAACAAAAACTGAGAAATCACCACCAGCAGACCTGTCCTGTAAGAAATATTAGAGAGTCCTACAGGCTGAAATCAAAGGACTAGACAGTAACTTGAATCTACACAAAGAAATAAGGACTACAGGTAAAGGTAATTAGATAGGTAAATATAAAAAGTATAATTTTTTTGATCATAACTTTTTTCTCCTACCTGATTTAAAGGTGCATAAAACAATTATAAATCTGTGTTGATGAGCATACACTGTATATAAAGATGTAATTTGTATGCTAACAGCACAAAGGAGGGGAAAGAGGGAAACGGAGCTATCTACAAGCAAAATTTTTGTATGCTATTGAAATTACGTTGGCACTAATCCAAACTAGATTCTTATGAATTAAGATATTAATTGTAATTCCCCAGAGCAACAACTAAGGAAACAACTCAAAATATATAGTAAAAGAAATGAGGAAATTAAAATGGCACACTAGAAAATATTAACGCAAAAGATGGCAGTAATGAAGGCTACATCCAAGGGCCACATATTGTATGGTTCCATTCACATGCAATGTGTAGAGTAGGCACATCCACAGAAATAGAAAATAAATGAGTAGATACCAGGGACTGAGGAGAGAGAGTAATGCAAGTGATTTCTAATGTGTACAGCGTTCTTTCTGGACTGATGAAACATTCTGGAACCAGAGAGTGGGGATGGTTGCACAACCTTGTGAATAAAAACCACTCAAATGTATGTGTACTTTAAAAATGGTGAATTTTCAGACACCTGGGTCACTCAATTGGTTAAGCGTCTGCCTTCAACTCAGGTCATGATCCCAGCATCCTGGGATTGTGTCCTGCATCAGTCTCCTTGCTCGGAAGGGAGTTTGCTCCTCCTCCCTCTGCCTGACCCTCCCCCTGCTTGTGTGCACACCTGCTGGCTCGCTCTCTAACAAATCAATAAATAAAATCTTTAAAAAATAAAAACGGTGAATTTTATGGTTGTGAATTATCACTTTTTTAGTTGCCTGAAAAAGACAAAGGACTGATGCTTCAAACCACCACCAACATCTGTCTACTGATTGAAGATTCACTACAGCCTGACCAATCAGATTATCAGACAGATATTCCTCTCTAGCCCTTCGGAGATAACTCCTAAGGCATAGCTCTGTTCTCTCCCAGTCCTATCCTCTCTGCCAATGCCTGCAAGCATGATCTTTTTTTAAACCAAATTATGCAAATCCCAGGAAACGTATAACCCCAAAAAGTAAGGCAAAAAAACTGTTATTTTTTTAGCATTTCATCTCAAACAAGAAAATGAGATAATTATCACTTATTAAAATTAGATAATGGTCATTTACTACAGATGATAGCTAATTACAGATAGATAGTAGATAGTAATTAATGATAGAATTTAAAATAGAATACATATAGGCCAAAATGCTAGAGACTATAAAAACAAAAGAAACCAAGGTCCAAGTACCAAGACAAGAAAGGACGTATTAAAAAAAAGATTAAAACAAAAAAGAGACAATCACAACTAATTATAACAATATTTTTAGAATAGGAAAGAAATAATCTATTTTATTATAAAATACTTTTATGTGTCAAGAAATAAAAAATTTATCCATAAGCTTACCAAAAACACATTTTAAAAAAAAATTTAAAAATTAGCAATGCCTGGGAGACCTGGATGGCTCAGTGGGTTAAGCCTCCGACTCTTGACTTTAGTTCAGGTCATGATCTCAGAGAGACCCAGCACCATACAGGGCTCCAGGCTCAGCAGGGAGTCTGCTTCTGTCCCGTGCTCTCTCTGCCCCTCCCCCTGTTCAGGTGCAGATGCTTGCACGCACTTCCCTCTCTCTCTAAAACAAATAAATAGGGGCACTTGGGTGGCTAAGTCGGTTAAGCTTCTGCCCTCAGCTCAGGTCATCATCTGGGAGTCCTGGGATGGAGCCCCACATTGGGCTCCCTGCTCCGTGGGGAGTCTGCTTTTCCTTCTCCCTCTGCCCCCCCCCCCTGGTGCTCTCTCTCTCAACTAAAATAAAATCTTAAAAAATAAAATAAAAAATCTTAAAAAAAATAGCAATGCCAACTTTATATATCAAAACTTAGGAGATACAGCTAATACAGTACTTTGAAGAATGCTTAAAAGATTAAAAGCTATTATTATCAAGATAAAAATCAAGGGTTCAGATTGAAAATCTAAAAATAAAATAAAATAAACTTAAGGAAAATAGGATAACAAAATATAAAACAGAAAACAATGATGAAAAATAACCACCATAAGAAAAATTCAAGAAAGGTTGCTTGAAAAGATGAAACATAAATTTCTACCAAGGCTAATTGATAAAAACTAGACATAAATATATAACACAAAGAATGAACACAGTTAAAATATTTTCAAATATAAATGTTATTAAGCACAACTCTGTAGCAATAAATTTGAAAACATAAATAGATGCTTTTCTTTAAAAATATAAATTGCCAGGGGCGCCTGGTTGGCGCAGTCGTTAAGCATCTGCCTTCGGCTCAGGGCATGATCCCGGCTTTCTGGGATCGAGCCCCACACTGGGCTTCTCCGTTAGGAGCCTGCTTCTTCCTCTCCCACTCCCCCTGCTTGTGTTCCCTCTCTCGCTGGCTCTCTCTCTCTCTCTAATAAATAAAATCTTTAAAAAAAATATATATATATAAATTGCCAAAACTGACTCAATAAGTATTTGAATTATGCTGAATTTGAATGAAGCTAGAATTAAAAAGTACATAGTGTATGATTTAATGCATATAAAGCTCTAGAACAAGCTAAACTAATTGACAGCAACAGAAATTATAGTTGTTAGGGCAGGTACAGCAGAAATGACTGCAACAAGACACAACAGAACTTTCAGGGGTGACAGAAATAATTTATATCTTGACTAGAATGGTGTTTATCATGTATTTATCTTTGTCAAAACCCTTGGAATCATATACTTAAAAATGTGTACACTTTCTCACGTAAATCACATCTCAATAAAACAAAAAAGTTGAAAATAATAAGTATGCAAAGATAAATACCTCAATTTTTATTATATTTTCAACACAGTTATTAACTCCGAAATGCCCATCAATAAGGAAATTAAAAATACGATATACATTTGTACTGACCTGAAAAGATAGTCCTAATATTTTACCAGGAGAAAAAAAGGTGATCACTATAATATACATAATAACGATCTCATTTTTTAATACGTAATATGATTTCAATTTACATGCATATATTCACAGAGTAAAGTGTGAAAAAATAAAATGAGTAACTTATGTTCCAGGATGATAAACTACAGGGAGATTAAATGTTTTTTCTTTTAGCCATTTTAAAATAATGAATATTTATTTCTTATAAAATAATACGTATTTTGAAAAATAAAAAAATTAAGTGATGATTACTTTTAATGGGCTCAACATTTTTGTTAAGCTTATTAGTGTCATAGAAATTATTCTAAGCTCAACAAATATTAAATGTTCTAAGATCAGAAACCATAATCTCGTATTTCACAATGGCTTAAAATAATTTAAAAAAACAATCTAAGTTTAGAAAAAAACAGCACAAATCATAAATAGGCAAGCTCAAAGATAGATATGAGAACTAAAGAAGAGATGAACAGGAGATAAAAACTGACCGATTTCAGGAAAAAATTAGAAATGAAAAACTATTTCAGAATTAAAAACTAGAAAGAACACAAAGTGCACAGACCTTGTGGAAAACATGGTAAGGGAATATAAATGATGAAAAATTAAAAAGTGAAAAAGTTGATAAAAAGGATTTCAGAGAAAGTAACAGGCATATATACAGGCGTAGATATATGCAGAGGAGATCTAATACACAGATGGCAGAATGGAGTCCCTGAAAAACAGCAAGATTTAAAACTGTAATTAAAGAAAAATTTTCTGAAGTAGAAGAAAATGAAGTTACAGGGCAATCATAAGACATACTATCAGATTTTCAAGATAAGGAAAAATACCCTTTAGTTATGGAGGTGAACATTCCCAATTAACTTATATGGGAGAGAAATCATATTGTCATCAGAATTCTCACCAACATTTTATGCAACATCAAAATATCATGGAGAGAAAAGATGGGTCAAGGACTTTATATTTAGCCCAACTGCCCTTCAATATAAATGTCACAATTAGAGACATAGAGAAAACTCAGGAAATCTTGTTCTTTCCTAGGAAATCTCCTAGACAACACATTTCAGACAATTACAAAATAATCTAAGAAGCTCCAATATAAAGAAAATATGGGGGGGGCGCCTAGTTGGGGTGGCTCAGTCAGTTAAGTGTCCAACTCTTGATTTTGGCTCAGGTCATGATCTCAGGGTGGTGAGATCCAGCCCCTTGTGGGACCCCACGCTTCAGCCTACTTAAGATTCTCTCTCTTCCTCGCCTTCTGCCCCTCCCTCCTCATGCTCTGGCTTGCTCTCTCTCAAGAAAAAGAACTATAAAAAGACATTTTTAAACAATCAAGAAAACTTATTATGGATTTAGTTATTAGCTGTAGTAAGTAATTACTAATTTTGTTAAGTGTGAAAATGACAAAGTCTGAATTTTTTGAGAGAGACATACTGAATTATATGGATGTAAACTGACACAGAAGAGATTTTTCATCCTAAAGAACAAAAGAAAAAGTGATGAAAGAAATGTGAGAAAAACTTGTTAACTGCTGAATCATGGGTACATGGAAGTTTGTTATATTACTCTACTTTCATGCATGCTTAAAATATTTCATAATAAATTAAAGAATAAAACTAGTGACACATCATCCAAATAACACAGAAACATACTACATAATCATAACAAAGACAACTTCTCTCCAGATATGGTCATATACTATCTGTCTCTGCCACATACACACAATGCAAATAAAGATACAGAAAGACAGACATAGGAAGAAAAACTGGGAGACAGGTAGTCTTACTACAAAAAGGGGGGAAAAAAAGGACCTAAAAATACACAATTCCTTTATTTAGTAGAAATTAATCTTCCTAAATTAAAAATACTGAAGTACAGAAATGTGCTAAGGGACAGAAGAGGAGAAAGCAAAAAAATGACCTGGATGTTATTCTACAAATGTACCCCTAGTATTTGCTTTTTGGAACAACCATCTAACCTTCCTAAGCTTCAGTTCTTCAGTTATAAAAAGGGGGTAACAGACATTCTATCTACCTTAGAGTCATTATAGCCATCAAACAAAACCATATAGGAAAAAGTGCTTTGTATATTACAAGCTGGATATAAATGCAAAAGAAAATTAGTCATTAACTGTTATCTTTTACCCAGATACACTCTAATTACTTAAAGTAAAATAAGTATTAATTGTACATATCACATTCAAATTCTTATCTTCTGGGTTAATAAGATAAATATATTTCAACTTAATATCTAATGTTATACTCACTACTCCTGTGTAATAGCGTAGTCCAACTACATGACCTCTCAAAGTTCCAAATAAAACTGAATCTAGCTCTTCATCACTAGTTAGGAAGTCGTCTGGAGGTATAATATCTTGGAATTCAAAACGGGGAAAGAAAGTTGGATATGAGAGGCGTGGAAAATTTCCATGGGCTCCATATTGCACAGTCTGCAAGTACTTCCAAACAGGATCTCTATTAAAAAAGAAAAAGCACAGGAAAATGATACAATATTTAACCAAAGGCCATATTATATTTACAGGCCAACTGTTTTCTCATTTTATTTCAACATGTTAAATCTTTAGTGGGAACTGCTGTATAAAGATTGACAGAACGTTACTATGGGTAAAGCAGGAATTGGAGTGAGTGGGGGAAGGTTTCCAGGAACCCTACCTGTTCAGTAAGGCCTCTTCTATGCACCGAGTACTCAAAATAAAAGCTCCAACAAGGGTTCACAAATCTTTTTCCTAGTGATGATGATCTATTTAAACTGAAATGTATATGATGTCTATAACTAATTACACACCGAATTTCAATAAAATTGAACTAGAAAAGACTTGCAAATATAGAACTATTATTATATGTGAAGCCATTTATACAGTTACAGATAATACATCCAGCATCCACTACTTTAATTCTCTCCAAACAGAACCCTTATTCAGGCATCCAAATCATGACCATCATGGGAAGCTGACCTCAAGCCTCCCATTCCGGTTGGTTTAACGGTACCCTCAATCCTTTCATGGATAACTGTTCCAGGAACAGGCATGTACACCAAATTGGAAAATGAAAAATAAAGAGTCTGCTGAGGAGCTTCCTCAAAGTTTCTACTCTCCTAAGAACAGATGGAAGCTATTTCCCCGCGTCTTCCTTGTACGCCGCGCATACCTCTTTGGCTCCACTGCAAATACATATTTCCATGTCTGTGCAGCACCTAAACTGTGAGCTACTTGGGGACAAGGGATGTCGTAATTGGCCCTTTATTCCGAGCACACCGCCGAGCGCACAGTGAGCACCTAACGGGTGTTCGCTGAATAAAGCTCAGATCAGGATCCCAGCTGAAGAGTGGAGCTTTGAACCCCAGGCCCCCCACAGCCCCTGAGAGAGATTTCCCCAAGGCCCTGGCATGAGGCTTGCCTGAGAAGCCTCCCCTCCCCAGCCAAGGCTATGCATTTATTATTTCTCCCGCGGTGATATTAGCCACCAGCAGGACGAATACAAGCTGCACCGGGACCGCGAGGAGAACTCGAAGGGAACGCGGAGAAGGTCAGGTTCATTTGGGGACGCCAACAGGCCGTTACCCCCCGCGCCCCACCCCCTCCGCCCCCTTCACCTCTTGAACATCCAGGACATGGCGCTGCGCGGGTAACGAACGGAACGCCTGGGCGCCCCAGACAGCTCTCGAGCCGCCTCAGTACGCCTCCCTCCAGGCCCCACAGCCGAAAAAAAAGGATAGGTTCCGAGCGCCGGAGGAAAACCACCCTAGTCTAAGAGAGACGCCGCGAATCTAGTCAGACGTCGACGCCGTCGCCTTCTAGCAACAATCTGAGAGACCAGTGACGGTTTGTGACTGACACTGGCAAAGCCCAATCGCGAGGAGGGGGCCTACGGAAACGAACCAATCAGAGCATGGAAGGGAGTGCAACTCCGCCCCACGCAGGGATTCAAAGACTGTAGGGGGTCCAGGCTGCAGGGGCGGTTCCATCCGGGTTCTTCCCCGCCCCCGAGGCGAGCGCGCGGGAAAGACACGCGGCCCTAAGAGTTCGAGCGGCGTGCAGGCGGCGTTCGCGTTTTCGGTTTGATTCCCAGCTTCAAGCACAGGGAGACGACTCTCCTTTCCACTGTTTGCCCCAGGCCCTAACTCTCAGCCCCATTCATCAGGCCTTACCTCATCCTTACCTCATCTGATGCGACACCTGTAACTGGATCTTTCACTGAATAAGCTCCGCGATTTTACGAGCCCTGGAGCTACCAACGAGTTACTTTAATTTCCTGGGGTGAACCTCTGGTGGTTGCCCTGAGGAGAATCAGAGAACTGTACTTTGGGTGGGTTGGCCTGTAGGCTGGCTGCAACCAAGGAGCTGGCAAGGCTGAGCTCTGCACCTTGGGAACCCAGAAGAAGCTTATTCAGCTGACCTTTTAACTGGTACCGCAGCAGCACCAGAGTAAGAATCTGGTGGTGGTTTTGAACCGCACTTAGGGCTCCGTGTAACTGTCAAAGGAGAATTGCAGGATCAAAGAGGAAATGTATTTGTGAACATGGTCAATATTGATGCTTGTCCTTCATAGAGTGGTCCATTTTACACTTCCTTCAGCAGAGTATGAAGACTAGTCAATAAGACAGTTTTTCAAGAGGCATTTGTTCATTTTCTTAAGCTATCATCTGTAAGCATGAACCAGCAATGGAAAGAGAAATCGAATTTGCAGCAATTTATTACTTCATTTCACTAAACAGAAGGAAGATGATGAGGAAGATGAAAAAATTTTAATTATTTTAATTTACTTTCTTCTGGAAGTATTGGACAAATGGCGATATAGTTCATTATTTGGTGTCCTGGAGTCTAAATAAGTGCTTGGGAAATATGCCAGAAAATGCTCAGACTGAAAATGTTGTATGTGTAAAATCAACGAAGAAGCCATGATTATTAGACTGAAAGATAAAATTGCGAATATGAAAATACAGGTAAACCTGACTCCTAAGATCTGTCCCATTGTTAAAGAATGCAGATTAAGGTAAAAAAATTGCTATTTAAAGTCAACCTTTTTGTCCACTTTGTCACTATTTTACATCTCAGATCTAGCAGTTGAACTTGAACACTCTTTAGTCATGACAGAAAGAGGATGGTGAAGAAGATAAGAGCCAGATTCCGTAGAAATTTATGGTCTAGGATAGTTTGTATTTTATTTTAAATGCAGTAGACCCTCATTAATTGTTCTAAGCAAGATAATAACAATGTGAGTTAGGCTTTTAAAAATTCATTCTGGCCCCTCTGGAGATTATAGGGAAAAAAGAGAAGTAGACTACTTAGTTGATAATTAGGAAACAATTATGTCCTGCTAAGAGATGATGGTGGCTTGGAATGGGGAGATGATGAAGCTAAGAGAAACAACAGGGTGTGCTGATGGATTTGGGTGTGGATGCTGAGGGAGGGGAAGGAATAAAAAATTCCTCCAGCCACTTACCTCCCAGTCACAAACACCCTTTCTGATCATCCCCCCTTTATGCACATTAATCATGTCACTCCCCTGTTTGATGCTGTGAGCTTGGAATCAAAGAATGGCAGGTGTGGCTCTTTATAATCGGTCCCCTACCTGCCACTCATATCACTTCCCAACCCAGCCTGCCTATAATGATTGCCTTCACTACTCTAAAAATTATGAATATTTTCATATAGAGCCACAAGGCCATTTTCACACCCAACAAAATTAATAATAAATCAATCTTCTAATAACTTGTAATAATATAATCAAATTTTCACAATTGTCTATAAAAAATGTTTTTTTATAGTTTGTTAACAAAATAGAATTTTGAAGCCCTTGGCAAAGAAAATAACTTTAAGAATCTGAATTTCCAAAAGTCTGGCTGTAATACAAAAACTTCCAAGTTTATGTCATAACGAATGGGTTCTGAAAGAATGTATGATGTTGTGTGTTTGCTTGTTTGCTTGCTTTATTCACCCATAAAGAGATAGAGACAAAGTTCAACGGAAGAGGAGAATTTTCAGGAATGACATTAGAGTTCACGGGGTAAATCTCTTAAGTGGATCTCAGGGAAAGGGCCTGAATGCCATCACCCTAGACCAAGCACCAAAGAGGGAGGGATAATAGCTCAGTAATTCCTGGGGATCCCATTAAAAAAGAAAGCTATGCTTCATTTTCCAGAGTGTAGCCTCAAGGTTCTGCAGATCTTAAGAGTTTTAAGAGATCAGAAATGTGCCAGAGCAATAAAGGAGTAAAAGCTAATAAGCTGGCTCCGTTAAGGAGCTCAAGGGCCGCCCTTCAAAATTTTATCATAGCTCCCAGTGAGTGAGCCTCCAGCGCTGTAAAGGCTCAGTAGTCAGTACCTGCTGAAGGTGAATGGAGCCCAAACATAGCCTACAGGGTAAGAGAAAAGGAGACTGAATCTGAAACCTGTATTTAAATGACTTTAAATCTTAAAATGACTGAGCTACCTGGAAGTGACTAAATTAAGTTACCTCCCATTAGGCAAACTGAAGGTATAAGATAAATTAAGTTCAATAAAAAAATACAAAGTTTTCTCTTTGCAAATGGAGTCAGTGATCAAAATTAATACATAGCACACATCCATATACACACACCTTTCAGTGAATTTATACCTGCGTATTTGTAGCAGATACCTCTAACTGGTTGAATTAGGAGATTTTCATTTTCTTCTTTTTACTTACATGCCTGTAAAATGTTCTCTGTATTGAACATGTATTGCTTTTCTGCCACAAGAAGATAATAAAGGATACACAATAAATTGTAGTAAAGAAATTATGAAGTTTTTCAACTTTGTTTTTAATTAATGTTAGACTTACAGAAAAGTTGCAAAACTACAAAAAGTTCCCTCATATCTCTTACCCATTTATTTTAACATAGATACAGTACAATTATCAAAAAAATTAACATTGATACAATATTATTTCTGAACTTTTTTTTTTAAAGATTTTATTTATTTATTCGACAGAGACAGAGACAGCCAGCGAGAGAGGGAACACAAGCAGGGGGAGTGGGAGAGGAAGAAGCAGGCTCATAGCGGAAGAGCCTGATGTGGGGCTCGATCCCAGAACGCCGGGATCACGCCCTGAGCTGAAGGCAGACGCTTAACCGCTGTGCCACCCAGGCGCCCCTGAACTTTTTTTTTTTTTAAAGATTTTATTTATTTATTAGACAGAGATAGAGACAGGCAGTGAGAGAGGGAACACAGGCAGGGGGAGTGGGAGAGGAAGAAGCAGGCTCATAGTGGAGGAGCCTGATGTGGGGCTGGATCCCAGAACGCCGGGATCACGCCCTGAGCTGAAGGCAGACGCTTAACCGCTGTGCCACCCAGGCGCCCCTGAACTTTTTTTTTTTAATAAGAAGGCAGAGGAAATGATAGAAGATAAAATCTTTTGTAACTTAGTTATTTACAACAGATTTTTCTCAGGCTTAATCAGGACCCCAACAGATTCTGGGGCAGATTCCTGGGTACAACAGCTGGTAGAGCAGAGGAAGTAATATAAAATGCATGCCAAGGAAAAGTCTTAATAATATAATGAATATCAAGTGCCTGCCTTTAAATAATAAGTGCTTATTGTCAATACTATTATTGTGATAGAATTATCTAATGAGTCCTGTTGCACTTAACAAGAAATATAGTTGATTGAAGGTTATTTCCTGGTGCTCAGCAGCTGGGTTATTCCTAAATACCAGAATAACACTGTTTCCAGAAGCCAGTCATTTTCCCTGGTGTGTGTCCTTGATCTCACTGAATTGTTTCATCAAGAACCAGAAGACATTCTGATGCCAACTCCCATTCTGAGAAATCTGTGGTGTTCCAGATTACAGAGGACTTTCCCAGGAGATAGTAGTTTCCTCCTCCTTTAGGCCTTGACCCTCTAAGTTCTCTTACTCGGCAGAAGACCAGAATTGCTGAAGAATCAGGCCTGCCTGGGATCTGTCCCTTCTTTTGTGTCCTGCACAGGATGCTTTTCCTAACTTCAAAAAAGCACAACTCTGAGCCATGGAATTATTTAGGGTTCTGGTCATGGTCATGGTGAAAGTTCTTATTTTAAGGATTGGTGAATGTTTTTCTGCCTTCTTTCTTGCTAGAAAATTAAAAAACCAAAACTTCAACTCTAAATACACTTTGGACATTATCAAAAACACTTTTTAAATGTGAGAAACTTTATTGTATTAGCAAATCAGTTTAAATCATCAGTCATCATCACAGTTCACCAAACCATTGTATCCTACAACCATAGGATTATGGTTTGCTAGCCCAGAATTAAAGTTTAACTTGCCATTTCCAGAAGTCCTTTAGAAAGTTAAAAAAACTGCAAAATGTCAAACACATTTCTCAAATTTGAAGAAAAAGTGTATTTGAATAGATTTTTAGAGGAATTTAATCTCCTGACCTAATAGAATTAGAAATTCCAAGAGACTCAAGCTCATAAACAGATGAAATTTTAGGGTCAAAGTATATCAATATCCTGCTTGAATTGCTAATTTTGTAATATTTACAAATAAAGTTTCCATTTCTCAAATATTTTTAGATAAGGTGTTGGGGTCAAAAAGAAATGAAGTCAGATGTTCCCCCAGGGGAACATTAAAGCATTGATGACCTAGATTAACATACTAAAGTCAACACAGATGGCTTTAAATAGTCAGAAAATTGAGCTTATCAGTAAACAATAGTCTACATTATCAATTTGTGAAAAAGATAATTAAAAGGACAAGACACACATTTTTACCCATAAAATTAATATAGATTTTTTAAAAGGATCAGAAACAAAACTAGCCTGGTGTTCTAAGATGTGCTTTTTCAAGATGTTTCTGCAAAGAGATAAATCACTATAACCTTGTTTAAAATTACTATTTAAAAGAAAATTTGACTTTAGGAAAGAAGTGGCAATAGCATACATATATTTAAAAAAAATTTTTTGACTGTTGTAAATTGTTTATTAAGTAAGAATTTTACAAACATTACTTATATTAGCAGTAATAGTGGAGCTGGAGAGTACTGCCTCTTTTCCAAGCTGCTTGGCGTGGAACTTGTGACCCTTTCCAAGGCCCCGCCTCCTGGGGCCTGCAGATTTCAGTTCTCAAACCTCCCTGGGCTTGAGGAATGGTTTGGTATCTACTGGATGTCACCATTTCTTCTGATCCTTATGTAAGGGATCAAGGAGGATAACCTCAAAGACTTTGTATGTGGAATCTTCACCAACCCAGTAAGAATTCAGGACTTTCAGAGCCAGACAGTGGTGTCCAGCTCCCTCCTAGACAACAGATGGAAGGCTTCGGGCAACCTTTAGCTGTTTAACACCATGATGGACAGGCTTGCCATAGGTAGCACCCTTAGGAATTGGGCATTTGCAGTCACCATGGTGCACATGAATCTGATGTAGGACATAACCTTGCTTGGTATTGTATCCCAGTCTGTGCACTTTACCAGACTACGTTAGGCGGGGTACCCTGGTAAGTACAGAGAGTTGGCAGTACTGCCAGCAGTGCACTCTGAGAATAAAGCCCATTATATCTGACTGCTTCTTCCTCCATAGCCCAAGGATGTACCTGTAAGCACCCACCTTCGCGGACCTTTGAGCTAAATTGCTGCCGGCAGATTGAAAGGAAAGAGCCTTTCTCCCACAATCCCTTTGGGCTCTTCTTAAAATGTTTTTGTACTAAGTACTAAATAGGATATAGTTCTCAATCTTTTCCCAAGAATCCCTTTGTTATTGAAAGATCACTTAGAACTTTATTCAGGTTTTTAATCAAGAGTTTTTAACGAGCTTTTAACAAACTTGAAATTATGTATTTTGAGTAAATATAATTTTAAAAAAAATTTTTAAACCTATACAATTTTGAGGAGATATGTTTACTCTTTTTTTTTTTTACGCCAAAAATAGGTAGATAAATATTATCATCTTTGCCAGGGGTTCCTGGCCTCGAGCTGGGAATTACAGAGGTCTATGTGCTAGACACTTGTATATACACGGGCAAAAATGAATAGTACATAATTATTAGGAATAAAAGACAGCTGGGGGGGTGCCTGGGTGGCTCAGTCTGTTAAGCATCCAACTCTATCTCAGCTCAGGTCTTGATCTCAGGGTTATAAGTTCAAGCCAAGCATGGGGCTCCACACTGGGAGTGCAGCCTACTTAAAAAAAAGAATAAAAGATAACTAATATATGGTCTCTAAATACACAAAAGAAAATACTACATGTCTTGCATGGTTTTATAAAGCATCAAGATAAACAAAATGAGATACAAATCACTACACTGCAAGGGAAATTAACAAAGCAGAGTAATGGAGATAAAAATACTGTGCTCTGGTAACTAGGAAAGGGTGTTCAGAGGCTTCATGAACTAGGAAGCAGCTAAGCTGGAGGAAAATGACAATTTCATTTTTTAAAAAGATTTATTTATTTAATGTGAGAGAGTGCACGCACAAGAGTAGGGGGAAAGGGGCAGAGGGAGAGGGAAAGAGAATCCTCAAGCCTACTCCCCACTGAGGACCTGAGCCGGACACTTAACCAACTGAGCCACCCATGCGCCCTGGGGAATGATAATTTTAATGGCTATGTTGCAAAGGAGTCTTTAAAGCTGGAGGAAAGAAAACCCCACCAAGTCAGAGAAGCAGCCTATTGAAAATATGATGAAGAGCTTATTGTGGGTAAAAGAATGTCTAAGAGACCGTATAAAACAGAGAAATGAAAATCTCATCCAACTAAATCCCAAAAGAATGCAGTTCTGTATTTTTCAATATCAATTTAATATAGAATTTGAGGTGGACTACAAAAATAACAAGAGACTAAATATTTTCCCAAACACTAAGACTTGACATGCTTTTCGTTGATGTTAATTAGCCAAGGGATTGTCCTGCTGTCCACCACCTACCCCAGGAGTCCCTTGCAGTCAATACCACACTTAGCAAGAATCTCCCTGAATGGACATGGTCTCTGCCCAAAACAAACTATAGATGTTTCTCAACTTATGGGGTTATGTCCTGATAAACCCATCCAATGTTGAAAATATCTTGAGTTGAAAATGCATAATGCACTTACCACAGAACATCATCACTTAGCCTCGCCTACCTTAAACATGCTCAGAAGATTTGTTAGCCCACAGTGGGGCTGCATCATGTAACACAAAGCTTATTTTATACTAATGTGTCAATTACCTCATATAATATATTGAATACTGTACTGAAAGTGAAAAACAGAATGGCTGTAAATCAATATCAGTTGATTACACTTGTGATCTCATGGCTGATTGGGAACTGTGGCTCACTCACTGCCACTCACTACTGCTGCCCAGTATCAGAAGAGAGCATCATACTGCTTATCAGTAGCCCAGAAAAAGATCTAAATTCAAAATTTAAAGTGCAGTTTCTACTGAATGTATACTGCTTTTGCACTGCAGTAAAGAGAAAAAATTGTTAAGTCAAACTATTGTAAGTCAGGGATTGTCTGTAAAACTAAAACAGTACAAAACAAACACAAACCCAAAACAAAAGTAAGAGACAATCACAGGTCTCTTTAACCCCTAATAATTGACCTGTGCCCCAAAAGATTTCCTCTCTTACCCCCTCCACGTTAAACAATAGGCAAACACTGAAAGTCCACATCAACCTAAAAATCTTACTGTACTACTACTGTAAAACCAGCTATTGTTCTCCTCCCTCTCCTCCTCCTGACTATTTACAAAATATTCTCATTCAGAGGGCTAGGGAATCATTACAAATATTATTGCTTTAGATTTCTATCCTTTAGGTAGTTCAAAGTCCCAAAACACAGTAAAATTACATATTTTCCTTCATTACTGAGGATTAACTATCCCAAAGACCTACAATCTAAATGCTCGTTTTTTTTTTTTAAGATTTTTTATTTGTTTATTTGACAGAGACAGCCAGCGAGAGAGGGAACACAAGCAGGGGGAGTGGGAGAGGAAGAAGCAGGCTCCTAGCGGAGGAGCCTGATGTGGGGCTCGATTCCAGAACGCTGGGATCACGCCCTGAGCCGAAGGCAGACGCCTAACGACTGCGCCACCCAGGGGCCCCTAAATTGCTCATTTCTTGATTCCAAGACTAGTGTAATGTTCTCCCTCAAACCATACAACTTCAGCTAACAACTGAAAATATACACAAAGATATTAAAAGCCACACAAAAATCAATAGAAAAAAAAAGCGCAACATAATCTATACGTGGCATCACACTAAGTACAGGCTGAACTTAGCTAAAGACACAAAAATTTACTTGTTTTACTAAAACTATAGGCATCTTAGAAGTACTTGAGAAATTAACAGTTTATGAAAATAGGGTAAAAATTTCGAGCGGGATCAGCAAACTAAAATCACTTTATACTCTACCATAAGCCTTGGCCCTGAACATACTCTTTGCTGGGCTCCTGCCTTAAAAGTCAGTCCTTCACGTTTCAGCTCCAACTTCAGTCGCTCTGGGAAACTTGTCTCACCTACTCGCTTCTCAACACAGCAATTAAAATACATGCCCTTCTACTCATGCTATTTTGTCAGTCGTCTTGTTACCTCTTTCCAGATTGTGAGCTCTGGAATGCATAAACCCTATCCTGTAGGAAGGTCAGATATAACCTCGATTAAGCAGCTGGGTACGTAGGAACAGCGGCCGCGCCCACGAGCCTTCAAGCAGCTCCAATCCAAACCCCAGGGAACACCCGGCACGTGCCTACTTCGCGCGAGAGCAAGCATCCAGCTCCAGAGCGCGATGCACGTGCGGAGTTGGGCATGCGTAATTGGAGACCAAAAACTACTAATCCCAGAATCCTGTGGAAATGCATCCTCCTTATCCAGGACTCTGTTTCCCAGAAAGCACTGCAGGGTTTCAATCAGTGTTTGGAAGCTTTTCTTTTTTTCAGAATGCAAAGGGCAGGATTAACTGGTTTGTTTCCCTGTGCCGGAGCCGACGCAGTCCCTAGCTTTCCCGGGATGGCATCAGCGAAACCTCTTTTACACTTGTTACAGTTTGTTAGACCATGGTGTCACTAGAAGTTCCAAGAAATCGAGATTTTGGAAGGAGTGGAAGGGGGCGGGGAGACAGCTGCGCCCGACCTCACTTTGTGCCAAGCAACGGCAGATCGCTTGGGACCCCTAGGTCTTCTCCAACTCACACTGGCCGGGATGGTGTCTTGGTCTCCAGAAGACCCGTGTCGTGGGAGTCACACTGTGGTGGCCACCAGGTGTTTGCTGCAGAAGTCTTGGTAAGGGCAGGGCGAGCCGCTGGCCATTCTGTCTCAGTCTCAGTCTCCAGGGAAACTACCTAAACAGGACCCAGACCTCCCTTCTCTCCTGTTCCTGATCTTCAGTTCCACTCCATTTCTGCTTCAGAGACTCAACTCTGCCAATTACGTGAAAGGATCCACCCCACTCCTTCTCCCTACCCCCAGTCCCTAAATCTTCAGCCTCTACCCCCCCCAACACTAATATTCTACTTTCTTTCAGACCCTACAGTCCCATACTTCTTGCTAGTATTGTGGCGTCATTTATTGTTACCTCATATTGAACATGTACATCTCTAGTGTCCCTTTAGGCTGAGGCTCTAGGTTAGCCAGGGACTTTCAAATTGTGCCGGCGAGAACAGTTCTGTACTTGGGCTTCAGTTTCCCCACTTGATATGAAGCCCCTTGGATTCAGTACAGAGGGAAGAGATGTATGAAGATGAATCATCTCCTATTGATGATGGCAATACCTTGCATTAGGCCTTATTCTCATTTGTAAAATGGAGACAGTATTATCCTTAACCAGAAGGCCCAGTCACTTTCCTAGCCAGCAGTGCAACCTTTGCCCTCTACCACACAGAAGAAACAAAACCGTAGGCTATAGAAGAAAGAGATCATTACTCCTCTGGTGGTGCTCACACTGGGAAGTTGTGAAGATGAGGCCCCCCTGGGGAGGATGCCTTTGAGAGGAAGGGGAAGTTGGAGGACCAATTACATTTCAATTCCACAGCTATCCATGATTTTTGTGTGCTCTTGGTTAGCTTACTCCATAGACCTAAATTTCCCTTTTTAGATATATGTGTATGTGGTAGAGGGGCACAAAGGTGGGGGATAGTCCTCATTGACGCCTTTTCCCCTGTGTTTAAAGCTTTCTTATCTCAAGTAGATTATTTTAGCTTCTAATCACACCACCAGGGGGCACTATTGACTGTCTGAAGAGCAGTTTCGTTTACAAGTTGAACAGCCTTGTTCTGTTGTCATAGTTTTTACACACATTACTTACAAAAATGAAATAAGGTCCCAGATAAAGGCATTGATTTATTTAGCACCCCAAACTCAGATGGAAAACCAGTCTGTTAGGCCAGAGGTTCCCGATTTTGTTTCAAATTGGAATCTTTAAAATGTACTGATTCCTGGGGCATCTGGGTGGCTCAGTTGGTTAAGCATCTGCCTTTGGCTCAGGTCATGATCCCAGAGTCCTGGGATCAATCCCAGGGTCCTGGGATCAAACCCCATGTCGGCTCCTTGCTCAACAGGGAGCCTGCTACTCCCTTGCCTCCTCGCTGTGCTTTCACTATCTTTGTCCCTCTGTCTCAGTAAATAAAATCTTAAAAAAAAAAAAAAAAAAAAAAAGATACTGATTCCTGACCCTTGTCTCCAAACATTCTAATTTAACTGATAAGGGGCACAATGTGGGCATCAGTACTTTTAAAAGCTCTCCAGTGATTCTAATGTGCAGGAAAATTTGGGAATTGCAGCTTTAAGTCCACTGCTCAATTTTAAGAAGGGAGTGTGAACCTGATCTAAACTTTATATATTATCACCTTCAGAGGAGAAAAGCAGGAGTCCTCAGGAAAGCAATTCCGGGAATGCACTGGATGCAGCTGCAACTGGACACAATGCCAGCCTCTCTGTGCTATTTAGTATTCCTAAGAACAAGAGCCTTACTGGACTGACCAGGGAATTAAGTTGAAAATTGATAATAATAGCAGCTTTCACTTACTAAGCTTTTATAATGTGCCAAGCATGTCTTACCCTTAACAGATTTTAGCTCATTTAATCTTGAGAATTAAAGGCTAGAAGCTATCATTATTTCCATTTTACACATGAGGAAACTGAGTCACAGAATGGTTAAATAATTTGCCCGGGATCACACAATACAGCTAGTAAATTGCAAAGCCAGGTTCAAATCCAGATAGTCTGTCTGCAAGAGCACAAACTCTTAATCACCATGCTATTGTACTTCCTAATCTAGAAATAGTGAGTTTTTTTTCCTTTTCTCCTCACTTTCCTTCCACTATGTTCCCTCCATTAGTGTTCACATCCATTTTCATCCCTCCTTCATTCTCCACTCTCATCTCCAAGGCCCACATTTCTGGCCATTGTTCATTTTCAAATTACTCAAGTTTCTAGCCCTACGTAACACTGTGTACTCTGGGGAGATAAAAGGATATAAAATTTTCTCACTATGTGGCAGGCCCTTCACTAAAAACTTTATGTGTATTATCTCATATGAGGCTTACAATAACAGTGTTGCAGTTGAAGAAATCGGCTTAGTTACCACTGTAAATAATTTTTGGTTGTATTAAGATTTCAGATTCATGCAGCCAAATAGTTTACTGAATGGTTCTCCAGGTTTGGTCTGGAGATCAGTAGCATTAACATTGCCTAGGAATTTGTTAGAAATGCAGTTTCTCTGGCTCTACTGTCGACTTACTGAATTTGAAAGTGGGGGTGAGGCACAGCAAAAAGTGTTTTAACAAGCCCTCCAGGAATATTTGATGTATAGTCAGGTTTGTGAACCACTGGTTTAGTGTGAAGTGTCTGTTTGGTGTAAGAAATATATAATCATAGAGACTCTTAATCTTAGGAAACAAACTGAGGGTTGCTAGAGGGGAGGGGGTGGGAGAATGGGGTGGCTGGTGACGGACATCGGGGACAGTGTGTGTTGTAATGAGCACTGGGTATTATATAAGACCGATGAATCACAGACCTGTACCCCTGAAACAAATAATACATTATATGTTAATTAATTGAATTTAAATTAAAAAAAAGAAATATGCAACCAATGAAATGTCTCTAAAGATTTTGTATAATGGGTTTTTTTTAAATCAGATATTCTGTTTATATATTACCTTGATTAGGACTTGTCCAGCCCAGAAATAAGAAAATAGTCACTGGAAATATTTTGTCAACAACCTAGTTTTTACCATAAAATTATTCTCTAGAATAAATCTTCCTGAAAAGATATAGGATTAGATTCTCATGACAAAAGCAGTGCAAAGCCAGTAATTGCAAGTTTATGTATTTAACAGGTATATCTTCCTAAGTTTATGTATTTAACAGGTATATCTTCCTAAAAAAATTAATAGAGGTAGTTCACAGAAAATTCTGTGTTCATGGAAATTCATAGTTCATGGAAAAATAATGTTAACTCATGAAATAGATATATTTATACTAGGTATAGTTAATTTATATATATTTGTGTGGAAAAAAGGGAATATGTACTTAGAATGTTTGAATCTGAGAGCTCTGTGATTATTTAGGAAACAATTTTCATACAATCTCAGCAATAAGGATGCTACCAATTCTTTCAAGCTAGGAGTCATTTTATATAAGGAAATTCCAGAAGGGACCACTCTTGAATAAGATAGAAACTGAGTGAGCTAGGCATAACCCAGTCTGGAAGTCACCAGAAATGTAAAGTTTCCCTTTGAGCAAAGGAGGCATCTATTCCATTAGCCCTGCTTTATTGAGTGAAAAGGTAGGGATGGAAATGTGTGTTTGTGTGTGCACGCATGCACACGTGTGGTATTGGGTATAAGGAGAAATTTACTTTCTTTAAGGAAATTGGGACCTATAGCCCAGAGGACCATTCTGAGAACTATGTGAGAAACCGTAACCTTTGGAATTCACCCATTTTGTTATTTACTGTTACTGCCTATTTGTTTTCCTAGCATTAGTTCGGAGCAAATATATTCAAAATTCAGAATACCTGAAGATCAATTTTAGGAGTAGTCTTGTGGGAGAAGGAATCCCAAGACCCAGAGTGGGTAGGGATAGGAGCTGCCAAAGGGAAGGCTAGGACAACACTGGCCTGGTTGGGCCTTCATGAAGGCATTGGGGTGAACAAACCAAAGGGCCCATGTGGATGTGCTCTTGTGGCCGTGCATGACATTAGGAAAGTGGGGGTAAAGGTTGGCTTTGGTGGTAACTTGGACATAGGAGCAGTTGCTGATTGGCATTCTAAACCAAGTATCATTCACCTTTTCTTTAGAGCCCAGACAAATCCTGGATACCAATATACTTTGGGTTGCTGTAGAAATCCACACATTCTGCTTTAATAACATTTAGTATTTTATACTTCTAGAATGGCTTGCCCACCCTGCCTTTTGCCGTAATGAATTGGTCTCTTTAAGTAAAAATCTGCAAAAAGACATGAGGTGATAAATCAGTAAGAAATTCTGAACTGGGATACTTTGTTTCTTTAGATAAGTTTTCCTGAGTGAGGATTCTCAAAGATATTCTGGACATTCATGTTTTTAAAACATGAGCACTATGTTTTGACTTCTATATTTTTAAATTGAATGAATAAAATAACTATTGAAATAAAATGTCCCATTTAAGCAAAACAATGTGGAAGACCCTACACGTTTTTTCAGTAAGGAATTGGGACTTAGAGGAGATCAGATCTTAGAGGAGATCTCATCCCCTGCTCTCTCTCTCCCCCCTTCTAAAACAAAATTGAAAAAATATGTCTTCTAGAGTTACATTTGTGATTATTACTCTTGCTTTCAGCAAACCCATGAAGAAGAAAAGTGAGTCTACATGGTCTGGAGGGTATGTTTCATGGAATGTCAGGGAAGTAGTATTAGAGAGGACCTAAAAAGAAGCAAGACAGTAAGTCATGGGAAGTACTGGGAACAAAGTCTAGGCGCAGGGAACAGCAAGTGTTCAAGTCCTAAGAGAATGAGCAGGAGATTTTTAGAGAACACAGAGACGGCTTCTGTGTCTATGGCACAATGAAAGAGAGTGGTAGGAAATGAGGTTGGAGAGAGATCATGAGGTTGACCAGACAATATAGGGCCTTGCAGGCCAAGCCAGGAAATTTTAGTTTTGATCTGAATATCATGGAAAGCCATTGGAATGTTTTGAGTATGAAAGTGACACTGTTTCTCTTTCTCTTTTTTAAAAAAAACTAAAAAGCATTTAGAATTTTTCAATATTTTCCTGAACATAGCAAATATCTTAGAACACATTATTTACCATTGAACTCCAATCCACATCACTCTTATTTTAAATTTTTTTGGATTGCATATTTTATTTTTTTGTTAACTTATTTTACTTAAATTCAATTAGTTAAAAAGTGTATCATTAGTTTCAGATTTACAGTTCAGTAATTCTCTTATTTTAAATTCTTGAAGAAATACTTCTAAAGTACCTTCTATATAACTGAGGTTCATACAATGAGCTTTACTTTGCAATTAGCTAATTAGCAATATGATTTGGGTTAAGTCTCTAAGCTTTTACCTATCTTGTAGTCTTTAAAAAAATTCCACATATTTAAAGTACACAGTCTGATAAGCTATGACATATATATTCACACATAAACCCATTACAAAAATCAAGATAATGGACATATGCATCATTCCCAAAGTTTACTCATGCTCTTTTTTTTTTTTTTTTAAGATTTATTTATTTATTTGACAGAGAGAGAGAGAGAGAGACAGCCAGCGAGAGAGGGTACACAGGCAGGGGGAGTGGGAGAGGAAGAAGCAGGCTCCCAGCAGAGGAGCCTGATGTGGGGCTTGACCCCAGGACTCTGGGATCACGCCCTGAGCCGAAGGCAGATGCTTAATGACTGAGCCACCCAGGCGCCCCATATGCATGCTCTTTTTTAATCTGTCCTAACTCTGCCCCTCACTCAGACCCAGGCAACCACTGTTGTCTGTTACTATAGTTTGTATTTACTAGAATTTTATATAAATAGAATTATGTATATAAATAGTACATTCTATTTTTGTCTGGTTTCTTTCATTTACCATAATTATTTTGAGATCTATCCATGTTGTTGTATGTGTCAATAGTTCATTCCTTTTTATTGCTGAGTAGTATTTCGTTGTATGGATAAAACAAAATTTGTTTATCCATTCATCTGTTGATAGATATTTGGGTTGTTTTCGGTTTTTGACGATTACACAAAAAGCTGCCATGAGAATGTGTGTGCAAGTCCTTTTAAGGATATATGCCTCAGTTCTCTTGGATAAACACCTAGGTGTAGAGTGGTTGGACCATATGGTTGGTGTATGTCTAACTTTGTAAGAGACTGCCAAACTGTTTCAAAAGTTGTTATACCATTTGACAGCCACATCAGTTGCTCCATATCCTCACCAACACTTAATCAGTCTTTTAAATTTTCATTACAATAAATGTTTAGTGATCTCTAATGGTAGTTTTGACTTGCATTTCCCTAAGGACTAATGCTGCTGAATCTTAAGGCCAAGGTGATGGTGTTAAAAGGTAGGGCCTTTGGGAGGTAATTAGGTCACGAGGGTGGAGCCCTCATGAGTGGGATTAGTGCTCTTATATAAGAGATTCCACAGAGCCCTTTCCAGCCAGTGAGAACACAGCAAGAAGTCCACAGTCTACAACCTCAAAGAGGACCCTAACCCTACTATATGCTGGCACCTTGATCTTAGAATTCCCAAACTCCGGAACTGTGAGAAGTAACATTCTGTTGTTTATAAGCTGCTTACTCTGTGGTATTTTGTTGTAACAGCTCAAATGGATTATAACAGTGGCTATCCACAAGTCAAGGAAAGAGGCCTTAGGAACAACCAGAACTGCAGACACCTTCATCTTGGACTTCTGACATCCAGAATTGTGGGGAAAAAAAATTCTGTTTAAGCTATCCAGTCTGTGCTATTTTATATGGCTACCCTAGCCGACTAACAGCCTCCCATAAGGAAATCAGGATGTGCCTACGGCTGCCCCTGCGTTTGTAACAGGAATACAAGCAAGCAACTCCTCTTTATAGCTACTGACATACAAGGAAACCAGGCACATCCCCCACCTTCCCTTGGCTAACATGTCTATCCCCTGAGAATCTTAAATGAGTCAGGTTTATTTAAGGGAGAGGTGGTTATCTCTAGAAGGGATTGGGACTCCAGGCTGTAAGCAAATATCACTTCTTTCTCCAAAATAGACATTTTCAACGTAGGTGAAGTTACAATAAAATTGTAAGTTTAGTCTTGAAATTTTAATTTGGTACTGGAATTGTAATTTTCTGTTTTGAGGGAGGAAATAAAAAAAGGACACATATGGCATAGATTTGTGGAAAAAGGGATGTTCATGTGTTGGATCTGAATGAGTTAGTTGTAAGCAGTTGTTAGGCTCTTTGTTTTCCATAGGAGCCTTCTATGAGTTTTCAACCCCACTTGCTGACTTCCTTGTCCAGTTCTTGGCCTCAGTTTGGTGAATGGTTGTATACCAAAAAGTCTCTATTGGTTGGGTTAGGTGAAGGGCAGCAGGATACCACTAAGGGGTACTTTATTCATCTAGATGGCAAAGGAAATGGAGGTAGGTTTAACTTCAATCCAATTGCACCTAATTTGTAAATTCTTCGAAGAAAGGATTCATGAGGGTGAGAACTAGAAACTAACCAAAGGAAAATCTGCTTTCTTTTTAGTTTTGTCCCTATGTAAGTAAGGGGACGCCGAAAGTAAGAACATCCCACAATTCATACTTACATACCTTATTTTCTGGATAAATTGTAAAAAGTTGCTCTAATGCTCCCTTCATCTAAATGTGTGGTGGTTTTGTTCTGTTTTGTTCTGTTTTTTTTTAATCGGGATTGCAATCATGCGCTCCACCTCGAGACATCAGGAATAGATATAGGATACAGATTAGTTTTAGGAGCACTGGACTGAGAGCTAGTGGATTTCAGCCCTGGTCATTGCATCCTCTGGGGCTCAAACTAATCTTTTGCCAACTACATGGAGGTCACTAGGTGATGTCCACAGTTCCTCAGCAAATATATATATGTATATATTACATATAATATACATATATATTACATATAATATACATATATATTACATATAATATATATATATATATTTTTTTTTTTTTTCTTCCTTCCTTCCTTCCTCCCTCCCTCCCTTTTTGCTAAGCACATTCTAAGTGTTGTTCTTTCCAATGAAATCATTCTGGAATTTCCAATATTTTGGAACAGCTCTTCAGTGTGTTTAGCCCGGCGTTGAGCCGTGTGCACTGCACTTCAACTTTCGCAGCCCTATCCTCCTGAAACTCTGAGGCTACTGGGGAGACATAAGTGATGCCCCTTAAGTAGGTAGAAAATGGTACAAGATAGCAGATAAAAAGTTGAGACATACTCAAGGGCCTAAACAGCTCGTCTAGCCCGAAGCAGTAACGTGAAATAACCAAAAAAAAGACACATCGGTCTTTGTGCCCGTCAACCGCGGGGCGCGGAGCGGTGGCCAGCATCGGACCGCCGTGTCCAAGGACCCCAGACAAGAGGCCCGTGGGATGCAGACGGACCCGGCCGAGGCCACTGCTCCCCGGACCCGAGCCTCGCCTCGTAACAGCCTCTTTAAGAAGGGGAGCCGCAGGCGGCCCGGGTGACGCTCACGTGACTCGGCTCTATGCAACTGCTGGCGGAAGTGGTCCAGCGTCTGCGACCGGAGCGGGGTCTCCGGGCGCCCCGAGGGGCGTGCAGGCCTGAGCGGGCACCGGCGGGCCGCCCCGGAGCCGGTGGTCAGGATGGTGCAGTTATATAACCTGCACCCATTCGGGTCGCAGCAGGTGGTGCCCTGCAAGTTGGAGCCCGAGCGGTTCTGCGGCGGAGGACAAGACGCGCTCTTCGTGGCGGCAGGCTGCAAGGTGGAGGCATTCGCGGTGACCGGACAGGAGCTGTGCCAGCCGAGGTGCGCCTTCTCCACGTTAGGCAGAGTGCTGTGCCTGGCCTACAGCGAGGCGGGTGAGTAGCAGCGAGGCCAGGGGGGAGCCGGGGCCTCCTTCCTAGAGGACTGAGCGTCCCCGGCCGCACTCTGGGTGGGGAAGGAGACTTCCCGGAACTTGCTGGATGGTCTCGCGGGGTCTGGCTGCTGATTACTGAAGGAGAGCAGAGCAGTGCGGTTGTCGTGGCAACCGCAGGTGAGCTCTTGCTTCTAGGGGGCGGGGGACGCTGTCTGCTCTTATCTCGCTCGCTCACCAGAAAGGCCTGTAGTTGGGTGGCTGGGTTCCGCTCAGTTTGTTTGTATGGTAAAATAAACCATACAGCTCCAAAAAATTCAAACTTAAAAGCATAGAAAATCTCAAACACATACAAAATAGGGAGAATAGTATCTTGAACTCCAGGTACTCCCAGCTTCAACAACAGTGCCAACTCATGGCCAATCCTTTCACGTCTATACCTTTATCCACTAGTCGGTTTTTGAAAGCTCACGTTATATGCTGGTTTTTAAATCTATGCAAGTGGAACTCAAGTCATAAACTCCTCCCACCCACCCAAAACAGCGCAGCAGCATCCAGTACCCTTTTTCCACCGAAATGTGAAGCAGTACCAAGGAGGTACAATGTGGGTATATCTCTATTTTAGAAAAATAAAACATTTAAAAATAAGTGGTACTTAAGATTACGGAAGGATTTACCATAGGCTTCTTTTAACTGCCTAATAATGCACTTAAAGTTTGATTCCTGCTTCTCAAGAGGGTCGTAAATGTATAAATTGCAGTACTTATGGTAGAAAAGCTCAGGGGCTTACTTATGAAGTGCAGAGCATGAACTTGGAGGATTGGAGATCTCTTTCTAACTCCTACTCTGTCTGCTACTGGTTGGGTGTGAGTTTACAGAAACTTTTGGATCTCAGGCTCTGGTTTTTTTTGTTTTTAAAGTTGAAATTGCTAGATCAGTGATTTCCAGGCATTGGGATTTTGTGGATCCATTAAAATCTGTGGGGCTATCATCATACTTAGTATCTGACTATTTATTTTGTCCAGTAAAAATATATACTTTTAAAAATGAAAAGCCGTGTTATTTACTGTAACCATAAGAGAAAAAAGCACTAAACCCTAAACATTGGATATCTTTGCTTTACGAGCAACTTACTATGCGGTTATTTTTTTCTTCTTGGCTAGTAAAGATATTAACGGAAGCCTGCATTGGTTCACAGATAGTGTTTGAAAACCACTCATTAGATCTGTATGTTTTCTTTCTTTCTTTCTTTCTTTCTTTCTTTCTTTCTTTCTTTCTTTTTAAGATTTATTTATTTATTTATTTGGCGGAGAGAGACAGTGAGAGAAGGAACATAAGCAGGGGGAGTGGGAGTGGGAGAAGCAGTCTTCCCGCTGAGCAGGGAGCCCGATGCGGGGCTCGATCCCAGGACCCTGGGATCATGACCTGAGCTGAAGGCAGACGCTTAATGACTGAGCCACCCAGGCGCCCCTGTATGTTCTCTTTCAGCAGAAGATTCTGATTTTGGAATTTAGTAGAAATACCTCTCATCCATTTTTCAATATTGGTGGTTTCCCCATCTCACCCCCCCTTTTAGACGAGGAAGTTCTTACCTTCAAGAGCTCTACTGAGTGGCACACTTACCACTCTCAAGGTGTGATGTGTGTGTGTGTGTGAGAGAGAGAGAGAGAGCGCGTGAGAGAGAGAGGCAGAAACAGACCAGACATATTTATAAGATCTGCCCCATTCTTCCAAACGGACATTTATTCTAGAATTGGAAGTGGCAGGCATTATGTAAACTTATAGTTTTCTTCCCTGTCAGTAATGGTGATTCTTGGGATCCTTTATGTCACTACTTGTGCTTCAGAATCACCTGGGGGAGCTTGAAAATATGCTGATGCCTGGACCACAGAGAAACTGTCAGTTTCCTGGGGTATGGCCCAGCTTTGGGGTGAGTCTGATATTTATCCAAAATTCAGAACCACTGACCTAGTGCCTACTAGCTGCTGTAGGCAGTGAGTAGCATGGTAACCTTATTAATGAGGCCTTGAAAAACAAAGACTTTTTATAATCCAGTTGGCTGTCCTAAAGAAAGTTCAGGAGTCATGTGCTATGGCATTAGCGTGGGTCAGATAGCTCAAGGGTAACTTTCAGTCCTCAGCTTGAAGACTGGATACAACCCCTGGGTACAGCTTCTATTAACCCACACATAGCTGACTCCTAGCTATGTTGATACCCAGATAACTTGTCTTCCACTTCTTAGCTTTTTCCTTTTGGTCTCTTTCTTCCCATTCACAGTAATTTAGACATGGGGATTCCTGCTCTACCTGCCTAGTGTCTTTCTCTATAGCAAATCTCCCCCTGTCAGAAACAAAATGAATCTTGTATCAGTCATTTATATTTATTAAAAGTGCTTTGCAGGTCTCTTACCCAAATAGAAAACATTTTCTTTTCTTTTCTTTTTTCTAAATTTTATCTATTTATTTGAGAGAGAGAGAGAGAGATTGAGAGAACAAGTGGCAGGAGGGTCAGAGGGAGAAGCAGACCCCCTGCAGAGCAGGGAGCCTGACGTGGGACTTGATCCCAGGACCCTGAGCCAAAGGCAGATGCTTAACCAACTGAGCCATGCAGGTGCCCAACATTTTCATTTTTTAAAATCTCTAATTAGCAGAATGCTATTCTCCCTTTATAAAATTTGGGGGTGTTAGGGAGAAAGTAGGTCGAAGTTTTGAAGGACAGAGGGCCCTAACATCATCATCAGTAATGGAAATTTAATTTAGGCTTTGTGTGTGAAGTGAGGAAAAGGAGACATGAGAATTTATTGCTCTCAAAGGAGAAAGACCTGGTGGCCAGGGTTGGGTGCTGTGTGGGGAGCTCTGGTGCAGGACATTTGTTTATGGGGTGTCTGAAGGTGGTGGGGCAGGGAGGACAAGACCACATGGCTCTCATTGTTGACTGTTCTTTAGCACAAGTGTATTAAATTACATCTCCCCAAACCCTACCACCTCTTCACTTTTCTAGAGCCATAATACATATTTTGATGTATTGTATATTATTTCTGCCTTCCGATGTCAATTTTGTCATAGGAGCAGCCTTTTCCTTAATCTGGTATTAGTGTTAACCAGGTTTGTGATCTTCCTATATAAAAGGAAGATTATTATTTTAAAAAATCAATAATCTCAGCTTAAGAATAAATATGAGAATGATTTTTTAATTTACTTAATGAAGACAGAAGCTGTTGTAAAGTAGAATAAAGCCCCTGACCATATACATAATACCTAAAAAAGTCAGTCAGAGGAAGACAAATACCATATGATTTTTTATATGTAAAATCTAAAAAATAAAAAACTTAAAAAAAAACAAAACTAATTGGTGGCTGCAAGAGCTGGGGTGGGGGCAGTGAGAGAAATCGGTGAACTGCGTTTTGTTGCTTGTTTAAATATATTACATTTTTTAAAAAGTTTAGTTTCTTTCATACAGTGCTGTTAACCTCCACAGAATCCTCTAGACTTATATCTCCTTTTTAACATTTTGAGAAACAGCATAATTGGGAAATGAGCATCGACTTTGGAGCTAACCACATCGAGGTTTAAATCCCCAGCTCTGTCTTGTTGGCTGTGTTGCCTTAGACAAGTTACCTAGCTTATTTGAGCCTCAGATTCCTGATCTATAAAATGGAGAATGAGATAATACCTTGAAAGTTTTTTGTGAGGATTAACTGAGAGAACTCTTAAATCTCTTATCATAACGCTTGTCAGGTAAACACACTTACTGAGCAAATTCTAGTTCATCATTGTAAAACTAATCTGAAAACATACAAGACAGTATGGGCACTATCTACAGTTTGCAGCTTATATACAAATGATATATACACTTTATCAGTGAAATAGGTATATTTTTATAAATGTATGAATAAAACAATTTTATTTAACCAAACAAATATTCTTAGTTTTAAAATTCATTTACTAATTTGAATATGGCACCAAAGCACGGGCAACAAAACAATAAAGTAAATTGGATGTCATCAAAATTAAAAACCTTCGTGCATCTATAAAAGACACTAAAAACACTAACAACAGGTGGAAAAGGCAATCCACAGAATGGGAGAAAATACTAGCAAAGCATATATCCAAGAAGGGATTAATATCCAGAATATATAAAGAACTCCTGTAACTTAACAACAACAAAAGCCAATTCAAAAATGGGCAAATAGGCATTTCTTCAAATGACCAACAAGCACATGAAAAGATGCCTAACATCATTAATCACAGGGAAATGCAAACCACACCCATACTGAGATACCATTTCACTCCCATTAGAATGGTTATTATTTAAAAAAAAGAAAGAAAACAGCAAACATTGGTAAGAATGTGGAGAAACTGGAACCCTTGCACACTGCAGGAATGTAAAATGGTAGAGCTGCTGTGGAAAACAGTATGGTGTTCCTCAAAAAATTAATTACCATATGGTTCAGCGGTTTCACTCTTGGAAGTATATAAACAAAGTAATTGAAAGCAGTGACTTGGCAGATATTTGTACATCAACGTTCATAGCATTTTTTCCCTAAGATTTTATTTATTTATTTGACAGAGAGAGACAGCGAGAGAGGGAACACAAGCAGGGGGAGTGTGAGAGGGAGAAGCAGGCTTCCCGCCGAGCAGGGAGCCTGATGTGGGGCTCGATCCCAGGACCCTGGGATCATGACCTGAGCCGAAGGCAGACGCTTAACAGCTGAGCCACCCTGGCACCCCCATAGCATTTTTTAATGAGAGCCAAGAAGTGGAAGCACCCCAAATGTCCATCAACTGAAGAAAAGACAAACAAAATGTGGCATATGCGTATCTCTACCTGCATGTTTGTTGAAGCATAATTTTTAATAGCCAAGACATGGAAACACTCTGAGTGTCCTTAAACAGTTGAATAAATAAAATGTGGTATATACATAAAATCGAATATTACTCACCCTTAAAAAGGAAGGGAATCCTGACACATGTTACAACACAAATGAACCTTGAAGACATTATGCCTAGTGAAATAAGCCAGAAGCAAAGACTAATATTGTATGATTCCGTTTATATGAGGTATCTAGAGTGGGCGAATTCATAGAGACAGAAAGTAGAATGGTCATGGCCAGAGTCTGGGAGTGGGGGAGAGGAGGAGTTAT
The DNA here is from genome assembly GCF_023065955.2 of Ursus arctos. Taxonomy (NCBI): domain Eukaryota; kingdom Metazoa; phylum Chordata; class Mammalia; order Carnivora; family Ursidae; genus Ursus; species Ursus arctos. Next base: position 15,130,179 of record NW_026622875.1, on the reverse strand, counting down.
TGTTTAAGGGATACAGAGCTTTGAGGAAGATGAAGAAGTTCTGGAGAGGGATGATGGTGATCGGGGCACAACAATGTGAATATACTTCATACCATTGAACGCCAGTCTCAAAAATGGTGAAAATGGTAAATTTTATGTTATGTATATTTTACCCCAACAAAAATTTAAAAAAATTCATTTACTAAGGAACTTCTAGAAAGATGGAGGGGACAAGTCATCTTTTGACCCAACTCCATCCAAACTGCTTCCCTGGAACTGAGTGAGCCAATATATGGAGCCTGTAGGTACAGTTAGGCATTATGCCAAGATGTCCAGGGAATGAAGAGGTGCAAGCTGCGTTTCTGTGGTATCAAAGGGACCAGCATCAAGAGAAGGCTCGCCTTTCTGGAAGGTTGGCTCATTTCTGACAAGGAGGGGACCCGGCCAGCCCAGCGAGCGTTTGCAGAGAGGGCTGCTTGCTTGCTGCATGTGTATATGGGAAGTTGTGATGCTCACAGCAGTGAGCATGTTTCAGTTTTAGTTCATTGGAAAAGAGCCTATCTACCAAATAATGTTAGTAACTAGTAGGTTCTACATTTGGAAAAACCTTGACTTCTCTTCCCCTCAAAGTTCTAAAGATTAAAAATTTAAATAAAAAAGCCACTAAAATAGAACATGTAAGACTATAGTTACGTAATTTGGCGGGCATAGGACTGTCTAAGCAAATTAGGAAACTCAGAGGCCAAGAAGAAAAGCATATGGATCTGACTACGTAGGTATCTGACTACTTTTACTATGGTAACAGCTGCCATAAGCGAAATCAAATGTCAAAGAACAGACTACCAAAAACAATTTGCTATTCGTGACCAAAGATTAATATCACCTTTACCCAGAGAGCTGCTATTTCTTAGTAAGAAAAACAAATCAAGCATCCTATTAAAGTAGATAACTTGCGGAAGAGAAATCATACAAGGCTGATAAAACACAGGAGAAGATGGCCAGCTTTAGAAATGGTCTGGGAAATTTACATTATGATAACCATAAGAGTCCTTGTTTCTCCATCACATTGAGTCAGTGCTAGTGAGGATATGGGGAAACGGGCATGTTCAAACAGTGCTGCTGGCAACATGAGCTCCGATTATGTAATTGTGATAGAATCTGGCAATATCTTAAGATTTAAAACATACCTGCCTTTTGCCCCAACATTCTCACTTTTGGGAATCTATGCCATTGAAACAACCCCCTAGGAAATGAGTATATAGGTATAGTAGGCCTATTTATCACAGCATGAAGTATAGTGGCAGAAAAACTTGAATATATCTCAATAGGGGAATTGTTGAATAAATTATGGCACATATATACATAGGATATACAGATAATTTTCAATAAAACGATGTTAGATACCCATGTATTGACATGGCGAGTAAGATGTATTGGCAATTTTTAGAAGTTGCAGATTGTTAAATATATTCTGTGTGATTCCATTTTGGTGAAAAAAAAAAAGACAAAACACTAGTCTGTGGTCTATGTTTATGAGAGAAAGGTGTAGAAGGCCACATACCAAGCTATGTGTGTTAACCCTGGCTCCTCACAGATTGGACTGCGGGGAAGAGATTATGCTTTTCTTTCTTTCTTTCTTTCTTTCTTTCTTTCTTTCTTTCTTTCTTTCTTTCTTTCTTTCTTTCTTTCTTTTAAGATTTTATTTATTTATTTGACAGAGATAGAAACAGCCAGCGAGAGAGGGAACACAAGCAGGGCGAGTGGGAGAAGAAGCAGGCTCCTAGCGGAGGAGCCTGATGTGGGGCTCGATCCCATAACACCGGGATCACGCCCTGAGCCGAAGGCAGACGCTTAACCGCTGTGCCACCCAGGCGCCCCGAGATTATGCTTTTCATTTGGCATCTCTTTACTGGTTTGATTTCTTACAACAGAGACTAACTATAAAATTACTTTGTAATTCAAACAATATAATAAAATCAACGATGAAGGGAAAATTGATTTGGATTTAAGTTTTATTTAATATGTATAGCTTTTTCCTACTTCTCAGAGTTGACACGAAGGTGTGACCTGTGGGAAGGGGGTCTCAGAGCTACAGGAAACACTCAGAGCTAATATAAGGAATAAAATGTACAATTTCTATGTAAGCTACATAAATAAATGGATTATCTTAAGACATAATGGGGAGAGATTTATTTCAGAACCTAAATGCCTAACGTCAGTTAAAAATATACCTAAGATCCTATTAATTAGGGTTTTGTTCTCGTCAATCTTTAATTGAATCCTAATTCACATTAGGATTCACTAATAGTTCCTTTTCATGGCATAAAGTAAGTGGTTGTTTCTAATTACAAATTCTAAGTATAATCTTATTTTCTTCTCAGGAGACTATCTGGCAGTAATTGAAGAGAAAAACAAAGCTACATTTCTACGTGCATATGTGAACTGGAGAAGTAAAAGGACTGAAAACTGTCGTGTGTGTATCCGAATGGTTGGACATAATGTGGAGGCACCCTTTAGCGACACCTACAAAGACCAGATGTCTATTATTGAAATGCCGCTTTCTGAGGCCCCCTTGTGCATCTCCTGTTGCCCAGTGAAAGGAGACCTTCTTGTTGGTTGCTCCAATAAGTTAGTCTTATTTAGTTTGAAGTATCAGATCATTAATGAAGAATTCTCAATATTGGACTTTGAACGTTCTTTAATTATACATATAGATAATATCATTCCTGTAGAAATTTCTTTTTGTATTGGTTATGTTGCTCTCATGTCAGACTTAGAAGTCTTAATCCTAAAACTGGAATCAGACCCTAAAAATGGAGAGAGTGTTAACCACCAGCCACCTAAGACCAACAATCCAATGAAACAGACAGAAGGTAAATTATGAATTTAGCTTGCTTTCTTATCTTAGGTGTAGAGAAAACCCTTACTTCTGGCAATCTCTGAAGCCACATTATTTACAGATTCAGTTTTTCCTGATACATGAGATTTGGGTTTATGATCCGGCTGCCCAGATCTTACTCAGTAGCATGTCAGTGTGTTTCAGCATATACTTGTCAATAGAAATAATGGAAGAGCTAGAAGGAGTTTCTAGCCCCAGTTCTCATAAGTTGAATGGCCTTGGGTTAGGAATGCCATCTCTGAGTTTCAATTTCCTTGGTAAAATTGGGATGATCATATCCTGTTGTACTTTATCTGTTGTGAGGAATAAATGAGGAAGTGCTAAGGCTTTTCAAAACCATAGTGCCTTGCAAATATATGAAATGTCTGTGTGCGTGAATAAATAAAATTACTATATTTCAATTTAATTGGTCTGGGGTTGTTATGAAATTTAAATTTCATTCAACTAGTACTTGGGGTTACTAAACTCTTCTCAAATTTTATTTTTTAAGATGTCAGTAGTGAAACTTTGCAGCTTGAGTCAGATGATTTTGTTATCTGTCAAAAGCCCATGGAACTTCTCGGTGAAAAAAGTAGCCAGTCTGGAATATCTGTTACACTGGAGTCAACGGGATTAGCTGATGAAAAAACAAAATATTACCACGTTCAGCACCTGCTCTATAAGTATTACAAAGCTTTTCATTCATCAGCATTTAATATATATTTACCTGCTTAGAAGTACATCGAAATTAGATCTCTTCCTCTTTCTTTCTCTTTTTAAACTCACAGACGTTTTGCTCCTGATATTTCGTCCTATGTCTTTTCTGATGACATCAAGTTACATTCACTTCAGTTGCTACCCATTTACCAAACAGGTAAGTATGGCGGTGCTGCAGTGCAGTGAGGTAAAAAGGCTCTGGGCTGGCAGGAGAGACCAAGGTGGGTAATACGTTAGGTTCTCTTACCGAGTCTCCCTGTGGCCCTGGACAAGTTCCTTAGCAAATAATGCTAAAGAGTGTTCTTATGAGCACTAGAAAGGGAAGTTGTGTCTGCTAGGAGGAGCCATGGAGAGAACATGACAGACAAAACGCATTTCCCTTTTTGAAATGGTTACTTGGCCCAAAAAGGGAAATTGGAACCTTGTCCTAGCTGGGGTTTTTTTAGCTGGGTATATGGCTAAGCTTCTTATGATGGCCTTGTGAGCAAGGTGGGAAAATGTTGACTGAATGGGAAATTCATTCAGAGTGGTGGTTTTCAACCTTGTTGCACATTGGGCTTCCTTGGATGCTTTAAAGAATACTGATACCCAGGCTCTACATACTGGTGATTCTGACTTGATTAGTCGGCTAAGGTATGTGGACATCAGTAGCTTTTTAAATGCTCCCCCGGAACGTAATGGGCAGCCCAGACTGAGAATTTGCCATTGGGTTTTGTACTTAGTCCTGGCCTGCCTAACATCTTTAGATGTTGCCTAGAGACAATATAAATATTATTCTGACTAAACGTGTTTATAAACCTCCCTTATTTTTTTCTTTCTTTTAGTAAACATTTATTGACTGCCTACTATGTTGGGTATTGTGCTGAATACTAGGGAACCAATAATGAGCAAAAGTAGGCAAAGTACTTGCACTCATGGAGCTTATTGTGTTCGGGGGGGGGGAAGCAGACATTAATTGAATAATCATTTTGTTATTATCAAGGAGTATACAATTACACACTGAAATGAGTGCTCTGAGGGAAAAGAATCCTACCTTGAGAGCTTCTAACAAAGATATTAACCTCATTTATGGGTCAAGAAAGGCTTCCTAGGAAAGAGGATCTGAAGAGTGATTTGGGGCTGATTTGGAAATATGGTTGGTGCAGAGGAAGCAGCAAAGGTGTTGTGGTAGAGGGAGAATCTAATAAGTGAGGAACTGAGAGCTAGAGCAAGGCAGAGAAGGTCGTGAGACAATGCTGGAGACCAGAGAGGGCCCAGAGCCATGTTAGGGGGTCAACTCTCTAATGGCCGTTCCCTTTCTCTCTCTTTTCTTTGCAGTAGCAAGAAGCTGGGCTAATACCGTAGAATTTCCCATAATCTGAATTTTGCTAATTGAGTCCCCACAGTGTCATTTAACATGTTCCTATATTCCCTGTATGTCCCTGTGATTTGGTAGTTCAGTCTGAAGCTGTACTGTTCACTATGGTGGCCGTTACCCACCTGCTGCTGTTCAGCACTTGAAATGTGACTAATCTAAATTGACATACACTGTTAAGTGTGAAATTCACATCATTATCTGGAAGAGTTAGTACAGAAATATATATATAAAGTATCTCATTAATTTTTTCGTTAACTGTTGGTTGACATGGTAATAGGGATATATTGGGTTAATACAATACACTATGAAAATTTTGCCTGTTTCTGTTTACTTTTTAAAATGTGATTACTAGAAAACTTTAAATTACATATGTGGCTCATGTTATATTTTTATCAACAATGCTGGTCTAGACTAAGTCTTGATTAGATGATGATAGTGGTTATGATTATGAAGATGATGATTTGGTACCACAAGTAGTGCTGACTTCTGTTGGAAGGTACATGGTATCTGGTGATGATTATTACCTAGATCTGTTAACTTATTAGGGGTTGCAGAATGGTGATATTTTAATTATATCAGCTCCCTTTTCATTTCTTACTGGCATTCTTCTATAAAGAGCAGCTTTTCCTAAACAAATCTTTGGTTATCCACTGAGAATTTTTGCTTAGACAAGTTAAGATATCAATTTCCTTTATTTATTGGTTTCATGGGGTTTTCCCCCCATTTTTTTCATGCAGGTTCCCTAACTTCTGGTAGAAAAAATTTGTCTCAGAAAAAAGAGTTGCTGAGTCTCTTCTGTTTTTTCTCATTACCTCATGTGGGCTATCTGTACATGGTTGTCAAATCTGTTGAATTAATGTCAGTTTACCAGTATCCTGAGAAGTCTCAGCAGGCGGTGCTCACACCACAATTTTTGCATGTCATCGCAAGGTATGTTACAATGTTACTGCTGGACTTTGAGTCACTTACTCTTCTGCAAATTCTTGGGGTGCTTCCTAAGTCTTTAAATGAGAATTGTGTGGGGGTGCCTGGGTGGCTCAGTCTGTTAAGCGTCTGCCTTCGGCTCAGGTCATGATCCCAGGGTCCTGGGATCAAGTCCCACTTCTGGCTCCCCGTTGAGCGGGGAGTCTGCTTCTCCCTCTGCCTGCCTGCTCTTTCTCTCTCTCTCTCTGACAAATAAATAAATAAATAAATAAATAAATAAATAAATAAATAAAATCTTTAAAAAAATAAATGAGAATTGTGTGAACCAATATATGGTATTGTAAATTAATGATGTGCATTTGCCTTTTGATGGCCTATACCTACCTTTTCAATGTCAAAGATTTAGATTCTCGTTTTGCCTTTGTTTTATTTTCTTAGATTGGATAGGGGTCTTTGTGAGAAAAAATTTTCATAGGGAATTTTAATGAAAAGTCAGGACATCTCTGGATTTCTTTTTAGATTTCCTAATTTATTCCTCTGCTGTCCTATCCTTTCTGTATGAGTTGAATTATTTCATAATTTAGAACTGTGAAGGAGCCAGAAAGACTACCCTCTGATTAGTACAAATGGGGAAAAAATAACCCAGAGGTTGGGATTGGCAAGGTCATGTGGATAATTGGTGGCAGATGCCTTTTCAGTCGCCTTACCGTGATAGGCTGGCATATAACCTGCGTTCCTGAGCAGGATTTTAATCTCATTTCCTTTTTATCTCAGCAGTAACGGATGCTTCTGGTTCTAGTTCCTGTTTTTTGAGCTTAGATTATGTGCAAGCCACTGCATTGGGCCCTCTAGCCAAGTAACCGTGAATAAACTACACCATCTGTTTTCTAAAGCAACAGCATGAAAGAAGGCAGAGACACATACATGGGGCACAAATACTAGGGGATTTGTGAAAAATATCTTTAGACTTTGTGAAAGTGAAAATAGGCAATGCGAGGAGAGAAATTTCTTCTGGCTGAGTCATATGGAAAGCTTTTTGTGCTTGAAGTGAGAAAAGCTAGTTAGAATCTACAGGTGTAGATTAGAAGAGAAGGGCATTATAGATACAGGTAAGACTATAAAAAAAGGCTATGACTAGTTTTGTAGGAGCATCTAATAATTAATTGCATAGGATGGTGATCTTTAATTTTTTTCAACTGAATGGTAGGATCAGAAGCTACAGCAGGTGCTAGAGTATATTCAGACGGCATAGAACTCATCTGAAGATTCTGCCGCTCACTCATAGTGTGGTTGCTGCCCTCTCCTCCCCATTGTCTGGTGTAAGGAGAACTTCTGTTGTGTGTTTCCTAAGTGAACGTTGTGGAAGTAGCTAGTCTCGATTTCTAACATGTTGTGCATAGTGACGTTCTTCAACCATGAAGAATCTGAAATGCAGAGAAGTGGTGCAAATCATGCTCGAGGGAGAGCTCAGGGCTTTGAAAATTAAGGACTTTTTTAAGGTTTTGATCAATAAAGTGATGTGATAAGAGCATTGCTTTAGGAAAATCAGTGGTGGCTGTTATGCAGGATAGATTGAACACAGGTAAGTACACTATTGAAATGGTTCGGGGGAAGATAACGAGGGGCTGTAGCAGCGAGAGGATGAGGAAGAATGGATGGGAGAGGCTTCGGCAAGAGAATGACAAGACTTGGTGTCTGTTGGGATGGTGGGAATGGAGGAGGCACAAAAAACCCCACCAGAGTGTTGAGGCTGCTTTTATGAAAGAATAGACGCTGGTGAAGTGTGGGGAAAGAGAAGTTTGGTTTAGGCATTTGAGTTTGAGGAGCTTAGGGAGTATCAAGGGGAAATGTTAAGTAGGCTTTTGGACACAGAACTGAAGATGAGAAAAGAAAAGAAAACATAGACGTTTTATTACCATCAAAAAAGAGCTGACTGTCGAAGTAGTGAGTATGGCCTCAAGAGTGTGTAGCAGAGAAAAGTAGTTGGAAAACTAAACTCTGGTGAAGGTCATGTTCAGGAAGGGAGAGAAAGAACAGAAGGATTTTCAAGAATGCAGAAGAACCTAGGGAACTATAGCATCCTAGACACCAAGGAAAAACTAGAGGGAGAAAGAAAGAATAAAATATTTATTTCTGTCCCAAAATATTGATGTGAAAGACTATTAATCTTTTCTCTACCTGATTGCATAGATGTAAAGGACACTGAGAATTTAGTGATTTGATTCCCTAAATTTATTTCCCCTCTCTGTTAAATATAAGTCACGAATTAGTTTAGAATGCAGAGTCCTGAAAACACAGTTATGGGGATTTGAAAGGATTTAAAATGTGTGGGTTTTGCCTGTCTCCAGGTAGGAAATTATTGAAGCTTTTCTTAATATCAGCACCAAAATACACTCTTACATCATTAATTTAACTGTAGAAGCACTAGACGTTAGAATAGCAGCTGTTATATGTAAATTCAGATTCTTAATAAAGATCCCCACCCATATTTTTAAAGTTCTATATTTGTTGAACTTACTTTTACATATTATTTTACCCAGTAAATACATACTTTAGAAATATTGTGACCCATAATTTTGTCTTGAAAAGTTTCTTGAAGGGTGGTACATTAAAAAAAAAAGGCAAAAAAAAATTTTTTTAAAGAATCTAAGAACAATATAAAATCATGTAAAATGTCATCCTTATAGAAATACATAAATGGGAAAGCCCCCCCATAATCCTACTCCTCAGAGTCAACCATGTCAACAATTGATGTGTATTCAGGGCACCTGGCTGCCTCAGTAGGTTAGGCGTTTGCCTTTGGCTCAGGTCATGATCCCAGGGTCCTGGGATCCCAGCCCCACATTGGGATCCCTGTCTGCTTCTCCCTCTCCCTCTGCCCCTCCCCCCACTCATGCGCTCTCTCTCTCTCAAATAAATAAATAACATTTTAAAAAAAATGGTGTATATTCATCTAAACTTTTTAAAAAAACAATACATTTACTACTATGATTTTTTTTTTTTTATGGAAGTGGATCATAAGATGTCCACTGTTCAGCAACTTGCTGCTTCACTTAGCAGTGTATCTTGGACAACTTTCCATGCCAACACATTTCAGTTCACTTTATTCTCTTATACTGCTGCTTAGTATTTCTGCGATAGCCAGCTGCTGGATTGCTGTAGGTGGAGGTGAGTCAGAGGACCAGCCTTCTTATCTCTGGAAACTAACAGTCATTTATCTTTATGGTCATAGCTACTCTCACTTATCATTCTGGCTCCATCACAGGTGCTTTTTTGCTTTTCACTATCTCAAAGTCCCTTCTATTTGTTTTACTTCCTGGTGTTAACTCTCTATTCTAGATTTCTAAGTGGTGGTACAAGTGTTCCAGTGATTATCATGACTCCAGAGGTCATGTCCTAGGACTTTGTGGAAATGGACAGAGATGGCAATGGGCTGAGGCTGCAGTAGAAGCCCCCCAACACAGAGGGAGAATGCCGAGTGATACCTCTTACCTACACTGTGCAAAGTCTCCCAACTATGAAAATGTCAGAATGCCTTCCTTATAACGAAGTATTTCTTCTACTTTTTAAAAAGATTTTATTTATTGATTGATTGATTTGAGAGAGACAGAAAGAGCATGAGCTCACATGCACAATGGGGGGGAGGGGCAGAGGGAGAAGGAGAAGCAGACTCCCTGCTGAGCACAGAGCCTGACCTGGGGCCTCAGTCCTAGGGTCCTGGGATCATGACCTGAGCTGAAGGCAGATTCTTAACTGACTGAGCCACCCACGTGCCCCAAGAAGTATTTCTTCTATTATAAGATCAATGCTAGGTTTGCCTTATTTCAACATAGTTCATTTTTAATTCTCCTACTTTTTGTTTTTTAAAAATTTTCCTGTGGAAAAAAATAAAAATTATTGCTGTGAACCCACCGCAAGATGGGTTTTGTAGCAATTTCTAAGTTAACTGTTTTTAACGTCAGTACTGGAGTGTTGACTTCTCTCCTAGTCACCAGGCATTCGTTGTGCACTGATGTGGGGTCTCTAGGTCATTTTACAATGCAGAAGCAGCATGGGGTTGTGGAAAGAGCTAGAGGAGTGTGAGGAGTAAGACGACCTGGGATCTAATTTGACTCCATCCTCCTGAGATGTCTTAGACCAGTCATAAGACTTCCATGCCCTCATCTTTAAAACAAGCTTCTGGAGTAGATAATTCTCAAGATTCCTTCAGATAGCCTATAATTTTCAGTTCTACCATCGGATATGTGTTTGCATAATCTAAGTGTGTTGTCCAGCCTGATCTAGGCTCAATTACATGCTGAGATGAGTGGGATAGAGATAGTAGTCAGGAAACTTGTGTTCTAATCTTGGCGTTGATAGTTACCTCTTTGTACCTTGGGCAGATACTAGGGACATCATTTTGTCTGTAAAGTGAGATATTGACCCAGATCCATGGCTCTTAACTAGGAGTGTACAACAGAGCCACACATGGAGCTTTGTAGAAATATACATGTCTAGATTCAGCTCTTAGAGATTATGATTCGGTAGGGGTGAGGTGGGGACCAGTTGTATATTTTTACAAACACTCCATGGGGATTCTGAGGTGCTCTCTTTGTTAAGAAGCAGACTAATCATCAGCATTTAACAAATATTTGAGTCTTCCCTCCCCACCATTGCTCTGTTTGCCTCTGTGAAATCCTCCCATCTATGAGCATGTGGTTATTGGCCTCTGCTTTGCTCAGTGGTGTCTCTCCTCTTCCTTAGCAACAACCTACAGTGTTTCACAGTGCGGTGCAGTGCGGCAGCAGCTCGTGAGGAGGACCCGTATGTGGACACCACCCTGAAGGTTAGAACTGGTTTATTTTATTTTTTTATTTTTATTTTTTAAAGATTTTATTTATTTATTTAACACAGAGAGACAGCCAGTGAGAGAGGGAACACAAGCAGGGGGCGTGGGAGAGAAAGAAGCAGACTCCCAGCGGGAGAGCCTGACGTGGGGCTCGATCCTAGAACGCCGGGATCATGCCCTGAGCCGAAGGCAGACGCTTAACGACTAAGCCACTCAGGCGCCCCAGAACTGGTTTATGATGACAACAAAATCTTAGGATCAAAAAGGGATACATGAATGCTTGCAAATTTGCTCTTGGGTCTAAGTTGGTGAACATTAAAGGTCTTAAGATCTTCTTTATCCAAATAGAGTTTTTGGACATGAAATAGTAAGCATTTTGTGATTCATGGTTTAGATGACAATTTTTAAGATTACTTTGAAAACATTTCACTCAGAATTTAGGTGTAGTGCATAGTTTTTAAAATTTGGTAAAGAATATGTGAGTGTAACTTCAGAGAGAGTACTTTACAACTATAGTATACTACAATTTTATTCTTTTTTAATGGAAATATTGGTGGCAGAGAGCACATGATCAGGGGCAGAAGCAGAGAGAGAGAGAGAGAGAAGCGGGGCTTGATCCCAGGACCCTGGGATCATGGCCTGAGCCAAAGGCAGACACTTAACCAACGGAGCCACCCAGGCATCCCATGATGGCCTATATTTTATAAGTTAGTTTATGTCTATCTGGCACCTGGGATAGCTTTTCCTGGAAAAGTAAGTGTTCATTACTGATCGTTATGTTAACAAGCCAGCACTTTTGTGCTTAAGGTGTTTGAGGTCCTCTTCCACTATCATCGTCACCCAAATAGTGACATGTGACATTGTTTTACTCGATCTGAGTTCTCAGTAGCTCTTTCATGCAATGGCCTGCCTGTAGCTTTCTGTTGCTGACCAGGCATTCTGCCTACCTTCAGCCTCTTAGGAAACCCAACTCACAGCTTCCCCATGCCTTTCTGTCTATGTTTAAGATACACACATAGCCTTTTCAAGAGCATATTTTAGAAATAAAGATTATTTCCCTATTGAAATGGAAAGCCAACAGATTCTTTGTCCCTCTCTTCTCCTCACACCTTGCTTTGCTTTTTTGTTTTCTGTTTTTCAAACCTCAGAAAGACATAGGCTTATACAGGTGGTGATGCTGGAGTGAGGGGTGCATAATAGATTGAGGTAGGTTCAATCTGCATTTGAAATTAAATCACGTTGTAGGTCTTCTCAGAGTCTCCTAAAACCAGGGGGAAGGAACAAGGAAGAGAAGAAGGGAGATAAGAAGAGAGATGGGCAGCTAGCTGGTGGGGAATGCTGCCCTTGAGACCAGTCCTCCTGAAGGTGGCAGAGGGAAGGTCACACCTCATGGTTCCCTCTCTCCTGCGACTCTACCATTCTGAAATGCTAGATACCACCAGAACCAGCACACGTTTAACCCTCTTGCCGACTCAGACTTTGGGAGCTATGGCGTCTGAGAAAGATTTCACAACCTCAGAATTTGGTCCAAAGTGTACATCTTACGTCCCTCTCCTCTGAGATTCTGGCCCCTCAGCAGTAGCTAAGGCCATCTTATCTATTTTTAGAAATGAAAAAATAGATGACTGCATTGCCCCAATCGCTTTGTACAGAAGGCAATGAAGATGACCGCAGAACCAAACTAGTGTTAATGGAAGAGAGGGCACAGGCCTGGCAGCATCATTTTGCGAGCTCCCAGAAACAGCTCTTCCATTATCTTATCCACTGTCCTTAAATTAGTGCCCCCTTACAGGGACAGGAGCCTGGCTGCTCATCCAGGGTTTCCTCCCATTTACCTGACACACCCAGCTGGTCATCCATTCCAGGCAATGTTCCCACCTAAGGAGCTAACAGTCAGGGGCCATCTGAACATGCAAGCATTTCTCTTCTACACGTCCATCCACCAAGAAACCATGTAAGTTCTCTCTGTGCAATAGAATGACCATTTATAGTGTCTGATTTTTCCTAGAAACCACTTTGGGGCATATCCCTGAACCAGCTCACCGTCAGTGGGGATTTCTGTAGGTGCAGGTTACCAGCCCACAGCCGTGCTCGGAGAGCCACTCTGTAAGCCACACAGGAGTTCCCACAGCCGCGATGGGCTCAAGAGCGCCTGCCGTCTGCATCTACTCAGTCAGCAGATACCGAGTGGCTCTTCGGCGGGCACATGTGTAATAGGTACCGGGTTACAGAACTTCAAACAGGATAACCTCCTCCTTTGATAAGATTAGGAATTCAGATCGGGTTTTTGGAGGGGGGTGTGGAGGAGGGAGCAGGATTTTATCAAATAAACAGACTGATTTTTGAAGATTAAAGTTCATGTACCTTTGTTCCTTGGTGAAATTTGTGATTTTTCCTCTACTAGGCTTGCCCACCTGTCAGTATGGATGTCTGTGCTCTAAGAATACAGCTTTTCATAGGCTTGAAAGCCGTCTGTCACTTTAAAAACCACCTCATACTTTTGACCAAGGCAGACCCAGAGGCCATTCCAGAGAGAAGAGACTCACCCAAGAGGCTTCTGTAAGCATCTCCACACTTCTACACATTCATGCCAATGTTTCTGGAATGAGTTGTTACTGATATATTTTGTGTGTATGTCCTAGTTTATCTTTTTAAAAATCAGAACTTTGAATGATAAGATGGTTTGTCTATGTTTTTTTTTTTCCCCCTGGGGAAGGAAAAGAAGATTCTAGTGATCTCCATAATATCCTTTAGAAGAGAATGAATTATAAAGTAGTTCCAATAAAAATCTGTGGTATTTTAGATAAGTTAAAGGACATGTTCTTCAGTATAATTAATAGGAAAGACAGAGCCTCTAGTGCTAATCCAAACCACAAGGCTCTTCACTAGTTTTTTTCTTTGACCTTTCAGTGGTTACATTTTTATCCAAGTATTATTTTCTGGAATCTCGATTCAAAAGAAATTAATAATGCATTTCTTACTTAAAGCCCATTCACGATGTATAGATATGTGCTGATCTTCCTTAAAATAAAATTGCATTTTGATAAGACTAATCTCTGGTTGACTCTTGGATTTTCTGCTTTTACATTGTTTGGACCAGAACGCTTAGTTCTAGACTAGTTATGCTTCTGTTCAACATTTTCTGTTCTGTGACCTTAGTAGTAGGAATTAGATGATGATGATAATGATTTGTATGTTCGCCCATGAATAATTTAATCAGGAAAGAAATCCTTCTGGGGGAAGAGAAGCAGATAGTGTACAGATGGTCCCATACTTAGTTTGACTTACAAGCTTTCACTTTACGATGGTATGGAAGGCAATGCCCGTTCACTAGAAACTGTGCTTCGGGTTTGGAGTTCGGATCTTTCCCCGGCTGGCAACATGTGGTATGATATTCTTGGTGATGCCCCGCGGTGGCAGCTCCCAGGCAGCCGCGTGGTCACAGGCGAACAACCAATACACTTACATCCATCCTGTACCCATACAGCAGTTCTGTTTTTCGCTGTGTACAGTATTCAATAAATCACATAAGATAGTCAACACTTTATTATAAAATAGGCTTTGTGTTAGATGATTGCTAATGTAAGTGTTCTGAGCCAGTTTAAGGTAGGCTAGGCTAAGCTATGATGTTTGGGAGGTTAGGTGGATTTGATTTATGCTATTTTCAATTTTTCGTGGGTTTATTGGGATGTAGCCTCATCGTAAGTCAAGGAAGAGCTGTATTTCTAGTCAAACATCGGTTTTTAGTTTTAACATAAGGTTTGCTTTTTCAAATTTTTTTGTGTGCCTGTGCTTTGTCCCACCAACAGGAATAATCAGAGGTTTATTTGGGTAACCGGTCACTCTGAGTGTGCACAGAATGATCTGGGACTGACTGATTCTAAAAGCTTTCTGGCAAGAGGAAGAACAATTGGCAATCTTGCAAATTATTGACATTTTTGTCATTAGACATTTTTAAAATTTCATTTTTAAATGATTTTAAAAAAAAATTCTCATTTGAAAGTTTCTTTGGTCAGAGGTCTACATTTTAAAGATTGTATACTAAAGAAAATGCATCAAATAGTGAAAGCAAGAGGTAAGATAGTACTTGAAGCGGACCCATGGGTATTTGTGTCTTCTGCATTTTTCCAGCAGCCCTGAGTGTTTTGCCTAGTGTTCTGTTGCAGCTTCTGGTTAGATTGGTGGCATAAGGCATGCTGGTCTCCTGAAGGCCATGTGCAGGAGACGTAGTGGGCACAGGCTCTCTGACAGCCAAGTCTGTCTTCCTTTTGAGGGGTCTTGCCTAGTCTTTGAGCATTTTGCCCATTAAAGAATTCCTGTGGAGTACATTGGAAGCAATTGGTTTATCAGTACGTGAAAGCTGTTGAATTTTAAATGCCGTAGGCCTATGTAGCATTGAGAACTCATGTTCTATAAAAATTGACTAGTACAGCGAGTCATTGAAGAAAATACTAAATGAAAATGATTGCATAGTTCTTTTTAGGTATCTAACATTTACCATTTAAGATTGTCATTTATTAATACTGTGTCTTATCTTGCGATTCTTGTCTTTTCTTTTGCTTTTAGTTCTAGAAAAGGAACCAGTGGTAAGCTTAAAGCACCTCCTGTAGCTGAGGCTGGGTGGAATTTGTATATTGTGGATACGATCTCACCAGTGCAACTGTACAAAGAAATGGTACTCCTTTCAGACTTCTAATTCTTATTTGTAGAAATTTAGGGTCAAAGTAATGACCAGATACTGATTCTAATCATCACACATTCAGAATGCCACAGCCAACCAGCTTTCACGTTCCGTCTGACAGTAGAGCGTGTATCTTTCGTCACCTGCTCATTTTCGCAGCTCCTGACATTTGAGGAGCCAGTAGAAATTCACTTCACTAAAATAAGACTTCCTTATTCATACCCACCCTCCAACGAGCATTGATGAACCCGTCGAAACATAAACAGCCTTTGACCTTTATTTCGAACCCTAGCAAAGAGTACCAGGAAATGGAGCTGAAAGAAATCTTAGATCATTTATCCCCGTCTCAGTCTTTGAAATATTAGCAGATTGTCTCAGGGCCCAGCGCACCTGCAGCATTGTCCTGTGGGCAGTGGCCCAGAGGGGGGCACCCACCTTCCTTTTTTAAGAGTGACAGCTGCCAACTCATCACTGACAATTTTTTTTAAGTCTTCATTCTGAAATAATTTCAAACTTACAGAAAAGTTGCAAGGATAAGAATAGTAGAAATAAAACCCTGTATATTCTCAATACAGATTCACCAATAGTCAACATTTTATCTCTTTTGGTTCTCTTTCCCTCTCTTTTTTGTACTCCTGCACTTTCTAAACACACACACACACACACACACACACACACACACACTCCCCCCAACCGACACACTGAGATCCACTGGAAGGTAATTTGCATGCATCAGAGCTGAATGCCCCTAAATACTTCATTGTATGTTTCCTAGGAATCCGAGTATTTGTTTACATCACTGCAGTACCGTCAAATGCCTAATATATTTAACATGACACATATTCCAATGTTGTCGGTTGATTCAGTAATGACCTACTAGTATCTTCCTTCTCCAGTATAGGGACCAGTCTAACATCAGGTAGTGCATTTAATTGTCATGTCTCTTTGGCCTCCTTTAATCCAGAGTAATTTCTTAGCCTTTGTTTTTTATGGCATAGACATTTTTTAAAAGATTTTATTTATTTATGTGACAGAGAGAGAGAGCACAAGCAAGGGAAGCGGCAGGCAGAGGGAGAAGCTGAGCAGGGAGCCCAATATGGGGCTCGATCCCAGGACCCTGGGATCATGACCTGAGCCGAAGGCAGATGCTTCACTGACTGAGCCACCCAGACACCCGGCATGGACATTTTTGAAAATAAATTTTTGCCCCTCCACCTTTTTAAATTCTTTATTATTTTTTTTCCCTGTTTAGATTCAGGTTATGTGTGTTCATTCTCAGCCAGAATATTGCGTGAGTAACGTTGTGTCCTTCTCGGGGAGTTACATCAGGAGGCACGTGATGCCTGTGCCCCTCATTGATGATGTTAATTTTGATCATCAGTTCAAGGTTTTGCCTGGTTTGTCCCTGGCATTTTAATGCCAATAATTGTATCAGCTTTGCCCTGTCCTTTTAATCTTGCTTAATTGCCAGTCTTAAGACTTCATCTAGTTGACCTGCTTGCTGGACTCTGAAAATACTGATTGACTCAGATAAGCTAGTGGTAATTTTAATAAGCTCACTGTGGGTGACAGAAATAGACCAGGTAGAAACTGAATTTGCCAAGCGAAACTTCAATAAAGGAAGGATGCTCAGTCTGAATTTAAGAAAGATGTAAATCACAGAACTTAAAAAAGTTAACTGTTTCCCATGTTTGTTAGCCTTATTGACACGTGATCAAATTATTGCTAAGTTAACAGTGTTATTAGTATCACAACGTTATTTCTACCTTGTCTAGTGATTAGCACTGTTTAACAAGGGAATGCTTGTAGGTATTAATCACGTATGTATTAAACTGGCTCATGGATTGTGGGGGAAAAGAACACCTCAGCGAGGCCGTATCAGAATGCTAAATAACCAATTTTTAGTTTTTAGGATTCAATGTGTCTAAACATGAACATTACTAACAAAATATATAGATATTCTTAAGAACCAGGAAAGTTCTGGGTGTCTTTCTGCAGCAGCATTAGCCGTTGGCCTTTTTTGTTTCAGGTAGACTACAGTAATACCTACAAGACAGCAAAAACCCAGAGCTGCATCCACCTGCTTAGCGAGGCTCATCTGCTAGTGAGGGCTGCCTTGATGGACGCCCATCAGCTGGAACCCGGGGAAAAAGCAGAGCTTTTGGAAGCATTTAAAGAAAGCTGTGGGCACCTTGGAGACTGCTACAGCAGGTTGGTGAGGCTTCTTGGGAACTTGTTAGAGAAGCCATCTCGAGCTTTGCGCGTAGGTACTAGCTTTCCATCTCTGGTAGCTAGCTGATGAATGGGGGAACGCATGACGGGAGGTGGCCCATTTATTCATTGATTCCATAAGCATTTGTTGAGCACATACTGTGTGCCAGGGACCGTGCTAAGCTTAGAGTCACAGAGATGAACATGACTGTTTCCTGCCTGCAAGGAGTTACAGTTTTTTAGACGAACCATGAATCTCCAGTTCAGGAGTCTCCCTCCACTTAATTTAGGAATGAAATTTCTTTCAGGTCTTCTGGGCCTGCTCATGACCATGAAAATCTCAGAGACAGCCATTATTACTAGTTTCTTGCCTGTTTTTTTGTTTTGTTTTGTTTGTGTTTTTTTTAAAGATTTCATTTATTTATTCGAGAGAGAGAGCGAGAGAGAGAACAATGAGCGGTATGAGGGGTGAGGGACAGAGGGAGAAGCAGGCTCTCCACCTAGTGGGGAGCCAGACGCCAGGCTCGATCCCAGGACTCCGGGATCATGACCTGAGCCGAAAGCAGAGGCTTAGCTGACTGAGCCACCCAGGCGCCCCTAGTTTTTTGCCTGTGAGCCTGAAGAGAGAGATACTGTTTGGATGGTCTGTGACTTTAATCTTAGTAGTCAGTGCTTTTATGATTTCAGAAAAGGCCTGGGATGAATAGTGGGTTTTATTTTTGAGAACGATCTCTATAGATTTTTTGGTATATGATCATTTCAAAGGCTTGCTTGACCCATAGGAATGATTATAAATCAATACAACAGATTTTTCATGCCCATCAACACCATTATTTTAGAGCCACAGAATTATAAATCCTAAAATTCACTTAATGAATTATTTTTCTGTTTTGATTATGAGCAGGCAAAAAGAAACTGTATGAATGAGAAGGACTTTACAGAATCAAACTTAGGAACTTGTTTCAACTAATGGTTGTAGAAGAGTATTTTGAGATTTATGTCATCCAGAAAGCATTATCTGTTTTATTATCAAATGTGTTAGATATCCGGGCTTAAAAATGACAAATTTGAGGGTTTTTTTTTTTTTTTTTTTTTTACTTCCTTCCCTTTAGGCTTGACACCCAGCATTCCCACCTTGCCTTGCCATACTATAAGATGTCTGGTTTATCTATGGCCGAAGTTCTAACCCGAGCGGACTGGGTACTAGAGGCTGGATCGCAGAAATATGAGAGGGGGTTAATCTTTTACATTAATCATTCCCTTTATGAAAATCTGGATGAAGAATTAAGTGAAGTGAATATAGTTTTCTATTTACTTATATTTGACCTTCCTAACTTTTCATTTTAGCAATTTATTTTATGTGATACTGTTTACAAGTCAGGTTCCAAATATTTTTCTTTGGTATTATTTTCTTCTTTTCCTAAAAAGGTAATGAATGTGTCCTTTTCTTCATTAATAATCCTAGAATTATAGCTTGGAAAAAATTATAATCACCTTCTCCTCCTTTCTCATTATATAGATGGGGGAATGTGGTCCATTGTGGTTGAGTGACCTGCCCAATGTAACAGGAGCGTATCTTTAGACGAACGACACACCCCCCAGGACCTTGCCCCCCTTCTCATCTGCAGCCCTTTGCACAGTCCTAGTTCTCCCAAATTCCAAGTGTCTAAAGCTTCACTTATGAAATCCTGGCCCAGTGACCTTAAGACATTGTTAAGGCTTATTTTTAGCCCCTCATGTATTTTTAAAAAGAATTGAGTGCAGATATGCAAAGCTGAACATTGTGAGACCAAATGTTTTAAGGTTTTGAGAGAAATGAATTTTTTCGTATAAATTACCTCATTAAGTATATTTTGTACTAAGCTGTAATTTTTAAGTGTACTTTTAAGTGTAATTCAATCAAATATTTATTTTCTTCTTTTGAACTCTTGTTAAAATTAGAAATGCTAGCCACACCTCGGTACATATTTTCACTGCTTTTTCTTCATTATAACTCAGCAAAGAGATCACTTCAGGTCATCTCAGGTCTCCCACATTATCACCATGAACTCGGTCTTTTTTAATCCGAATGTAATACTTATAATTTTGTCGTTTGGAAGTTTGTATCTTGGTTTTGTATCTCTTTTTTTCTTTTTTGCTGATTTTGTTGCTTTCTGTTGGTTAACTGACCTTTTATTTCTTATTCACGTTCACAAAAGGAATTAGCAGCAAAAGTGGTTCATATGTTCCATGTGGCTGAGCCAAAGCAGCTGCCCCATATTCTCTGTAGTCCTTCTATGAAGAATATTAACCCTTTAACTGCCATGAGCTATCTAAGCAAGCTGGATCCTTCTGGGTTTTCATCGATCTTGGTGACATTGACCAAAGCAGCAATGGCTCTGAAAATGGGAGATCTTGACATGCACAGAAATGAAATGAAAAAGCATCCAGAGGTACAGTGCCCTGCTTGGTTTTAATAGTAGGTTGAAATGGGACCGGGTAGTCCTAAGGCGTTTAGTTGTCTTCTGGCTGCTGTCTAGTTCATTTCTTCGTAGTCATAAAGGAAAATAGACTTAATCTTAGAAAAGATTTGACCCAAAGTGGGAGTGCTTGGGCTTTGGATCTGGTAAATGAAAAAGAAATAAGAATAATCACTGGTAGCAATGGGTATCCAAAGATCTCTTTGTGTCAGCTACTTTCAGAGCACAGTACTCGGAACTAAAGAATGTACAGGCTCTGCCCTGTGCTGACAGTCTAATCTAGCATGAGGGATATGGTATGTCCACGGAAACAGAACGGAGTGCTGTGTATTCAAGTACAGCAAGTGGGATGCTAACCAGGAGCCTTAGGAGTCTAGTAGTTGAAGAAATGGCCTGCACTTGAGAAAATCACAAATTACATTGTGGAAGATTGGTATTTGAGTGATATAGCAAAGAAAAGGTAGCTTTTCCTTCAAAGAGAGCCCATTTAGGGTCATGAGCCGAAGATGTTAATCATTAGAGGAGGAAATTAAAAGGTAATGTTAATTGAGCACTTATTACATCCCAGGTCTATTGTAAGCCCCTTGCATATGCTGTCTTATATTTAATTCTTGCGACAATGCTGTAAGTTAGATACTACTACTATACCTATTATAAAGATGAGGGAACTAAGACAAAGAGAGAATCAATGAGTTGTCCAAGATCACATAGCTGGTGAGTGTTCGAGCCAGGGTTTGGAGCAGGCAATATGGCTTCCGATCCTGTGCTCCTATGCTGTTGTTTTGTTACCTGTGGTCAAATGCCCACAGTATGACTTTAGTTTCTAAAACAAGAGAGCAGAAGTGCTATATCGTTGTACAAATGACATGTGTTGTTATGATGAAGAGAGCAAGTCAACACTGAGGTGCCCTCTGCTTTGAAGAGTACAATTTTAGAAAGATGAATTTTCTTAAGGTATATTCCTTTTATATTCTTAAGGTATATTATTTTCAAACAAGTAGACTTAAATATAAAGATCTCTACAAAAATAAGATATCCTGATGCTTAATTAAATATTAACTTCTTCAAAGGCAATTAACAATGATGTCCTTCTTAGAGTGAGAGCTTTGTGGTTAAAGAAAAAATTGAGATTGAAGTATTAACAGCTTAATCATGAACCTTGAATGCACTGGCATGTATGTTCAAGATGAAAGCAACGTACATTTTGATCCAAATTTCTTGTGTATCTGAAGATGAAGTTGGTATGCGGCTTCATTCTGGAACCTCGGCTGTTGATTCAACAGAGAAAGGGACACATTGTCCCCACTGAGCTTGCAGCACACTTGAAGGACACTCAGCCCGGACTGCTCGTGGCTTCAGTTCTGGGCTTACAGAAGAACAACAAAATTGGAATCGAAGAAGCAGATTCCTTCTTTAAGGTTTGTCACTTTCAAAATGCAGTGGTTCTGGATAGGCTGATAAAATTGGTGGGGGACAGGAAGCAGAATAAGAGACTGAGTTTGCATTTGTTTATTGAAAAAAAGACTTACACATACCAAATTTATAAAAGGACACATTAAAAGACTGTATCTAGAAAAATTCCATTCATGCGACCTAGAATCTGTTTTCTGTTCAGATGTCTCAATCTACTTCGCTATGGCACGAATGCTAATGATACATGTTTAAATGCATGGCCCATATGATGGAGTGCTGATCAGACTAGCTGTAACTTGATTGGTACTATATTGATCTGGGATACGGGGGCTTGTTTCACTGTTTTCAAGGTGCTTTGTGGTAAGGACGAAGATACCATTCCTCAGCTCTTGGTAGACCTTTGGGAAGCTCAGCTCATAGCAGGTCTCCCAGATGTGGTTCTCCAGGAACTCTTTTTCAAGCTCACATCGCAGTACATCTGGAGATTATCCAAGAGGCAGCCCCCTGACACCATACCATTGCGAACATCAGAGGATCTGGTGAGAGAATAGAATAATACGTTAAATTAAACTTATACACTACACACTGCAGTAATGTACCTTGTGATTTTTAATGGCTTAGAATCAAACCTAATTTATATTACCAGGTATCTTATAAGCAGGAATTAAAAATATACTTAAATCTTGTCCATGAGTAAAGTTCCTTGCATTTTGAGTAATTTTGTTTTGTAAAGAATGTGTCCTGCTGCTCTTACATTACGTACTTGCAGTGGTACCTCTGTGGACAAAGCATAGGGGAGGGGCTTTCCCCAAAACATGTCTGTACTCCCTCGGGGGTTAGTTACAAAGTAGAACACAAGAAAAGACCCATTTGCAGACCTCCCTGGTGGAAGAGGAACTGCAGAAGGCTTGTGGGAGGGAGACTTCCTTACTGGACTCATTTCCTGTCAGCTGCACACATAAGAGCTCTTCTGTAGCCCTTGCAGGAGTCCTAACAACTCTGCTTTACCACTTTCTGTCCCCGTCTCCCTCTCGCTCTTTTTGCCTCTCATGGATGCCACGCCTAATGTGTGTTTACTGGAAAAGTTACTGACTTCTTGACTAAGGGGGCTTTAGGGGAATTGTCTTGAGAACTTACAGAAGAGATTTTGCCTAACAAGGAAAATAGTAGCAATACAAGTTCTAATATTACTATTAACTTTTTCTGAGTAAAATTACCCGAAAAGCAGTATTGCTTTTTTTGCTAGAAAGTGTTTCTTTGCCGTATTTTGAAATTTAAAATAGAAGGAACCATCGGGGCACTTGGGTGGCTCAGTCGGTTAAACATCTGACTTTGGCTCAGGGTATGATCTCAGGGTCCTGGGATGGAGCCCCCTGTTGGGCTATGTGCTCAGCAGGGAGTCTGGAGTTGGCTTGTCCCTCTCCCTCTGTGCCCACCCCCTTTGTGCACATGCTGTCTCTCTCTCTCTCTCTCTCTCAAATAAATAAAATCTTAAAAAATAAATAAAAAATTTAAAAATAGAGAAATATTTAGTGCATTTGCTTTCCAGTTTTGATACAGTTTCATTCAGGGAGAGGCAGCAAGGCTGAGACTTCTCCAGGGGCATATATTCTAAAAGACGTTTGTTCCCATTCCCAGGCAAGTGTATACTAACTCTGTGACATGGCAGAAGATTAGCAATTGCTTGTTCTTTGTGGAATGGATGAAGAGACTCTTGTTTTGTTGTATTTTGTTTATGATAAATTTCTTTTACATTTTAGATTAATGCCTGTAGTCATTATGGCTTAATCTATCCTTGGGTTAATGTCTTAATATCATCCGATTCCTTAGCGGATAAAAGTTATACAGAAGACCTTTCAAAATTACAGGTAAATAAAAATGCCTCTTTTTTAATGTATATGCATATTACAATATAGTATCAGATTTAAATTTGGTAAAACCTCAGGCGTCCTGTTAATCTAGAGTGTATACTTTTTTGGTCGGGGTGGGGGGGGAGGTAAAACCACAGTTAGGCATACTCAGGAGCTCTGGAGGACATTCCCGCCTCCGCCTGAAACTGCTGAGAGGAAGGCTGGCGGCTCCCGAAGGCTGGTTTTGTTGCCTAGAGAGAGAGTGAGTTCACCAGGTCACCTGACTGTCATGCCTCATTTTCAGGGTGTGCTTGGAAACACTCGTGAAATGGAAATACGGCAAACGTTTAGCGGTTTTTACTGATGGAATTTATTTTTTGTTTAGTGTTCATTCATATATGTTAGGCCTCTAGCCCAAGCCCACCACTGCTGTCTTACAGAAAGTAGGTTAAAGTAGCCAGTTTATCTGGCTCCTGAGGAGGAGTTAAAAAAAGAGTATGATCAGAAAATGTAAATCATCCTGCAAGAATTCTGACTGTGACAGTGTTTTGACCGCAAACGAGAAATAAAGTCCATCTTTGACTTGGTGGCCCAAGCTGGGCTAGATGTGGAAGTGATTTTATTTGACGTAGTCCTGTGGGCCCAGGACTGCATATAACCCCCACTCTGCTTTGTTTGGTCTGCCCAGTGTAGTGCCAACACATACAAATTGAAATTTCAAATGAATAATTCTGAGTTTCAAGTTTTTTCTTGAAAAATTCGGCAGAACTGGTAACCCTGAGCTTTCACTGCCTCTGAGACCTGAGAGTTGGAACGAACTAGTGGCTCCCCTCTGTGGTCAGTGCTCACGTTGTCCCGTGTGCCACCCTCTGGGTCTTCCTGGTCCAGATACAGTGTCTGGTGTCCATTTTCCTTATACCCAGCTGCCTTCATTCATTTCTATCATCCGTTTTGGCCTCTTTAGGCTTTGAGTTTGCAACCCCTGATTTACACTGGGAACTGGCGTAAGCGTGGTTACTGCTTATAGAAACCAAAATGTCACGTTGGGGATGGGGTCAGGAAGAGAAGCTCCAGAGCCCATATGGCTTAGACTCAGCCTTTAGACAGGTCTGAGTTGTAAATCCAGGGATGGGGTTACTTACATTCATAAAAAATTGCCAGAGAAAATTCTTGTTGGTTCACATCTCTAGTACCCTTATGGGACAGAGGCTTCTTAGGGCTTAGCCTCAAACACATTCATTCAACAAATATTCCTCAAGCATGTGCTATGAATGTGTTCTGTGGCGTTGGATAAGCCAGGCAGGGCCTTGCCCTCTCAGAATACATGTATTAATTACATATTTAAAATCACAATTGTCGCTAGTGCTGTTAAATCTCACCTGATAAAGCTTAAAAGCATATTTATAATCACTGCTCGAAAAAGTGTAATTGAGTGATCTTTTAAAATTCATTTTAAAGTATTTAAAAAGAATACATTCTTCTGGGAATCTTTGCTGTTAAAGAATAGAAATGTAGTCAACCTATACTTTTAAGAATTGTTTTCCTAATTATATCTTTTTCTAGATTATTGGTGGGTTGAGTCATTAAGTAAAAAATAACCACCAAGAAATAAAAAGAACCTCATTTGTTTTCACCTAGAGGAAGAGGAGGTTCAGAATTACCTGGAGAACTTTCCCAAAATTGTGTGATTCCTCTCTGCCCCGCATCCCACCATCACCACACAGATTTGATATGAGTGTCTGTTTCTGGTCCTCAATCACTGTATTAGTATATTTGTACCAAACTTAAAATAAAAACAACCTATAAATCATCTAATGTCAAAAAGCTGCTATTTGGAAAGACACCGTCACTGGTAAATGCCCTGCCTTTTGTCATAATCGTCCTGGTCCCCTCCCCCACTTCCTTGCCAACCACCACTCCTTAGATTGTGTAGGTGGAGGAGACAGTCTGTGGATTCCAGCCCGTCAGACTCGGCTGAGAAAGAGGGCTGTAGATGACAGAAGGAAATCAATGTGCATGTGTTGGGTGTGGAAAGGAGTCCATTTCCACTACTGAAAACAAAGGGAGCACTCTGCTAAGAAGCAGACAACGTCAAGAGTAGTTTAAAGAGTAGTAGTAACCTTTGGAGCATTTTAAATTCAGTGAAGTATGTGTTGTCTGGTGTTTCTTATTTTTAAACTTTTTGATGGTATGGATAAAACTGAGTAAAAGTTCATGGGTAATCAATTTTTACCAAGCTTTGAGTAGTTTCCTTTAACCACGGTTTGGGTTACCCATGCCTGGCTCCTCCCTACCCTGCCCCTTATCCAAATTAACCAAAAGTTGAATATAGAAATAATCTGTGTTTTCTTTCATGTGGGAGATCCTACAAGTGGAAGATTATCATGTTTGCTCTCTTGTTGTCAGGAAATGATTCAAACAAAGAGGACTATTAAACTTGCAGGAAGGAAAGGGACCAACCTTATACTCCTAGCCATTCCCTGGTAGATATTTGGAATAAAATAATCACGCTGACTGTAAACGAGTAGATCACATTCCATA
The DNA here is from genome assembly GCF_023065955.2 of Ursus arctos. Taxonomy (NCBI): domain Eukaryota; kingdom Metazoa; phylum Chordata; class Mammalia; order Carnivora; family Ursidae; genus Ursus; species Ursus arctos. Next base: position 15,104,341 of record NW_026622875.1, on the reverse strand, counting down.
TCCTCTTATGCGTCTGAGAAGATGCTGTAGTAAAAAAGATACAGGAAGAAAAAAAATCAGGATACGACCATCTCATCTTTATCCAGAAGAAAGGGAAAGCAGGGATTCTTCTGGCGGTAGAATCAAAAGTAGTATTTATAGTTTAAATATTTAAAAGCAAAATACTGGTAAAGTTCTGAATACTCAAATACTACTATTCTGTGTCTTTCAGTGTGTGGCAAATAGTATTGATACAAATTATTAGGTTATTAACAATTGCTTTAGTTTTCTTAAATGTTAAATTTTATTTTTGGCTCATATGTAGTACATGCTTATTATAGAACATTTGGAAGATACAGGTGTGAAAAAATAAAAAGTAGTCTTTGTCCTTCCATCCAGTGAGCTGACCTCTGTTTCAAATTTCATTGCTCTTCCAAAAGCATTTCTATATGTGCATATACCTGCGTAGATTTTACAAAATTGATCCTGCTCTGAATATAATTTTGTATTGACATTTTTTACTCATCAGTCTGTTATGAACATTTTCTCACTAACTAGCCTTTGAAAACAATTTTGATGGCTATATAATATCCCACCATATGACTGTACCATAATTTACTTATCCCTTGTTTAACATAGATCCTAGTTGTTCAATATTACAATTACTCCTGAAATGAAATGGACATAAATCTTTGACTACAATGTTGATTATTTCCTTAGGATAGAGTCCTAAAACATTCCCATTGGTTTTAATTTGCAGTCTATCCAAAGCAACTAAAATCATGTTACTTTAGAAGTGATTCCTTTCTATTAAACAGATTTTTATTCTTTAAACTGGAGGTGGTTTCATGATTATTTAATACTTAAGTCAACTTAGACTTATAAATAAATATTGTATGCATGTGCTCTAAAACAGCATTCATCTTTTTGTTTCCTTTTTTTTTTTTGGCAAGCGACGTTTGGTCTTTTTTCAAAAAATTGTATTCTAGGTATTGTGCTTTAGTTTTTTGGGTGCCTCATTTTGTAACATTTCACTTTTCTGTTCATAGTCTCTTCTCTGTGGTCCTTCATTTGACATAGCTTCCATTATTCCATTCCTGGAACCACTCTCAGAAGACTCTATAGCCGGCCTCAGTGTCCATGTTCTGTGCCAGACACGTTTGAAAGAGTATGAACAGTGTATAGACACACTGTTAGAAAGATGCCCAGAGGCGATCATTCCATATGCCAATCATGAATTGAAAGAAGAAAATCGGGTACGCTTTTCAGCTTATGTCTTTAGGCTTGATCAGTGATAATCAGATTTGATAATCTTGTTGCCTTATCTGCAAAATGGGGACAACTTCACAGGTCTTGGTGGGTCAAAGGCAGAAATAATGCTTAATATGTTATATGCTTTGAGTACTTTTAGAGGGTATTAAAATGAATGGTGATTGTGTGTTATCGTCATTAAAAACCTCTTGCTTGGAAATCAAGTGAGATATTACCTGAAGATTTGGGAAGCAATGTATGAAGGAAAAATATTTTCTGGGCTATATGGTCTTTAGCTTAGAAATTAGAAGAGTGTAGGGGCGCCTGGGTGGCACAGCGGTTAAGCGTCTGCCTTCGGGTCAGGGCATGATCCCGGTGTTATGGGATCGAGCCCCACATCAGGCTCCTCCGCTATGAGCCTGCTTCTTCCACTCCCACTCCCCCTGCTTGTGTTCCCTCTCTCACTGCCTGTCTCTATCTCTGTCTAATAAATAAATAAAATCTTTAAAAAAAAAAAAGTTCAGGGGCGCCTGGGTGGCACAGCGGTTAAGCGTCTGCCTTCGGCTCAGGGCGTGATCCCGGCGTTATGGGATCGAGCCCCACATCAGGCTCCTCCGCTATGAGCCTGCTTCTTCCTCTCCCACTCCTCCTGCTTGTGTTCCCTCTCTCGCTGGCTGTCTCTATCTCTGTTGAATAAATAAATAAAATCTTAAAAAAAAAAAAAGAAATTAGAAGAGTGTAAACTTTAGTACTTCTTCCTCCCTCCCTCCCTTCTTTCCTCCCTTCCTTCCTTCTTGTCACCTAACAGATGATAATAGGACATGTCTATGTTCCTTCTTGAAAATAGCCAAGTACATATGTACAACATACGTATCATTAGATTTTCAAGTTACAAACCTGATTTATGTTATAGTTTAAACAGAAGCCTGGCTGCTGATAAAACTTCTGTTGTAACAAAGTTTGGCACCTTAACCAACATGCTGTATTTTTGCCCTGTGCTTTCCTGCACACTCTTATTCTCGTTAGAAATTTGAATGTAAAATGCCCCAAACTTAAAATGTATTCATTTTTTCCTAAGATAGACTTTGTGGTGGAAAAAGCTGCTGCCTGAACTTTGTCACAGAATAAAATGTGGTGGAGAGAAAGGTCAGCTTTACCTGTCGTCATTAAAAGGTAAAATGCTCTCTTTTGCTTGATTATAAATTTGATTCTTAATTTTAGTTTCCCTAATTTGCTGAAGCCTTGCTTTCTCCAATTTTTTCGTGAGAATCTCAAATGAGGTGAAGAGGATCATAGCAGAATCATCTCAAGAGCTTACTTCCGCATTGATATGCTCCCCCATCACACTGGATAGTCATTTATCTCTTCTAGCCATAAAGCTGATGTTTTTAAGTCAATCTTTTCAAACACTTAACAAATTATCATAGTAGAACTCACAACCTCAGTATTTTAGAAACTCAAGACCTCAGTATTTTAAAAACTTGGATAGCCATTAATAGAATTACATTTTTAATTGATCTGAGTGCTTAATCTGTTGCATACAGGAAATTAAGATTATTATTATTATTATTAATTATAACCGTAAGCAAGTATTGAGGAATAACAAGGCTCCCCAGGATTTAAAAGTTGAGTATCTATAAATTATGCAGTGTTTTATAACATAGGTATTGTTTGAATTTGCATAATTCATAGTCCCTTATAAATCCTGATATATGGTTATCAATTGCTCTAGTCTTATGTGTTAATATCACTAGATAATTGTTGGCCTGAGGACAAAGGGTGTGGTTATATTGATTTCAGTGTGCATAAAAGATTAGGAATTGACAGAGCTGGAATTGTTTTCCAGCTGACGTGATCGGTTTTTAAAGTGTTAGGCGGAGCCAGTGGCCCTTGGAGGGTGTTTTTCTGAAGATGCCCGTCTAAGTAAAGTTGCATGCTTGTGGCCGGGAAGATGCGGTGACTTGATACTGACTTTTTGTCCTACCCATGTCCCCGAGTGAATTTTTGGTTTCCAGAAGGTGGAAACATCGGCTATTTGATTGCCTTGTCCCCCTTGTGTCACGTTGATCGCACAACTCGTGTGGGTGGATCACTTCGCAGAGCAGCTACCCCCGTCTTCAGAGCTCAGCAGCAGAATTATCTCAGTCAGAGGACTTCGTCCTTTCCTCATGCACATCCAGCCCTCTCTATCCCTAACCTCCCCATAATCATTCCTCCAAAGGTTCCATTTTCCTGTATCATCAAAATATGTCGGTGCGTGTGCCTACCCATGTTCATGCGTGTATGTGTGTGGCTCAGAAGACTAAGTGCTGCCTGGGATTTATGTTTACTAGACTCCCAAACCTAAAGAGCTGGTAGAGCGTTTCATTCACTTTTCCTGATTTGCCCTCCTCACCAGCAATATGCGTCTCCCTGGGAAGCATTCTCTATTGATTTGAAGGGAAGACACCTGAGTCACTTCAGGTCCATGTTCAGAGGAGCTGTGGTGCACTGAGAGGAGACCAGGACTAGAGTTGCTGAGTGACCGGAAGCAAGCCAATGTTTGAGTATCGTGAGACTAATGAGAAGCTCAGGATTGACTCTAGAATAAACATTAGGCAAAACAGTGAGATGGTAAGGCTGGAGATGGAGGTCAGGAATCTATATAATACGCTTAGGAGCTTGGATTTCTTATCTGTCTAATAGCATTTCTCAGCCCTGGCACTATTTACATGTTAGACTGATAATGCTTTTGTGTATATGCATTTTAGGCTGTTTAGCAGCATTCCTTGCTGCTAAATACCAGTAGCACTCTCCCAGTTATGATAAACAAAATGTCTCCAGACATTTCCAGATGACCCTGGGGAGCAAAATCATGCTGGTTGACAACCATTGCACTAATGCAGAGCCACTGAAACTGCGGCTAGTGATTGGCTTGTTTCCAGGAAATATTTGTTATTACTTTTGTGGTAATGAACTGTGCTTATTATTGAAAATTTTACTACTGTAGTAAATTACAAAAATGAAGTTTAGAAAGTCATTTAAAATCCCATCAGCCAGAAATAACTCTTTTCAGCATCTGATGAATATTTTCTAGACACACTGGAGGATTTAAAGTCCTCTACATATTTAAGATATCGACCTTATTTTTGGAGTTATAACCTATATTAGCCCCTCATTGGTTGGCAGAAGAGGAAAATTGGGCAGTGGCAAGATTTTTGTTGGCTCTATAACCTTGATATTGGCCCCTAACTCAGTTTTTTTATACCTAGGATACTATTTACAGCCTCCACATTTAGGCAAAATAAGCTGGTTTGATAGGGAACTATTGATAATTCACGTTTTTCATATGGGTTTTGCAAACTAGTTAGTAGTCATTGTTTATTAAGTTTCTATTAATATTTTAGGTATGCATCATTGTGTTTTATTTAATTCTTAAAGGACTCTAGAAGCTAGCAGATGGCACCACCTCATTATAGATGAAGAAACTGGGACTCAGAAGCTTAAGTGACTTTCTTAAAGTCACAGAATCTGTCTGATTCCAGAGTTAACGATCTTTCCCATGCATCACTGTTGATCCATTCATTACCTTTTAGGAATATGGGCATGTCATTCCATGATTTAGGTTGCAGAATATTAGAGAGATGATTTTGGATGGATGCACATCTGAGCAGGAGATGTTATATTTTAGTCACTCTGCAGATAGAGTAAGTGGTGGGCCGGTGTGGATCACACAGGGAACGGCCCCGGTGTTTATCTCCAACACTGTTCTTAAGTGTCACCCCCTCTCTTCCCAGCAGAGGGCAGCATGTACGTATCAAGAAGCAATGGAATCCTAAAATTACATAGTTCTCTTTATAAAAATGTTTCCTAAATCCCTTAGTAATTGAAGATGTACACAAGAGTACATTATTTTACAGTTTGGAAAAAAAATGGTCATGAAGACAGATTTGTGCTTACTAATAACATGGAAATCTCATAATAGAGAGGAACTAATTTAGGAAAATATCATCCATCGATTAATAGCACTTCATGTAGCAGTCTTTATAAATTAGCTGCAATATAGCCCTAACATTAAAGACAGTAACCATATGGCTGCATTTTTCTTTAGAGGCTAATAGAAGTATATTGAAAAATAATGACATAATCCAGCAATGAAACAGTAAATCAAAATTGCATGGAACTAATATAAAATAAACTTCAAAGCGTGTTACAAAGAATGAATAAGAAGTTGTTAAAACCATAAGCAGTCTGTGGATTTAAAAGACCCATCTTTTGTTTTCCCTTTCTTTTGTGGTGATAGCATTTTGTTGCCTGAACTAGCTTCTAATTGGTTGAGTGGTAAGAAAATTAGATGAAAGAAAGACTTGCAGTTCTAACTCAGATACTCTGTCCTACCAACAGAAACGTTGTCAGTTGTTGCTGTGGACCTAGAACTAAGGGATTTCTTGAATGTCCTCCCAGAAGATGGCACTGCAGCATTTTTCTTGCCGTATCTTCTTTATTGTAGTCGAAAGAAATCATTGACTTGACGGTTTCATTTGAAAAATACCACAATGCCATAGAAGACTGACTTTTAAAAAAAATTGAGTGTCTGGTAAAAATGTAAATAAAGGATTTTCATATCAAATATGTACATTTATTGCAGATGCTTTCAGGCTGCTTACCTTACCATGTAGTGGTATTATTAGTTTGGTACTTTATAACTTGCATCCATTTAATTGTCCAGAATGTAAAAAAAGCTACAAAATTAAGAATTTTCTCCTATGTTTCTAAAACTGGACACTGACTTTTATTCCAAGGACCATCAAATCAGTGTTGTTGGAGAAGTGACAGTCTTTTTCACCCCAAAACACAAAGAAACATTTGGTAGGTCTGTTTGAAAGAATGTCACGCCAAGTGGCCCAGAATTTATTCTTCTTGATTTTTCCAGATTTCTCAATTAGGTCACTTCTTCTTCTCCTTCTTCTTCTTCTTTTTTTTTTTTTTTGAATAATTTTCTTTGAGAAAGAGGTTAATGTTTTCCCACAGTAAAAGATTTCAAACTTTACTTTTTTGTTACTTTTAAAACTCATGCTGTGGTTTCTCCCTGAATCAATGAAGTAGAAATTTACAAAGTTAACTGTCTTTTTGTCTGGACATTAACATAATTTGTTGGATGCATGTTTTTCCGCCAAAGCCTTGCTTCTATTTTTTGTTGTTGTGTACTTTTGCTCTTTTAGCTAGAATATACGTGAAAATAAAGAAATATATCATTGTATTTACAATTGTGTCTTCTTTTTTAACCTCTTCTTAAACAATTTTGAGTCCAAGTTCAGCTCATTGATAGTGTGCTTTGACTTTACTTAAGGCTGGGCAAAAATGCTGCTCACCCAGCATCTGCCACAACTGTATTTTGAAACTTTTCTCCTGATGTTAGTGTTCATTTTTACCAGGATTTAATCTGTAGAATTGTTTGTCAATTTTGCCTTTCTCCAGTTCCAGATTATTCTCCTTTTTACCATCTCTTCAAGGGTTCACAAAATCCAGATAGATTGGCGTTATTTTAATTTTTAATTTTACCTTGTTTTATCTTATTTTATTTCATTTAAAAAATTTATTTTATTTTAAAAATTTTAATTTTTAATTTATTTTAAAATAACTTTTTACTTTCTCTACACCTTTGCCCTCATGTCCGCTGATTCATTAAGAATGGTATCAGTACCATGTTATAGGGATTGATGGGAAGCCAATGGTTGGACACATTTCAATGAATCTTAATAGCGATCCTTTAAGAACCATCAAGGACAACATCTGGTTATAGATTTTGGGGGTGGGGGTGGAGAATACAGTTTTATAAAGTCCTGGTGGTGATATGAAGGACCTAAATAAATCAATTATAATTGTAGTAGAGTCAGTCATGTGTCTGCTGATCTTTTCATATGAAACAAAATAACAGTTTCCCCAGGAATGCTTGCAAGTGTATCTTTTCAGTCTTTTTTTAATGCTTATAGCCATCCCAAGGTAAACTTTTTCTTCAGCACTTTCACGTACATTGTTATGAATCATTGTTTTTTCTTTTTTTTTTTTTTTCCACTTATCACCAATTTATTTCTTTCAGCCAGACTTGGTCTCTATAGAAAAAGAAATTTTAAAACCATTATTAAAAACAATACAGTAGTCCCCCCTTATCCATGGCTCCAGTTACCCACGGTCAACGTAGTCCAGAGGCAGATATTCCTCAGAAGGTCAACAGTAGCTTAACGCTATGTCACAATGCCTACGTCGTTTACTTCACTTTATCTTACATGTCGGCATTTTATCGTCTTACACCGTAACAAGAACAAGAAAGATCAGCATATCCTGAATGATCAGGATGAGATGTTTTGGGAGAGAGAGAGGCCACATTCACATAACTTTTATTACAGTATATTATTAAAATTGTTCTATTTTATTATTGTTCTTAATCTCATACTGTGCCTAATTTATAAATTAAACTTTATCATAGATATGTATATGTAGAAAAACAATAGTATATATGGGGTTCAGTGCTATCCATGGTTTCAGGCATCCATTGGGGGACTTGGAACATATCCCCTGTGGATAAGTGGGGGGACTACTGTATACATCATATGGTTTAAATGTATTCTCATTTTTTAATGTTAGTTATTTCGTTTAATTATTCTTGATTCATTTCTATTTTTCCATTTTGTGTTTTCTTTTTTGTTTAAAATCAATTAATTAACATATAGTATATTATTAGTTTCAGAGGTAGAGTTTAGTGATTCATTAGTTGCATATAACACCCAGTGCTCATTACATAAGTGCCCTCCTTAATGCCCATCACCCAGTTACCCCTTACCCCACACTCTTCCCCTCTAGCAACCCTCAGTTTGTTTCCTATAGTTAAGAGTTGTCTTATGGTTTGTCTCCTTCTCTGATTTTATCCCATTTTATTTTTCCTTCCCTTCCCCTATGTTCATCTGTTTTGTTTCTTAAATTCCACGTATGAGTGAAATCATATGATATTTGTCTTTCTCTGACTAACTTATTTCACTTAGCATAATACCCTCTAGTTCCATCCATGTCATTGCTAATGGCAAGATTGCGTTCTTTTTGATGGCTCAGTAATATTCCATTGTGCGTGCGCACACGTGAGTGTGTGTGTATATCACATCTTCTTTATCCATTCATCTGTCGATGGACATCTGGCAGCAATGTCCATTTTTTTATATGTTTAAAATCATATTTCATTCTAGTACTGCTTTATTTAAAGAAAAATTACTTTGCTCCCTGCAAGATCTTCATTAATTATAAAGGGGAAAAAATATATATATATATACACACACACACATACTTAACTTTATATATATTTTCTGTTGTATGTGTGTTAGGGTGGGGGGCAGATAGGAGAGAGAACGGAAAAGCTATGTAAAATGTTAACAGTTGGGGAATTTGGGTAAAGGGTTTATGGGAATTTTTTGTACTGTTCTCACAACTTTTTTGTAAGTCTGAAATTATGTCCAAAAAAGTTTAAAAATTCCTTTTCATTGAATTAACAGGTGGTTAGATATTTACCAAGCAGAGTATTAGATTGGATTGGGGAAGTTACGAGAAATACAGAATATACAGTGCCTGCCTATATGTAACTGAAAGCTAGGCAAGCTTTTTTCTTACAGATTCCTCCGAAAGGTTATCTGACTGTAGTAGAAATGTCACAGTCTAAAAAAAAATTACCTTTTATATTTATCAGAGGAGGTCTTTATTATGCTTCCTCTGGTAGGGGAAATGAAGCATTACATTAAGTATGTCAGGATATCTATGATTCTTTTCTAGTGATTTTTTTCATTGTGGAGGAAATTGCCTGCCTCTTGGTGCATAATATTGAAAAATTTTACTCTAACCTCATGTGCTCCCTTTTCTGTGTCAGGGTAGGCAGAAAATTTTCTAAGATTCAGAATTAATGTAGACTTACTCAAAGCTTTCTCGAACTTTCATTTAAAGATAACTTAGACTGGTAAACATGGCTCCCCATCTTTCTGTTTATAGTTCAAACTATCTTTTTTGTTCATTATTGCTTCTTTCAGTCTGCACGATACCTTTCCCTTTTGTAGAAGCCAGAGTCTCTTTAATCTTTTCCCCAAAGTGTGTTTTCGCTTCACATTTGTGATTCGTTCTACAGTTTTCTCTAAGGCTTTACAAACAATGTCCTGTCTCTTAACCAAGCAATCATCCCCCTCTCCTTCCAGGCTAATTCTATAGGAGGAATCTTTTCAGCGTCTGGGTTTGCAGGATTAGCCTGTAGCAGCCAGCATCTTCTGCACGTCAGGCATTTGGACACATGAATTTCCAAAATGCCTGCCTCAGTGTTTCCTCAGAGCAGGACCATCGTTTTGTGTGGTGGCTTACGTGTGTTCCTAAAACACTAAAATTTTCTTTCTCATGTTTGACTCTCCACCTTGTTCAGTAGTTACTGGCATCGAACCCGGTGGTTTATTTGTCTGTTCCAGTCTTTGGAGTTCCAGTACTCTCAGTACCACTCTTTGTAATAAAGGCTTTCAAGAGGATCGTTTTTCATGTTACCAGGTGTTTGTGTAAAACCCAGGAGCAGACGTGAAAACTGTTGTTTGCCCTCACGGTTGATCTTTGAATGACTTTTAATTTTTGAGAGATTTATTTCTATATTTTCTTCCACTTAAATGTCCCCTTTAATGCCTGTTTTGAAGAGGAAACACAAGGTGTTGTTTTCTCTACATCATTTCCTGCTGTTGGATTGGCCATCACCAATTCCAACAATTCTGAACTCAGAAGACCCAAGAAAAAAGCCTGCAACCACACAGCAAGAATTTCACTCTGTAGGACACATTTTGTGAGTATTTACCCATCAAATGGCTGTTCCTTTTTCTGTGTTTCCTGTGCTTCAGGAGGGAGTATTATTGCGGGGCTGGGGGAAACAAAATTTAGATTTTTTTTTTTTCCTGGATCTTTGCTATAGTCTGAACATTTGTGTCCCCTCAAATTCATATGTTGAAACCTAATGCCCATGGTTGACAGTAACTTGGTAGGGCCTTCGGGAGGTGATTAGGTCATGACGGTGGAGCCCTCGTGAATGGGGTTTGTGCCCTTGTCAAAGAGGCCCCAAAGAGCTAGCTTGTCCCTTCCACCATGTGAGGATAAAATAAGAAGTCTGTGACCTAGAAAAGGGCTCTCACCCAACCATGCTGGCAGCCCGATCTCTGATTAACAGCCTCCAGAACTGTGAAAATCAAGACATGCTGCTTAAAAGCTACCTAGTCCGGTATTTTGTTAGAGTAACCTGAAGGGACTAAGACAACCTCTGACAAACAATCATCCATAATACATCCCCTCACCCCTAGAAGTGCAGAAAGATATGATTTCTGCCTGATTGACCATTTGAAATTATACTGATGGGGGGAGGATTTCTTGTGTACTAGGTACGACCTAGAAAAAAGGTTGAGTGCTTTCTATTAAGAAAGAAATTAAATTCTAAATGTGTCTTTTGTTAGTCTTTCGGTAAATAACATGACCACTCCCTTGTATCAGTTTTAGGAGTAATCGCACTGCCCCAAATAGGTGTCCGTTTGTATTAGCTGAGAGACTTCCAGTGCTGTTATCAATACCAGCTCTCAGAAGATAGGCAGTATCCCACACCCTTAGCAGTAAAAAGAATTCCTATTTGGAGGTAGAGAAGGACGAAATCAGGGCAGCAAATTCGCAATGATTCGCATTGGGGGAAGTATTTAGGCAACGTACGGCATCTTAATTGTTCTCATGATGTATGACTTCTAGAACCAGCAGCCCGGTATTCACCTTTGTTTGGTAGAACCGTGTAAGTGGTCTCCATTCCAGCATGAATGTGGTCAGTCACATGGCAGTGGAGTAACCAGATTCCAGGTGTTCTTGGAAACATCTCTAGAGTTTGGTATGTCCCAGGGAAAACGTCAAAGACATCAGAACTGTAAATGCCCCTGTGCTTAATTAGAAAAATGACAAATATTACATAATGTTTATTACATGTGAGAGTTCATTCAACTAATCTTTCATCGGCCAGCTCAGAGATACTAGAAAAGTGGATGCATCTGTTAAAGAAAGAAGAGAGAGAGAGAGAGAGAGCCTGCACATTCGTGTGTCCGATACAAACAGCGATATATGTGGTCTTGGTCCTGCTAAATGCCTGGCAGTATGGGCCACCAAGTGGGTGTGAAGGGAAGATGGGAGGAGCATCGATTTATCCATTAGGACCACCTGGCACCTCTTATTCTTCAACTGCGGTTTGTCTTTCATCAGAGCACGTGAGTTACACAAGGGACTTTAGCTGTGGCCCCATTTCAGTCCTAATCTCACTTTTGCTGAACCTGTTCTGGATTAGCTGGTCTGTGAAAATTTATGGCGGGGAGGGGAATGCAGGGAGAAGGAAAGGAGGCCAGCGGAGAAGCCAGAACCAGGGGCCGTTCAGGTAGAGTCTAGACTAGACACAGAGTACCCCGGGGGTATTTCTGCAAGGACGGAATCGAAAGTCCGCTAAGAAGATAACATCTACGTAAAGCCAAACACAGATAACAAAATGGCCTTTTCTGCAATGGGCTTTGTGGTAGTTTCTGAATTTTCTACATTAACTCAAAGGTAAGAAAGAGCTCTTGACTCCTGCTGAAATTGGCACTGGGTGAGAAGCAGAAGTAGTGTCGCGATCTAAGAACTGATCAGTTGCCCAACACCAAAATGATAATCTCGTTCACTTTAGGCCATTTAAGATTCAGAAGTCAGAACAGGTAAAGGTTATAGTTAAGGTAATAATAAACTCTTGGCCCTCCTCTCTGATCCATCATTATATGAACACGCCTAACCTCTCTGCTAACGATTCTATTCAAATGCCTTGCCCGGCAATATGTGAGCAGAACTCCATGCAAAACTGTAAAGTCAAGGAAGAGCCCAATGTGTAGCAAAGGCTGGTGACAGCAATTGAAATTGTTGGGTGGCACGCTCTTTGGAAATAATTTAGTTGTCTCTTGGAACTTTGTTTTCATAAGTCTCTCTGAGGAAATATTTTCTTCCTTTGTGTTAAAACATTTTCCAAGAGAGCAAGAATAATGACCGCGGATCCGTCTTACCTGATACCTGAAGCTGTGGCCGTGAAAATGTACCGAGTGCAAGTCTATTTCATTGCCCATTCCCATCAGATACCAGCTGACTTCATCTCCCACATGCATCGTGAGGCCTTGCAGGTTTCCAAACATTCTTCCATTAATAGCTGGGGAAATCACGTGATTTTTTTAAAATTACTTTTCAGGATATTTTAAATCAGTAGCTGCTTCACTGACAATATGATTACTAGGTTAATGTATGAGATCTTTTTGAGGTAATGGAAGTTATTTCCCTACAGATGGGAAATGAATACTTTAAGGTCAATAATGTCACGCTGCTTTTCTAGTCATTTAGCACCAAAAGCCGTAATCCTAATTGTGATTTAAAAGGGAATGAGACTTTGGAATGGGGAGAGGAATTAATAGATGGTTTTTGCTTTGAATGGAATTCTACCTCACATACAGAGGGAGGCAGAACTGGTTTACTGTAAAATGAATAGTCTCCAGACGAATTTTATTTGAAAGAAGAAAAGGGGGAACATAGGGTTAAAATAGCATCTCATACCGTGCATTTTGTTGCTTTCTATGAATTCCTCATCATCTTTGTTTACTTTCTCAGGGTGTTCAGAGTATGTTTTGATGTTGTCATCTATGTACCAGGATTCATTTTCATCAAAAACGAAAAACAGAAGGGAAAATTCCAGTTTTGTTATGGGATTGAATACTTTCGTGTAAGATCTCCGGCACACAATCAGTGGGCCAATTAATCCACTATAGAGGTCCTGAAAACAAGCAAAAACTTCGGTCATACTTGTGATGGAAGTCAGCATTTCAGAGAACTGGGACCTCGGGAATTTTAGAAAGTCGTGGACTTTGCCTAATATGGTGCTGTCAGGTCAGTCACTTTCCATTTGTAGAGAAGTTGGACTAATGGTGAGTAGGAGGTGGGTTGAACGGGTGATGAAGTCAAGTCACAGAAGCGCATGCAGAGGCAAATATTGGCTCAGGTACCGAGCAGCAATTTAAAAGAACCCCAAACGAGCAGTGTTGGTTGGCCTATTTCATAAATCAAGCCCTGTGCCAGTCTCTAAAAATCCAGAGATGAATCAAACAAAGCCCGGGCCCTCCAGGAACTCAGTCTGCTAGAGAAAGTAGAGAATGGAAGAAATGAATCACTTGTTTTCTAAGGAGGTACATAAAGGGCTAATGAACACAGAGGAGGAAGACCACACGTGACAAATCTAGGAGAAGTTTGGATTGGTGGGGGTCAGTAATGGCAGATTAGGTCTGGAAGGGCCTTTGAGCTCTACCAGGTTCAGAATTTTAGATTTTATCTTATGTGGGTCATAGGGAACCATTGAAAAATTGGACACAGCATGGCAACATATTTGCATTTTTAAACCAGTCATCCTAGTGGTGAGTGAAGGAAGGATTGAAGGAGGAAGAGAATGGAGCCTGGGAGGCCATTGCAGTAGTTAGGCAAATCACAAGGACCCGATCTATGGAGGTAGAGAGAAGAATAGACTGAACTCTATGTAGGGGGGCGAATTGCCTGTGTGGGCCAGGGGAAGAGCTAGATACTTCATACCCAGGGTTCTAGCTTCAACGAATGAGTAGATTTGGAACTCGTAGGGTTACTTATTGCAGTAGGAAATACGAGAGGTAGAGGAGGATCTCAATTCCATGTTAGAGTGACTGTATTTCCAGTGCCGGTGGGACATGCTGGTGGAGACGTTCAGTAGGCTGGTATATAGACAGGTCTGGAGCTCAGGAGAGAGATTTGGACTTGAGATATAATTCTACAAAAGAATCTTGGAACAAGTTCTAATTTGTAGTTGTCGAGTGTTGTGTTGGCTTTCAGATATTCAATCAAATAGCTTTATTGTGTTAGGTTGACAACTGAAATCAACACTTTTATCTATCATTAATAGAGCTCTGAAATCATGTACCTCAGTTCTTTGGGTTTAATGTATTTTTATGTCGAAAGGGAAATAAAATACTGTATTGATTAATATTTGATTCTGCGTTACCCATAATCAGAAGTCATGGGATTAACACAGTTATAACTCTATCCTTAAAAAGAAACAAACCAAAAAATGAAACCAAAGTGAATTGTAGAGAAGTTTCCTTTCCTGGGATTTTAAGATAAAATTGGATCACAGGAAAACTCTAATCTCATCTTCCTTCAACTGTGCATCTATTTTGGGAATTTTCACAAAACACAAATGATCTAAAGCTTACCTTAACTTGATCCACAGTTGAATAGTAAGCCCACGGAATACAAGCCGAATCCTCTATTCCAGCTCCAGATCTTTCTGGGATCTTCCATATGTAAGTGTGAATTTCACCTAAATTAATCAAGTGTTAAAGTATCTGGTTATATTTTGTATGTAGATTATATATATATAGATTATTATATATTTTATATTTATATTATATATACATAGATACTATATTATATATAGATTTTATATATAGATTATAGATAGATAGATATTATATATATATAAAATCTATATACAAAATATAAATACACTAAGTCTTAATAACCAGCGACCTAGAAACTGGAAATGTCGAGGTAATTAGTGTTAAAAAGTAGTGGCACTCAAAATTGTTTTTAGGAATTAAGTTTTAAGACAAACTGTAAGACATACTTTCAGATCTTCTTTGTCAGTTATGAATTAACTAGCGATGACACACATATACACACAATACACCAGGCCAGGATGTGGCAATACCAATATCACAATTTGAAGGAACTTTGTAACAGATCATTTTTTAGCTTGAAGTCTGTTCCTGTAAAATGCCATTTTCAACCGTCAAGTGATTTCCCTCCCCCCCCCCCCCAGTGCAAGCACCTTCCCCAAGCCTTCTCTGTGTTTTTATCTGTACTGCCCTCTGTCATTCCCTCAGCTTCACCTTGGCCTTCTTTTTCTCCTTTTTCACCATTATCTCTAGTGCTTCCACAATTTCTGGTGAGGAACCATTAGCTCTTGGGGTCTCCTGGGTCACTGAGTTGTCACAATGACCTCTTCTCAGGTCTGTCCCACTCTGCCATACCATATGCTGTTCTGTCACAGCTCTGTCACATACAGGACACCGTATGTGTGGTGTCACACCCTGGACCTTGATACTTTGAAGATAGCCAATTGCTCTAGCCTCCTAACCTGCCGAAGCCTTGACCCTCTTCCATGTGCTCTGGGCTCTTCTCCAGTCTGATCTCTGCTTCCTGTCACCTCAGGGTTTCCTGTCCAGCTGCTCACCAGAATTTCGCTTTTAGCTGTGGCCACTCACCATCCCCTCCATTTATGTAGACCTCACTGTTACATATTCATGCTGTCAGACGTTCATTAGCCAGAATTTGACAAACCTTTTCTGGGGAATCAAGCAGGACAGGAAGGATGGTCTCAAGGGATGTGACAGATTTTTCTTTCTTCCCCAAGTCCTCCATTTTACCCACGCCTACATCGTCACCCTTTTTCTAAGCAGAACCTTTCGCCGAGAATATAAAGCTTAGATTCACCACCTGAATATATCATCTCTTCATCTACACTCTTAATCTCATAAACCAAAAAAAATGTTTCCTTCTCTTCTCCATTCTTCAACCTCCCTGCCACCCATGGCGGATGCCCAAAACCTTGGCGCTGTCCTTGACTCCTCCTTCCCTAATGTTCCCTAATGCCTGATCTTTCAGCGGGGGTGGGGGGGGATTAGTACCACCTTTAAAATACAACCAGAGTATGACAACTTACCACTTCAGTGCTTCCACCCTGGTCCAAGTCCCATTTTTTTTTTTTTTTAAGATTTTATTTATTCGACAGAGATAGAGACAGCCAGTGAGAGAGGGAACACAAGCAGGGGGAGTGGGAGAGGAAGAAGCAGGCTCCTAGTGGAGGAGCCCGATGTGGGGCTCGATCCCATAATGCCGGGATCACGCCCTGAGCTGAAGGCAGACGCTCAACCGCTGTGCCACCCAGGCGCCCCCCATTTTTTTTTTAACCCAGATTATTGCAATAGTCCTCTAACTGATCCTTGATTCCGCCCTTGTCCTCTGAGTCACTTACCCACACGTCAGCCAGAAGAGGCCTTTACAAAGTGTTCGTCAGATCGTCACTCTCCAGCTCAAACCCTCACATGGTGAAGAGTATAAAATCTAAGGTTCTAACCATGGCCTCTAAGGTTCCCCTTCCTCCTACTGCATCCAGCCCCCTGCCCTCCCTGGATCTCATCTCACATTCTGTCCCCTGTTTGCTCTGCGCTGACCTCCTTGCTATTCCCATCTCAGGGCCTGGAATGCTGTTCTCCCATAACTCCCTGTGGCTCATGACTCACCAGTGGCGCCTCGTCCAAGAAGCCCTCCTGATTAGCCTACCTAAAACAGCACTCCTGTTACTTCCTCTCACTCTTTCTCGTCTGCTTTAATCTTTTTCACGCACGTTTATAAATTGATACCATGTATATTTGTGTATCTCTTTTGGAAGAAGTGAGAGTCACAAGGGCAGGGTTTTTTATTTCTAATCCCCTGAATTGACACGAGCAACTGTATATTGTAATTTATTTTTTCTCATCCATTTTGTCTCACTTGCCAAATTTGGGAACTGCTAAATTACTAAGAAATGGTCCTTTTCTAGAAGCCAACTTTACAACTAATAGAAGAAAAATATAGTTTTAATTAAAGGAAATACACACATGTATTTAACCTCTTCTAGCTTTTGCACTGTGTTAATTGAAGTTATTGAGTTTTTAGTACATGCCAGATACTGGGCTAGAATTGCGGGATTTAAAATCCCATGTGGCAGGGTCTGCCCCTAGGACTCCGCCTTCAGATGCAGGCAAGAAACATTCAGCCACACAGTGTGCGGTAAATGCTGTCTGGGCGAGGAGAGATATCTCTGCTCACTCCACCTTGAGTATTTGTAGGTGTCCAGTACTTGCAGATGTTTTCCTTGCAGTTTTCCAGTGGATCTCCCTCTCTCTTTCTCTCTCTCTCTTTCTCCCTTTCCTTTCCTTTCTTCGTATGTGCATGGAGACATACATACCGATACGCCTCCCTGCATGCCCTCTTTTTCTTTAATTTTTTTATTTTTTTAAGATTTTATTTATTTGAGACAGAGAAAGAGAGAGAGCACAAGGTGGGGAAGGGGCGGAGAGGCAAAGAGAGAGGGAGAAGCAGACTCCCCACTGAGCAGGGAGCCCGACATGGGGGCTTGATCCCAGGACCCTGAGGTTATGACCAGAGCTGAAGGCAGACTCAACAGACTGAGCCACCCAGGCACCCCTCTGCATGCTGTCTTAACCACCTCTTTCTTCACTTCCTTAAGACTACCTCTCTGATACCAGTCATTTGTGGAAAGCCTGTAAAGTCTATTAAAATGCCACCCCCCACCCCTCTCCGGCCATGAGTACCTGGTAAAGTTGGAGTAACAGTAGAACTCTCTGTTTTCACTCCATGGGCATGTATTGAGTAGGGTCTTGTGGCCATGTTTTTAAAGATAATTTTAACTATGTCTCCAACATCTGCATGAAGCTGTGGACCTGGCAAGAGCAAAAGAGAAGAGTGGCTTATACATTTATCAGATGAAAAGTTCTAACTCAGTAATAGAAGCAAAGATCAGGTAACTTTCTTAGCATGAAGGCAGGAGTCTGTGCGGCTTCATACTATACTATTCCTGGATTTACCCCTGGGCTGAGAGGATTCAGAATAAAAACACTAGGAATGGTTGTCTTTGTAAATGGAAATCAGGGGTGTATCTCTCATCAAGAGTCCTGCAGAAGGTTTTTGGCCTGAAAGTCGCCTGCAGGGCAATGGCCTAATCCTGGTGAGTCAGCTATGACCCTACCCTGGCCAAGAGTCATTGGGCAGCACTTGCTCTCATTTCTCAGCATTTGGACTTCCAGGCCCTCCTCAGTGTGAATTTGGGGCAGTAACTGCATTTGGAAGGG
The DNA here is from genome assembly GCF_023065955.2 of Ursus arctos. Classification (NCBI taxonomy): domain Eukaryota; kingdom Metazoa; phylum Chordata; class Mammalia; order Carnivora; family Ursidae; genus Ursus; species Ursus arctos. Next base: position 15,086,108 of record NW_026622875.1, on the reverse strand, counting down.
TAGGTGGGACCACCCCTCCCATTTCTACCTTCTTCTCTAGCCAATCTTATCTTGTCTGCTGCTAAGAATTTCCATGACCCAGCAACAATGCTATTCTCCTTTGGGTGTCTCATTTTTCGGGGGCTGAAGATAACACGCCCCAGGGTATGCTGTTAGTATGAGAATACGGTGGGATTGGGAGTGATGTCCCCAGCACTTGATGATTTTCAAGAAAATTCCCAAAACCACTTCTGGTCAAGTTCTTAGACATCCTCTTTTAAAAGGATTCCTGAAGAATCGGAAGCAACTTCTTCCATGCCTTGTGTATGGTAACATTTCTTCCTTTCTTTATTTCCTTGTCTATGTGTACATTTTTTTCTCTTGGAGTTAATCACCAGATGGCAATTTTAAAAGCAAATAGCTATGATTTGGGAGCTGGGAGAGGGGTGAAATAACAGGGAGAATTTGGCAAAGATTTTCATTAGAACATAATTTCTAGGAATTTCACCAAAACGACAGGCATAAATTTGATGAACATCAAATACATACAATTTCATTAGTATATGGGATAAGACATTGTTTCTGAGAAAAATAAGCAATGTTTTTGTCATATTCTTTAGTATATATAGGCTTCTCATGTTTATTGCATAACTTAATTTTTATTTAAATACCTTTGACTATGAACTGGGAAATGAAACCCGCGGACACATACTGTCACTGCATCTAATCCATGTCGCTACCCCACACCCGATGATTAGAGTACCTAGAATTCCCAGATGTTCTCCTTCAGCCTTTCTCTCCGCAGGAACTCTGAACGTGCTGTCGGTGTATTGCCGATACACAACTTTCTTGTACTTGGAGCCTATGTAAAACTCTTCCTTATCTAAAAACGGATTCGAAACACTTCAACAAAACACACAAACGACTAAGGTTAGTACTTGTCTTAATGAAAGTGGAAGTTGAGTTTTCAATTTTGAATGAAAATATAGTTTTCATTTAAGTAGTTATGCTAATTTTTTTTAAAGATTTTATTTATTTATTCGACAGAGATAGAGACAGCTAGCGAGAGAGGGAACACAAGCAGGGGGAGTGGGAGAGGAAGAAGCAGGCTCATATCGGAGGAGCCTGATGTGGGGCTCGATCCCAGATCGCCGGGATCACGGACTGAGCCGAAGGCAGATGCTTAACCGCTGTGCCACCCAGGCGCCCCAGTTATGCTAATTTTTAATAGCATTCTCCCAGTCCAGCAAGAAAGAGTAAGACTTTAGAAATAGATAGGCGTGGTAGAAAGTGCTCCTTGCTGGGAGTGGAGCCATCCGAGACCTGCGCCCACTCTGCGGGTAACTAGAATGACCTTCAGCTGGTCATTGCCTGCTGGACCCTCAGTTTCCTCACCCCCAAAATGAGGTGTGAGATGAGATGATCTCTAACGTTTCTCGATAGCCCTGAAATTCTGAGCCCAGATTTCACCGATGAAGTGTTCTCTGGTTACTGCAGTATTTCTGGTTTATAAGAGCTGAAATGGCTCAGTGTTTTCAGCCACTTCCTTTATCTAAAGTTTGCACTGACTCCTCATGGCCCCTGTAGCCTTTTTTTTTTTTTTTAAAGATTTTTATGTATTTATTTTAGAGAGAGAGAGAGAGATAACAAGTGGGGAAAGGGATAGAGAGAGAGGGAGAGAGAGAATCCCAAAGAGACTCCCCGCTGAGCATGGAGCTTGAAGTGGGGCTTGATCCCTGGACCCTGAGATCATGACCTGAGTCGAAATCAAGAGTCAGCTGCTCAACCAACTGAGCCACCCAGGTGCCCCAGCTCCTGTAGCCTTTTGACTACTTTACTGCCCTTCCCACCTGAAATAACCTTTTGCCCCTGTACATTGCAAATCATACTCTCCATTGCAATCAAACTAACCAGCTAACCTTTGCTTAGCTACGGGTTACCAGAGATGCCGTACACCCAGATCCGAACACATGTCCATCCCAATCTCTCAAATCATATCCATGAAAGGTTAGTGCATGACATGTGAGATGATGGAGGGCAAAGTGGTTGGAAAAGTCTTCAAGAAGTGTCTGGTGATACTACTCTACGTACAGTTTTTAAAGGTCCAATAATGATGCTTTCCTTACATTTATTCACAATGAACTTATTTTTTTACATTTCTGTAACATATACATTATTGGTGGTTTTGCAGCATATTTTCCTATAAGTTCTTGGAGGACAGAGACCATATCTACTATACTGCCCTCAAGAATTTAAAATATTCTTCACACATAGCAGTTTTAAGAATGTAAAAGAACAGATTACTGAACTGATAAGGAAATCTCTGGAGGAAAAATAAGCAGCAAACGGTAGATAAGGAAAATAATACTTTAGCTTTGAATTTAGGCACTAATTTTTGTTTAAGTTGGACAATTAAGAGCAAGATAAGGGCACATGGATATGAGAAGACAATCCAACAGAAAAGAAAGAAAGAGTGACTACAAAGAATCAAATGAGGTAGATGGAAATTTTCCTGTGAGAAAATTGCGAGAGGAGAAATTAAGGAGGAAAGGTTGCTGGGAAGCATTTTGTTACTGTTCTGATGTTACTGTTTAATGCAACTGTTTGTTTTTCTAAAATTTAGCATAATTCTTAATTTTCTGAAAGAAAAACATGAAAAAAAAATTGGGACTCAGAGTCTGGAGACTTACTTCTGTTCTTGTAAGCGATGCAGCTCCCGTTCCCATTCCCTACTGGGGGAGTAGTCCCATTCCACCTCCACCGCCGCGATGTAGTAGGTCCTCTCTGCCAGGTGGACGCTTGGATCGTCAGACATTCGCCTGCATTTGTTCACAGTGTATTTTTGCTTCATGCCTCCTGTGTAGTGATCGGTTGTCAGGCATTCAACATCGAAAGTCCCTGAAATGGTAAATAAGAAAGCGTGTCACTCCTTTGCTCAGCACCTTCAACTGAGCTCCTCAACTCACTCAGAATCAATACCCAAGTCCTTAACGTGGCTCAGCTGGATGGTTACACCAGCCACCACTCACTCTACTCCAGTCACAGAGGCTTCTTTGCTCTTCTTAGAAGAGGTCAAGTGTGTGCCTGCCTCAGGGCCTCTGCCCTTGCTGTTTCCTCCGCCGGGAACACTCCTCCCCAAAATAGCCACAGAGCTCATGTCCTCGCTTTATTCAAGCTTCTCATTAATCATCATCTCAGAGAATTGTTATCCACCTTCCCCCATCAGTCACCAGCCCCCTTTTCTGCCCTATTTTTCTTTTCTTTTTTTTTTTCATAATAACATTTTTATGATATTATGTTAGTCACCATACAGTACATCCCTGGTTTCTGATGTAAAGTTCGATGATTCATTAGTTGTGTATAACACCCAGTGCACCATGCAATACGTGCCCCCCTTACTACCCATCACCAGCCTATCCCATTCACCCACTCCCCTCCCCTCTGAAGCCCTCAGTTTGTTTTTCAGAGACTATGGGCTCTGCCCTCTTTTTCTTTATAGTGCTTACAACCACTAGCTTCTTGTCTCCCTGCATTAGAATTTCCACTTCACAAGGCAGACACTTTATGTCTTTTGTTGACTGTTGTATTTACACTTATCTAATGAATAAAGGGAGAGGTGACACTGGACTTGTCTTATGTTGTGGTAGCATATGATGAACCAGATAAAGCCTGAAGCAAGTTAGTATGTTTCACGTTTTGGTTAAAGTTCTTTCTTTTTTGTTTCAGTTTGTTTTACTCATTCAGAACCAGGCCTGCAGATATCTCTGAGGTTGCATGGCTATCATTCTATCATAGGACCCTCGACTGCGAGCAGCCAACAAGCCAACGCTACATGTAGGCTACAGAGAGAGGACAAAAAGTTTCACTGCAGAGCTGTTATGGAAGTCATTCCCTTTCTAGTCTGATTTGCCAGCTATCTTTAAAAGGAACATAACTTAAAAAGAAAGCATCTTGAGGATTCTATGGTGTGGAAATGGGAGAAACTACGGTCTACTCTTCACTTCACTTGTCACTCTCCTCCCCTCAACAGGCAGGAAATAGATCTATCAGCCACACACTTAGCTAATAGTGACTCGGATGTGCTCTTCAAGGGAAGGAAGGGCACACATTTGGGAGTTGGGGAAGGGAAGCGTTTATCACCCAACACAGGATTTTAAACCCAAGTGACATGAATCCATTCAATGGAGACTTGTCTTGACTTTTAAAAAAAATGCACCTTCAGTATCGGGCTCCATGAGGAGTGTAACACTTGTTTGAGGGAAGAGGTTTGCTGTGTCTCTTCTTTCTCCTTTTGACAGATACGTGTTTCCTGTAAAGTAAATCCCATGTACATCAGCCTCGTTTCCAGCACTGAATAAGTACCACATGACTGAATCTCCTCGGCACATGTTGAGACCAGGCTGATTCCCGTACATGAATCCATTCATGGCTGTAAAAGTTGGGAAATGGTATTTTGAAAGTGGTTTATCTCATGTCCTCCTACATGAAAACCTCCCATATTTTCCAGCACCAACTTTGTTGATCTAATTTCTGAAAGACCCATTCATGCCTGCCCCACCGCTTTATGCATCAGGAGTGTCTCTGCAACTCCTAGTTGCACCCAGCAGCCCCAGGACAGTCCCTGGCTGGAAGGGGAAGAGCTGCAGGCAGGGTTCTTGACGTTCTGCCCTGTTCGTCCCAGCTAGCCATTTCCTAGTTCTCCCAAGAGTCAGATTTGCAAGCATCCAAATGTGTGAATAATAACAGCTATTCCTTGGCACTGTAGACTGAGAATGTGTTTGTTGCTCTGGATGGAAAATTCTCTGATTCATCATGAAGAACAGGGAAGAGTGAATGCGGAAAGTTTCCTCTCACTGCTGTTACTAATCAGTAATAGTCTTGAATTCTCCAAAATGTAAAAATGCACACTCGAAAGGAATATTATCATGATCGTGACTAATATTGATTCAATTAAAACAGCATCAGTTTATAACACAAGTTAACATTTGTTTCTTCTTACTACAGTGATTTTCACATGTAGTCCATTAGCAATGTGGGCATTCTGAACAATTAGCTCACTGTCTCTAAACCTCTAGAATTACACTGGGAACGAAAAAGAAAATCTGATGCTAGGTTTCAATTAAATAAGAATTTCTGGAGGTTGCCCTGAGCATTTAAAAAAGTAGTTTTAACAGTTTTAATAAAACTCCCAGGGGAATTCTAATTTGTAGTCAAGGGTGAGAATCACTGAAGTTCGTTGACAACAGAGACCATATCTCTCTTCATTTTGAATAATAAAATGAGGCTATAGCTATCAAACCACAGATGAGAAAAGCATCTAATCCAGTTGTTCTCAAACTGACACATATATCACAATGACGTAGAGGGTTTGTTGAATAGGAATTGCTTGGCCCCACCCATAAAGTTTCTGATTCAGTAGGTAGGAGTTGGGGCCCAAGAATTTGCATTTCTAACAAGTCCCTGGGTCATGCTAAAGCTGCTGATCCAAGGACTACATTTTAAGGACCATGCATTTAATTGACATATTTTGTATGTTTTATTATCCTAGATTAAGCGAAGTGAAGAATAATGGACTGATACCTTAAATATCAATATTACCCTCAGAGTTGTATTTAATCGTCTGTTGAAAATTAATCAATGGGCAAAGCAATTAGCATTTTGGTTTCATTAAAGGCATTACATGTGCAGTACTGAAATCAGAGTATTGGCAGATGGTGCGTACTTACAGTGCATCTTATTAGATTCCTGGAAGTCTTCATCTTCCTTATTCACCAGGTGCGGTGCAGTGGTAAACATTCTAATATTATCATCCAGGAGTAAACTTTCATTCTCATCAAACACTGCGGGAAACAGATAGAACTCCTTGTTTACATCTTTCTGTAAATCAAAACAAAAACAATGAAGTGAAGATAGGGTAAGTGTAGCAGAAAGACTTCCATGTGCACAACACTATTTGGGCACAAACTCACCAAAGGAAGGAGAAGAGGTTTCCATTCCTCTTCGTAGATGGGGCTCACGAAATTGTCCAGTTGACTACCAGAGTTTTCATTACTATCTGTGTAGTAGGCTTTTGGTTCAACATGATCTAAGTATCTCTCTGCATCTACGAGTTCTGACTCCTCTCCCCACCTTCCTGCCAGCTCTGCCCACACCAACTGAACACACCAACAACAATTACTAAAATAGGGGGAGTAGATGGCTGTGCCAGAAATTAGAGAAAGTGTCATCCGCACTTATTCATGAAAACTTAAAGAATTTCTATAAGGCAGAGCAGGAGAAGCAGATAGAGGGAGGAATCATCTTAAGTGAAGAAATAGCCTGCCAAATGAGGGGGGCCAGGAATTCACACAATCTCCAGTCATCTGGACAAACATTCTCACTTCCTCTCCCCCGTCCCTGCTGAAAAATAAGCAAGCAGAAATGCTATCTGGTCTATGAAATGTTTCAGTAGTCCAGAAGAAGGCAATCGGTCTAAGAGACCAAAGCGTATGAACCCCTAAAAACTAGATACTCCCTCAAAGAGGAGAAAACTTTAGAGATCATTACATGTCTTTTTTCTGAGATAGTTTTTTTTCAGATGAAAAATATGATTATCAAATTTTTAAAATCCAGCTAAAGCAGAGAGCTGAAGGTTAGATCCTATAGAAAACTAAATCAGTGATAGAGATGATTTTTTTAAAAATTTATTTATTTAAGAGAGAGAGAGAGAGTGGAGGGAGGGGCAGAGGGAGAGAGAGTCTCAAGCAGACTCTGAGCTGAGCATGGAGCCTGATGCAGGACTCAATCCCATGACCCTGAGATCATGACCTGAGCTGAAACCAAGAATCTAACAATTAACTGCTTGTACCACCGAGGTGATGCCCCTGTGATGGAGATAATTTTAACAAAGGTCTCATAAATCAGAAGAAAAGATTCAAAGATGAAAAATATATACGTAGTAACAATTTCAGAAAGAGAGGCATTATAAAAGGGGAAGACATAATGATAATAAATAATGGAAACGTTTACCACTATAAAGAGAAATTCAGATTCAAAAGTTTGACTGCAAACAAGGCAAAAGTAGTCATAGAGATCTATGCTTAAAAATATTCTGGTAAAATTTTTGAATTTCAGACATAGACAAATTTCTACAATAAGTCATTTTAAAAGTGTTATTACAGGGCGCCAGTCTGGCTCTGATGGTTGAGTGTCTGCCTTCAGCTCAGGTCATGATCTCCAGGTGCTGGGATCAGTCCCATATCAGGCTCCCAGCTCAGCGGGGAGCCTGCTTCTCCCTCTCCCTCTGCCTCTCCCCCTGCTTGTGCTTTCTCTCTCTCTCAAATGAATGAATAAAATCTTTAAAAACAAGTGTTATCACAAACATTGGACTTCTCTAGTACATTAAATATCAGAAAAAGATGGAGTAATATTTATGTTTCTGAGGGAAAAAGATTATGATACAAAAATTCTGTACTTAGCAAAGAACAACAAAAATATGTTCTCACATGTGTAGGGACTGTAATAGAAGACTGCTACAGTCACTTGTATTCTGATTTATAGAGAAAACTTCAGTAAAAGTCTACAGGTCATATTTTCTGATCATAATGCAACAAAACTAAAAAGTACTAATAAAGGGACAAACAGTTAATAAAATTAAAAAGATCATATTTGATCCTAATAACTCTTAGATCAGAGAGGAAGCAAACATGAATTACTTAATACTTGGTAAACAACATCTATGAGAACAAGGCATAATGTATGGAATATACTAAACATATAAACTGAGAATCTGAAATACTTTTACTTTTTAGAGAGAGAGAGTGCACAGGGGTGGGGGGAGTGGAGGGGCAGAGGGAGAGAATCTTAATTAAGCAGGCTGCACTCCCACTGTGGAGCCTGATGTGGGGCTCAGTCTCACGACCCAGATATCATGACCTGAGTTGAAATCAAGAGTTGGACGCTTAGCTAACTGAGCCACCCAGGCACCCCTGAAATACTTTTTATTTTAAGGAAAACCAAATAAAAATAAATGTTTGTAAATATCTGCAAATTTTAGAAAAGTAAAATAAAAAAAGAAGAAAGGAATTAATAAAGGCAAAAGAGAACCTGTCTAATAAATTAGAGCACAAATTAAAATGGCTAAACCTAAAAATGTATTATTTGAAAAGACCAATGAAATATACAGATCTCTGGCAAGTCTAATAAAAAAAGATGAGCGATAACCTAAAAATACCACAATAGAACTGAGAAAGGACTATAACCACACATACGGAGAAGGAAAAAAAGATTATTATGTACAATAAATGTTCTAAGTTGACTAAGAAGAAGGTACCTGAATAGACCAATATCCATAGGTGAAATAAAAATGTGATTAAAACACATTTTAATAGAAAACAAAAGAAGGAAAGAAAAAGAAAAACCCCTAACTACTTCTTTTTTAAAAGTCACACACTTGAGGGGCGCCTGGGTGGCTCAGTCGTTGAGCGTCTGCCTTCGGCTCAGGGCGTGATCCTGGCGTTCCGGGATCGAGCCCCACATCAGGCTTCTCCACTAGGAGCCTGCTTCTTCCTCTCCCACTCCCCCTGCTTGTGTTCCCTCTCTCGCTGACTGTCTCTCTCTGTCTAATAAATAAATAAATAAATAAATAAATAAATAAATAAATCTTCAAAAAAAAAAAAAGTCACACACTTGAGGGATGCCTGGGTGGCTCAGTTCATTAAGTGTCTGCCTTTGGCTCAGGTCATGATCCCAGGGTCCTGGGATCGAATCCCACATGGACTCTAGGGGAGTCTACTTCTCCCTCTGCCTGCCACTCCCCCTGTGGTGTGCTCTCTCTCTCTGACAAAGAAAGAAATAAAATCTTTAAAAAAAAAGTCACACAGTTGATGTAATTTTATGGGCAATTTCTTTCAAATCTCTAAGGAGCAGATAATTCCTATATATTTAAATAGTTCCCAAGTATTCAAAACGTGGAAATCTTCCCAATTTATTTAATGAAGATAGTATAACCATGATACAATACCTTAAAAAAGCACACAAAATCTAAAATAATATCACTTCCAGCTTAGGTGAGAAATTCTAAATAAAACACTATTAAATTCAATGCAGAAATATAATTGAAAAAAATATTTAAAAACCACAGTGCTCATACCACCAGCATTTTTCACAGAGCCAGAACAAACAATCCTAAAATTTGTATGGAACCATAAAAGACCCCAAATAGCCAAAGCAATCCTGATCAAGGAAAGCAACGCTGGAGGCATCACAATTCCAGACTTAAAGCTGTTATTACAAAGCTGTAATCGTCAAGATGTACTGGCATAAAAACAGACACGTAGATCAATGGAACAGAATAGAAAACCCAGAAATGGACCCACAACTATACGGTCAACTAATCTTCAGGAAAGTAGGAAAGAATATATAATGGAGAAAACACAGTTTCTTCAACAAATGCTGTTGGAAAAACTGGATAGCAACATGTAGAAGAATGAAACTGGACCTCTTTCTTACATCATACACAATAATAAATTCAAAATGGTTGAAAGACCTAAATGTGAGACAGGAGACCATCAAAATCCTAGAGGAGAACACAGACAGCAACCTCTTTGACATCGGCTGCAGTGACTTCTTACTAGACACGTTGCTGGAGGAAAGGGAAACAAAAGTAAACATGAACTATTGGGACTTCATCAAGATAAAAAGTTTCTGCACAGTAAAGGAAACAGTCAACAAAACTAAAAGGCAACCTAAAGAATTGGGAAAAGATATCTGCAAATGACACATCTGATAACTCTATAAAGAACTTATCAAACTCAACACCCAAAAAACAAATAATTCAGTTAAGAAATGAGCAGAAAACGTGAATAGACATTTTTCCAAAGAAGACATCCAGATGGCTAATAGACACTTGAAAAGATGCTCAAAATCACTCATCATCAGGGAGATACAGATCAAAACCACAAAGAGATATCACCTCACACCTGTCAGAATAGCTAAAATCAACAACACAAGAAACAACAGGTATTGGCGAGGATGCAGAGAAAAGGGAACCCTCTTACAGTATTGGTGGGAATGCAAACTAGTGCAACCGCTCTGGAAAACAGTATGGAGGCTCCTCAGAAAGTTAAAAATAGAGCTACCTTATGACCCAGCAATTGCACTAGTAGGTATTCATCCAAAGGATACAAAAATACAGATTCAAAGGGGTACATGCACCCTGATGTTTACAGCAGCATTATCAATGATAGCCGAACTATGGAAAGAGCCCAAATGTCCATTGACTAATGAATGGGAAAAGAATATTACTCAGCCATTAAAAAGAATGGAATCTTGCCATTTGCAATGACATGGATGGAGCTAGAGTGTATTATGCTAAGTGAAATAAATCAGTCAGAGAAAGACAAATACCATATGACTTCCTCACATGTGGAATTTAAGAAACAAAACATATGAACATATGGGAGGGTGGGAAATAGAGAGGGAAACAAACAGTAAGAGACTCTTTAGAACAAACTGAGAGTTGCTGGAGGGAGGGGATGGGGTGAGCTAGATGGGTGATGGGTATTAAGGAGGGCTCTTGTTATGATGAGCACTGAGTGTTGTTTTAAGTGATGAACCACTGAGTTCTACTCCTGAAACCAATATTGCCTTGTATGTTAACTAACTAGAATTTAAATAAAAATTTGAAAACAAACAAAAAAAGCCCACAGTGTTCAAGCAATGTTTTTCCCCAGAAGTGCAAGACTGGTTCAACATTAGGAAATCCTTAATGTAGTTGGTCGTGCTTACAGGTCAAAGGAGAAAAGATACATAATAATTTTTTAAATAAAAAATTTTAAATAAAATTACATATTTTGGCACTAGATATTCCCTCCACTTTCCCCCAGATCTTTGCAAGGCTTCCTCCTTGAAATTTAGATCTCACCTCAAATATTACATTCACTTTATCTGAACTAGGATTTCTGTTCACTATCACATTACCCTAAATAGAAATTCCATGTTCATGGCTAGGAAGACTCAATACCACCAAGTTGTCAGTTCTTACCAATTTGATCTATAGATTTAATGCAATACCAATAAAAATACCAGAAAATTATTTCTGGATATAAACAAAGTGATTCTAAAGTTTATACAGAGAGGCAAAAGGCCCAGAATAGCCAACATAATACTGAAGAAGAACAAGGTTGGAAGACTGACACTTCCCAACTTCAAAACGTACTACAACACTACAGCAATCAAGACACTAGGGCATTTGTGAAAGAATAGACCAATAGATCAATGGAAAGAATGGAGAGACCAGAAGTAGACTCATATAAATTTAGTCAACTGATTTCTGCCAAAGAAGCGAAGGCAATACAGTGGAGCAAAGATAGTCTTTTCAACAAATGGTGACATAATAACTGGACGTTTACATGCAAAAAAAAAAAAAAAAAGAATATAGACACAGATCTTACATTCTTCATAAAAATTAACTCAAAATGGATTACAGACCTAAACATAAAATAAATAAAATAAATGTAAAATAAATAAAGTTCCTAAACGTTAACATAAGAAAAATCCAGATGACCTTGGCTATAACTCTTTAGATATAACAACACCTAAACACACAACCTGTAAAAGAAATAATTAATAAGCTGGACTTCGTTAAAATTATAGTTTATGCTCTATTCAAGATAATGTCCAGAGAAGTGAGAAGACAAGCCACAGACTGGGAGAGAATATTTGCAAAAGACACATCTGATAAAGAACTCTTATCTAAAATATCGAAGAACTTTTAAAACTCAACATTAAGAAAACAAACAACGCAATTAGCCAATAGACAAAGACCTTAACAGACATGTTACCAAAGAAGATACACAGATGGAAAATAAGCATATGAAAAGATGTCCTACTTCATATATCATTAGGGAAATGCACATTAAAACAACGGTGGGATACCACCTACTGGGACGACCAAAATCTGGAACACTGACCACACCAGATAGTGACAAAGATGTGGAACAACAGGAGCTCCTGTTCACTTCTGGTGGGAATACAAAATGTATAGCCATTTTGGAAGACAGTTTGGTGTTCTCTTAGAAAATGAAATACACTTCTACCACACAGTCCAGCAACCGGGCTCCTTGGTAGTTACCCAAAGGAGCTGAAAACTTATGTCTACACAGAAACCTGCACATGAATATTTATGGCAGCTGTACGCATAATTGCCAAAACTTGGAAGTAACCAAAATGTTCCTCAGTAGGTGAATGGATAAACAATCTAGTACTTTCAGGCAATGGAACCTGATTCAGCACTAAAAAGGAATAAACTATTGAGCCATGAAAAAAAGACTTGGAGGAAACTTAAATGTGTATTACCAAGTGAAAGAGGCCAGTCTGAAAAGGCTATATACTGTATGATTCTAACTATACAACATTCTGGAAAAAGGCAAAACTATGAAACATTAAAAAGGCCAGTGGTTACCAGGTGTTGGGGATTGGGAGTAAGGGATAAATAGGTGCAACACAGGATTTTTAGGGCAGTGAAAATATTCTATATGATACCATAATGGTGGATACTTACATTATACATTTGTCTACACCCACAGAATGTAAACACCAAGAGTGAACTCTAATGTAAACTATGGACTTTGGATGATAACAATGTGTCAATGTAGATTCATCAATTGCAACACATGCACCCCTCTGTTGGAAATGTTGATATTGGGGAAGGCTGTGGGGGAGGGGGAGGGGATATATGGGAAATCTCTACTTTCTTCTTAATTTTGCTGTTACCCTTAAAGTGTTCTGAAAAATTAAGTTGACAAAAATAATAATGAAAAAAATAAAAAATAAACTGGAAAGCTAAAAAATAAAAGGTGCTGTAGTAAGGGGATAGGTGAGAGGGGAGAAAGGATAGGAGCTAGACTTCTTTGAATATGCCTCTTTTTGTAGATTTGATGTTGGAACCAGATAAATATTTTACATTATTATAAAATAATATTACAATTTTAAAGGCAATCCCTAGAAGAAATAGAAGTAAAATTAATTAAATAAACTTGTGTATCTGGTGGGTAGCAAAACTACACAGAGAGGAGCTATTCCAAGTGACTTTAACTTTGTAATTTGACTGAACATCTCCAGTGGAATCTACTCTAAGGACAAAAAGGGCTGCAAACAAATCTAAATTGTTTTCAGTAATTATACTGCTGGCTGTAGTGCTGTAATTGTGATTTTGAGGCTGTTGTATGTTTATTGTGGGGTGAATTGAGTGAATGTTTACGTTGGTATCATTGAGAACTAAAATTTTCAGTGCAGCTGAAGGGAGATACGGATGTAAGATTAATAAAGTTAAGTAAAAAAACAATAAGAATCCTTAGACCTGAATTTGAATAGAAAGTATCAGTATGAACTCATGATGAATTCTATTTTAAAAAATTTCGTTCTCCAGTTCTGCCCGGTGAAAAGGCCTAGAAACAATGATTAAGCCAATAGAAATGAGTGCCTGTGGTGCCCAGATTGTGGTTCTAAAAATAACGTCTTACTGAAAAGAACTAGGGCATTTTGGGAGAAATGGCTAATTCCACGTCTGGCTCAGAAAGTGTGTAATATGAACCTAAAACAGCTTTTTATACTAAAAAAAATCAAGGAAGCTTCAAAGACTACCAAGGTCATATAAAAATGAAGGAATCAACCTGAACAAATCCCCTCAGTGGCAGAAAATAGGATATTTGGGGCACCAATAGGGATAATGTCAATGAATTCAACATACCAAATATTCTTAAATCCATGAGTTCACAACAGCACTTAACAAGAAAATAAATTTTTAAGAATCTTTGAAGTATGTTAGAGAACTATTACTTTGAAAATTTGTAAACAAAGGGAAAGAATCAGCATTTGTCATTTCTTTCTTTCTCAGACTAACCAAATAATCCATTAAGGGAAGCTTCTGCTTATGGAAGTATACTGGCTAATAAATGAAAAAGAATGATGGGGTCAGGATGTTACTATTGTGCAATCCCTGATTAGTTAACAGTCTAGGAAATGGTCCTCAGTGGCTGACAACATTCCCAACTGTATAGTATATATTCCCTGATGGAAGTACCCAGTACCACACATGAAGTAGTTTTGAAAAAAAAAAAAAAAAATCTAACCTGAATTTGATCAAACCTATAGATCTAGCCACTGATTATAGGAAATTGAGGGAAGGAGGAAGAAACATGCTGAATGACACCACAGGAATACGAGCAGTAAATCCAGGCATGGGAAACTTCCATAGAATAAATGACCCTTGCGACAGAAAAATGCAAGGAAATAACCTTGAGAAACACAACAACTGATTGCAATGAGTGTCATTATTTGGCTACTGTTTCAAACAACAAACGAAACAATTAAGAGGCAGCTGGAAAAATGGGAACATTGATTGGAAATGTGATAAAATTTGATTAAAAATTGATGATACTAATATTGTTATGATGATGATTCCAAGGTATGATAATTATATTGAAGGGATTTTTTTAAAAAAGAGTCCTTATCTTTTAAAGGTTCATATTACAATAGTGAGAGATAAAAACATGATGGAGTTAGGTATTTCTCTTTCCTGGTCAAATGGTCATTTCCTCCTTTCTAAAAAATGCTTTAAGCAATACTTTCCCTAGTGAATGTTGAGCGACCAATTTCATTTTTTATTTGTGTGTGGGAAGTCTAAATGTATCATAAAAGACCTTGGGTTCCAAGGAAAGTCTGTTTCCAACTCATCTTGAAATAATCACGTTAGCCAGAGATTCTCTACACAATAGAGCTCTTACAAGCCGAGAAAAATTTGTAATAAACATTATGTGTTATATCCTCACTGTGTCAAAACCCAGAGTTTTCTTTGTAATAATGATAATTCAGAAGGATTGGGAAATCATTTTTATTTTTCCTCATTGGACTCACCGGTCTCCCATTTGCACGCAAACTTCCTTTCCTGCATATTTTCATTGGCCCGATAAGCCCAGTGAATATATCTTTGGTGGGATCCACAGCAGAATAATACATCTTAGATAGGCAGACAGGGTCTTTGTAAGTGGGTCCCACTTCTTTGGGGACAGTCCATTCGTAGGTGAATGTTTGTTTGGGTGCCACGTGTGAAGCTGAAGGAGGAGGCACACCTGTGAGAAATGTCACAGTGGAGAGTTAAGTATGCTTTCTAATGTGGTCATTTGAGCCACCACGTAGACTAGACTGGCTTTAGTCTAAGACAACCCACTTCTCGGTTTCTTATTACTAATTAGAATGAAACCCTACTTGAATGGTGTCCACTTGTGCTCCTGTGTCAGGTCACGGATGGGTGTGATTTCCTTCAGGAAGCCTCCTTCTAACCAGTGATTCAAACACACCAAATTGGTGTGATTTGGTGCCTGCTATGGTCTGAATGTTTGTGTCCTCCTAGAATTCACATATTGGAATCCTAATGTCCAATGAGATAGTCCTAGAAGGTGGGGCCTTTGGGGGGGTGATTAAACCATGAGACTGGAGTCCCCCTAAATGGGATTAGTGCCCTTACAAGAGAGATCCCAGAGAGCTCCCTAGCCCCTGCTACCACATGAGAATACAGCAAGAAGTCTGAGACCCAGAAAAGGGTCCTCATCCAACCATGCTGGCCCCCTGATCTTGGACTTCCAGTCTCGAACTGTAATAAATTTCTGTTGTTTATAAGCCGCCCAGTGTATGGCATTTCGTTACAGCAGTCTGGGCAGACTAAGACAGGGCTGCTCTCACAGCCCCTGACGATGTGCCCAGAACTTTTCATGTTAGATTATGTGTATTTCCCCCACGGATAGAAGGTAACCCTCCTGAAGCAAGCATTGTCTCTATATTTCCCTTGCTAGAAAAACACCTGAAAAGAGGGGGTAATCCATACCTGTTCTATTGAACAAAACTGAACTGAAAATAATTTCAGAACTAAAAGGTAACTGCAGATGATTCTGTTCAAATATCCTGATTTTATTCCTGGGGAAACTGAGGCCAGAAAGAATGAATAACTTGCCACAGTCACACTGCAAGAGGTGGCAAAGGCACTATTCTTCATCAGTCAGCCTGACATATAAAAATACCCAAATGCGTGCATAAAATGGAATATTTGTGTCATTAAAGTTACATTAAAATGATTATAATGCCAAGGAAACAAACTCAGTACAAAAATACAATGACAGGTACTTATATACTATGATCTCAACTACATTCAATATATATATTATATGTACACAGATGAAAGAGTAGGGGATTATATAAGAATATAAGAGTGGTTGTCTATAGAACTATAGATAATATTTTCGACTGTCCCTTTTTATATTTTTCAAATATCCTAAAATGAGCATCTAATCTTATAATTGCAAGAACATTTTTCAAATCTAAAAATCACCCAAGCAGGACTCCAGAAATGTATTGATATAATCCCAATAAGTTACTCGCAGCATTTTCAAAACTCATCCAATTAAGGCAGGACAAATTTCCAGACGCCTGTTGGAAATGGAAGGAGAAGAGATTTACTTGCTTCCTGGCAGATGCCTAAGAATGATAGATGAGCGGTATCCTCGGAAGTTCCTGCCTTCAGTTTTTGCAGGGCAGTTTTCCCCGGCTGACCAGCGCAGTGGGTTATTAAATGTTGTTTGGTTACAGAATGTTGTACTCACCTTCACTCAAGGGGTTGTGATGTGAGGTGTAGTACGTGCCCTCGTTGTTCTTACTGACCCTCACTCCAATTGGCTCAATACTGAGGGGATATGCTCCTTTGTTATGGAAAGTGACTCTGATGGTATCTCCCACCTCTGCCCAAATGACAGGACCTAGAGACAAAGAGAGCATTGTTAGTCTTCCCGGGTATACAACCTACAGAATACATTAAGAGTAATTTTCTTTGGCTTGTCCTCTGGCAGAAACTGCTGGAAGCAACATCTTATTTGTGGCAAATGGAAAACCTGTTGGTTTGTTTTCAAGTTTATTATCAACAATATGGTGAGGCTAGAAAGAGGTAAGAAGTGCTGTTTGATTTAACTTCAGGTTAAGGAAACTTGTTATCATTTTTATCCAAGTCAGTTTACCAGCTCCATACATCGACAAGAAACTATCCCGTGTCTATACTCTCCTCATCCTAGTTTTCTGTTCGCCAGATATGTGATATTTTTCCCAAGATTCACGGAGCTGCTAGTTAAACCTTAACCATCCAAAAAGCGTAAATTAAATTGTCTTGGATGTGAAGAGTAACAATTTTGTGGATTTTCTGTCACCAAAATTAATATGGTTACCAAATATAGAATAAAAACATAGGTATATAGTACATATTTTATGTAATATATAAAATGATATTTATCGAGAGCTTCCCATGTGCTTTCCTGAGTGCTTATGTGTATTAACTCTTTTAATCCTTATAGCACCTTTATGAGGTAAGGACTGTTATTGTTATTTTTTTTAAGATTTATTTATTTATTTGAGAGAGAGAGAGAACATGTGGTGGGGAAGCAGAGAGAGAAAGAAAAGAGAAGCAGACTCCCCACTGAGTGCGGACCTCCCGCCCCCGCCCAAGTGGAGCTCGATCCCACCACCCTGAGATCATGACCTGAGCTGAAACCAAAAGTTGGACACTTAACCAACTGAGCCACCCAGGCGCCCCGGGACTGTTATTGTTATTATTGTTCCCGTTTTACAGAAAGAGAACAGGCATAGCAAACTGAGTGCTTTCAGAGGTCACACAGCTGATAGGTGAGGAGTGCGGATAGTCTGCATCCAGACTCTGTGGGCTCACCCGCCACATTCTGTCTAAGGGCCTGAGCAAGAACAGGTCTCTGGGCTGCGCACAAGGCTCTAAGACAGACCCAGCCTTTTTCGTTAATAGCCTGGATTTTATTTCTAGAGGAATGTAACTTCAGCTAAGAATAGAGGCTAATAGCTTTGTTGTCTGCTTAAACCAAGTCATAAACACACAATTCTCCTTACCTCTTGAAGAAAAAAAAAGTCATCGTTTGGAGTCAGGAGAGTTTTTAATGATGAAGATTTACTATTGGTAATTTACACTGGAAAAAGTAATTAGCTGCTACATTTAATTATCGAATGACCTTCCACATCCTTAGTTTGTATGTGGAAATCATACTGAGGGTCCTGAAGTTTCTATTCTTTCTAAGTTTGGGTAGCCCAGGACAGGAGTACAGGGCACCTGGGTGGCTCAGTCAGTTAAGCGTCTGCCTTTGGCTCAGGTCATGATCCCAGGGTCCTGGGATCGAGCCCCACATCGGGCTCCTTGCTCAGCAGGAACCTCCTTCTCCTTCTCCCTTTGCCTCTTCCCCAGCTCCTGCTTGTTCTCTCTCTCTCTCAAACAAATAAATAAAATCTTAAAAAAAAAAAAAAAGAGTGTAACAGTCATAAATATTCTGCATGGACTCACCCAGGAGGCCAAGATGTTCCTCTTCAGGGCCTCTCTTCTTTCGATTTGTGAAGGAGGCATCTGTGTACTCACGATAAACCAGCTTTTTATAAGATCCTCCAATTCTTGTAGTACCCTGTTTAAAAAATACCTCTGAAGCACTGCCAAGAGAAAAAGGGTTTAACAATGGAGTTGAAAGTAGAACAGAAAGCAGGCATTCACATAGGAAAAATTAAAGAACAAAAGTATGACCAGTGCTCAGAGGTAATTCTTATTTATGATTTGCCAAATATTCAAACAGAAGCAGATGGTACCAGGCACGTCATAGAAGGATATTCAATTAATGAATGGGGTATCATGATATAGAGGTTTCACTTTTTCAAGTGAAGTGAAAAATTTTAAGATGGCCCATGTCAATCCCTGATAGTTATTAATTGTTTTACAATAAAATCTTTTAAACAAATTATGAAATGTTTAAAAATACAGTAGCTACTCTTTATTGCATATCAGCACCAGCCTGGTACTTAGGAACTTTCACTTATTATCTGAAACTCATGTGATAAGGCAACCAAGTTGGCATTATTCTCCCCATTTTACAAATGAAGAAATTAAATTTCAGAAAGGCATTTGATTGCCAAAGCCATCCCATTCATCTCTTCTCCCATTTGATGAATGTATCAGACACCTGCTTTTTGCCAGGAACCTTGTTACTTGCTGAAGGCATAACCATAAGCAAGCTGGACCCATCCCTGTCCACAGGGACTTTACACCATTCAGAAAAGACGGACTAGGAACCAATCAACATAATACGATGCAATAAGCACAGGGAGTTATGGAGCAGTTCTCCTGGGGCTGAGGGAAGTGGTGGAAAGAGGACCCAAAGGCTTTCCAAAGAAGTGATTTTTAAAAATTATCTAGAGGAGAGTCAAGTTTAAAAAGATGAAGTATATGTGTGGGGAGAATAGGGTGGGTGTTGACAAAGAGGAAATACCCTGTGGAAGGCTCAGAGGAAAGAGTGAATAGGCATGTTTTACAAAGTATGACAGGAGCATAGCGTACAGGGCAGGGGAAAAGAGACAGAATGAGACAGAACAGAGACAATGAGGCTTGGAGAGATGGGAGGTGGGCAGCAGGACCTAGATAAAGTGTCAGCATTCCATCCCAGAGCAGTGGGAAAGCTTAGAAAGATGTGAGCATTCGGGAGTAGTGTTTTAAGAGGATCCCTCATGTGGGGAGAAAGTAGACAAGTGTTGGAGACATTGAGGATATAATGAGGCAGTACTTGAGGAGAGAAGGAGGGAATGGTGAAGTGGGGAGTCGGGGATGGCACTCAGGTTTTGGGCTTGACTGATGGATGCATAGTGATACTATTCACAGAGAGGAGGAAACTCAGATACACAGGGAAGACAATAGGTTCAGATTTGGACATACTGATTTGGAAGGGCCTCATCCAAGTGGGTTATATTTAAGCAATTTGAAATGCAAATCTACAATTTGAAGAGCCTTCTGGGCTGAGATGCAGCTTTCGAGTCATTGCATCTGGATGTCAGTGTAGACTGGGACTTAAATCTCTGCTTCAGGAATCACAGACCTGGGTAGAGCCAGGCCCAGCTATTGACCTGTTGTGTGTCATTGAGTTACGTAACCTTTCCAAGTAGCTTGGTGGCAAATAAGACTTCCCTTAGGAGGTGATGTTTGAGCAGAGACTTGTGGCAGGGGTGTGGCATAAGCTCAACATTTTCGAAAGCTTACTTCGGGTGCTTTATGGAGGATGGACAGTAGGAAAGGAAGACTGAGCAGGGAAGAATGGCTGGGAGGCTCTGGAAGTCATTGAACATGGACAGGAGTAGTTTCTGTAAATCAAAGGACACTATCAAGAGAGTGAAAAGAAAACTTATAGAATGGGAGAAAATATTTGCAAACCATATATCTGATAAGGGGTTAATATGCAGAATATATAAAGAAATCATAGACTTTAACAACCACCAGCAACAAAAACAAAAACAAACAACCCAATTCATCAATGGGAAAAGAACTTGAACAGCTGTTTTTCCAAATCACCAGCAAGAACGTGAAAAGATGCTCAACATCACTAATCACCAGGAAAACACAAGTCAAAACCACAATAAGATACAACTTCACACCCAATAAGATGCCTATTATAAAAAAATGGAAAAGAAATATTGGCAAGGATGTAGAGAAATTGGAACCCTTGCACATTACTGGTGGGAATGTAAACTGGTTACAGCCGTTCCTCAAAAAATTAGAAACACAATTGTCCTATGGTTGAGCAATTCCATTCCTAGGCATGTACACAAAAGAATTGAAAGCAGGGATGTAAACAATACTTGTCCTTCCATGTTCATAGTTGCATTATTCACAATAGCCAAAAAGTAGAAACAACCCAAACTGTCATCAACGGATGGATAAACGAAATACGATACATGCATGCAATGGAATATCACTGAGCCTTCAAGGGGAACGAATGCTACAACATGGATGAACCGTGGAAACATTGTGTTAAGTGAAATAAGCCAGACAAAAAAGGACAAATACCGCATCATTTCACTTGCATTAAGTGCCCAGAATAGGCAAATTCATAGAGACAGAAAGTAGAAGTTATTAGCGATTGGAAAGCTGCTGTTTAGCGGATACAGACTTTCTATTTAGAATGATGACAAAGTTCTGGAAATGGATAGTGTGGATGATGCTACAACTTTGTGAATGTACTGAATGCTGCTCTATTTTCACAAAAGGAAAGCTAATGCATTGATCAGTCTAATTGTATTCAGTATTTTCTGAGGAATTTGTTGAGCATTTGGTAATTTTTAAAACCATTTTCTTTCATGAACTCAAAAGTCATATTTCTTAAACTGGGACTCATACCAAACACCTTGATAAATATTTAGCAGGCTAAATTTCAGGTACTAATTAAAATGTTAATTGCTGAATCCATCTTTCTTTTTTTAGGGAGGCATATTTTGAAATAGTCCTTTTTCTGAATTACCTTCCAGGAGCTGTTAAGCTTTCTTTGGTGAAGACGTCTATTCCAGAAGGCGCATAGTTCCAGATGATTTCCTCAGCAGCGATGTAGTAATGTCTAACATGTTTCCCACGGATATTGTCCTCTGATGAAGTCTTGTTACAGTCTTGTACCTGGAAAAAGGCCTGGAGCCCAGCTGAAAACCACACGGAAGGAGACATTGGTTAATGAAGCCAATGGTTTTCCCCTCCTATTGCCTTGTAAACACTGCTGGTGAAATAACAGATAGAAATTGAAGAAATAGATAGCTAGAAACAATATTAAAAATGATAGTAAACAGGGTAAGTGATTTACTGATGGAAAAATCAAGCAGTAAAACTTCTCCATATGGCACAGAGAAATCATATACTAGTATTTTTTAAAAATATGGTACCAATCTCTGTGGAGTTTCCTTGGGAGGTCTTTTGATGAGAAAAAAAAGACACATTAATAGATAATTATTGAAGAAAGGTTTGGCCATATTTTAAGGGGCAGGGTGGAGTGGAGGAAGAGGAATAGAATGAGCATATATGATTATGGTTCTCAGACAAAATAAAAATGGATATGTACCCAGTGTGCTGGGTCTTCTGAGGCCAAGGTCATATTTAGTAAGTGAGGTTATGTTCGAAGGTCCAATTAACATACCAAAAGACCCAGATTAAATTTAATTTCTTCAGGAGATCAATATTACAAACTAATACTTTTTCAAGAACTAAGAATGTTCTTATATTGAAGAGATGGAAGAGGAATTTAGCAAATTAAACCAAGGAGTAGATGGATTCAAAGAACAAAGTTGGTTATATTTGATAGAACCAAGTAAAAAAGAAAAAAAAGAGCTACTTTTCAGCACCACATGCAAATCTTCTGGTGTTTACAATATTGTGTATCTTATAAAGCTGAGAAGTTGTATACAGAACAATACTTTTAGGATAGAACTACCCATTCAGAACCAGTTGTTCTTTTCCCCAAATTAATATATTTTCAGATTTCATTACTTTATAAAATTCCAGTCTTTGTTATTAGCTTATGATGCATACTGTCATAGGAATAAAATTAAGTTACCAGTTCAAAGCTCAGATTATTCCAAAGATATTTAACTTTTACATTAAGATTCCCAATAATCACCCCATTAGTGGTATAACTGAGACATGACACTTATATCAGCTGACCGCTCATTTTTGCTAAAGATGCCTTACCTTTCAGGTGGTTTAGATTCTGACAGCTAAGCAGCCATTCTCCAGGATTCTGGGCCACCATAAAAGCTTCGAAGAGGGTAGCAGGAAAGAGATTGACCGTATCAATCCGGTAGTTCTTATTAGTCAATACTTGGCCGTGGAAGAAAGCTGCGTGCACATCCACTTCATTACCCATACCAAAAAGATACCATCTGACTCTGTCCTCTGCACACATGGAGAGTCCTGGGAGACTTCCAAAAGTGTATCCGTTCACAGCTGTAAGCCAAGAGCAGAGATTGTGCCTCAGAGACATTGGTGCCTGGGATAGTAAAAGTCACCTTTATAGAAACAGAATGAATTTGGGATGGAAAATACCTGGCACACATCTTGCTGCTATTCCTCCGTCCTGTACCCCCATCAGACATTGCTAATCAATCACGATGCTCTTATCTTAGACCTGTATTCAGCCTCAGGAATTTTGTCAACACAGCATTAGCAGATGAACACGGCACTGAGGATGAATCCTGTTTTCCCTCTCCGTTAGAAGCTGTACACATTAGTAGGTGTATATGTGTGTGTATTTGTAAATGCAAATATGTGCATAGATACACACATACATACAAAATGTACACACATAAATTTTAAAAAGACTGAAGGTTATTTAGTAATCAATCATGTATCATGTTGATAGTGGTAACATGAATGATTTCAATGTTCCCTTTTTGCTTACAGAACTCTGCCAATTTTCTACAGTGAATGTAATTTACTTTTGTAATAAGAACATGAGGAGGGGCGCCTGGGTGGCACAGCGGTTAAGCGTCTGCCTTCGGCTCAGGGCGTGATCCCGGTGTTATGGGATCGAGCCCCACATCAGGCTCTTCCGCTATGAGCCTGCTTCTTCCTCTCCCACTCTCCCTGCTTGTGTTCCCTCTCTCGCTGGCTGTCTCTATCCTCTGTCGAATAAATAAATAAAATCTTTAAAAAAAAAAAAAAAGAACATGAGGAAAGCTTTTTTTTCTTTTTTAAAGATTGGAAGACAAAATTGGAAGAGATGTGAAGGAGGAAAGAAGAAATGCTGGGGAAGGATAGCAAGGACCGGTACCAGAGCCACAAAGCCCCAAAAGTTCAAAGGCAGGCTGACCTAAGACCCTTTGAAGAAACTTAGGCTCACTATTCACACCAGGTGGTCCTGGAAGTAAGGTGGGAATTGGATCTGGGAAGCACAGAGAATGTACCTGATACAACAGAGGTACAACCAGACCTCCCCAGACTTTTTGAGTATCTTTTTCTAACATCTATTTTTGATTGGTGCATAACAGAGGCAGGATTGAAGTATAGAAAGACACCTTCTAGCCAGAAATAAGCAAAAGTTCAGGAGAAAACTCTGTACTTCGTTAGTTATGTTTCTGCTTTGGTAGTTATTTTTGTATTCTCAGTTTCTGAGTAAAGATTATTTTGAAGAACTACACACAAACAACAATCTATACTCATTGGTCTAGTGGTGTGAAGAGATGTGATTTCTTATGCAAATTCTGAGTGATAGACAACCTTACTAAGCTTATTATTTTGTGTCTGGGGACACAATTAAGAATTAAGGAGAAGCCTAGGCAGTAAAGAAAGCATTTCTAGAAGAAATAAAATTAATTGAAAGATAGAAAAAAAAGATGCAGAGGAAAAATGTATATGTAAAAGAAATACCTTTTAGTACTAGTGGTTTGAACTATTTTCCCAAATACAGTTCAATGCTTTATGATATAAGTATAATTTTAAGCATTTCATTGAATAATTTTAAGCTGCCTCAAATAATTTTTGGAATGAGTTTGGAGGATAAACAAATATATAAATAAATATGACACACATATACATTAACCATAATTGATGATGCTTTCTCCTTATTAGTTTGGGAACAATTTGGTGTATCCAGTTTTACCAGGCACAGAGTTTTGATTTGATCTGTTCAGCTGAATATGAAGTTGCATGTTTAATATACCTTCTTATCAAGGCCAGACTAGAAACACGCTACTTAAGGACGCCTGGGTGGCTCAGTCGGTTAAGCATCTGCCTTCAGATCAGGTCATGATCCCAGCATCCTGGGATCGAGTCCCACATCAGGCTCCTTGCTCAGTGGGGAGCTGGCTTCTCCCTTTGCCTGCCACTCCCTCTGCTTGTGCTCTCTCACTCTCTCTCTGTCTCTGACAAGTAAATAAGTAAAAATCTTTAAAAAAAAATAAGGAAGCACACTACTTATTCATGTGAAGGATAAACCTAGCAGACTTAATGGATCAAGAAAAATAAGATAAAACTAACACAGCTTCTATAATCTTACAATACATCCTGTTACTCTCCTGGAAGTCTTCATTGTCTTTGTCGACTTTCTCTGGTTCAGAGCAATAGGTTTTAATGTTGTCATCTAGGTACCAGCTGAGATTTTCATCCACCACAGAAAACATCACCACAAATTCTTGGTCAATATTTTTTTCTTTTTCATAATCCAGAGAATCTGAAGTGAAAAATTACTATTTTAGTAGAAGTTAATCTTTAGCATGTATTTTTAGCAGGTGATTTATAGCTTTAAAGATTTATTTTTCTTATAAAGCACAAATCTGGATTAGCCACTTCCGTTTTACAGACATGGAAATCCTAGGAAATTTTATGGTCGGTATCCTGGGCTTGGAGATCCTCACATATCTGGATGTCCACTGACCACATAACTATTCAAGACTTTTTGGCAAATGAGAAGGTTGGAATTTAAAGTTGTGTGTACATCTTCTGGTGCATACAGCCATACGGTGAGACACTAAGTCTTTGCAGGTAACTCATTATTCCAGGAAGAATTAGATTTCGAGCTCTTGAGCTATGTGGTGTTTTTCATGATGCTAGAAATAGATACTGTGATCTTACATTCACCAACACAATACAGATAACTGCAGACCGAACACCATGGAGTGCCGCTAATGCGTCACACTCAGTAGTCCCACATCTCTTCAACACCACTGATGGAACTTGGGGACAGCAAACCTACCTTCTAGGAAAGCATGTTTCTTGCAGTTTAGCAATGTGTGGGAATGCTTGTTCCATTTATCCGTTCTTCTTTTCCTGCCCTGCTCTTTCTTTCCTTTTTTTCTAGAATCACCCCCTCTCAACCTTACCTACTCAATCGTAACACAGAAGACTTGACTTATATTTAAAAAAAAAAAAAGAAAAACCAAACTGCCCCGTCTCTTGCCTTTTGGTCATACATCATGATCAACAATGAAAAAATGTACCTTTTTTACAGATTATCAAAGGTCCGATGAGTCCTGAGGCGATATCTTTTGGAGCGTCAATGTGGGAATGGTAAATCCTGGTCACACAATTACTGTCTTCCTCACCGGGACTTTGGTCTTGGTTGGCGTCCAATACATATGTGTACTGCTCGCCTGGATACACTTTGTCATCTGCTTTGTAAAAATCTGTGGTGTTATCAGGATAGATGGCCCCTAGGAGGCAATACACGATAAAGTTACAAAGTTAATGTATTTGAACTTAAATGAGAGACTAGATGGTCCATTAATTTATTCAGCAAACATGTATTCAATTTCTAGGATGTGTTCCCTTGGGGATGTAGTGATGTCCTGTTTGAACAGAGAGGAGTGAGAGGCTAATGACTAGGGGGTCTGGCAGCTTCACAGAAAATTTGGTTATTATTTTTGATACTTACTGAATCTTAAAGGAGTAGTAATAGATAGAGAATAGTGGCTTTTTGTTTGCAATTTAAAGAACCACCTTTGCTCTGGGTCATGGTATGGAAGCATGAGCAAAATGGCTACTCTGTCTTATAATTTGAAACATCTTATATGATAAAAATTTTTGCCCATGAAGTAACTACAGATTTTTAAAAATTTTGTACTTTCAATTTTGGAAATTTCCAAAAACGTATAAAAGTTGAGAAAATAATATGATGAACTTCTATGTACCCATCACCTGAGCTTTAACAATGATCAACTCAAGGCCAATCCTGTTTCATCCTTACACCTACTTACTCTTATCTCCATCACCATCAAATTATTCTAAAGCAAATCCCAGGCATCATATCATTTCATCTGTAAATACTTGAATATGTACCTCTAAAGGATAAGGACTCTTTTTTATTTTTTTAACAGAAACACAATATAACTACCATACCTTAAAAATGAGTAATGCCCTAATATACCATGAAATTGTAAAAAAAAGAAATAAGATGGCAGTCAGCCTGTATGCCATGAGTATATTTATTTGTTTCAGAAGAATAAACAAAAATATATGGTCAAAACAATCACCTTGCAAAGCAATACCTCTTTAAAAAAGAAAACAAATAATTTTAAAAAATCGAACTTTATCTTCATTTTTAGACTTAATCCTTATAATTTCAATTAGCATGGCCTCCGCATTTTCGCTTATGATAATACGTGACATTCATTGAGCTATTACTATGTACTATTATTGTCCCTATTTTATATATGAGGACACTGAAGCACACAGAGAATTTAAGTAACTGGCCTAAGATCCTTCAGCCAATAAAAGGCAAGGCTGCACTTGAAACTTGGTCCATTACTTTCAGAGCCTTTGCTCTTACCCACAACAAAATACCATCATCATCATTACCATCATCAAGTATTAAAAATGAGATCAGAGACACCAAACCTAATCTGTGTTCTTCCTGTACCATCTTCAAGGTTTCTAAGGCCTACATTCCAATGACATTTTGGTTAATTTTATTTCAGCTGTGGCTCTTGGGTCATGCAGCCATGTGTACCATTTGGCTGATGTAGGAGACTATTCTGACTGCCTGAGCTGAAACAGAGTTGATCCCAAGTTAGGATGCCACGTGACAATGGCCACAGTATGTTCACACGTAGGAACTTCAGAGGTGAGAAAATCCCTACGTCGAGTCCTGTTTCCTCCCTCTGGACATGTGCCTTTTCTAGGCCTTAATGCCCATTGCCTAGTTCTCTCATTCTCTTTGGCTGGCGAGTTACGGGGCGCTGGGCGGGAAGTCCCAGTTCTCACTGACTCACTCTAGCAGTCTACCTGGAAATCCCACGCTCACACTTCACACAAGCAAGTGCAACCAAGGGAAACTCAGCATTATTACGATGAACCAAAATACTTCTTAATAAAGTCGCTTGGAGCTAAATGACAGTTATAGATCTTATCCAGGAGGGGAGGCCATAATCTTAGAAGTTAAAAAAGTGCCCCTACTGAGAATTAAAAGGAAATTCCAGCTAGAATATGAGCTGAACTTACCCTCATGTTCCTTATGGTAAGTTATTCCGTGTGGATGAAAAGTGTAGGGCCTAGAGGCAAAGTTTTTTAAGTGTACATAAACCTCATCTCCAGTTTCAGCTTTGATAATAGGGCCTAAAAACCCCAGCCAGGTAGGTTTTTCTATAACCGTTGTAAAGGTTTTGTCTGTGTACTGAAGATAAAGGGCCTTCTTATAGAACCTTCCAATTCTATCTGGGCCATTTTGAAGATAGATATCGGAGTGTTCCCTGCAAAGGAAAGAAGACGACTCTATCAGAAGCCATCATTTCGGGGGTAACATTATAATTATAACATCTCATATAACTAAAGAGAGATTAATAATCACATCACATTAAATGTTTGCCTTTGTCATATGGATGCTTCCAAAAAATGAAGAGGTGAGCGGGTACTTACCCTCATATTTTAATTATGTGAGGCGTCTCATATCAGGTGTGTAGCAGAGAATCATGGTGTATCTTACCAGAGCATTTTTCTACAGGATTTTTATGTTAAAGCCCAGACGCATTATGAAATAGAATACAAAGTTAAAGTGAAATATTAAGATAAATATTAAGACATTACTCACTTATGGTATACATTTCAGCTACTAGAAAAAAAATGAGTTTATAAGCAGTTAATCTGGATATTTGAGACTTCAACGTGTGCATATATTTTTTTCCTATGTAAATAAAATTAAAGACACTAAATTAATTAATTTGTATTTCTTTTAGCAGCACTAAACCAAGATTGGAATTGATGCATGCAATATATGTGGGTTTTAAAATTATCTTTGGATTCAAATTACCGTTACGTTCTTTTAATCCCTTGCTACTGAAAATACTTGAACACTAGATGGTTACATTCTGCTTAGTGGCTGATTCATAGTTGCTCAAAACTTTTCTAAACATATTAGCAAATTAAATTATAACTGGGTCAGGGGAACAAGGCGAGGAGGAGAAAGACAAGAAAGGAAAAGAAAGAAAGTGAGTT
The DNA here is from genome assembly GCF_023065955.2 of Ursus arctos. Lineage (NCBI taxonomy): Eukaryota > Metazoa > Chordata > Mammalia > Carnivora > Ursidae > Ursus > Ursus arctos. Next base: position 15,057,319 of record NW_026622875.1, on the reverse strand, counting down.
TGGTATTTGAACTTTTAAAGTGCTTCTTATGTTGTCCTTAACAGAAGGCTCTGGATAGCTCAGGGAGATCGATTTGTGGGTAACACCATCTACCCATTTAGGAGAACCCACTTAAAACCTGGACTTTGGTAAGCCCCGCCGCAAATGGATCTCTTCCAATAGAACAAACACTGTGAACGCTCAGGCTGATGATCTGAGGTTTGTGTTTCTTCGTGTGAGTGTGTGTGTGTGTGTGTGTGTGTGTGTGTGTGTGTGTGTGTGTTGCCAACTTTTCACCACAGTGACTTTGATGCCTTACGGTTTCTTCTCAATCCCCATGGAGCCGGAAGATCTGACTGGAGAATAAACCTCGTCACTTCCTCAGCTGCAAGCTCACCGGAAAGAGTGAGAGAGACTTCTCCTTCTTTTTTCAAGACAAGAGGAGGGCTTGTCTGGGAGCTCTGGACTAATGTTGCTGCAGAGTTTAAAGGCCTTGCTGTTCAAAAAATCTAGGGTTGCAGCCTAATATTTCCTGAGTTTTAGTGTGCCTGGGAATCTACTGAAGGCCTTGATGAAATGCAAGCCCCCGAGTGCCAGCCCCGTTGATTCCGATGGTGCGCGTCTGGGCTGGGCCTCAGGCATTCGTGGTTACTAACAAACACCCCGTGTGTCCTGCTGTGGGCGGGCAGCTCTGGGCCACGGGCAACCTGAATACGGGACACTCCGAAGTGAAGGGGAAGAGAGCTGCCTCATCCCAGAGGCAGTGGGATTTCTTGGGACAGTGAGACAGAAAAGTGGCAGGTTCTGTTTCCAGACCATACCCTGGCAGTGGCCAGACCTCTGTGGGTATAGCTGCATGAGGACATCAGATTAAATCTGAGTGCTGGAGCCAATGAGCAATAGCTGCTCTGCCGTGGTTTTGGTGGCTGAGCGTGGGCAGCAGCAGTGGGTGCCGAAAATAGCAGAGCACCATGCCCTGGACTGGAGTATCTCATCGTTGTCACCGTAAATCGAGGACGCCATCTTTCCTGGATTGCGTGAACCCCAGGCTTCTCAAATTGTTCACTGAGAAATGAACCCTGTTGATGGGAAGGGGGCCAAGCTGGAAGTTAGAAAACAAAGAAGTGACATCTTTTGCTTCATTTCTCCTAATTGTTTTCATTTTCTAATTGTGTGTTGGAGTTTCCATTTCATTAGAATAAAATAGAAAAACGAATTCAGAAAGACTCAGAGGGACTTCAAGGACATCAAAATGCATGGGAAAACAGCAGGACAGGGGGTGAATTCTTCCTCTAACACTGCAGCGTTAACATGAACAGGAGTCCTAATAAGTAGATGTTTGAACAACAGCAAAATTCTGAGGCACTGAAGGCCACTGAGATTAAAAGCAAATTCATCCAGATGGGACTGCATGAGGAGGTTCATGAGAGTACAACTTGAGGCAGGCTCACAGTACAAAGATGGAGTTCCTCTCTGGTCGCCCCAGCAGACCCTGGCGCACTCAGTCTTACACAGGCCCATCCAAGTCTGAGGGGCAGCGTTCTCCAGTGTCTCCTAGTGGGAGGAGATTGGCCCTGGTGATATTTAAATTGAGATTCTAATCTGTGTTCGAAAATGCCCTTTTTTTTAAAAGATATTATTTATTTATTTGACAGAGAGAGAGGCAGCGAGAGAGGGAACACAAGCAGGGGGAGTGGGAGAGGGAGAAGCAGGCTTCCCGCTGAGCAGAGAGCTCCACGCAGGGCTTGATCCCAGAACGCTGGTATCATGACCTGAGCCGAAGGCAGACACTTAATGACTGAGCCACCCAGGCGCCCCCGAAAATGCCCTCTTGACACACATTTTACATAGGCCCTCAAATTCTTAAGGCTTCACTCAAATATACTGTGTATATATATTTTCTGAATGTGACTCGGAAACACTTGAGAATATGTAACATCCCATTTCAATGAAATGCAGTGGATTTTGTTGGAATGCCTTTGTTGCTCAAAAGTTGCCCTGTGTCAATCACCTCCTCATACAGGAGGAGCCTTGTCTAAGCCTCAGGATTCACTCTTTGTACACAGAGATTTGGGGGAGGCAAAAACTGCTTTTGAAATAATTGATCTGAAGTTATAACATATTCTGGGTTTTTAACATTTGGAATTCTTCTTACATACACAGCAATATGCAAAATATGTTTCCCATCTTTTTTTTTTTTTTTAAATAAAATTAACTTAACCAAATTGGGAAATATTTCATATCACGTGATATTCTGAGGGAGGTCTATTTGATTATGTTCTGTCTCCAAAGGAACATCAAAGGATCATTAGAAGATGTCTATTTAATTTCAAGAGCACAGCCTGGGGACAAGGGTCAGTTACTGGAAACTTGCAGGAAGTCTGCCAGTCAGATATTCAGTCAAAAGAATCCATTATAGTTGATCTTTGAACCAGATAATTCATATTAATTGTAGTTCTTCCTGTTGAGAATTGTAACATGCTCTTTTCTACTCATTATAATAGATACTGTCTCCCTCTCAGTAATCACATCCCTCTTTTTTATCCCCCCAACTTCTAGAATCCTATAGTCAACCCTTATAATTTCTGGTAGAGTCACACTCAGAAGTGAGTTTTTAATGGTAGTGGAATTAAATAAAATTTTTTTACACTGCCTTAGTGATGATAATAATGCTACATCCTTCCATAAATTCAGAAAGCACTTGAGTGGTCTTGGTGTATGTTTAGACATGGCTACTAAAATGTAGGTAATATATGGGAAAAGTTTCTGGGTTCTTGGCTTCATCAGTGGAGACACAGAACATTAGTTTTCTATTGCCAAATAACAAAGGATCACATAGCAGCTTCAAACAACACCAACTGATTATTTCACAGCTCTGGGGGTCGGAAGTCTGGCACGGCGTGACTGGCTTCGCTGCTCAGGTTATCACAGGGCTGACATCAAGGTGCTGGCTGGGCTGAGCACTTATCTGGAGGCGCTGGAGAATTCCACTTCCAAACTTGTTCAGGTTATCGGCAGAATTCAGTTCACTGTGGTTGTAGGATCGACATCCGCACTTGCTGGCTGGCTGTAAGCTGAGGACCTTACCCAGCTCCTCACAACCACCCATATTCCTTCTCAAGCGGTCTCTTCCAAATGCAGGTCAGCAGCGGTTTGTTGAATCACTTCAAATCTCTTCTTCCTCTTCTTCCACTAGGAATTCTCTGGTTTAGATGAGGCACACCCAGATCATCAACCCATCTTATTTTTATTTTAATTAATTAATTAATTTAATTTCTTTATTTAAATTCAATGTTGTTAACATATACTGTATTATTAGTTTCAGGGGTAGAATTGAGTGATTCATCAGTTGCATACACCACCCACTGTTCATTACATCAAGTGTGCTTCTTAATGCCCATTGCCCAGTTACCCCTTACCCCCACTTACCTCCCCTCCAGCAACTCTCAGTTTGCTTCCTCGAGTTAAGAGTCTCTTATGGTTTGCCTCTCTATCTATTTTCATCTTATTTTATTTTTCCTTCCCTTCCCCTATGTTCATCTGTTTTGTTTCTTTTTTTTTTTTTTTTTAAAGATTTTATTTATTTATTCAACAGAGAGAGAGACAGCCAGCGAGAGAGGGAACACAAGCAGGGGGAGTGGGAGAGGAAGAAGCAGGCTCATAGAGGAAGAGCCTGACGTGGGGCTCGATCCTAGAACTCCGGGACCACGCCCTGAGCCGAAGGCAGACGCTTAACCACTGTGCCACCCAGGCGCCCCATCTGTTTTGTTTCTTAAATTCCACATATGAATGAAATCATATGGTGTTTGTCTTTCTCTGACTGGCTTATTTCCCTTAGTGTAATACCCTCTTGCTCCATCTTGCAAATGGCAAGATTTCATTTTTTTTGATGGCTAAGTAATATTCATTCATCTGTCAAAAGACATCTGGGCTCTTTCCATATTTTGGCTATTGTGGATATTGCTGCTGTAAACATTGGGGTGCATGTGCCCCCTTCGAATCACTATGTTTGTATCCTTTGGATATATACCTAGAGGGCAATTGCTGGGTCATAGGGTAGGGTCACTTGAGGAAACTCCATACTGTTTTCCCGAATGGCTGTACCAGCTTGCATTCCCACTAACAGTGTAATAGGGTTCCCCTTTCTCCCCATCCTTGCCAACATCTGTTGTTTCCTGAGTTGTTAATTTCAGCCATTCTGCCTGGTGTGAGGTGATATCTCATTGTGGTTTCGATTTGTGTTTCCCTGATGATGAGTGATGCTGAGCATTTTTTCATGTGTCTTTTGGCCATTTGTATGTCTTCTTTGAAGAAATGTCTGTTTATGTCTTCTGCCCATTTCTTGACTGAATTTTTTGTGTTTTGGGTGTTGAGCTTGATAAGTTCTTTGTAGATTTTGGATACTAACCCTTTATCAGAAAAGACACTTACAAATATCTTCCCCCATTCCTTAGGTTGCCTTTTAGTTTTGTTGACTGTTTCCTCTGCTGGGTCACCACCCTATTTTAAAGTCAACTGTGCCATTGAATATAATACAGACCATGAGAGTGATAGCTCATCGTATATATGGGTTCTGGAGGTTTAGGGCCACCTCCGGTGTGCTGGATAAGGAGATGGGGCCTTTGGGATGTGCCTAGGTCATGAGAATGAAGCCCTCATAAATGGGATTAGTGCCTTATGAAAGAGGCTCCAGAGAGATTCGTAGCTTCTTCCACCATGTGAGGATGCAGTGAAAATGCTATGAACCAGGAAGAGAGCTCTTACTAGAATATGGCCATGCTGGCACCTTGCCTTTGAACTTCTCAGCCTCTAAAACTGAAAAATAAATTTCTGTTGTTAATAAGCTACCAGTCTGTGATATTTTGCTGTAGTGGCCTGAACAAACTAAGACTGCTGGACATGCTGGTAATCAGGGTCAGAGAAGGGAGAAACAAGCTGCTACCTAAACTCATCTTTACAAAAAGTTTAGTATCGTATGAGCGAAATCGCTAAAGCTCTATTCAATAGTCACAGTTTAGATATATTTTAAGAAAGATCACAGGCAGAGGGAGCAGTGTCATTTAGAGCCACATGGCTCTGGGCTGTTGTTGAAGCCACGGATTGTCAAACCAATGTTGTGCAACCTCCCTAAGCACAGACAAGACACAAGAGTATTTAAAACTAAAGGTATTCTCTGTCCCCCAGTCCCCCCTCCCCGGACATCCTTAATAAACTCCCTCTCTCTTCTCTCACTTCTGGAATTACAGACTTCTTTATTGAAGCATGCTTGGGTCGATGTCTTGCACTTAGTTTATGTCCAGTAAAGCTGATTTGGTTTTGGATCATGAATAATAGCAGAAGAATGGCAGATGCGGGCATGGAGTACAGCAGTACTTTTTTAAAAAAATGTGTTTTTTCCCTATAGAAACCATATATAATTTACATTGTATTTAATCAGAAAATATAGCATTCACACAAAATAGTTTGGTGAAGTCATGAAAATAGGTCATATTCCTAAGAAGAGAATACTACCTCAAAACCAGGTTTTAAAAAAATTATTTTTTTTTAAAGATTTTATTTATTTATTTGACAGAGAGAGACAGCCAGCGAGAGAGGGAACACAAGCAGGGGGAGTAGGAGAGGAAGAAGCAGGCTCCCAGCGGAGGAGCCTGATGTGGGGCTCGATCCCATAACGCCGGGATCACACCCTGAACCGAAGGCAGACGCTTAACGACTGCGCCACCCAGGCGCTCCTGGGTTTTAAAAAAGTTATTGCAAGATGTATTAGTTTTGTTTACAATCAGTTACTTTTAGGTCAGAAACTTTTCTTACTGTATATTACTAAATTAATAACTTAACAATTAGATATTATTATCAGCTATGCATTCATTTTTTACTGTGAAAAATTTCAAACATACATAAAATGAACAAGAATAGCAAATACCTGTCAACAGAATCAACGGTTATAAAAATCGGCATACCTGCTTGGCTATTTTTAAAGATGTAATCTTAGCAGCTGATGGTCATTGTGTTCATTTGTGCTTTATCACCATTAAAATACATTTTTAAAAGTAGTGAGTATTGGGTGTGGTGATAAATATTTAATTAGCATTATTAAAAATGATGACCTCCATATAAACTTCCATTATAAAAATGTCAAGAACTATACTCTTGCTTTTCTGTATGGTGACTATTGCTTGAAATAAGGGGGCTTTCACCTAAAACATGAAAACTTTAAGTTACACAGAGTTTTTGGGGGGACCATCACAATAGATATTTCATATTTTTTGTACATGTGTGATGGACCAAGCACTGTACTAAGAGCTTTACATGCACCCATTCTTCAAAGAACCCTGTGAGGCATTCTTTATCTCCATTTTACAGATTAGCAAGCTGAGACTGAGAGAGACAAACTGAATTAACTGTGTGGAGTCATCCAACAAGTACTGGGGGCAGTCATATTTGTTAAAATTGTGTTTGATTTCTATAAATGATGTTTTAAAGGATTAAAAAACATTTTATTCTTACCTACTAGTAATCAATAAATGGCATGATAAGCATAACATTTTACACTGTCATTATTTAACTTAAGGATCTTCTGCATAAACAGACAAGAAGATAGAACCCTGATGAGAGACAAAATAATAATCAGAGGAGATAATAGGGAGCTCCCGCAGACCCCCCCCAGGACCGAAGGGAAAGGAGTAGGGCAGCCTTTCCCCCTTACCAAAAAATGCCCAGAAATTTAGAGGAGATTTAGAAAGCTCTCCTGGATCTCCAGTCCACATTTTGCAGTTTCTATATGCAACAAACTAATAAAATATTTTATCTTATTGTCTTTATTTTTTAACTGATAGTTTATAAATTTGGTCTGTAAACAATGAAAATAGTAACTTACGTGTCGACTGAGATAAGTTTCTTCTCGTTGTCAGAGGCATAGTCCCAAGTCGTTTCAATAATTCCGATGTAATAATGCTTCTCTTTCCCCCAGGCTGAGTTACTATATAAAACTAGAAAAATACTCAGCCACAAAATCTTCATTTTTTTTCCTCTTGGAGCCTTAGAAGCAATGAAGTGAAATCAGAAGCAGGCAATTTTATACTTTCTTCCTTTATTTGCTTGACTGACACAACTTAATGTTGCACAAAAGTAAATTGTTTCGTCAAAGCAAATAACGTTTCCCACCTCAGCTCAGTTCTCGTAAACCCAGAAAGAAAAGTTTCCTGTTGCCAGGCTTCTCTGATTACAAATAAAAAGTCAACAGTGATTGTTGGAGCCACTAGAGTGTGCATAACTCTGCTTTCTCCCGTTTATTGTGTAAATTCCAGGAGGGCAAGAATCATCTCTAAATGCTCCCTTTGTTCCTCGAACAATAAGCCACAGTATAGTGCCCTGCACGCAGTGAACTCTTAATAAATCAGGAGGAAATTATGCAAAGTGGCTTTAAACATGTCACTCTTTACTTTTGAAACGGCTTACAATACTTAGTTGCAACTTGATGATACAGAACATGATACTTAGCATGCCAAATTTAAGTACCCCACAATAAGAATCTTATTTTGAAGGATTTATCTATTTTGCATGCTCTGCACACATCTGCAGAGAAAGCTTACCGTATTATTCTGATTGCTATATGCAAATAACTAACAGAGCGTAACAGGGGTTGATAACTCTGCTTTATTGTCAAAGAAATCAGACATAAGTACATCTGTTTGCAAAGGCAAAGGTTGGTCTTAGTAAACAGAAGTTTATTATCAGAAGTAAACAGAAGTTTATTAACAGAAAATCCTGGTTGTTAACACTGCACATTTTGTGTTAATATGACCTTTACCCCTAGAATCCTTCAATGCATTATTATTTGCCCGAAGTTGTTTATAGAAATAGACTGGTATAGGAGAAAGGACCCTGATGTTTGTACAATTCATTGGTTTAGTACGTGCTACCGAAAAGCCTGCTGTGCGCAGGTCCTGTTCTAAGTGCGGGGCTACAGCAGACGTGAATCCCTACCTGCACCAGCCTGCATTCTAATTGTGAGAGACGGACAATGTACAAATGGAAGGTGAGAGAGCCCCTATTAGCAGCAAGTGCTAGGAAGAAAAACAAATCCGAGAAGCACAATAATGAGTGCCAGGGAAGACAGCAGGATGAAGATGAAAACCTGACGGCACTATGTCACATCAGGCAAGATGCTTAACCCTGGCCTCTGTTTCCTCACCTGTAAAATCTCAGTCCAAGCGGACTGTTGTCCAGATGGTAATTGAATTGACCCACCACGTTAAGGCACGTCGTAGAGATGCTTCTCTCACCGAGTCATAATATTCTTAACTAATTGCCCTGATACAGAAAACTGAGTCACATCGCCCAGGATGTCCCAAGACCTCCTTCTAGAGCCCCCTTTAGCTAATGTGCCCTCACGGAGCCAGCAGCTTTCCCGGCATTTCCTTCTTTCTCATTCTCTACTCCATGCTCAAACTCAGCCCTGAGGGATGTGAGGACAATGTCAGATCACAGCAACAATCCTGTCACTTCTTTCAGCTAGTCTACCCCAATCCCACCAAAAAAACACCCCCAAACGAACAAAAACCGCTCAGGTAGTTACTGAGGGCTTCAGAATGTATATGGATAGCATCCCCTACATGGGGGTAAAATGAGATGGTTAAATAGTAACACCCCTGCGCAGTGGGAGTAAATATTTCATGTTGCAATGCAGGAAGGGTCTTGAAGTCCATATTTCTGTCCTATTTTGTGACAGTTACCCTTCCCATTAAAAGGCATATGGCTGCTGAATGGCGGGAAGTAGGGAGAATGCTCTGAACCTCAGTACTGTCTAAATAAAAAGAGGCCATTGTGGGCTAATAAACAACCAGCCATTGACAGGGTCATTTACTGGAAACCCCCTTACTGTGACTCCAGGGGTGGACCTCAAAAGTGAACTTTGAATAATGTTGCAATTGAGAACATCTGTGCTCAAGAAATGTCACAGCAGCATAAACTGGAGTGAGCCAAGAAGAGCAGGGGGCCCACCAGGAGAGGCTCAGCAGGCTTAGAGCGTTGCAAGAAAAGAAGAGAGGAACCTGGATGGGACCAAGTAGCTCGTCCACTTAACCGCGTGTGTCAGAATGTTGTTACCTCAGAACCCTGGGGCACACATTTATAGTTTGTTATAAATAATTACTGCGCGCCAAGTTAACTGTTTAGTAACCGGAGTAGAGTCACATAGCACAAGTTTTAATCATTTTCCACAATTTCTTTTTTTGTTGTCTTAAAGATTTCTGGATTGGGTGAGTCTTATCTGCATTTAACAATTAAGATCCTGGGGCTGGGGGCACCTGGGTGGCTCAGTCGGTAAAGCATCTGCCTTCGGCTCAGGTGATGGTCTCAGGGTCCTGGGATGGAGCCCCATGTTGGGGGGAGGGTCCCCGCTCAGCAGGGAGCCTGCTTCTCTCTCTGCCCCTCCCTTCCCAATTCGTGCTCTCTCACTCTCTCTTTCAAATAAATAAAATCTCTCAAAAAAAAAAAAAGATTAAAAAAAGAGATCCTGGGGCTGATAATGGCTAAAATCAAGGAAGCTTTAGTTTTACTTCTGTCTGGCAAGATTCAATATCTCCTTACCTCCACTATTCCTGCTTATACCCTCTAGTTTCTTTTTGGTTGATCCATGAAAACTGGCTTTTAATATAATATATCGGAATTACTGAGAAACAAACCGCCAAGGACAGTCTTTCATTTTGTGACAGCAGGAAACAGTATGAAATCACAGGTCACTCTGTACATGACCAGTCAGACCACCACGATGCTATCTTTTTCACAGGAAATTGTGCAACTCTGGAATGTTATCAGTGTGGTTACACACAGAACTCTGATAATGAGTGCCCTGGAACTAGTATAGCACAAGCCTAGCTGATCCTCTTCTCTCCTGCTCACTAGGGAGTGAGCAGTAGGGAGTGATCACACAGATCGGTCTTTGGTTGCTCCATCCCCTTTGGCTGCCGATTAGTGGGTCAAGGCTCTGTTCAGCACACACGGGCAGGTAGAGCTGTCACAGGCAGGGGAGGAGAAAAGCCTAGACTCTCATCTAGCAAAAGCCTTGATGGTGTTAAGGTCTGCCTTACAACAGAGAAGGAGATTTGTTTTTTAATGGCATAAGGATTCCCATGACTCCATTCTTGTTTTCTTATGCTGTGAACAAGGCAGAAATCAAAGCATGGGATTCGTTAGCAATGAAAGGGAACCAAAATAGTAGAATTATTTTTATAAAAGGTTAAAGAATAACTTATTCACAAGGCTTGATTACATACGACTTCAATGTGTGACTTTAAAAAAAAAAGATTTTATTTATTTATTTATTTATTTATTTATTTATTTATTTATTTATTTGAAAGAGAGAGAGTGTGAGTGGGGTGCTGGGGAGTGGGGCAGAGGGAGAAGCAGAATCCCCACCTGGGCAGGGACCCTGTCTGGGGGCCTAATCCCAGGATCCTGGGATCATGACCTGAGCAGAAGGCAGATGTTTAACCACTTAACTGACTGAGCCCCCCAGGCGTCCCCAATTTGCAATTTTTTTGAAACGTCTTCCTCTCTTGTTATGTTTAACCTCATTCCTTCTTGCTTCTATTCCATGTGGTGCAATACATTCTGTATACCTCTTAACACTTTGATTTGTGCCTGGGTCTTAATTTATAAAAGATGACTCCATGATGACACAAAGAGGCCAATTGAAAGAAAAGTTCCAATTCCCCTAGACACAAGAAGCACACATGTCACACAGGGCCAGAGTTGTTCAGGAGGCAGAAGCAGATACTGGGGGAGGCACAGGCCACAGCCTTTGTTGGGGTGTGTGTAGGAAAGGCAAGCCAGGGCAGAGTAAGTAGCTTATGATTGGCTAGTTTGAATACTCAGTGGGCTTTGGGGCATAAGAACAGTCTCTACTTGTTTGGTACTTGGCTCCAGAATTACATAAAGAAGGTGGTTGGGTGTATGGATTCAGGGATCAGTTGGTTTGCATATGAAAGTCTGGCTCACTGGCAAGCTGTTCACTATCTCTAGGAATTAACTAGGTCGGGGGGGGGGGCAGTCTTTTCCCAGCTAGCAAGGTCCCCAAAGATGTCAAAGCATGACAAAATATTGAAAAGGAAACAGTAAAAGGAATGAAAAGTCTGGCTTTGGTTTCAACTCTCATGTTGAACACTTTTATTTAATTTCTGATTTCAAATATTCTTACTTATTGTCAAAGTCATAAGCTGTTTGTTAGCCAACCCACAAGACATTTGTATTCCCCTCTTCCTGTTATTTCCTCTCCAAAGGCTACAAAAACTCTTTCCTAGCCTTCCTTGCAGTTAGGAATAGCAGATAATAGAGGTTTGACCAATGAGACATAGGAAGAAGTTGGCTGGGTCTCCTCAGAAGACTTTTACTTTCCTGATAAGAGGAGAATATGTGGTTGGTGCTTCTCTTTTTTCCTTCTTCTCTGCCTTCAATGTGTATGCAATATCTGGAGTTGCAGCAACCATTTTGCAACCAGGAGGCAACAGTCATGAGGGAAAGGCCAAGGACATTAAAGACACCAGCCCTTGCACCATCAAGTTGCTGAACCAACCCTAGCAGCCTCCTAAATTACTTAAAAATATGAGACAACATCATTGATAATCCCCTTAGCTGGGTTTTCTGTTACTTGTAACAGAACACATCCCAAATGTGAATATTGCTAGAGACAAAGTCAGAGCATGAGTGCTTATTCTTGGTTTTGGAAAACTGACACTTATACATTCTATAACTTGCCATCTAATAATAATATATGGATTTGCATTGTAAAGACTGATTCTAATTTTCATCCATGCTATGAGAATTTTTTTTTTTTTTTGATGCTTGGTGATGGTGCAGTTTAGTCTTAGATTGCGTATTTTTTTCCTAACCGAGCTAGACTTCAGATTGTACCTGCTCTCTTTGTTCCACTTGCCCACCCCCTTCGCCATATGTTGAAAGCCTTGTTAACACCACTAGAAACTCTGCTCCAGTGGCACAGTTTACAGAAAGAGGAAGCAGCTCACACACAAAATTGGCCAAAAAAAAAAAAAAAAACCCAACAAAACAAAACCAAAAAACCCCCAAAACCCCGCATTTATTTCAAGCTTGTTTTCCTGATAGATTGCCGTGAATCTTCAGCCAGGGCCCCCTGGATTCCTTCACCCTGGTGTTTCTCCTTCAGCAGCTTTAGCTCTGCTCATGGACTTGTCAACACTCATATCAGAAAGATATTTATGCTGTGGAAAAGAAAGTTTCATGATGTTCTAAGAAGTAACTGAGTCAAAATATTACAATCAGGGGCGCCTGGGTGGCACAGCGGTTAAGCGTCTGCCTTTGGCTCAGGGCGTGATCCTGGCGTTCTGGGATCGAGCCCCACATCAGGCTCCTCTGCTATGAGCCTGCTTCTTCCTCTCCCACTCCCCCTGCTTGTGTTCCCTCTCTCGCTGGCTGTCTCTATCTCTGTCAAATAAATAAATAAAATCTTTAAAAAAAAAAAAAAATATTACAATCATATTAAGAGACCAAAGGGTAATGACTTCCGATAGCCTAAGTAAGGAACTGATGCAAATCTCAGAAACAAAGATACTATTTTTATCCTAAAGTTCTAGTAAAATGTGTTGGAGAAAAGGGAGATGGGAATGAGACGAAATAAAGTGTCACTTGAATATGAAAAAATACGTAATCATTATTTAGTTTTTTCAAGGGTTGTGGAAACACTTTATACTTCTACCAGAGTATATGTAATGCACCCATCTCACCACAGTGTTATTGATATTATCTTTGAAAAAAGAAATCTTTGCCAAATCAATAGTTCCTTACTCAACAACTGTATCTGACTGTTGTTTAAATACAATGTTTAAATGATTTGATTATTAGCAAGGTTAGATATTTTTATAGACTCAGTAGTCATTTGTGTTTCATCTTCTATAAATTATTCAAATCCTTTTTTTTTTAAAGATTTTATTTATTTATGTGACAGAGAGACAGCCAGCGAGAGAGGGAACCCAAGCAGGGGGAGTGGGAGAGGAAGAAGCAGGCTCCCCGCGGAGGAGCCCGATGTGGGGCTCGATCCCGGAATGCCAGGATCACGCCCTGAGCCGAAGGCAGCTGCCCAACGACTGCGCCACCCAGGCGTCCCTAAATTATTCAAATCCTTATGCATATATTATATAAATCTAGAAATAATGCATTTAATTCTAGAGTATCTTTTAGCAGATCAGAAAGTTATCTAAGGAGTGCCTGGGTGGCTCAGTCGTTAAGCGTCTGCCTTCAGCTCAGGTCATGATCCCAGAGTTCTGGGATCAAGCCCCGCATCGGGCTCTCTGCTCAGCGGGAAGCCTGCTTCTCCCTCTCCCACTCCCCCTGCTTGTGTTCCCTCTCTCGCTGCCTCTCTGTCAAATAAATAAATAAAATCCTAAAAAAAAAAAAAAAGAAAGTTATCTAAGTTTGAGAAAGAAGATAAAACCAGAGTTTCTTGGTCATCTAAAAACAGTAATCTTTGGTTTTTGTTTTCTTTTTTTGAGATTTATTTATTTATTTGAGAGAGAGAGAGAATGAGAGAGAGTGTGGTGGGGGAGGGGCAACAGGAGAGGGGGAGAATGAATCTCAAGTAGAGCCCAATGTGGGGCTCCCCCTCATGATCCTGAGATCATGACCTGAGCTGAAATCAAGAGTCGGATGCTTAACCAACTGAGCCACCCAGATGTCCCTCAGAACAGGAATCTTTGAGTGAATGAGTTGTGTGTGGGATCATGTAAATGTTCAGTGGATCAGATATCTTTGTATAAACAGTGAATTTATTTAAATACGATTACTTCGAATCAATTTGGCTTACCTTTTCATTCGATTACAGTGTATGTGGTTTCCATTCCACCCTCAATGTGAACACTAACATGGCAATGAAATAACCAGGTCCCAACATCTCTTGCATACATTTTTACAGTCTGATATACTCCAGGAGGAAGGTCATAAACATCAGAGCGATACAGTCCCGTATCCTCAATAAGGAGACAAAACATCATTAAATAACTTATAAAAGGTATCCGTCACTTACACAGCCTATCAATTCTAATATACTTTGTTAGATGACAATTAGAAAGCATTAGGTGCCACTGCACTTCTCCTCTGAGTACAGTTGAGGGTTTTAGAGGAGGGGCAAGTCTGAGAACATTTCAGGGATAGGCCACAGAGAAACATCTCCCTCTAAAGGGATCTCGTGTCATTCTTGGTGTTAGATACCTTGTCAGTATCTCCTGCAGAAGAATGCTCTAGATTCCAGACAACATCCGGTCTTACATATCCCAAAAGTTTTAACTGAAGTATTTCTAACTAAGGATGTGGGTGATGTGAAGATGACGTTTCTTGAGAGGTAGCTAATCAGGAAAAGTCGTGGTTACAGGAAGGAGAGGAGCTCGTCTGCCTTCTGGGGTTGGGACGAAAGACTGAGGGCCTTAAGGGCTATTTTCTCTCCCAAGCAGAGAACCGGATGTTCAGAAGACTACCTTCTCTGCAGGCTACTTTGATTTTGAAAGATGAAGCCCCAGGCCTGGCCTGGCTGGATTAGGATGGACTTGGAAGAGCATAGGAAGGAGACGAATTGCTCTGAGTAATGCAATGGGAGGTATTTGGAGGGTGGGGGCGTGTTGAAGAGTGCAGCTCAAGATGGGATCTGGAGTAATTTGAGGAGAGGACAGATGTCAAGCAAGTCTAGAGAGGAAGAGTGTGAGGAAAGAAGTCCTGAGTGTGAGAGGAAAAGGCGGAGAGCCAGTGTTTCGTGGTGACGCATGGTAGAGGGATAACTGAATACAGGGGTGTCTACTGTCAAATGCTTTCACCATGTAGTACTGGGTGGGGGGGAAGACTTCATCTACCTCCAAACTTTCACTAAGAGTCTCTGACCCACAATGGCCTTGTTTTTGTGGTGGTTAAGGAGAGTCAAAGGAAATGGGGGTGTGTTCCATTCTGGAGATGCACAGAGATGAGAAAACACCAGTCATGGAAGGTGAGAGGTAAGGGAGATGAGCAGAAACAGGAAGTGAGAGTGGGAGGTGACTAGAAACAGGCTCTCAAGATGCCCTGGAGATATTGGAGAGTGGAAAGCAGGGAGGCAGGGCTGTTTTCCACAGGCTGTAGATTGGAGCCTGAACCACTGTCATTTAGGAAGATTAATTTTGCATCTACAGGGACAACAAAACGGGTGGCATGGATTCATTTCTAAGATGTCAGAAAATGTAGAGAACAATACTGAACAATTTTAACTAAGAATTGACGATGTTTAAGGCACCAGTAAATGTGCATGATGTATCTGGAGCCCTGGCACCAAGGGAGACCATGGCCTTAGGGAACAGGTAACTGGCTGTTCCAAGACCAAGTGAATAACCCCAGAGGGCTACTTTGCTGTACCCGGGAGTTCCAGAGAGTAAAACCCAGAGGCTGCATTAACCTTGGAGTAATTAATTTCCACCTCAAGGGAGGGGAAGACTATTTGTGATCATCTGAAAGAGGTTAAGGATGAGTGGTGAGAGCTGACAGCTTCTGGTACTAGGAATAGGATTATTCTTGTTTTTAAATTCAAGTATAATTAACATACAGTGTTATATTAGTTTCAGGTGCACGATATAGCGATTCAACAATTCTATACCTTTCTCAGGGCTCATCACGATCAGAGTACTCTTATTCTCCTTTATTTCACACCCTCCCACTCACCTCCCCTCTGGCAACCACCAGTTCTTCCCTGTGTTTAAGAGTCTGGTTTTCTGTTCATCTCCTTTTTTCTTTGTTCATTTTGTTTCTTAAATTTAATAGGATTGTTCTGAAAAGAACAGTTTTGTGAAGCAGTTAAGAGTGAGGGACTCTAGAGCTGGGGGTTCAAATCCTACTTCTACTCCTTATTGTTATGGGAAAGTTCTCTGTCTTGTTAATCCTTCATTTTATTCCCTTATAAAATGGTGATAAAAGAGTGTCTATCTCTGGGAAGGCTCGATGAGAAATCCACGCAAAGAACTAAGCATAGCATTTGACACATAAGTACTTAATCAAGGTTAGCTTTAATTAACACTATAGAAATGTTAGCACAAATTCCACTTAATTTGATGCCTTTATTAAATAATATAATCGTCTGTGTAGAACGAGCCCCTGAGAGCTAACTCTTTGGATTTCCTCTGTCTCCACACAATGGAATGTCAGAGGCATTTGCTGAAATGAACTGATCTGAACTGAACATCAAACATACTGTAAAAAATTATAACCAGAGTTTAAATCTGTCTCTTTTGTTCTAATTTTTAAAGTCTAATGTAAACACTTATGAATAACAACCCTAATATCAAGGGTTTTCCTTCAAAAATACAGGGAATGTAGATGGAAGAACAGGAAGGTCATGGTTGTTGGCCCTGGGTGGTGGGTAACGGAGTTCATTATATTATTCTGTCTAGTTTGTCATGTAAAATTCCCTAGAATAATAAAAAAAGTTTTTCAGCCAAAACAAATAGTTTGTTTCAGCCAAAACAAAGAAGGAATCAATGTGTTTATTAAAGGACAGCAGAAAAAGCGGCACATCCAATAAAGCTTTGCCAATCAAGTCATGCACACTCACTGAATTTGCCTGAGATAGGCTCCGAGCATTACAGAAGCTATGAGCATAATACATCTCGAATCCAGGAAAGCTTTACGTGAAACTTTTATCAGAGCCGAAAGATGCACTGTATTATGCCAAGTGGCTGGACTAAGTGAGGTGCCAAATGCATGAAACAGAATTGGTTCTCAATGGTACATTAATGTTTATAAAAGGGACTAGGACGAAGAGATAAAGAAAATGCTCCTTAAGTAAATAAAAGACACTAACCCGGACACTGAAAAGGGGAAGGATAAAACTTAAAATTCTTGTAATAAATTAGAGAAAGGGCCAGGCAAAGACGGTCAGTAAAACAACAATGGTGTAGAGCATGAGGGTGTGGTGGGGGAAAAGCTATTCAGACAGAGCTATAAAGAGACTAAGAATACATAAAACAGAAAAAGAGGAAAATAATTATCTTAAAAAGTTACCATAAATCCAAGCGTCACCTAAATCCACATTTTTATTTTATAACAAACGCTGAAGGAATGACAGAATTAGAAAGCTACCATTTATAACTCCCAACGGAAAAATTGATTCCGGCAACAATCATCAGTGAGTTCTTTTTATAACTACAAGGTGAAATATAGTTGGAGAATAAAATATGTTTTAAAAAATCCCTTATTAATCACTTATTAATTACAAGGGGAAGATGATGCTGTTATAAATGGAGAGACATAGTAGGCATCACCTCAATAAAGTTATCAAACAGCCCCAACAATGTCAGCACCTGTTGTCAGCCTGTACCCCTCGGTGTGATGCATGGGAAGCACGTAATATCACCTGTGTGCTGTTCGTGTCAAGAACGTCTGACGTGGATCCAATCATGAGCAAACTATCAGACCAAGGCCGAATATGGGACATTCTACAAAGCAACTGGCCTGGACCCTTCAAAAGTGAAGTGTCATGAAGGATTGAGAAAAAAAAAGAAATCTCTTCTTTTAGGAGAGACATGACAATGACAACCAAATGCTATGTATAAATGATTAGATCCTGGATTTAAAAAAAAAAAAAGTTATAAAGAGCATTTTGGGGACAACTGGGGCTATTTGGTTGGATTATATGATAGATTATATAATTTTTAAAAAATATTTTATTTATTTATTTGACACACACAGAGAGAGAACACAAGCAGGGGGAGCAGCAGGCAGAGGGACAGGGAGAAGCAGGCTCTCCCGCAGCGCAGGGAGCCCAATGCGGGGCTCAATCCCAGGACCCTGGGATCATGACCTGAGCCGAAGGCAGACACTTAACCAGCTGAGCCACCCAGGCGCCCTGACAGATTATATTATTGAATTAAAGTTAACATTGGGAGTGTGATAATGTTATCACGGTGGGGCAGAGATTCTCCTTAGTCTAAGGATGCACATGGTTTTAGTTTTTAGGGGTGAAGAACCATGATGTTTGCAATTTGCTTTAAATTAAGTTCAGAAAAATAGAGAAAGAAAATGTGGCAAAATGTATGACTGTTCCAAGTGTTTTTCTTTTATGTTACTAAGGGTTTGAAAAAAACAAGATGGGATAGAAAGGGTGAAACTCAAGATGATTATAGAAGTCGTATTTACCTATCAAGTAACACCAGATTAGAGTGAGAAGTGCGCTTCATGCTTTCACAAACATTTACTGAATGTCCATGGGACACAAAGAGCCAAATGTATAATTACTTACATGTACCTGATATGTTACAGACTGTAGGTATTGAACTTCAGTTCTGGCTGGGTCATTTCCTTTCTAGTCCTGTTATCCTGCCATGCTGCCCCAACAAGACACGGCAATAATTAAACGAAGCTGTCCAAGGCTCTTACCGTATATTCAAAGCTGTGGCCGTGAAAGTGAACCGTGTGCAGGTCAAATTCACTCCCCATGCCAATCAGATACCAATTCACCTCATCCCCAACGTGGAACGTCAGACCTTGGTTATTTCCAAACATTCTTCCATTAATTGCTGTGGAGGAACACAACTTATTATATTCAACAAAGATTTAAAATAATGTATGTTTAAAAAAAAAACACCTCATAGAAAGTATCATAGATGTTTTCAGAGGCCATGAGGATGTTAAAGTCAGCCTAAGGAAGCTGTTGAACATGACCAAGCCGTCCATTCGTGTGGATGAGTCCAGTTCTAGAGTTTTCCTTGCCTGAGGAAATGACACAGTGACTTTGCTTTAAATAATTGGGCTGGACTAGAATATTTCACAACTACCGATACCTAAATTGATGAATACTTAAGTGTGTCTACATATTTAAAGTATATTTAAAGTGATCACAAGAGGCATAGAAGTTGAGTGTGTTCCTCTTCAACTGCTCTAAGTCAGACCTTCACGATCTGTCACTGGTGTGACTAGAATGGCCATTTAGCTGAGGTCCGGGCCTGTTGTCTTTTCCTCTCTCTAGTCCTCTGTAGGCATGGTTTCCAGAGGATAATAGGAAGAAGATGTTAATTTAATCACATGATTATATATAATTCAATTATTAATCATATGCAATCATATATTAATATAATTACTAATAAATCAATATATTTATTAATATATTATATAATTTATAATATATTAATATGTTTTATAATGAATAATTTACATGACATATAAATTATTAATATATTCTGTATATTCTGTATAAAATTATATAATAATTTAATTATATATAATTAAATTATATATTGATGTATATTTATATATCAATATATAACTATATATTAATTATTAATTAACATATTATTATTTATATATAATATTGATAATTAAAATTAGTTAATATACAAATATAATATTCACATTAAATTTCAATATATAAATTATATAAATTTATATAAAAACAATATAAATTATACATATAACTATAAAATTATATATAGCTTTATATTAACTGTACAAATTATATATTATATAAATTATATAAAATATTAATTATATTATTAATTAATTTCATTATATAATTATGGATCTATATATCCTCCTTTTTACTTTTCTTGTTTGTGTTCATCTTTTGAAAAACCAAAAATGCATTAATACAGTGGTACAAATATGGTACAAATATTTATTTACAAATAAATATACTAATTTATAACCATATGTCTATGGAGGTTGGGTTCTAAGTTTTAGCTGATGGAGAAATATAATAGAACTAGGAGACTCTGCTTTAGACCGTGCTTCTCAGACTTTAATGTGTATGTGCCCTGAGAATCTCGTTCCAATGCAGATTATGATTTACTTGCTCTGTTTCACCTGAAATTCTGAAATTCTAACAAGCTGCCGAGTGATGCTGATGCTAGGACTACACCCGGAGCACAAAGGCCTAGCTGAGTGCCAGGACTGTTCCTACAACACACACCTATTCCTACCGTTCCCTCCTTTGGTGTCTTGAGTGTCTTCAGCATAGAGGTTCTTAGCTGAATTTTGTCCCACAGGCGACTTTTGGCAATGCCTGGAGATATTCTGAGCTGCACAACTTGGGGGAGGGTCTTACTGGCTTCCGGGGTCGGAGGGTAAGGATGCTGCTAACCATTTTACGATGCACAGGAGAGCCCCCCACAAGAGTTCCCAGGCCAAAAATACGAATAGTGGCAAGCTTGAGAAACCCCATCTTGGATCGCGTCTAAATTCTTAACAGGTTATTCAAGGTCTTGCACAATTCTGTGGGCTTTTCTTTTCTTTCTTTCTTAGGTCACATTCTTCCGTCTACATGGAATGTCATTCGCCTCCCTTTCTACTAGACAGACTTCCGTGCATCTTTAAATACTCAGCTTAAAAGTCCCCTCCCCTTCATGAAGATTTTCTTCCAAATAAGAATTTAAAACACAGCACTGTGTTTATATTTCTGTTACAGCACACCCCCCCCCCCAAGTCAGCAGAAGCGGGCTGGCCCTGTGCTGTGAACAACCTGAGAGAAGGTGCCTCATCCTATGGCCTTCGTACCCCTCAGCACCAGTATGGTGCTCTGCGCCCTCCACGAGGCTTATTAAAAGACGATGGGTAGTGAGGATGCAGTCCTTGAATTAATTTTGAATTTACTATATGTATGGGAGGAAAACATGAAGAAGTTGGAAAAGATTACATTTGGGTTGGCCTTACTTAAGGGTCCCTTATCTAGTCGCATCCCCGAGCTTCCTCTGGTGAAAGGACTGGGACCAGAAGTCTGACTGAATGTGACTATGATTGAGTGAGATTGTTCATGTGCTTTTTCTTTGAATAATTGTCTCATTATTATGATTCTAGATGGGAGGGGAGACATAAACAGGACATGCCTAGTCACAAGCCACTTACAAAAGAATTTTGATTGATGAGCACGGGGTTTTTGAAAGTTCTGCCTGGTGGGAAGATTGGTTGGGGCCATGTGCTCTCCAGTTTGCCGTAAGCCCCACCTCTCCCTGTGTCCGTCCAGGTAAAATACTTAGAAAAGTGTGTAAGAAAGCCCTGTAGAGTGATAGCTGGTATTCTTGGTTTTGCATCCCCTGAGTGGTTCCAGAAGCATTAGAATTTGCCCCATGCTAAGTCTACAGCCCTTAGGCCAGATCCACCCTCTCGCTTCCTGTTTTTCTATGGCCCATGAGTCCAGGATGGTTTTTCAATGGTTCAAAAAACAAAAAACAAAAAAAGAATATTTCCCAACATGTGAAAACTATATGAAATACAAATTTCAATGTCCATAAAAGAAGTTTTACTGGCCTGTAGCCACCTCCACTTCTTTAGGTCTTGTCTGGGGGTGCCTTTTATGCCCCATGGCAGAGTAAAATACAGCCTCTGGCAGAGACTGGGTGGTTTACAAGTCTATACTCTTTACTCTCTGGTCCTTTATGGAAGTTTGCCAGCCCCTGGTCCACGTGATCTACGTCACAGCCCCATGCGATTGCCTTCCGTCAACTGCTGAGTGTGACAAGCGTGAACCTTCCTCTGTTCCCTTTGTGTGAAACACCCCACAGGCGCCAGCTGTTGAGTCAGCTGGTGGACATTACCGTGCATTTGGTTGCTGAGGTCAAACAGTTCATCATTCCTGTCTATGTTGTTCGGATCTGAAGAATAGGTGTTGACATTTTCTTCAAAGTACCAGGACTTGTTCTCATTAAAAATCATGAAGTGGAGCACACGGTGAACTATGCTGGCTTTGGTGTTTTTGCGACACACGATCAGAGGGCCTACCAGTCCACTGTTAAGATCCTGGAGAAGCAAAGCAGGATTATTAACTGTGCCCAAAACGAAAAATTTCCCCCAACCAGAGAAACGAGTAGAATCAAGGTGGAGTTCTAGTGAGGTCAGATCCTGAGTTTTTAGTTATTAGGATTCTAAGTCTGAGAGTAAGGAAGAAAATGGTTGACATGTTAAATCCTTGACTGAGGAAACACGGTCATCTCACTCATTCGAGTTGAAGTCTGACGAGAACAACTAACTCCTGAGAGGGATTTTAGTCACATTCCTCAGTGGATTTAGCTCTATTTTTGAAATTTTAATTAAAAAAAAAACACAACCCAGAGCTTTGTTTTTAATTAGAATTTTTTGGCGTTGGAGTTGGTTGGCAGCAATGTCTAAAGGTCTCGGATCCTTGGCCGTGCGATGTCCCTGCTCCCAGAGTCGCTTTCAGCCGGGAGCCTTGGTTTGTTTATACTCATTTTGGTTTGGGGTTGAATGTCTGGGTGGATTCTTATTCTAGACAGAGAGCAGACCAAAATAACCAAAGTTTGGAGATGAGACTTTTGTTGTTGTTGTTAAGTGAAAATAAACTGAACTCCAGAGCTGATGGTTTAAAAAAAATATACCTCTGTATGTGTTCATTTCTCATTCATCAGAGACCTTTACCTCCATACTTTGTTTTCTGTAATCCAAATTCAACAAAACAAAGAAGAGGCTATTACTATACTTTCCAATTCACAGTGACATTGTGGAAAATACCATGACTCGAAGTAAATAACGCCGTGATTTTGCTCGTGGAAAACGCAAACATCTATAGACTTCAAAGCTGAGCAGAAATTAGGTTACTTAAAAGAAAGATTACATAGAACTGTGATTTTTTTTTAACACAAATAAATTCCTTCTTTCTTCCTTTATAATTTCTAAGAGGAGATGGGAGGAAAAGGACGACTTGATTTAAAGTTTACCTTAACCATATCCACGGTCGAATAGTAAAACCAAGGTATGCACTCAAAGTCCTCTGAGGCAGGACCAGCTCGTTCAGGAATCTGCCAAATATATGTTTGGATCTCTCCTAAAATAGACAAACACAGTGTATAGAAACAGAATGTCTTAAAGCCCATGTTTTTATGGGGAACCGGATAACGACCAAACCCTAAAGCTATGCAATGAGTAGGCAGCATAGCCCTAGTTTTCACTTCTGGCTCATCCGCTCCTAGCCTTGTGGTCTTGGTCAATGTGTTTACAGTTTCGGAGCTTCTGTTTCCTCCTGCACATAAAATGGGAATTTAGGGATTAGGCAAGATGGTCCAAATAAAGCATTACTTGGGTCCCAGGGTGAAGTTGATGTAACTATCACTGCTGGCTCTCATGTTCTCAGGGTTACGGCATCAAAAGCTTATAGTGATTTTGCCATTGAAAAATGTCAGTCATTACATATCTAACTCATTTGTTCAACAAGTATTGATTGTAGTGTAGATAACACAGGCTTTGAAACGTGACCCGTTTTGAATTCCAGCTCTGAACCTTCCAATTTATAGATCACATGTGCCTCTTCCCTGCTCCCAGGGCATTTGCAGTAGCCCTGCTGAGTTTAAGTCCTAAACTCCTGCCTATTTCAGAAAAGTTCTTTTGGACACCTCCTTCCACTCCTGCCCCTTGCTGTATAATCCTGCGTCTTCCACTTCCAGAGGTTTAAATTAACTTTCCCAAACACCTCGGCTAACTGATCCTATCCCCAACTTCCCTGCTTCCAAATCTTTAACAATCAGTCTACTGAGTACCAGCCCTCCCCTTCCAGCGCACCACACAGTGCCTGGGCACAGCAGGTACTCAGAAGTGGTTGTGGAATGTACGCAATGAGATCCTTCCCTGACTAATGAGGACAGAGTGCTGACTTGCAAACTCTCTTGATATGAGATTCATGTTGGCACTACCATGGGACTGGCTCTTTTTTAAAATCAAAAGGGACTATTTCACCTGTCATCAAAACCTCTCTTTCATCCTTCTGCCCCACACATCTTTCCTTTCTGACTTTGGCTCTTTCCTTCATAACCCTTAATTCCCAGAACTACTTGTTTTGGTAGGCAACTATGATAACATTCTCGATGCCCCTCTTGGGTTCCCCTTTAAGAATGAAGGAATCTTTGCTCCACAGGCTGTCCACCCTCTTCTGAGCTGGCCTTGGTGGAAGAGAGCCACCTCACCCAAGCTTCCATCCAATGACAGATGCAGGGACAGAAAGGCCCAGGTTTCTCACCCCAACTCAGGACAGCTGAGGACCACCCTTTCTTTAGAACTTCTAGGGTGGCTGTGATTTCTTTTGAGGCTATATCTCTGCTTAAGCTCTCCTCCTGCCCAATTCTGTCTTCGTCTTTCTCTCCATAGCCTTTGATCCCAAGAACACTACTGCTGACAAATTTTCATTTCAGGGTCTGCTCCCTAGACATTTATATTAAAAAGCATTTCTTTTTGTCTGAGGCATGTGGAATGGCATGCTGTAGAGTGGGGATGCCATAGAAATGTTAATACACGAGGTTACCTCCTCTTAGTGGCTCCCTCTCCCCTGCCCCCTTCTTCACACACTGCATCGTATACTCAACTCCTGCTTTAGCACTTGAATTGGAGAGATGGAGGATAGCTTAGGGATACCTGGCAGCTGGATAGGTGGAGAGATGGGAAGGAAGGTGGTTCTAGAAGAGAACTGTACACACGGGGGAGTTTTGCTCATAGTACCCACTCTAGAAGAAAACTCAAGACTTGCAAAAGGAACTTGTTCCCAAGCTCCTTCTTTAGACCCTTCCTGCTAGCCCACTGGTCTCTCTCATCTCGAACTACCCCATACTTCAGAAAGAACACTAGCACATAGTCTTGCATAAAAGCTTTGAAGCTTTTTTTCTCTTCCAAAGCAGTTACCTGGCTGTGTTGGAACAACAGTGGAACAGTTTGTTTTCACTCCATGGGCGTGAATCGAATATGGTCTTGAGGCTTTATTTTTAAAGATAATTCGGAGTTTTTGACCAGGGGTGAGGAATATTAAAGGACCTAGGGGATATAAAAAGGAAAATGTGCGGAAATTGTTATTTATTTTAAATTATGAATCATCTGTCCTCTTAAGTATTTATACAGCGACTTATTTTTATCCTTTTTCCTCAACATGCAGCCAAATAAAACACACTTTTAACCAGTGGATCATTGATGATTTATGAAATACAGTTTTTCCCTGGGAAATTTAAGTCTTTAGAAAACTTAATTCGATGAGCCTCAGTTAATGCCTACGAAAACACACAATTTGGAAATGAAATATTTTATTTTCTTTCTTGACCAACATTATCACTTAAACCTTTTTTTTTTAAAAAGGATTTTATTTATTTATGTGACAGAGAGACAGCCAGCGAGAGAGGGAACACAGCAGGGGGAGTGGGAGAGGAAGAAGCAGGCTCCCAGCAGAGGAGCCCGATGCAGGGCTCGATCCCAGAACACCGGGATCACGCCCTGAGCCGAAGGCAGACGCTTAACGACTGCGCCACCCAGGCACCCCTCACTTAAACCTTTTATCCTTTTCCCCTTTCACCTTAGTGGAGAGTTAGGAGGAGCTGGAAGGCCTTTTTATTGACCAAAGGTGATTTTTTTTTTCTCCACACTGAAGACCCCTTCATTGTACCCTCTCTCCCTTTCATCCCAGGCCAAGAACTGGAGGTAAAAAATTTGTTTTAAATCTTCTTTCTATTTAGAAGCAGATTGTATCAGTGACTCTAAAAATTCTGAAACAGAGATGGCTTTGAGATGAACTAAGCAGTAAGAATTCCCTTCAAACTTGTACTATCATTACTGAAATCAGAGCCCTGAAGACACCTACTAGACGTTAGATGCTAGCTCGGGACATCCTTTCTTTGTTCCCATGGCCATTTCACTTTCCCAAACACTAGAGAATTGTTTTCCCTTTTCCATAAAGTGGTTGGGTGTTTTGTTTTGTTTTTGGTATAAATAATAATGGAATCTAGAGGGTCATACTATGTCATTTACCTTGATGCATGCAGTCAGAATCCTAGCAAAAACTAACATCCTGCTGTTACTAAAGGTAGGAGCCCACCCAATAACAGGGGGACCCAGACAGCACAGACCTCCTTCTGGGGGTTGCAAAGGGACAAGCTCAATAGGCCAATGCGGAGCTAAGAAGAGTAAGAGTCTCTCCAACAGCATGTAAGTCCATCTTGTCGGGGCCCCACACCAGAAGATAGTCTCCAATAGACACTTAGATGTCTATCTCCAATAGACACGTAAAATTTGAGCATACGGAAATGCCACGTGGCTTCTGGAAATATTATGCAACATACAGAAATGTCATTTGACCTATGAAAACATCATGTGACCTCTGCAAACGCTGTGGCAATTAGGAAAATGTTACACGTAGGTGCTGGGGGCAACTTGTGGTTTTCCTGGCTGACCTGTCAAGGGTAGAAGAAAGGGCTGTAATTTTCCTCACTCTTAGAAGATGAAACTAGATATTAACACTTTAAGTATTTAAATTAAACACTTAAATTTAAACAAAGAGGTCCCCCTCCTCACTATAGTAGGCCTTCTGGGCTTCATTTTAATATCAGTGAAATGATCTCTAAAAGCTACTTCTAAGGTCTCTCTAGAGTTCCTGAGTTCTAGGAAGCCAGGTAATCCATAACTAATCACATTATATTTCTATGGTCTCTTTAGTTTCCGTGAAACAACGGTTGAATCAATTTTCTTTTCCCAGTAAAAGTGCCTATCGGCAAACAAATTAGAATTAGCATTATTGGCACTCTTCTCTGTCCTGGTGGAGGTCGACAGTACCCTCAATGTGTGCAACAGTGCCTGGTGGTCGAGGACAAGAAGAAAAACACGAAGACCAGTCTGATCGTATATCAGTACCTAGTATATCCAGATGTTTTTCGTCTTCATTTCTTTTTGTTCGATTCTTGAATGTGATATCATCATACTGACGGTATATGACTTTCTTGTATTTGGACCCAAGATACGTCCCAATTCTATCCAAATATATGTTTGTTTTACTTTAAGGAAATAAAAACAAAACCAAAAAACCACAAAGTTAGTTAATTTAACCATTAAATTCGACAAATTCTCATATGGAAGAACTCCTTATTGAAACAACACAATTGATTAATGTCTAGAGGCTACTTTACCTGGAAAAGTGATTCTTTTTTTTTTTTTTAAAGATTTTATTTATTTATTTGACAGAGGATAGAGACAGCCAGCAAGAGAGGGAACACAAGCAGGGGGAGTGGGAGAGGAAGAAGCAGGCTCCTAGCGGAGGAGCCTGATGTGGGGCTCGATCCCATAACGCCAGGATCACGCCCTGAGCCGAAGGCAGACGCTTAACTGCTGTGCCACCCAGGCGCCCCTGGAAAAGTGATTCTTCTTAAAAAAAAATTGCTAATACTGGTAAGATTGCTGGATATTCATCCTGTATTTTAAAACATGTTTTCTGGATGAAATTTTAGTTTTGATAAATGAATAAATAGTAAAAGTGAAAATCAGAGAAAGAAAGCAAGTTTTACCAAAAGAAAAGCAAGGATCTTCAATCTGAGGTTCCCAGAAGAAGAGAGATTGACAGAAACAAATGAAGACAAGAGGAAAATCTGACTGATGCCAGATGTTAAATGTAGCTGAAAGAGGTTTATCACACCTCGGAGTGGCCAGGCTGGATGGGAACACGCATCAGGAAGACTGGAGGCGAGAAGGGAAAAGAAAGACAGTGAGAAACAAAGCACAGAAGTAAGTGACGCAGCTATTTGGAAAGACTGGAAGTCATTTGTAGTTGAAGGTAAGATACACAGATACATTGTGATTTGTAATGGATCCTCTCCTAAGCACACACGTGCCTCACACGTACCATGCACACGCACCCGTCGTGCACATGTACGCCATACACACATACCCACACACCGGAGCAAACAAATACACAACACGTGCACGCATACGTGAGACTGGAAAGGAAGGGCGGAGGACTCCAGAATGAACCCTTCTTGGTTAGAGATGGAAGTGATGGCCATACTTCTCTCCTTGTAAATGTTGCAGTTGTTTCTCCCACTTCCTGCTGGGAGAATAATCCCACACAACTTCCTCAGCAGCGATGTAAATGGTTTTCTCTTCCTCATACTGTGTTTGATCAGGGTTTGGCTCCGCACACTGCCTCACGTGGTATTTATGTTTCATGCCTCCTAGATAGTGCTCTGTTGTCATACAAACCACAGCAAAAGTTCCTGGAGGCAAGTAAGAAAAGAATGCATAAAACTTTGCGTTCAGATTTCTTTTCTCTGTGAAGTCATCTAGAAGATATTAACCCCCAAATGTAAGACAGTTTATTTTTTTTTCATTAATTTGACAGATACTTATTTATGCTTTATGCCAGGATTATTTCTAGGCACTTGGGAAACATCAGTGAACAAAATAGTTAAAAATCCATGCCCTTAGGGTTTCTGTTGCAGGGCGGGTGTTGCCAAGATAAACATGGCAGGTAACATTTATGGATGTTGGAAGCTAATAAGCACTGTGGATTAAAGAGAAAGGCACACCGGTGTCAGAAGCATTGAGAATCCTGGTGGGGTGGGGTGGGGCAGGCAGAGGGGAGCTCTAGGGACAATGAGCAATATTTTATAGGATAATCAGGGTAGGCCTTGATGGGAGGGTGACACTTGGACAAAGATGAGAGGTGAGTGATGGATCCAGGGCCAGAGTAATCCAGGCAGAGGAAACACGCAGCAAAAGCCCCAAGCTGAAGGCCTGCTTGGTGTGTCTGCAGACCATTCGAGAGGCCTGTGTGTCTGGGATGGGGTGGGTGAGAGGAGACAAGCTTGGTGTGGGTTGGAGGGCTGGGTCCTAAGGGCTCTTAGGGGTCACTGAAAGTCTGTGGCTCTGTGCAATGGGGAGCCATTGTGGGATTTTGAGCTGATGAGTGATGAGGACACTGCGGCTGTGCTGAGAACAGAAGGTAGTGGGCAAGCGTGGAAGGAAGGAGACCTGTTAAGGCGCTAGGAAGTAATCCGCGAGAGATGGTGCGGCGTGGGTCAGAGTGGCCGAAGTGGAAGGCGATCAGACTCACACTTTCAAATCCCTAAGCGATGACCACAACAACAGCAACAAAAAAACTCCAGCCTGGTTGAGACCAGTAAATTCCACCTGAATTCAGGTTGTCCTTCTTTGATTTTGGTAATTTTATGCTCATTGCCTGCCGACGCTGCTTCGCAAAGTTACCTTTGTCATCACCAATACTCTCTTCTGTCTCTGGACATGTTTCTGTTGTTGCTGTAACTTTTTGTAGAGGGTAAGATTCAGGAAGACTGACAATGATCAAAACCTTCAGACTCAAGGATTTGGAAAGAAGTCATTGTTTAGAATGAACCGGCGCCCATGTAGCACGGCGCTCGACACATAGCAGGTGTCTCCCATGTTTACTGCTGCTGATAGCGTTAAGGAAAGAAATGAAGAACAAAGCAATTTTTTTTTTTAAGTCCAGGAAAACACCTCCTGGGAAAAGGAGAGGAAGAAGTAGGGTGGGGGGGGGGCAGGAAATCACTTGACACCAAGTGAGTGCCCAGGGCAGAGAGGAGAACGAGTGTTGGAAAAGATTTCTTTCTTTTTTTCCTCCAAGTGGTCTTAATCACACGTTCTATTTGTTTGAAAAGTAAAATAAAAAAATGTTAAACGTAGAATATGTAATCAAGTGAATCTGTGGTATCACCAAGAGTTCGGACACCCATCCATGGCATTTACGGAGTAGCTAGCTTATTGTACAGCCAGCATTTGATTGGTGCCAGTAGTTTTTGACCAAGATGAATGGATTTTTATTTATTTATTTATTTATTTATTTATTTATTTATTTATTTATTTATTTATTTTGATGAAGGTGGATCTGCAGGATAAAGGAAGAAACTAATATTTTACTGAACATCTAACATATGCCAGCACTTTACTATGCTACCTGTATCACACCTGGTCCTTGTCTATTCCTTTTTGTGGATTGTAAATTATTGCCATCCCTCTTTTACAAATGAGGGTATTAGGTTCAGAGAAGAGGGGATATATATATATATATATATGATATATATAACAATATTCTAATTTTAAAATTTTTGCCAGCTGCAATCGACCTCCCTGAAGTGAAAACATTTTCCTACAGAACAAAGCTAGCAAGGAGAGGAGTAGAAAGAAGGCAGAAGCAGAGGGCAGGTCTGGGAAACAAAGGGATAGAAGAGTAAGAAATGGAGGGGATAACAGAGTGAAAACAGGTGAAAATACTTCAAAGCATCTCACCGTGTTTGAGGAATGTGAATTGATTTAGAGTCTGGAGGCCAGGAAGAGAAAACCGAGGGGTGGGTGTGATTTTTGTGATCTGGGAAATGATATATTACCGTTCCTGTAGATTACATGGGGCAGGGGAAAGGCTTTTTAAGCACTGTTTACATAAGTTCCTTTTTTTTCCGTACGAACAATATTCGGTGCATGTAAAGACACTGTTTTTCATAATTCGGACACATTTCAGTTTGAAAGAGAAGATCTACTACTTACCTACAGAATCAGGTTTCATAAAAAGCGTCTGGGAGGTGTGGGGAAACACAGTTATGGTGTCATCCCTTGATCCTAAGGAAGTGAAGGTATTTCCTGAGAAATATATCCCATGTAAGTCTTTTTCAGATCCCACACTAAGAATGTGCCATGAAACGTTGTCTCCTAAGCACATATCCAGTCCAGGCAGATTTCCATACATGTATCCATTTATGGCTACAAGACATTGGTGACGAAGAAAAGAAAATTCAATGATAACTGGCATCTCTTCAAACTCAACAAAGGACTAATCATAAGGAAGCTCAATCATGTAAGAATCTCAAGATTATCTGAGTTAACCCCTTCCTTTTAGATTTGAGGAAACAAATGCCAAAGAGGCAATTACTTGTCCAGTGTTATTAAGCTAATATTTGAAACAGTTAAGATCAGAGTTCAAGTCTCTAGATTCTAGACCAGTCCTTTCCCCCTACACCTGCAGTCTTCAAAAACCAACCAACGAACCAACCAACCAATCAACTAACTAAACCAACTCAATAAACACTCCACCCACCTACACCACTAATTTGGCAATAAAAAAATACATGACTTTTCTATCTCACATTCATAATAGCTAAACAATATAGTGCACCAACAAGGCATTGTTAAATATTAAATATATTGAATTTAACATAATCATCCTACTAGATAATATTTTTGTTGAGAAATTATCTTTAAAAGAAACATGAAACATATTAGCCAACCCTTGGGGAAAAATGTATGTCTCTCTTAATCTGCGATTCTTTAGACATAATGAAATTAAACAAGTGCTTAATGCATTTATATTGTAAATTGTATGTTTTCTTACAATACATCTGGTTGGACTTTTGGAAATCTGGATCCTTTTTATCCACATTTTCAGGTTTTGTGGTAAATGTTCTTATATTTTCATCTAAGAGATAACTTTCATTTTCATCAAATATCGTGGCAAGCAGGTAAAACTCTTTGTCTTTTCCTTTCTGTGGATGAGAATAGAAAAAGAAATAGACATGAAATATATATATAGCTAGCTAGATAGATATAGATAGATAGACACACACACACACACACACATACACAAAGTCTAGTCAAATAGTTGATCTGCATACAGGATTGCCTAAACAAAGTGTTTTGTATACTCCTGGAAAATCCAGGCATGGATAAAGGCATGAATCCCAGTGAATGGATTTATCACACAACTAAGAAGTTAGGAGAATTATCTACAGCTATTTTCATATAAAGCTCTTACTCTAGGGACCCCTACAGCTGAACTTCATAAAACTAAACTGTATGATCGTAGATGTTTATAGTGGCTTTTCATAGGATGCTTTGTAGAAAGTGAGTTAAATAAAATGTTTTCAAGTGCATTTTTAGCATTTATGAAGAAATTAAATATATACACGTATTTATATTTTTGGATAAATAGATTACATGTACTATAAGAATCACGAGACTTATAATGCTTGCATTATATGGATGCCTATTAATATATCATCTCATTTTTAAATAAAATATACATTCAATTATACTTTACTTGGGGATAATTAGTAGGCTTTATTACCTTATAAATTATAGATGAAAAAAAGAAATCGGATATTAGTTCACTTGTGAGTGAGGAACAAGGGAAATTCATTCCTCAAACATTTATTGAGCACCTACTACATGCCACAGAGGGGGTGTGGTTGTTCCAAAAAATTAATAAAACCTCATGTATGGTTTCATTTCATAGTGGGACAGAAAGACCAATAAACACAATTGCATGGAGAAGTGCTCCAATGGAAACATACACAAGGAACTGTGGTATCTAGCAGAAACCACTGTAGTTAGTGAATATTGTCGGAAGGGCAGGAAGGGACCTTCAGTCGGAGTTTTAAAAATGGCTCCAGTGAGGAAAGGCCATTCCAGAAAGAGAGAAGAGGGCACAATCAAAGAGATGTGAATTAGTCTTTCTTCCTCATGGACTAATAAGCCAATTCTGCAGTAGAACGAGAATTGCATGCCCAGGGTGGCAGGAAGGAGCCATGAATCTGGAGGGATCGATAAGGGTCTGATGGGCTGACTTCTGAGCCAGCAGACTGCAGAATGTGGAGAGTGCTATAGTTCGATTTGAAAGGAAGGGATGTGGAGCTGTACTGAGGCAGGGTGAGAGTGGAAAGAGGAGTCAGGAGGTTGAAGGAATTCAGAATGAGGAGATGGGACCTCCGAGAAGGCAGTGGTATTGGGAGTTTGGTGACTAATGTTGGAGGTGAGAAAGGAGTTGCTGATGAAGTCCTGGGCTGGATGGTGTCATTAACAAAGAGACGGAGTGGAGGAGAGAGGGGCAGGTATGGTTGTCCAGAGGGAGATGAAGAGCTAAAACCATCAAGTGGAATTGGAGGTGTCTGGTACACGCTAGGGTGGGTGCTCATTGGGCGGAGAAAGATGCAGGTCTGGAGTTCAGAAAAGGATAGAATTGAGAGAATCAGCACACAGAAGAAATTGAAACTGCCGATTGCCACACTGCGTTTCCTCTGCAGTTCGTCTCAGGCAACCTCTCGTCAAGGCACATCTAGTCGTAGGTCCATGACTCACCTGTTTGCCATCCTCTCCAAGACTTCCATTTCTGCACACGAGGAGAGGCCCTACGAGGCCACTGTTGATGTCTGTTGGCATATCTACTGAGGAATAGTATAACCAGGTCAGGCAGTCGGGATCCGCGGAGGTAGGACCCACATATCTTGGAACTTCCCACGTATAGACAAATGTCTTGCCAGGATTTACATGTGAGGAGGGTGGAGGAGTACCTAGTAAGAAAAAAGTATTTGTAAAATAGGACCTAGAACCAGAAGTACCCTGGTCTAGGCTGTGAGATCTCTGAGAACAAGGACTGTATCTTGCTCACCTTTTAGCACCTCGGGGGACAGTTGAAAGGGGCTGAGGGAATCACCGCCATAATAAGGACACAGTGGTTACTATGTCAAAAGTGGGCTGCGTCCCGAATTGAGGAGGAATTTTATTTTCTAGCTGACATTATGTCGCAGTGTGGCTTGCTTGGGCCTCCCTTGGGCGTTACTTACTCCCTCCAGGTGTTTTGTAGAAGGAACCCTCGTTGCTCTTGTTGTAACGCAGTCCATGAGGCTGAATGCTGAGTGGCACGGAAGCGTTGTTATAGAAAGTGATCTTGATGATCTGTCCTACTTCTGCCTTAATAACAGGGCCTAGAAACCAACAGAGTCCGTAAGTGTCCTTGGTTTTCACCAACAGTTGTCTGGTGTGTTACTTGAGTAAGTTTCTTCTAGGAACAAGTTAAAGAGATAATGCCACGAACCAGGAACGCATCCGACTTCAAGAGCTCTAGATGATTCACGGTCACAGAAAGTCACTTTGGATCATATGAACGTATTAATCTCATTGGATGTGTAGGGACAAAAGAATGTACTTTAAAATTGGCTGAATCCGAATGAACTGTTTTCATAGATGACGGCTAAAATCTCTAAAACTGTGAGATGTGAATACTATTTTGATTGCATAGAAAATGTGTCTATTATAACCCTGCAGAGCTATGAAGAGAATTTTACCAAGGATTCCAAGGTGCTCATCTCTTGCCTTCTGTGTTCGGAAGGAAGCATCTGTATATTCACGGTAAACTAGTTTTTTGTAAGATCCTCCAATTCTGGTCGGGCTTTGTTCAAAATGTAGCTGGGATTCACTGTGCAGAGAAAGTAGGTAACACAAAGAACCTTTAAAATAACAGTGATCATGTGAAAAGAAAGCAAGAATCTACATACATCTGTTTTAAATTAGTTGCAATTTATTTATAAAAGCAATGCATGTTCATTGTAGAAAAGTTGAAAAATAAAAGGAAAACTGACCCAAAAAATTAAAATCTTCATAATCCCATTATCTACATATAACCACTGTCAACATTTTCCATGGATTTCTTTTCAGTCTTTTATCTGTGCATGCGTATATAAGCATCTGTGCCTGTCTACTCGGTGGTTTATCCACACACTTTCTTCTGGAACAAAAGGTATTTTTTTTCAGTCAGGTAGGAACAAACACCACTTCTAAAACTACCATGTGCCAAGATGTTAGAATAGTAAGATGAGCGATGTCATTCCTCTTTTTAAATTTTATTACGATAAAATTAAGTGGGGTCCCCTGAGAAAAAGTGTTCCCTAGCAGTAAAGTAGTGACTTGTCATGCTAACACATCATAGAATTTCATAGGCAGGACAGTCAAGCAAGTTGAAAAAACATCTATTCATTCATACTTATTTGAGTCCATATAAAGTGAGAGTTGGACCTAATTCTGAATCTAATTTTTGCTCTAAGCCCAGAGAGCCTTCATATAAAATTTCCATCCCGCAGATTGAATAATTTATTGATGAGCTGATGTAAGAAGAGAAAATATTCACTTGATATAGCAGTCTTAGTTTTCACAAATTTTCTGCGAGTAAATGAGAGAAAAATAATTACCATGGGAAACACTGGTTGGTGGTTTTAGAGCTTGATCTCTTCTGACATATAACTTTCATTCAATGGACCAGCAGGATTAAAATTCTTGTAATCTTTGAGTTGATAAATACAATTATAGCAGGTGGACTATCAAAAAACCTTTTCGTGTACTTTTAAATGCTGGTGTCGTGGTAATGTTTTTTGGTCGTAGGTTTTGGTCATTAAAATAGTAATTGGTAATATATTCTTACATGTTGGAATAAAAAATATTTATAAAATGTGATTTAAGAATGTCATAGGAAAGAAAAAAATAATAATAAATGTCATGGGCAATTATTTAATTATGCCTTCAGATCTTAGCAGGAAAGTATAAATTATACAGGAAGAACATTTTTGAATTTTTGTAAAATTGTTATCGATAAATTATCCACTATGTCTCATAATTACATATAATAAATCTATTTTAAAATTTAGTGCTGGGGAAAAAAATGAGCAGCATGTTTTATTTTGCACTGGCTGCCAAGGCATTTAGAGAAAAATTTTGTGTGGTAGTGATCCTTTGATTCAATAGTTTCTAATTATTGATATAATTATTTTTCTACTTTTGTTTTATTGGTATCTTTTTATGATAAGATGCCTAAATCCTTTTTAGGAGTAGCTGGTTATGAAAAATTTCGATTATTTTTATTTAACTATAAATATTTTAATCACCAAATTATTACCTTCCAGATGCTGTTAAATTTTTTTTAGTGAAGGAATCTACACCAGAGGGAGCATAGTTCCAAACAATTTTTTCAGCAGCAATATAGTAATGTACAACACGTGTCCCAGGAACGTCTGTTGAAGGTTTTTGGCAATTCCTTACATTGAAAAAGGCCTGCATACTATCTGAAAAACAATAAACCCAAGCATAGAACATTACTACAACATTTTTCTTATTCCATATTTATCTATATTTTAGCCAATAATATTGCAACTTCTCCTTTTTGGAGAAATTTCAGGGATTTTACTTACAGAATCTGTGTAAAAACCTAAAATGTATGAAACAAATACAGAAAGCAGGATGCAAAGATGAATGTTAGAGGAACACGTATGACCTCGGAGAATAATCACCACCATTGGCCCAGTCCCTAGATGAAGATGGTGCCTGTCTACCAAGAAGATTTGAGAATCTCTTTGGCCAAAAACATCTTTCCTCGGGGGTATGAAATT
Source organism: Ursus arctos (assembly GCF_023065955.2). Classification (NCBI taxonomy): domain Eukaryota; kingdom Metazoa; phylum Chordata; class Mammalia; order Carnivora; family Ursidae; genus Ursus; species Ursus arctos. Next base: position 15,021,383 of record NW_026622875.1, on the reverse strand, counting down.
ACTACCATTAGTCACTAGTGAATTAGCTGATTTATTAGATTAACTAATTGGCAAGCAGGAAGAAATCAGGCAGGTTCCTCTCCATGAGGGCACCAGTCCGGTGATTTGATTTCGGAGCACTGTTGGTGGGAGTGTAAATTAGGACAGATATTTTGGAAGGCAATCTAGCAGCATTTGTTTAAACTAAACACCTTCCATTACATAATTTCACTTCTTGGTAGTCAACCAAGAGAAATATTTGCACGTACATAAAAAGATACAAATAAAAAGATGTTAACTATAACATTGTTAATAAGTAAAAAACGTGGAAGCAATTTAAATGTCGGTAGGCAAATCGGTAAATAACTTAAGATACATCCCCAATGTGGAAAACTATACAACAGCGTAAAAGAATAAGTTAGGTGTATGGGGAATGTCAGGGAAAAGATTTCAAAACATTGATACGTGAAGAAAACAACAGCAGAAAATCACATGCAGCATGATCTAAACTTATGTAAAATAAAACACAAACTATAGCAATGTGTTTTTTGTGTCTACATGTTCATATACATTGTGTGAGAATGCATAGTACACAGGTTTTCAAGTATTCACACCCGGTGTTTATTCTCTGGGGAGGAATGAAGATGGCAACGGGAGGGTTGGACTAATGGTGTGTTCTTAAACCAGCTCTCTAAAGACAAAAAACACAATATTTGATTTATTTTGCTAATTTTTGTAGTCTAAACACTTCCACTGTGACCAATTTGAAGTTACCAAGGGTTTACCAGTTGGCTGACTTAACCCTCCACCCTCTTGAGCTGGTATGAGCAGGCTCCCATACATCACATTAGATTTTCACTTTTTCTGCCTACTACCCCCCCACCAAAACCTCCCTCCGCCTCCTTCCTTCCTCCTTCCATCCTTCCTTTCTTTCTGGCCAAAGTCTACGCATATATTCTTGTAATTACTAATAAAATAAAGTAAAATTTTAAATAAAATTTAAATTAAAAAATTTTTAAATGCAAATTTTAAAAAGAGTGGAAGTAAATTTTGAAAACCACACACAACTCTAGGACATGGGACACAGGAGAAAGCTCTGGAGTCAATCGAATCAGCCAAGGAACTCTCAGAAGCTTCTCAATTGTGCCTAGGGCTGACCCTATCCTTTCCTAAGAGTTGAGGACCAGCCCTGGCACTATCTGCAAAGTCAGTAAATGGGACGAGTGGGACTGAGTGTACATTTTCATCTGAAAATGATATTCCTTTCTAAGTGAGAAACTTTTTACCATTAAATTCAGTCCTCGAGTTGCAGTAGCTGCGAGTGGTTCTCCTTTTTCCCAGAGCCCTACGAGGACCCCAGCACATAGAAAATCCTGATAAATATTTGCTGTGTAGTTATTTCAGTAACTAGTGGAAGCATGATTCTAACCAAAGTATGGGACTTAGAAGACAGGTTTGACCACAGAAATAAACCCCAGTTTTGTACAAAAGAAGAAAAGTTACATTCTTCAGTTCTAATAACCATGTTTTTTTGATTGAAAGGTAAAACAAAACATTTACATGATTATATGTAGTTTTGGTCATACTCAAGTATAGAAAGGATCAATGACTTCATAACTGGCCATCGTATGATTCAATGGAGGGTGTGACTGAAGAGGGAAATAAATGGAAATACAGAGGTTTCCTGAGTCCTGGATTAGTATCATTTAGTCCCACAATATTCCTAGCAATTCTTATAGGGTTTTAGACAAGTGTTTCAACCTTGAAACTTGTTTCCTCAACTAAAAAACAAACAAACAGTAATAGTACCTTCTCTGACATTCAGGCTTTCTGCAAGGCTTGCTGGCTAAAAATAGAAAAGTTTTTTGCACAAACAAAACAAAATATCCCGATATACCTAGAAGCGTCCATTACTGTGGAGTTAAGTGTTAGACACCTGGGTTCCAGTTCTGACCTTGTCACTGCCTTTCGAAAAGGCAATCCCATCACCTCCCTAGAAATCAGTTTCTCCATTTGGAAGAGAAGGCATTTGTGAGGGGTTGCAATCTTGAAAGTTCTCTGACCCTGTATTATGTAAAGGTCACAAAACCCTACCGTGTATCTGACATCCCAGCTGCCACTCTCCAGGGCCCTTGGCTACCATGAAGGCATCTTCCAGCGAGGCAGGGAAGACCGTAATGGTGTCCTTTCTGTGATTCCGAGATATCAGGGTTTGTCCGTGCAGATAGATGGGGTGTGTGTCCAACACACCACCCATGCCCACAAAATACCACTTGACCCTGTCCTCGGCACACATGGTGAGATTGGGCAGATTTCCATACATGTATCCGTTTATTGCTGAAAAAAAGGGCATGTTTTATTTATTTATTTATTTTTTGAGCAAACTCTAGCCCCAGCGCAGGGCTTGAACCCATGGCCCCGATAGCAAGGGTTGCATGCTGTACTGCCTGAGCCAAGAAAACAAACGTGTACTAATCTCTCACACACGGTAGATGAGGACCACGTGCTGTACATTCTGTGCATTTGCTCGTTACACAAACCTCACAGTGTCAGCCTTATTCTCACGCACAATCTAACAGGGGACTTGACTGGTGTTTCACACAAAAAGGCCATAGATATTGTAGATAATTAGAAGGGTCAGGAGAACCAAGAATTACAGGTGAGAGGAGGAAAAATGAGCCAAAGGGCAGGGGTCATTGACGAGGGGAAAAGACTAAAAAGAAGCTAAGTCCCGGAAAGAAGAGAACCAGGATGGGTGACTGAGAGAATGAGAGTATCTTTTCTGAAACATCTTATGTAGAAACACATTTTTTTTTTAAGAAACACATTTTCATAAAATATCCGGTCAGTTATGTTTTTGTTCTTCCATAATATTTTATTATCTTAACATTGTGTCTTTCTTGTTTTTTACCGTCTCCTTTTGATCAAGATAAGACTTTAGAAAATGAATGCATCTACCTAACTTCACCTGCTAAGAACCTTTGCCAACCAGCAAGATTTACCAGACGCCTTGCATATCAACCAGCGTAGCTCGAGTGAAAGCCTGGAAGATGTAAACTCAGCCACAAAAACTTGAACAGAAGAAATCACGGAAGTTAGAATTATAGGGCATGATGAATCAGAAAGCTTTCTTTCTTACAGGGCATGAGATTGCTCTCCTGGAAGTCAGAATCGCTGGCATTAACTTTGCCGGATTCAGTATATGTATTAATATTGTCATCGATATACCAGCTTTTGTTTTCATCAGTTATGAAAAACATCAAAACATAAGATCTGTCGATATTTTTTTCGGTGTCTCCATCCAGTGTGCCTGAAACATAAAGAACAACAAAACTTGCTCTTTGCCATAACTAGTTTTGCCACGAAATAAACTGGTGATTCTAACTGATTCAAGTTAATCTTGCACACCTACAGACAGAACTCTTAAGGAACAGAGCATGCAAGGAACAGACAGCCCCTCATCGTCCTAGTTTCTCCAACGCTGCTGATGGAACACTTCTCTATAGGAGAAAGGTGTCAAGTCATTTTGTGAAAAGGTGGGTAAAGTGAAGTTTACTGGGTTTGACTACCATCTAGTGACCAACCTGCATCACTGGAGTTGAACTGCGGCATGGGACTCACCATCGCCATCTAGTGCTCGGAGTCTGAGAGGGCAACTTTACTTTCTTGAGGGAACAACCAAGGTCAAGGCAGAAAAGGGGAGCTCCTTTGATAGAAAAATTCCACTAGGAGAGCAGGGGAGAGACGGCTTATTCTGGTTCTTTGGCTACAATGAGATTCTAAAAATACGATACCTCGTTTGCAAGTCAGAATTGGTCCAACTAGACCTGAAGCCACGTCTCTTGGAGTGTCTACATGGGAGTGGTAAATCCTTGTCACGCAGTTACTGTCGTTGGGGCCAGGCCCCTGCTTTTCTTCTACATACCACTTGTAAGTATATTGTGCCCCTGGCTGCAGACGGTCATCTTCCTTTTGCTTGTTCGTAGTATTATCAGGATAGAGAGCACCTTGGAAGACATAATCCACACTGCAGTCACAGTAACCATTGGGCAGCACTGTTTTGAATGTGACTCGTGCTTTCTCTAGTAAGCCATAAATGTATGTTAATTTCTATTTTTAGACTCAAGTGTGCATTTCTCCCCTCTTTCCTGCCTCCTGTCTCTTCTTCCTTAGCTGGCTTCCACTCGTATGTCCAGCTGGTCTAGTTTTTAAACTAAACTGGAATGAGAGAGGCAGTATAATTGCAGACTATTATCACAATTATTGATGGATTCCAAAAATATTTACTGTGTATCTACTATATGCCTAGACCTCAGATACAGAAATCTAGGCTCCTGAGATGCCTTCCATATTTTCTTCAGAGTTGGGACCCAGGGCATCAAGAGACATCCATGTGTCCTCTAAGTGGACCACTGGAGCCCCAAAGAGGCCTTCTGCGTAGCTTACATTACCCTGAGCTATTAGTTCTGAATCTGGGCTTTCTCTTCTTTCTTCTTTTCCTAGAATTTTTACCTCAGATCTCGATCTCTTGAGGCTGGAGTCCTCATAACTATGCATAAAGTTCCTACCTTCAATAGAGGGCTTTGAAGCATGGCTTACCTCTCATGTATACCCATCTTCCAGGAACCCCCTGTTTCATGGAGAACATAAAACCTTATTTGGTGGCTTTCTCTTCCCTTCCTTTCTCTAACACCACTAGGCAGCTGTGAGTGTGGATGTCTAGGAGACAAGATACTGTCTGGAAAATGACTTTTCTTGACACTGATGTTTTCAAGAGGCTAATCCTCGTCCATCAGGAAATGAAATGAGATGGGGGTAGAACAGTATTTCTGCCAACCTAACATTTGCTCGTGAGCATCTCCCACACACAAAAAAAAAGGAAGGAAGGAAGGAAGGAAGAAAGAAAGAGACCCATGCTTTCTCTATTAAGCCATGAATGTACATTATTATTATTGTGAGTGAAAAGTGTATTTTCTTTCCTTGGAATTGCATAAGGGTGGGCACTTACTCAAGATGAGAAATTGAAAAAGGACTGTCTTGGGTATAAACATTAAAGACATCAAAAGTAAGTGTCTGCATTCACCCCAAACTCCTCCCAGTTAATACTTACCCTGCTTTCCCTGAGGTCCTGGGCTCCCACTTGCCATAAGCAACAGCTCAGGGATGTAAGGAGAAAGGACCCACTTACCTTCATTTTCTTTAGTGTAGGTGAGTCCGTGAGGATGGAAACTATACATTCTCGAAGCAAAATTTTTTACATGAACATAAACCATGTCTCCAGTCTCAGCCTTAATTATTGGCCCTAAAAATCCCAGCCAGGATGGTTTTCCAATGAGTGTTTGAAATGTGTCATTAGTATACTGAAAATACAAAGCCTTCTTATAAACAGATCCTATCCTGTCTTGGCTTCGTTGCAGATATTTATGGGACTGAAGCTCCCTGTAAAAAATAAACAAAGAAACAAAAAGAGAGAACTTCAACAAAGTTTGACAGGAAAGAAAAAAAATATTGAATCAAATGAAACGAGAAAAAGAAGCTTTACAGACTAATTTTGATAGACAAAACTCAGACACTGGAGAAAATGTGAAGGGAATCAAAAAAGTGGTGTAGGCAAGGAGAACATTGGAGTCTGTGATAAAGGGATCAGACACAAATGTAGCAAGTCACAAACGTGGCATTTTGGTTTATAAGACTCACCCAACTCTTCACACTGAGCCACAAAAGCTTCTAACCCCACTTGAAGGTCACGTTAGATCTCGAACATTACATCGATCCTGGTGACTTAGAATCGTTTACCCATTTCAGAGGATTTGTGGATTTGCTGATAGACTTAGGGTCCTTTTGGCCAACAAACGTGGTAAATCCAAACCATGGATAACCACTTGATTTCTCCCTCCCACTTACTTGAAAAGAGAAGTCAAGAACACAGCTGCAATTTTAGAATCTCTGCCATACCTTCCCTATCAGAAGGACTAGTGTCGTTTTATATCTTGAGGGCCACACACACAAAATTGATGATAAACACAGAGTTAGAGGTGACCCCTGAAATACTGTGCCATGTTGGCAAGAGTGGTGACAATTCTAAGAATAATTTCTGATTTCTATCAGTATCTGTCTTTCACGCCATGCTTACAAGAAAACAAAGGAAGCAGTTCTAATAGCAAACGTGCCCTTAAAGGGTCGATGATGGGAAATTCTTCATCAGCATTTTCTCAGTGAATAACGATTAACAACTTTTGTTTCTGATAGCAACTTTTTCATTGCAAAGGTATTACTTACTGATCTTCTGAAAAAGGCTTCCCATTGAGCATATTTTTACCCGTAGGAGCATAGTTCCAAGTGGTTTCTTTAATGCCTATGCTGTAGTGCCTATCTACTGCCCCACCTGGAGAACTAATAAAAACCAGAAAGATTAGTGGTAAAAGGGCCTTCATTTTCAGACCCTAAGCCTGGAGAGTCTAAGTGAGGGATGCCTGCCTTTCTTTTATAATCCAGGCTTTCTTCCTTTATTTGTGTCCATTTACATAAGTCAGAGTTGCATAAGAGCCTGTCATGTGTTTCATCTACACATACGTCATTCCCATTCTAAATACATTTAGCTTTCATTAGTCAGGCTGAGTGCAATGTTGCACAATCCACGGAGAATACTGGTGCTTGGCCAGTATCAGAGCTTGCTTGAATTACTGGATAGATGGGCTACCAGATCATCCATCATCCCCTGACAATTATTATCTGTTCCTAGATTATAGGAATCATCTCTAGTTTATTCTCTAACCTCTACGTTCTCGCTGTCCCAGTCCGTCCTACTACGTACCATTCCCAGATTCTTCATTACATGTTAATTTCAGTAATGCGTTCCTCTACATGTCAATGTATTTTTTTTAAAAGATTTTATTTATTAATTTGACAGAGACACAGAGAGAGAGGGAACACAAGCAGGGGGAGTGGGAGAGGGAGAAGCAGGCTCCCAGCAGAGCAGGGAGCCCAACGCAGGGCTCGATTCCAGGACCCTGGGATCACGCCCTGGGCCAAAGCCTCAGTCGCTTAACCACTGAGCCACCCAGGCACCCCTCTAGATGTTAATTTAAATTCCTCGTCATTTAATACGTCAAGTTATTCTCAAATTTCTTGAAATTTAAGACTGTCCGTAATCTAGCCCCCAATCTGATATTCCACGTTCATCTCCATAAGTCACTTACAGGACCCCTTCCCTCTGGGAAGTGGACTTATTAGGGACACGGCCTGGTGTGGGGCTGGTGGGAGGATGCCTGAGCACTGGCATTAGAAGGCTCTAAGTTTGCATCTTAACGCGGTAACTCCGCCACTTACCGGCTGTGTAACCCGTGTGTGATTGTGGAGCTCAGTTTCTTCATTTATAAAATGATAATAATATTATTATCGGAAGTTGTGAAAATTAGACAAAACAGCACACACTGTAGAGGAGCTCGGGGACCCATAAGGAGCCTGGTACACAGTCAGCATTTAACAAATGTTATTTACCTCCTTCCTCCCCATTGTTAGAATGTGCTTTCTGAATTCATCTGAACAAATGCACACCCAGTCCCCGCCTGATATTTCCTCCCTCTCCTTCTCCCTTCCTTGTCTTACCCAAATTGTCCCCTTTTTTTCAAGCCTCCCGAAACTTTACCTCCTGAGTGAAGACCTCCCTGATTATTTCAGCCCATAGATACCTCTCTCTTTCTGAATTCACCAGCTGTGTCCTAGCCTGGCAATTAGCTACACAGCTTTGTACTGATGTTTAAATTTTCATGTATTTTCTCTGCCCCCATTAGATTATAAATCCTTTTTATTCCATGTATCCTCTAGAAATGTCAAGGAATAAATGTTAACATTTTTTAGAACAAATAGAGCGTCTTGGCTGCAGTTACAGTATGTAAGGAAAGGAACAGGGGTCTTCGTCATTCATCTGTGTCATCATATACTGGGATATCTATTGTCATTAGGTCTTGTATGAGACTTTACAACTGGAAAGCCACAATGTCTTCCAACAGTTAGTGTGGTATTCTGGTTTAAGTTTGAAAACCCACACTTAGAATATTAAGACAGGGCAATCAAATAGCATGTATTATTTTGTAGCTTGCTTTTATTCCTCAACCACCTGTCTTAGAGACCTCTATACATCACTGCCTACAAGGCTACTTCCTTCATTTTAATTGCAGCATTTTTTCTATTATGAATGTAATGCATTTATTTTTTAAAACACACAAAATCAAAGTATATTTTTCCTGGTGTACATACAGATGTCTATACACACTTAAGAAGGTGCCCCATAGGGTAACCTATCAAACTAAATACAGCTCTGAGAAGAGAGAGGATTATTATATTTAAATCATGTTTTTACAAGGAGGATGCATGTTCATATTACTTGATTTAAAAAATTGACCAAGTATTTGCATTTTTTTCTTTCTTGGATTAAAAAATAACGAAGCTCTGAGTCTTCCTTAGAAGTCATGGTTGCTAAATTCTAAGAAATCAAAACTTCTAGGCTGTTGTATAACAAAAATTATTCACATTTGTGAATTCATAGGTGAGTTTTAAGAACAAGTTGGGTAAACATCCCACTGCTTTGGCAGGTTTTAATGTCACCGGCAGATGTTGGAAGGAATTCAGAAAAGCTAAGCGTGGAGGGACCTCAGTGTGTGGAAAGACTGCCCACAGGAAAATCAGGAAGAGGAAGAGTTTCCCCTTGGGGAAACAGTTGAAAGGATTGAAGAGAAGACCCAGATCAGACGCGATGGGTCTCACAAGAGAGAGAGGTTAGAAACTGGCTCTCTGGCCCCAGGGAGGAGACCCATGGGTTGGAATAGCTGGAAGCTACAGTCTCACATATTTAGCTCTTTATATGGAAGAACCTTCTGACCTTCCCTGTCACTGCGGTGGTCTAGACCAGTAGCTGTGAAAGACCCACCCATCAGGCAGGGGGGCGGGATTCCTTAAATGGCCTTTCCAATGTCCCTTTATCCTGAAATTCTGTGACTTCCTTCCTCATACTCCCAGAAAGAATTTTACTCTGCAATGTGGATAATAGAAGACCCATTCAGCTGACTTTTTTTTTTTTTTTTTACTCAGCAAGTACCCCAAGAAGTTCAAAGTCTAGTGTATTCAAATCAAACAGATGTATTCCCAGTTCCCAACTCCACCATATACTAGTTATGTGATGTAGGATGAATTGCATGATCATTCTGAACCCAGGTCCCCTTATCTGTGTAACACAATGGTAATAACAATTTAAGCTCACGGCTGCTGTGAGGATTACCTTCCAGCCTATCAAAGAAAGTTAAGCATCCTCCCCCCAAGACAATAAAAATGGTGTTGGTGAACATGTGTTGTTTGTTTTTCTTCTCCAAAAAATGACTAAAAACCTGGTTTGGGTTTGTTGTTGTTGTTTTGTTTGTGTGTTTTTGTGATGGATGAGATGGGAAAGAAGCACTTTTTCTTAGGTGATGTTATATTTTATGGCTTGGCAAGATGACAATTTCTGTCCTTCCCTTCCTGCATAGACCTCAATAGATCCATCTTTTGGTCCGGCAGTATTTGAAGTTCGTCACCATGATTTGGCTACGTTCTTGGTTTGTAGCCCAAGAGCACAAGGCAACTTACTTAGTTAAGCTTTGTTGAATTTGGCCCAAAGGTGTAAGCTCAAACACCTTGGAGGAAAATTTGGATTCCTTTCTGGTTTTTCTATTCCACAGCTGAAAATCATTTAAGAGGAAATAGAACATATGGAAATATACATAATGACACTAGCACCTTATGTTTGTAAAAAGCTTTATAATATATAAAACTACCTTTAAAAATTATTCTTCAAAATGTAATCTTCAAAACACTCTCCCTCATCCCAACTCTTACACCTGTTTAATACATGAAGTACCTAAAGCTGGGAAGGTCTAGTAACTTGCTGCAAGATGCACGTCCCAAGTTATAATGTCAGAGTTCAAACAGAAACCACAGGATTCCAAGTCAAATATTTCTTCCATGTGACCTTATTAATTGGCTTCAATAGTTTAAGTGTATATACTTCTATATTATCAATAAATGCTAAGTTTCGCTCAAAATATATAATTCTAACTGTATCTTCCAACAAGGCAGACCAATGGGATATAAATGATGTGGGGGCAGGATGGGGAGTTTAAAGACAATGGGGAAGATGTTAGCAACGCTTACATCCATTTCCATTGTTTCTGTTTCTTCTGCCAATAACCACTATTTGTTGAAAGTCAGATCATCCTTAGCCACTTTCTGAACAGTAACCCTAAGTGTGTCAGCAAATCCTGAAAGGGAAGTTCATTAAGCTCTTTTTATAGTTGAGGAAACTAGAACTCGGGGGGTTTAAAGAACCAAAGCCAGTAGGTGTTGTTGTCAAATTTAAACCCAAACCTTAGAGCCTGGTAGATGTTCTTACTACTAAACTCCCCACCTGCTACTCTGGGGAACTCCGGGCAGTTCTCAACCAGATCAGAAGAGTTTAAGTAGAACAACTGGCAGCTGGGACATGTAGGGACACTTAGGCCAAAGCCCTATGTCCTTCTCAGATTGGAACTATGCACACTGCGAGCTTTTACAGTACGGGCTAGACTCCATGAGAGACCAGATGCCCACGAAACAAGGCATAGGAGGAAATAGTGGGAAATGTTGAGGACCAAGAAGAAAGGGAAAAGCAGCCCCTGATATTTGGAGCTGGCCTGATCCTATGCTGGGCCTTTTCCTAAGACTCGCAGTTAGGCCTCGGTGTTTTCCTCCTATTGGACATAAAATTTCCAGAACTCTAACATCAGACTACACCACTGTGACCACAATGTATTAAGACAAAAACAAGTGCACTCCAGAATAATATCTGAACACTTGGGAGGAACATGAACATTGTCTAAACCTTTAAAATAAGCAAGCATTCCCTTATCCTGGATACAACTGACTGATGTTTCTTCACCAATCAAAGCATTAGCTTTGCTTCGTTCCTCCTGACTAATAGATAAGATTTATTAAGACGTCCAATCATAGAATCAGCCCTACTGCACCCAATCTAGAGCAAAGCCCTGCTTCCTTAAACATCCCTCAAGTTACCTAACACAAGCGCCAATCCCGTAAGTCCTTTGTAAACCTTCTTTCCGAGATACTCCGTGATTCTCCATGGTATGTGTTGTCTTTCATTGCAACAAGCAATAAACACAACTTATTCAATTACAGGTGTATTCCTGTGGTTTGGTTAGGGTGCACTGACACTAATTTCCCCTAGGAAAAAAATCCATAACATGGCTACTATTAAAATACTATCAACAAAACTTCAGAAATTTATGTCTCCGACTTGGACCTCTCTGCCTAATTCGTGTATATACGGTGGTCTACTCACATCTTCACTTAGTTTTTTAGTACAGCACTTCACAAACATTTATGTGCAGATGAATCTCCAGAAAAAGCTGAGGATCTTCAAAATGCAAATTCTGAGTCTGTAGGTCTGAGGTGGAGCCCGACATTCTGCATTTCTGGGCTGGCTCCCCAGTGATGCCAATCCTACAGGTCCACAAGCCATACTCTCAGTAGCAGCAACCTAATCGACACCTCAAACTCAACATGCCCAGATACGAACTTCTAAGCCTCATTCTTAACTCCAACGTATTAGAAGCTTGGAAGTCATCACTGCCATCCTTGCAACAAGAAACACTGGACAAACTGGAAATCAACAACTTTTCTTAAACCCACTGGAGAAGTAATGCAAGTAGGGAGATGAAAAGTCTAAAAGCAAGAATCAAAAGAAAATGCCGGAAATCAAAACCACTGTAACAGGAATAAAGGTGCTTCTGATGCTTCATTAGATTGGATACAGCCAAGGAATCAATCGGTGAGTTTAAAAGCAGTCAATAGGAACTTCCAAAGGTGAAATGCAAAGAGAAAAAAGAATGGGAAAACAAACAAACAAACAAACAAACAACACACACACACACACACACACACACACACACACACACACACACAGAATATCCTGGAATTGTGTGATAACTTCAAAAGATAAAACAAAATTGGAATTCCAGAAGGAGAAGAACGAAAGAAATGGATGGAGTTAAATAAATTTTTGGAGTAATAAGGACCGAGAACCTTCCAAAATGAGTGACAAATATCGAAGTACAAATTCGAGCAGCTCAGGGAGCAAATGCTAGGATAAATACAAAAACCAAAACCAAAACCCTATACTTAAGCATATCATATTCAAACGATGGAAGACCAAATCTAGAGAGAAAATCTTGAAAGAAGCCAGGAAGAGGAAAGTATCTTGTTGTTGAGATTAAGTGAGTTACAGAGAAACAAGAATAAGAATTATAAAGCTGGACAGATCTTGCCCATTCTCCTAAAGCCATTCATTCCATTTATTGTCTTCTTCATGGCAGTTAATGGCACCTCCAGTCTTCTAATAAAGTTTGGTCAAAAATGTTGGATTCGTCCTTAGCTCCTTTCACATTTCACATCCAGTCTGTCACCTGTTCAAAATATAACCTAAAATCCAGCCACTTCTTGCCACCTCTACTGATACTTCCCTGATTCAAGCCACCAGTGTGTCCCTCTAGGGAACTGTAAGAGCTCCTAAGTAGTTTCTCTGCTTCTACTCTTGCCTTCCTCCAGTCTGTTCTTTTTTTTTTTTTTAAAGATTTTATTTATTTATTCGACAGAGATAGAGACAGCCAGAGAGAGAGGGAACACAAGCAGGGGGAGTGGGAGAGGAAGAAGCAGGCTCACAGCGGAAGAGCCCGATGTGGGGCTCGATCCCAGAACGCCGGGATCACGCCCTGAGCCGAAGGCAGACGCTTAACCGCTGTGCCACCCAGGCGCCCCCCCTCCTGTCTGTTCTTAACACAGGAGCCTGAGTGTTCCATCAGGTCACTCCCGTGCTCAAAGTCTTGCAATGGCTCCCCATTTCCTGCAGTGTAAGATCCATAGTCTCTTCTACAGCTTTCAAAGCTCCTTAATGACTTCACTTCACACTTCACCTCTCTTCTCCCATGTCCACTCTTCTCTCCTTCACTCGCTCTGCTCACACCAGGTTTGCCTTGTTGTGCTCCTCGGACCTCCCAGCCACACCTGCAACAGAAGGCTTTTGCACTGACTCTTTCCTCCGCCTGAACACTTCCCCTCCGGTATCCTCATGGCTCCCTTCTTCACCTCCACCAGGTCTTAATTTAAATGTCACCCTCTCGATGAGGTCTACCCTGACTATATGATTTCATATCAGCACCTGCTCCACCGCTGTTCACCCTAGCACCTGGGATTCCCCCCTACTTTTCCTTCTGTCCACAGCACATATCTTCCAACTTACTAGACAATCTTCTTCTTTATCAGGTTTATAATTTATTGTGTGTCTCTTTTTACTAAAATGTAAGCTCCATAAGGGCACAAAATTTTGTCGGTTTTGTTTGTTGATGTATCCCCAGCACCTAGAACAGTGTTTGGCACAAAGTATGTGCTCAATGAATATTTGTTGAATGAATGCATGGTAGGATACCCTGAAACTGGCTGTGTGACCTGGGAAAACAGTAGCAGCCACAATAATGACAATTTTAGAGTGCTTTCTATGTGTTAAGCACCTTAACTCACTTAATCTCTACAACCTCAAGAATGAGACAACCAAACCAAGAAGAAGCTAAGACTCCTGCCCAGGGCTGCACAGCTGGTGAAAGATAGAGCCAGAATTTGAGCACTCAGGTATTCTGGCTCCAGAGCTCAAGTTCACCAGCAAAGTGCTACGCTGGGAAAGTGGATTACCTTCTCTGTACTTCAAGCATTTTCCTCTTTGTTACAAACTGTTGTGCCATATTATTTTAAAGGATCCTTCCATATCCACAAACCTGAATGTCCCTTTACTTCACTATTTTATCTACTTTGCTGATGGTTTCAGACTAAGTTATGAGGTAATGACTTGATGGAACCAGGAACTGGTGGCTCTGTGGACACAACATTGCAGATCTTTCAGAATGCTCCTACTTCCTATTTTCAGATGCAAATACCACACAACTGTGCATGAGTAAACTTTTTTTCCCTGCCATGACTATACAATGCGGCTAGTCCTGCCTATCCAAGTTCCCCTAGTATTTGTTATGAGGTTATGACTTGATGGAACCAGGAACTGGTGGCTCTGTGGACACAACATTGCAGATCCTTCAGAATGCTCCTACTTCCTATTTTCAGATGCAAATATCACACAACTGTGCATGAGTAAACTTTTTTTCCCTGCCATGACTATACAATGCTGGCTAGTCCTGCCTATCCAAGTTCCCCTAGTATTTGTATGAATGAACAAACAGTGATTTTGTAAATCAAACTTCTTCAAAGAAAACAGAACAATTTTAAATAGCCAGATTAACCAAAACTAGCAGAGACCTCACTCCTGCTTTTGGGAGCAAACGAGGAATTTTGTGGGGGAGGGACTGAGGGAACCTGGTACAGCTCAGAGATATACAACTGGTCAGAAATACTGGGATGTAAAATGGTGGGATTAATAGAAACTGTATTGGAAAAAAACTTTTTTTGCCCCTTTTGCTTACCAACTATGAGCCATTTCTACTTCACTGTATATGTGAATGACACTCATAAGCAGGAAGTCATGTCTTCACTTCAACATTGAGCAGATGCTTATGAAAAGTTTTTATGTGCCCAGTCTTATGCCAATCACTAAGGGAGAATGACATCTATAAAATAGGGCAGTATAATGAGTAAAGAGGGTCTGTGGCTGATGGTCAGACAAAAACACAAACGTCATTTCTTGTTTGTATTCTCAAGTATATTGCCTGATTTATTTACTCACCACATTACTAAAATCAACCTATCTTCAGTGGATGAGTAGCTGCCATTTTAAAAGACATTAAAAAGTTATTGTCACAGACTGCAAGGGTGGTTCAACATCCACAAATCAATCAATGTGATAGACCACATTAATAAAAGAAAGGACAAGAGCCGTATGATCCTCTCAATAGATGCAGAAAAAGCATTTGACAAAATACAGCATCCTTTCTTGATTAAAACCCTCCACCATGTAGTGAGAGAAGAAATATACCTCAATATCATAAAAGCCATATATGAAAGACACACAGCAAATATCATCCTCAAAGGGGGAAAACTAAGAGATTTCCCCTAAGGTCAGGAACATGTAGGGATGTCCACTATCACCACTGTTGTTTAACATAGTACTGGAAGTCCTAGCCTCAGCTATCAGACAACAAAAAGAAGTAAAAGGCATCCAGATCAATAAAGAAGTCAAACTCTCGTTCTTCACAGATGACATGATACTCTGTGTAGAAAACCCAGAAGACTCCACCAAAATATTGCTAGAACTGATACAGGAATTCAGCAGAGTCACAGGATATAAAATCAACGCACAGAAGTCAGTTGCATTTCTATACACTAACAATGAAGCAGAAGAAAGAGAAATCAAGGAATCAATCCCATTTACAATTGCACCAAAAAACCATAAGATACCTAGGAATAAACCTAACCAGAGAGGCAAAGGATCTGGACTCAGAAAACTATAGAACACTCATGAAAGAAATTGAGGAAGACACAAAGAAATGGAAAAATGTTCCACGCTCATGGATGTGCAGAACAAATATTGTTTAAATATCTATGCTACCTAGAGCAATTTACACAGTCAATGCAATCCCTATCAAAATACCATCGACATATTTCACAGAGCTGGAACAAACAATCCTAAAATTTGTATGAAACCAGAAAAGACCCCAAATAGTTGGAAGAATGTTGAAAAAGAAAACCAAAGCTGGGACATCACAATGTCTGACTTCAAGCTCTATTACAAAGTTGTGATCATCAAGACAACATGGTACTGGCACAAAAACAGACACATAGATCAATGGAACAGAACAGGGAGCCCAGAAATGGACCCTCAACTCTATGGTCAACTAATCTTTGACAAAGCAGGAAAAAATATCCAATAGAAAAAAGACAGTCTCTTCAACAAATGGTGCTGGGAAAATTGGGCAACCACATGCAGGAGAATGAAACTGGACCATTTCCTTATACCACACACAAAAATAAACTCAAAATGGATGAAAGACCTAAATGTGAAAAAGGAATCCATCAGAATCCTAGAGGAGAACACATGCAGAAACCTCTTTGACCTCAGCCACAGCAGCTTCTTGCTAGACACGTCTCCAAAGGCAAGGGAAACAAAAGCAAAAATGAACTATTGGGACTTCATCAGGATAAAAGCTTTTGCACAGCCAAGGAAACAGTCAACAAAACCTAAAGACAACCGACAGAATGGGAGAAGATATTTGCAAATGACATAACAGACAAAGGGCTAGTATCCAAAGTCTATAAAGAACGTATCAAACCCAACACCCAAAGAAGAAATAATCAAATCAAGAAATGGGCAGAAGACAAGAACAGACAGTTCTCCAAAGAAGACACCAAACGGCCAACAGACACAATGCAAAGTGCTCAACATCACTAGCCATCAGGGAAATACAATCAAAACCACAATGAGATACCACCTCACACCAGGCAGAATGGTTAAAATTAACCACTCAGGAAACAACAGATGTTGGCAAGGATGCAGTGAAAGGGGAACCCTCTTACACTGTTGGGAATGCAAGCTAGTGCAGCCACTCTGGAAAACAGTACAGAGGTTCCTCAAAAAGTTGAAAATAGAGCTACCCTAGAACCTAGCAATTACACTAATGGGTATTTACCCCAAAGATACAAATGTAGTGATCCAAAGGGACACCTGCACCCCAATGTTTATAACAGCAATGTCCACAATAGCCAAACTGTGGAAGGAGCTGAGATGTCTTTTGACAGATGAATGGATAAAGAAGATGTGGTATATATACACAATGGAATACTACTTAGCCATCAAAAAAATTGAAATCTTGCCATTTGCAATAATGCGGATGGAACTCGAGGGTACTATGCTAAGTGAAATAAGTCAATCAGAGAAAGACAATTATCATATGATCTCACTCATATGTGGAATTTAAGAAACAAAAACAGGCTCAGAGGGGAAGAGAGGAAAAAATAAAACAAGACAAAAACAGAGAGGGAGACAAATCATAAGAGACTCTTAATCATAGGAAACAAAGTGAGGGTTGCTTGAGTGGAGGGGGGGATGGGGTAACTGGATGGTGGACGTTAAGAAGGACACATGATGTAATGGGCACTGGGTATTATATAAGACTGATGAATCACTGACCTCTACCTCTGAAACTAATAATACATTATATGTTAATTAATTGACTTTAACAAAATTAAAAATAAATAAATTTAGGTATAAAAAAAGATTATTGGCACAGAATTTCAGGGCAACCAGAAGAGAAGACCCAACAACTATTTGGAACCATGACCTTCTTGTGAAAATGTCTGTATAATCTCCCTGGTTGATGACTTTGAGAATATCTACATTTGCTAGAATACGCACATTGCGGCGTGTTTCTTACTAAAACAGTTACACTATGTCACCTTTACAACTGTTTAGCTGCTATCAGCTAAAAAAAAAGGGGGGGGTTGATTGCAAAAATTAATTTGTACTTCATCGTTTGGACCTCAGGATGACTTTTCTCCCAATGAAGCAGTGTTCCAAGTGGTGGATGAATTCCACCTCTGCCCTCCCAATGACATTGTAAACCCAAATGTAGATAAAATAACCAAAGATCCGGGGCACCTGGGTGGCACAGCGGTTAAGCGTCTGCCTTCGGCTCAGGGCGTGATCCCGGCGTTATGGGATCGAGCCCCACATCAGGCTCCTCCGCTATGAGCCTGCTTCTTCCTCTCCCACTCCCCCTGCTTGTGTTCCCTCTCTCGCTGGCTGTCTCTATCTCTGTCGAATAAATAAATAAAATCTTAAAAAAAAAAATAACCAAAGATCGTTGTTACTGAAAAATGGCCATGTAAAGTAAATCCATTTGAAACTGGTAATAAAATACCTGATTAGGATTTTATTGTTAGAAATGAAAATTAAGAGAATAAGCTTATTTTATTTTATATCAGTTGAAATCTTAATTTTTTGATTTATAAAAATGAGTTTCACATGGTTTCATCTAATATTTAACACAATTTTGATTAGGCCTGTAAGTCTGCACTAAATCTTAGGATGAAGTAAAAACAAATCAAGAGTTACTTGGATTTAAATGTTATTATTTTTGTTGACAAAGCTTTAAGAGAGCACAATATAGACTCCTTCATTTCACTTTTGGTATATGTAGCACCTTCATGAAGAGTGTCATTTTGCCTAAATATCGAAGGGAATCCTAAGGGCATCTCTAAATCTATAATATTCAAATCATTCTTTTAACACATTTAACCTGTCATAATTCTTTGACTTTTCTTCAAACATTTGCTAACCTAGCTCTGCCAGATCCTTATTTGTCAAGACCTTGTGTGTGATTTGAGTAGCTCCCCTTTACTTTCAATGACTTTAAAGTCCTCCAATATTTACATTTAATTGGCACTGGGAAGTGAAGCAGGGAAGGGAGAGAAGCCAAAAAGCGAGTGAGTTAATGCTGTGGGTAACTGGGGCTCAGTCAGCCTGGAGATTCTTTGAGAGACTGAATAATAGCCCCTCAGAACTAACCTATTGAAGAGCAAGGAGGTTATGGAATTTACCCACCTGAAGGTCAGTGCCCGGCTGTTGACCCCCAGGCACTTCTGGCGCCCCGTGTTTTATACAAGCATGCGCCTACAGCCAGAGAATACATTCAGGTAGAGAAATGCAGAAAGTCGTCTGCCTGTACTGGAACTGTCTGCAGAAGCCTTACAGGGTGAACCAAGGGGAAATGTGAGAGGTACTGACATGTCTGCTACACTCAGTTGCGTCACTTAGAGAAGGTGACGTCAGATATCTCCATTCAAAAGGTATCTTTTCCCCTTCATAATCTATAAGTAATTTCAAAGGTGATCTTTGTGTTCAACTAAACATCTTATTCCCCAGACATACTTTTACTCAATGATTTTACTACTATTCATTCATAACTCTCTCTCTCTCTTAAAGATTTTATTTATTTATTTGAGGGAGAGAGAGCAGGATTGGGACAGGGAGGAGCAGAGGGAGAAGCAGACTCTCTGCTGAGCAGGGGGTCCGATGTGGCATTCAATCCCACGACCCTGGGACCATGACCTGAGCTGAAGGCAGACGCTTACCTGACTGAGCCGCCCAGGTGCCCTCACTTATAACTCTTATTAACATAAGGGATAAAACCCTGTCTCCGGTCAGTGAGCTCCAAAAAACCTATAATTAATGAAAGTAACCTCACCTGGTCCCTGAACTCTTTGAACCTGCCTTAGTCTTCCCCTTAGCTATCCTTTTAGATCTTCAGATCCAAAGAACTCATCCTTAGGGGTTTATGGCATTATAGAAACTGACCCAAAATACCAGGAACTGCCTGCAGGATTCTTACAAATGTTTTTCTTCAATCTTCCTGCCCTTACCCCTAGGGCTGGTACTATTGCCTCTGCCAAAATCGGTGAAGAGTAGGCCTAGAATTCAGAGGCAGAGCAGTGAGACTTGCCCCGTCATACCCAAGAACACCAAAAGGCTCCTAGGAGCCTCATTTTCCAGTTCGGAGAAGCTAATGAAAGACTCCTCCATGACAGGCAGCATCTGTACTTCCAGAGATTTCCACCATGGTGGACCTGATTCCCCAGAGCTGCAGGACTCAGCCAGAGTACCTCTTCCTGCTCCCTGGAATGGAAGCTTCCACATTTTGCTCATTTCCCAGGGTTCTTTTTTTCTAGGCCCTTCAGGAATAGCTTTATCTGGATGTCCTGAGGCCAAGATTGCTCAGTGGTACCCATTCAGCAGGGTTCTACGTCCTTAGTCTGTGGAAGAAACCTTAGCTTCCCACGTAAATGAGTTCCAACTTCCATTGAGTATCTTCCATTATATCTCTACGTTAGACACAGTGGTTCTGAAAACAGAGAACTGGAGTCTCATGGAAAATGAAAGGGAGGAGGGGGAGTCCAGAAGCTATCCTGAGTTGTTCTCTAAAGATCTCAGGCTCCCAAGTTTGTCTGTAAGTAAAAATAAATTTATCTAAAAATCTTTAGAATAATTCGGATATATTAACCTTAGTGCCTAGAGTGACAAGTTATGAAGTCTACCGCAACCCGAGTTCCTATGGGTGCCCAAACAGCTGAGGCCGCATGGAGGGACATGGAGGACGAGATCTAGGTTGCACTGGGGCTTGCTTACAAATTTGAAGAACGTGGAAAAGGCCCCCAATCCTCAATATTTATGCAAGTTCCTGCACTGTTGTGCTTGAGACTTTCCTTGAGTTAGAATTCCCCAGGACTTCCAAAAAAGCATTTTGTATGAAATCCAGAACTGATCGTTAAAGACACAGACACAGCCAGGGTGACATGGGAACCCGCCTTGGTGAACACAGTTCATTCCCTGGAAAATAAGTTCTTCTGTTTGACATCATTTGATCTAGGTATCGATCCTAAAACAATATGTTATTTTCTTTTGAAGAAGAAAAAATAATAGGAAACATAAACCTGTCTGTGTTAGAAAAGCAGCAACCGTGCAAATGTTGGCTCCAGGCTCCTGGGAGAAGCTAAGTGGAACGATGGTCACAGTGGTCCCTGTGGCCTGCCAGCTCTCGGGACTGGGCGGAGGAGAATTCCCAGAGAGTGAATTGAGTGTCCTCAGCCCATGCGAATGGTGGACAACAGATGGGAGAGCAGGAACCTCAGCAGCACGTGGCAAAGCCAGACCAAGCAGAGATAAAAATCTCACCCAGTCATGCCATCCTCAAGTTCAAAGGATAGCCCTTCACAGCAGGGCCCTTGGTGACGACTGTCCTTGACCATCTGTCTCTCAAGTCTACTGCTCCAGCAGACTGATTGTTCCAAACTTGGTGAACAGGTGTTATTCTGGAACACTCTTTTCCTTCTTTCTGGGAATTCCCCTAAGCTCTCTGTGATCTGTCTCGGTTCCTGAATCTTATTTCTTCCTCTTTGTGGAGGGAGAATTCTCTCATTTTGGTGGAGCGCATTCTCCAGGAACTTCCTGGGAAGGTGCTATTTTGAGAACTTAATCATCAGAAAATGTCATGTGTCATGGAAATAATTTCTTTTAAAATATAAAAGGCATTGTTCCAGTCTTTCTCTAATTTAGCTGTTTAGACATTTAAAGCCAATATGATTCCCTATACTCTCTATGGGACCTGTTTTTTTTTTTTTTACCCAGAAGGTTATGGGATATCCTCTTTCAGTCAGGGGTTCTAAAACTTCATTTGGTATACCTTTTCTATCTGGATACTCATACTCTTCAGTTTCATGAAATTTTCTTGCATTAAAATCATTTCTGCCTGAGGGCACCTGGGTGGCTCAGTTGGTTAAGCATCCAACTCATGGTTTCAGCCCAGTCCATGATCTCAGGGTCATGAGATCCAGCCCTAAGTGAGGCTCCATGCTCAGTGCATAAGGATTCTGCTCAAAATTCTCTTCCTCTCCCTCTGCCCCTCCCCCACTCACACACACTCTGTCACTCTCTCTAAAATAAATAAATAAAATCTTAAAATTATTTCTGTCCCCATTTTGTCTGTTATCTCTTTCTAGAAATTCACATTATTTGGTGTTGACTTCTTAGACTCACTGGTTTTCTAATTTTCCTTATTTTTGCTCCTTTTTTTAAAAAAAATCTCTTCTTTTTGCTCTACTCTGAGTGATTCCTTGACTTCATTTTCCAAATCGTCTACAGAGTTTTTCATATATGCAATCTCATTCTTAATTTCTAAGAGTTTTGTTGTTGTTGTTCTCTGAATGCTTCTTTTTAAATAGCATTCCTGTCTTTTTTCATGAACACAAAATCTTATCTTGGCGAGGAATTCATGATATATATATTTTTAAGGTTTTCTTCTTTCCAAGTTTGTTTCCTTCAAATCAGTGTTTATTTAGATTTGCTTTAAGTCTCTATCTTTCATGTAAGAGGCATTCCTCAGGTCTATCTGCTCATGATTATGAATGAAGGGAAGAGCTGATTGCAAGTTGAGTGTGTGTGTAGGGCTTATTGACCCTGAACTTCACTGTTGGGTAACCTGGGTGAGCCATTTGTTGAAGAATTGCACATGTCACTATATTAGTTTCCTATTGCTATGGTAACACACAACTACAAACTTAGTGACAGAGAACAACACAAGTTTATTATCTTACAATAATTAGAGTGGAGAGTGAAAGGCCAAAATCAGTTTCACTGGACTAAAATCAAGATATGGGCAAGCCTAAGTTCCTTCTGGAGGCTGTAGATGACAATCCGTTTCCTTGACTTTTCCAGGCTTCTACAGTCTGTCTACATTCCTTGACTGATCCCTTCCCTCCATCTTCAGAGCCAGAAGTGTAGCAGCTTCTCTCCTCTCTGATTTCTGTTTCTGTCCTTGTCTCTTCTCTCTCTGAATGGGATATTCTTGTCTCCCTCCTATCACGACCTTTGTGATTACATTGGATTTGCCTGGATGATCCAGGATAATCCCCCATTTTAAAATCCTTAACTTAATCACATCTACAAAGTCCATTTCTAGTAACATATTCACAGGCTCCCAGGATTAGGACATGGACATTTTGGGGGTTATTATTCAGTCTACCACAATCAGTGTCTAAGTTTTCCCACTTGCACTGTCCAGACTCCCTACAAGGGGCTCCAGCTTGGAAGGTAAAATTCCGGCTACCAGTATTCTGAGATCTGAGTGGATTAAAGGGGCTGGGGGGCAGGTGTGTCTCAGCGTTCCTCATTCGGGATGTACCAGTCACTCAATGTCTTTAGTTTTGCTGCAGTGTCCATTATCTTTGGTGAGTCTAGTTCCCTCCAGTTCAGAGACCCTCTATTTTACCCTGTCCAGAGAATAAACTCAAATGTCTGCCACTTTCCAGTGACATAGAGGGGAGAAGGGATACAGGGAGTCACTCAGTCCTTCTTGTTTTAGTGCTCTTCCTTTACTCCCAGTTCCAGATTAATCTGGTGCTATCTGTTTGGGAGTCTTTTGAAGATTCTGACATGTAAATTAAGCTGGCTCTCTGCTCCCCGCCCCCACTCCCAGAGCTTGGATTTTCATGCTTCATAGTTGGTTTTGTCAGTTATGTTTTATCAGTATGCTTTGTAGCTTCCACAATTTTATTGCTGTTGTCTCTTCTCCTAATCTCTGGTTATTTATTGGTTTATGTCTTTAAAAAATCTTTATTATAAATTTAGTGTGATTTTAGGCAGGAGTGAAATTAGATTTGTGTGTGTGTTTTCATATTAATGCAGAAAAAGCATTTAACTTGAATTGGTTATGTTCCTTGGGTCAGGCATGGGTTGTCTCTGACCAGGGTAACCAGGCACCACATCTAGTAAAAGGATTTTAGTGGCCAGGCTTTTGTGTCCTGCCCTACCTGTCCAATGACACACACTAAAGCTTGACTTCTTGCCTCAGTTTCCTACCAGATATCCCAGTTCCTCTGGGACTGGAATCTTGTTCCTAATTCCCAGCTTCATCTCACAAAGCAGGAAGTAGAACTGGCAGGAGTCATTTCGAATATAAATAGTTGGGGTTTTCATAATAGTACCCTTGAATTGCCTCCTTCCCTTGTAGCTTTTCAGTGGGATGGAAGTATATAAGCCAGAGGCTGAGGTTTTAGGAATCTGATTCTTTTTCTTTAATTTTTATTTATATCTTTGACAGAGAGGGGGAGAGCGCACAAGCAGGGGGAGTGGCAGAGGGAGAGGGAAAAGCAGGCTCTCTGCTGAGCAGGGAGCCTAATTCGGGGCTCAATCCCAGGACCCCCACGATCATGACCTGAGCCAAAGGCAGACAGTTAACCAACTGAGCCACCCAGGCATCCTAGGAACCTGATTCTGATGGCTATTATGTTTACACTCTCCAAACATGTGATGAGAGGAAAATGCAGACCTGTCTTGCACTTTGTCTAGCCAAGCAATGCCTGCCTCTTACCTCTGCCTACTTCCCCTCCCCAGACTTCTGACCCTACCCTCTCCCTAGAACTGTAGGACATTCCTTTACTCTCCTCCCCTTTTGTTATATTTGTGGTATTTCCAGGTCTCAGCCCCCCCAAATCTGCTCCAACTACACTGGGTTCTGATTTCAGCCACCTGGGTTCTAAGAACTTTATATGTACCAGCTCACAATCTGCACAACACCTCTACTATTTTTTTAATATTTATTTTTTTAGAAGGGGATGGGGCCAGAGGGAGAGGGAGAGAGAGAATCTTAAGCAGGCTCCACACCTAGCACGGAGCCAGATGTGGGGCTTGCCCCACGGGGCTGATCTCATGACTCTGAGATCATGATCCGAGCCAAAATCTAGAGTTTGCTGCTTAACTGACTGAGCAACTCAGGTGACACACAACAGCTCTATTATTATTCCTCCTTTACAAATTCAGAAACTGAGGCACAGATACTGTAAGTAAATTGACCGCGATCGTATAGCTAATAAGGCAGAGTCCAGATTTGAATCTGAGCATTCTGACTCCAGAGTACATCTTTAAACTACTACGTTATAGACTTAAAGATCACATCCATGTGCCAAACACTGTTTTCTGAGATAGAGAGACCCATATATATAATATGTAAATAAGATTATACAATTTAGTATACATATACACACCCATTTAATCTTCCTGGGTGCTATGGATGAAGCAAACAAACAAAAGGAAAGATACTGAGAATCTGACCAACAAAATTAACAACTTCACCTAATAGACACTGTAGAATCTTGCACCCAATATTTGGAAAAATATATACTTTTAAAATACATAAAATATTTACAAATAGTAACCATAAAACATGTTTTAAAATGCTCGAAGTATCAGAATCACTTTGTATAATCACAATACAATTAAGTTGGAAATCAATTTTTAAAAAAACCCAAACTCATATATTTGGGAATTTTAAAGCACATTTAAAAACACATAGATGGAAAAATAAATCCTAAAGAAAAGTACAAAAATTTATAACTAAATAATAAGGGAAATACAACATTTTGACATTTAGGAGATGCAACCAAAGTGACACTTAAAGAAAAAGTGTATAGTCTTAAATGCTTATTTTAAGGAAAAAAAAAAGAAAGTTTGAAAATTAATGCGCTAGGCATTCAATTTAAGAAGTTAGGAAAATTACAATAAGATAGAAGCAAGGGAAATGAGAGAGAAATAGCAAATATAAAACATAAACCCATAAAATGGAATTCATTCTCAATTAGAATTAGCTAGCAATATTCAGACTGAGAATGAGAAAATGAAAAAAAAACAAGAAAAAGGGCTATCACACACTTATCCTCATGTTTAGTGCTTTTCTATTTTAAGCTCCTTAAGTGGATTTTACAGAAAGGATGAGAGACTACTTCCTTTATAAATGGTATTTATTTTTTCTCATTATTCAAGTGACACATTTTCAAATGAAAATTCGAAAATATAGAGCAATGTAGAGAAAAGAAGCATAAGTCACAATCCCACCATTAGGGGATAATTATTAACTATTAACATTTAGGTATTATTCCAGTCTTTTTTTGTCTGTATCTGAAGGTTTGCACATGTCTACCTGTAATCATATGGTTATTTAAAAATTTGGGCTCACAGTGCACGTATAGATTTGTATCCAGCTTTTTTCCTTAAAACTACATCATTAGCAAATGTTCTTTAAATAAAACATGTGGGGTGGCTGTGTTAATATTTAATTTACGTATGCATATACTGTACTGCATTTGGCTGCAACCCTGTTTTTAGACAATGTTTCCAATTCTGGGGTGGAGTTGTTCAGCTGACATCTACTTAATGGTCCACTCAAGGTATGGCGCCATATTGAATCAAAAAAGGGTTGAGACAGCCTGAATGTGTCAGACAAACTGGTGGGGTTGACCTGCCAGAAGTCTGTTTACCAGAGGCTTAAGGAGTTATTAGGAGAACTAAGAAAAGTGGGTGACGAATATGAGAAGTTTATGGACTTGGTGGAGTAATCAGATACTCTCTGTATGTTGGCATCCTTTCTCATGTTTTAATTATTTTCCTGACAGCAATGATTGGGGTGCTTCATTCCTAGCCTCCTTGAGTTCAAATTCTCAAGCGAGAATGACCACTAATCTCATTTGGATGGTGTTTCTCTCTTGGCTAAGTCAAAACTAATAGGGCAACAATAGGCTGCCCATGGCTTGGGTGTCCATCCCAATTCTTCTGGCTGGGTCCAGACATGGAGGTCATTTGATTACAACATGGCTTGCTTTCAAGATACTTACACCAGCAAAGGCTACAGTCAGGGCAGCTTCCCTGTAGAAGGAGAGGAGCATTTTCCCTCTTTCCCCAGGCTGTTGCACAGCTTTGGCAAAGAGCAGGGATTGACAGAGCATTGTTGACAGTGTTCATGGAGGAGAGCAACAGGGAAGTGACAGAAGTGTTATGGCCCCGGTGGGCCTCTGATGGAGACAGGAGTTCAGCAGAGTAGCCATGAAAGGCAGACGGGCTTGGCATGAATATCCAACATTGAGTGTCTACTATACCCACTTTGTGCTATGTCCAATGGAGGGTGGGAAAATATATAACATAGCTGCTGTTTTCAAGGAGGTCATGATAAGTATTGGGTATAGATAGAAAGTTTCTAAATGTTTTACTAAATTTTTTTTTCTATAAATACAAGTAGTGGTAACTCCCTATGACATAGGTATTGACTGGTCAATGTTCACTTTCTTTAACCCCTTGAGCCTGTCCTCAGCTGCTCATTTATTTCAAGGTTACTTCTTATAGCCCATCACACTCATCATCAGGAGTAAGAAAATGAAGCTAAATGCTCAGTTGGATTATATAAATTTATATCACTTTTTTGTCTTTTCTATCTCAATACTTTCCTTATTGAATACTGATTGAAGTGTTATTTTATGATGTTTACAGATGCTCAAGGTGGGAAAACGTGGAAAAAGCATATATCTTTAAAGGTTGGGTAAAAGCAAACATTTTTCATAGTAAAAATGAGTTTTAAAATATGTTTTAATTATAAAACATGATAAAGAAAACTTGGGAAATAGAGAAAAGCATAGAGGGTCACCTATTATCCAGACAAATGACAGTTGACATTTTTCTGTAAATCCTTCAAATTGAGTTTTTCTTCTAAATTTTGATTATTTGGTGTTTGTCTTAGATCGATATGTTTTTACTATAAACATAAATTTGTAATCTGCTTTTTAAATTAACAGTATTCATAATCTTTAAAATATAATTTGTAATGACTATATAATATTACAACAAATGTACTACTCTTGATTTAATCCTTCCCCTAAAGTTAGACTTTGGGGTACTTCTAATTTTCTAGAATACTAAATAATATTGTATTATTTGTATTTGCATAAAGTTTTATGTTCTATTCTTATTTATTTCCATAGTACAGATTATTGGAAATGGATTTGTTTCACCAAAGAGTATGGACATTTCTGAAGATCCTGGCACATATTCCTTAGAAAAAATTCCAAATGGAAGGGTGACATAGTTTGCACTTTCAGTGAGGACTATAAATTTTATAAGCAGGCTCAAAAAACACCAAATGGAGAAATCACCATCATTTGAATAATGCCTTAAGGTCTATACAGAAGATATAAGGCAGATAGATGGCATTTCTTGATAATGGAAAATATTCTTGTTATCATTCAAATGATTCCAGGCTATAAAAAAAGAAAAAGAAAGTAAATAAAGTTAATAAATTTGGCTTGATTAATGATCCATGATCCAGGTAGCAACTTAAATTTATAGTTCATATTCAAAACATGATGAATTAGGAAAATACCTACTTGAAACTACTAGGAAGGGTATACATTATTTGTTGTTAAATAAGACACAAGATAACTCGCTCATGGTTTCTCTTCACTCTGGACTTGCTGGGTAGTTTTAGCAATTTCAATCATAACTAAATTAACATCAGTATTTTAGCAGATGAAGCAAAAATAATTTTGAAGAGATAAAAACAGAATTCTCTACTTTAAAACCAATTACTAATGATACAGTATAAAAATGATTATTAGGTTACTGTAGCAGCATCCGGAAGAGAAATTATTTCAATGGGATAATGTTGTGAGCCTTCTATTATCTTATGAACAGGGAAATTCTCAATAAACGGTAAGGCTTCTTTGTGCTTTGAGTTATTTCTCCACAAAACCCTGCACTGTGGCTCATTCAACACACTTGTGCTGTTTGCACCATTCAGGACTGAATGCAGATTTTATAACTATTCCATTGATTCGACCCACATAGGCAAGCCAACACACATTGGCATATTGAAAAAAATGGAGCTACTCGAGCTTGATGAGCGCAGTAGGGGTGGAAAGAAAAAGATGGGAGGCTAAAAACCTTCCAACAAGAGTCGTTGAATCGTGGGCAGTGGGGGGTAAAATGGAGGAGGTGCAGGTATTCCCAGCGAGCTCTTACCTGGATGATGACCGAATAGGTTCCGCAGAGTATCTTGGATAACTGAGTGACTACCCTGATGAGGCAAACAATCACTTGAAGCCCACTGAGAGCTATGAGAACGGAAAATAAAATGATGTTCCACTCCACTACATGCTCAGGTTCCAGGCACTCGGTCCATATGCTGGAATCTGTAAGGAAACTGAGAGAGAGGACGGAGACAGTCAACAAGACGCGCGGCCAAGCCTACATACTTGGTCCAAGGAAGAAGGCCAGAGATGTCTGTATGTTTGGGAAATTAATATATATGATTGAAATACATAATATTATTAAATGTGAATCAAAGCATTTAGAAAAATCATTCAGATACATATATTGAGTATATACCATGCAGAAAGCATTGGCCTATGCTTATTTTAAACATGGTGCCTCCTCAGAGACGATTTTAATTCAGTTAGAAGACAAGACACATACCGAACAGTTTGCTAGTAAGAAAAGGCAGCACATATCAATACCAAGAAAGGTAGAGACTGCTCATTCCCTAAAAGTCCAGAAATTAGCCTGGCTGAGCTTGTGCTGGATATAAAAATCACACATGTGGCAAAGTAACAAAGGGAAATGCTGCTGGAAATTCGTAGACTCGGGGCACCTGGTGGCTCAGTCGGTTAAACGTCTGCCTTCGACTCAGGTCATGATCCCAGGGTCCTGGGATTGAGCCCCGCATTGGGCTTCCTGCTTAGCAGGGAGTCTGGTTCTCCCTCTCCCTCTGCTGCTCCCCGTTTGTGCTCTCACTCTCTCTCTGTCAAATGAATAAATAAATAAAATCTTTAAAAAAAATGAATCTCTTATAAGCACTATTTGTTTAAAAAAAAAGAAAAGAAAAGAAAAAGAAACTCCTGGATTCTGTCATCAAGCCTTTTCAGACAGTAGTTCTCAACAAGCATATGTCAGGATTATCTGGAGGGCTTGTGAGAATGCAGATTGCAAAGACACCCCCTCCCCCCCTGCAATTTTCTGATTCAGAAGGTCTGGATGAGGCTTGAGAGCTTGCGTCTCTAAGTTCCCAGTGTTGCTGCTGCGGCTGGTTTGGAGTCCGCATCGTGAGGACCTCTGCTTTAGAACAGTGCTGCGCTGCTGCCACTAAGCTTTAAGTGATGAGTGAGGTGGTAATGCGAAGTCGAAAGGTTCCATCAACCTAATTTAGCACTGGGTTGTGAGAATTCAACCAGGTCCCAGGATAATCTTAAAACCACACTGAGTCTACCCGACTGACGTTTGCTCACTTCCAGGTACACCATGCCCAGCAACGCTTCTCCAAAGGGTGACACTCTGTTCAACAGAATCAAAATGGAAAACTGGTCTCTCAGAAAATTCTCCAAACAAAAATAATCAAAACTATTTATAGGGCACAGTTGTTTACAAATACCTCGTCAATAGCAATATGCTTTTTCTTGAGACGGCAGCTAAGGCAAAGAGGCTACTGGACAAGTGGCCTGGAACGTTGGTGTCTGTGGTGGGACAGGGTGAATTCTGCAGTTCGGGGAACACCACCGCCATGACTTCCCTCTCCTCTTTGTTCATTCTTCTCCTTGTCCCCCCACCCCGCCCCGTTTCTCTCCTATTCCTTTCCTTTAGTTCTCTCTTTCCTCCCTTTCTTTAGTTCCTGCTCTATGCTCCGGGACCCTCAGAAGCACTCCGAGAATTTCTTGATCTTGCTAAAGGCCCTCAGGTCTCAAGTGGCAAAGAGTATTCAGTAGGGAACTCTTGGTTCAGTAGCATCTCGGCCAAGAGACTTCACATGTCTGACCTCTAGAGTCTTATTTGGACAATGGGCTTAACATGTGGAACCCTGGGGTTATTATGAATATTCAGTGAAAGGTGTGTAAGGATGCTTTGGAACCTGTAAAGCCTGCTCCAGATATAATTTCCTGTTACCATTTCCCTAGACCCAGTCCCTACACCCTCATGCTCTGAACTCAGTCTCAGCCACCAGGGAAGCTAATCCCTTCAAGATCCTCGCTCTAGACTTGCCAGTACATGCTCTGCACAGATCCCCCAACACTTGAAAGCAAGAGGACCTTCACGGTGCTGATTTTTCTCCTGGACTGTGGTGCTTATTTATTCTTCGTGTAAACCACAGAGTAGTAAATGCACTAGCGGGGTCTGGAAGGGATGGAGACGCTATTTCGGATCCTCCCTCCCTCCACAACCTCCATATAGAGCTCTATCACAGCATTTACTTCCTTATATCGTAAGTCTGTCTTATCTGTATCTGCATCTGTTCCCTCACTAAGCTGTGTACTCTGAGAGCCCTACCGTGATTTATACACCCCTGGACAGCCAAGCCTAAGACCTAAGGCAGTGCCTGTCGCATTGCAAAGGTCAACAAGTGCTTGTTGAATGAAACTGATCAGGATCCCCAGCAGTCACCGTGCCAGTGGCTGAGCCTACAGAAGACCCAGCAGATGAAGGCATAAAAGATTATGCCCGGTAACGATGTTAATCATAAAATCTGGCTTATCCTAAAAATGTATTACATCTGATCTGTGCTTTGCTTCCACTTAATTGTCCATTTTGTGAGGTAGACATGATTTACAGAGGCTCAGGGATATCTGTTTAAGGTCGTGCAGTTTGTAAGTAGCAGATGAAAGACGTGAACCCAGATGGGTAAACATTGAAGGCCTGTGCTAGGAGGGCAATGTTCATTCTACGGCCTCGCTTTTAGCAGAACATTCCGTCAGGTCCATGTGAGCTCCTAGAGGGAAGTTCAACTGTGTCGTGTACCTTTGATTCTCCAGCACCTGATTCAAGCTGGGGACATAGTAGATGTTCAAGAAATATTTGTTGACGGAATGTGCAAATGCAAAAGGGATTTGTGGAACTTTAACATTAACACTTGTTCCACCCAGAATTTGCCAAGGCTTGGAAACTTCTCAAGGAGACCTGAGATTTAATTTCCCTTTATGGCTTCCAATGTTTGATCTCCAAACATTTGTATGTAGCTGGGGTCAGGTGAATACAAATATCAGGGGTAACTTTCAAGAGTAATGGAGAAGCATGTGGACAGTCTGAGATTCTTGCACTGAAAGGGAAATCTTCTTTGGTTTGGGGGTCGGGGGCGTTCAGGGAATGATGGCACAGAAGATGATTTTTTGCACCCAGTCGGACTCTCTTCATTAGGGTCCCCTTTCCTGAGCCCCTGAAGTCCCTCAGGAGTGCTCCGAAATGCCTGAGGTTATTTTCTAGGTTCTCCCAACCTGAGAGAGAGCTCTGCTCACTGCACGTGGCACTTGGTGGAACCTTCAGGACAAAGGCGGCCATGGGCACAGAAGCAGTTTTGCAATCCAGGCTTAGGTGAGCATGTAAGCCTTCAAATAGACGTGGGCCTTGAACAACAGAGCCAGTCATAGGGAGCTGAGAAGAGACTGTAACTTCCCTAGGGAGTGGTACAGACACTCCCTCCATTTATACCATTAATATTCTGAGCATAGGACAAGCCTGGAGAGATTCGATGGGCTTCTCCTGCATCTCTGCCTGGGCCCTGCTACCTCCAGAGTTGTCTCTGCAGGTGCTGGCTGGTACAATGCCATTGTGAGGTGTTCTGCCATCCAGGATTGGATTCTTCAACAGCTAACTGAACCACCGGCCCTCTAAGTAAGGCTGCCTTCCTAGACTCTTCTTCAGTACACACTCGATCATCTCCTGGCTCTCCCCCACAAACCCCTGCACCTGGTCATGTCCCTTATCTCACTCTGCACTTTGATGCTCACGCTGCCTGGTTCTATCTCTGTGTTGTCCCTGATGGCATAGCGTGGGTCACACCATCCAAGGGCACTGGGATTCTCTCCCAGTCAAGCTCCTTCCCACCTGTAACAGAGCACACATCTAAACTGGCCACACAACAAGACTGAGTTGTTAGAACCATTCAAGTCCCAGGCTCCAGCACTTGCCCGACCACAATAACGACAAAGCTTTGCTCTGAAGTTTGGGAGAAACACACCTTTCATTTGGATATCTCCACATCGACCTCAAAATAGTGAATGCATATGGCATTAAAAGACTGGCAAAAAGAGAGAGAGAGAGAGAGAGAGAAACAAAGATCTATGTAGGAAGAAATTGGTCTGAGTATTATTTAGCTAGTAGGAAAATTCTGCACTAACATATCCCCGTGGAACACCAAAGTGATCTTGGAAAATGAGCATGAGCACGAAGCCAGGTGTTTCTGGCTTTCTGAGCCTCTTGATTCGGAGAATTATTCCTTACCGTCCAGCAGTGCCTTCAAAGGCGTACTCCCAGCCATCGGGAGTGCGGCAGTATGGACCCTGAACGAGGCCCAGAGCAGATATGACCAGGCAGTATCCAGAGAAAGCAATTCCAAGGGCAGAAAAGATCATCGACAGCAGTGTCTAAATTAAACATAGAAGAAGGATGTTAGGGAAAAAAAAAAAAAAAAGAAGGAAGAGGAAGAGGGGTCAGTGCCATAGAATGAAACAAGGGGATATTGTGGATAAATGACCAGATAGGTACCTTCCCGTACTCGTCCAAACTTACTGCACGCAGTCTGTGTAAATGTCCACAGAGAAACAGAAACATTTAATCCAAATCTACCTGATCTTTAAAATAAGTTTTTAAAACGACTTTTTGTTTGGGATTCCACAGAGGATACTGCTTAATTTACTACATTTCTTCCTTTCTTCTGGAATTTCGGTATCAAAATAATGATCAAACATTAATGCAGTGAGGGGTGTGACTGATCAATCTGCCTTTACTGAAGACATTATTTTCTAGGTCGGGTGGATTCTCTAAGAATCGGAAGCTAGGACCTTGGCTTTTCTCATGTGAAGATGATGAATACCTTCACTTACAGGAACGTGAGGGGAAATACCAGGTGTGAAGCCTACAGGGCCATATCAAGTGAGGATGAGCTCGATGGGGAGGAGGGTGTTTTCCTCGGAGCCGAGAGGACGAGCAGTGTTCACAGGCAGATCAGTGCAAGCAGAGTTGTAAGGGTAAGTAGATTAGTGTGATCCAAGAGAGGGTTCCTACAGAGCGTTACGGGGAAATTTATGAAGACCAGCTTGACATGTTTGCTAATGCTGGGGAAACGGGGTTGTTGGACACAACCCAGCCCTCCAGTTGATTACAAAGTGAGTGCAACTTGGTATATGGAGCAGAAGGTGGCTTTGAATGCTGGATCAAGGAGGGCGGACTTCACCCTTCAGGGCAAGTAGCTTTTCCCCCCATGACCTTTCACTACATTTTTTTCCAAATCTACCAAAAAGTTGAATATATAGTATAGTATACTATAGTCAATGTATCTTTGTATACTATTTATCTAGTCTCACCTTCCGTGAATATTTTATCATTTTTGCTTGCTCTGTGTGTGTATGTATGTGTATATATCCATGCACGTGTATTTATTTATCTACACATTTTTGTTGCCTAACCACTTGAAAGCAGGTTGTAGATACTGTTATCTCACTCCTAAACACATCAGCACATATCTCCCCAAAATAAAGATATCCTATTACTCTGCAACTGTGTTTTACTTTTTTGTACAGGGTCCAATCAGGGTTTATGCACAGGATTACATCTCCTTAGTCTCCTTTGATCTATATTAGTCTTACTGCCTTTTTGTTTTTTAGAATATTATATTGTTTCTTAAGAATCCAAACCAGTTGTCTTATAGAATGTCCCCACGATCTGGGCTTTTCTGATTGTTTCCTCACACCTGAACTTGGGTTAAACATTTTGGCAAGAACACCTGATGGGCACCAGAACATTAGGGGCCTCTCACTGCTACTGGTGGTGCTCTTGACCTCTTGGTTAAGGTGGTATCCTTCAGGTCTATAAACATATATTTTTCACTTTGCAATTAGTAAATAAGTTGAGGTAATACTTTGAGGCTGTGTGATATCCTCTCCCCAGAGATATTTCAACTGATGGATTTGCCATCCATTGATGGTCCTCATACCCGTTATCACCAATTATCACAATGACTGGTTGCAGGGTGCTGCTTATCTCATTCTATCATGTCTTCTGCATTTATATCTTACTACTTTTCACAGAAGAACTTCCATTTCCCTTCTCTCTCTTTCTCTCTTACTGTAGATTCATGGATTTTCTAATTCAATGTGTTATAATCCATAACTGTCATTATTCTTTTAGATGCTTATTTGGTCCGAATATGGCCAGTGAGAACATCCTGTCAAGTCAATTCCTCTGCCCTTTGAGTATCCTTATCATTCCTTGAACACCTCCTTGCTTCCTGGCACAAAATGTACCAAGTTCATTTTGAATTTATAAAGAACCAGAATAGCTCTTTTCCCAACAAGCCATGTACTTGGTTTTTGAGCAAGGAAGTGACATGAACCAATATATAATTTTGAAAGATGGCTGTGGCAGTAACGGCATGCCAGCCAGAAGTGAGAAAGCACAGAATAAGGATTTCACGTGGAGACAACTTCAACTTGCGGTGACAAAGACATGCCCTGGAGGACATGAACGGAAAGGACAGAAATAGGGATGCCAAGAAGGGTAGTTTGGTTTGGAAGACAATTCAGTCTAGTTTTAGAAATGTTGCTTTCAAGTGAGAGTAGAACAACCAAGTTAGTTGATAATAAATTCAAAAATGGAGACCAGAAAAACTGAGAGCAACAAACCTGTGATTTTGGGAACAAGAGTGATCTCACATTATATATCTCTCAACTAATTCAACATTATTTTGCTGATTATAACATTAATACATGCTCATTATGGAAAATCAGAAAAACATATTTTAAAAACCCAAAGAAGACAAGAACAATTCTGCTTTTTTTCTTATTTGATATTATTTCATTGGCATCTTCACATATGATTAAAAGATCTTCCAAATTCTGTTTCTCATATTGATTTTAATAGAATGTTGCCCATCATGGGATGAGACACGCTACTTCTTTTTGTTTAACAGATGACTGTTCCTTACACTTCACAAAGAAAATTTACCTATTCGCCAATGCCAACTTCCAAAAAGGAAGAAGGTGTTTTGAAAAGATTGAGCTCCTTGTTTACCAAATACGCTCTTAAGCAGTTCACTGGGAGGATAAATGAAGACTTCCTCCATCGGTGAAATTGGCAACCATAGCGCAGTACATATATTTGTATACATATACAAATTACAGTCTAATGAGTGGATACCATTGCACAACTGAGATTCAAAATACAGCAGGAATCAGAATCTCTCTGAGTCACAATTTCATTTTCTACAAACTGTAAATGATGTAGATGATTATAGAACCACATATCAGGGCTGTTTCAAAGATTCAAGGACACAATGGATGTAAAAATAATTTCAAAAGTGTCAATATAATCACAACATTATCTATTATTCCAAGCGCCTCTATTTGGCTGATAATTGTTTTCCAGGGATAACAACCCACAGGATTTGGGCAGAAAATGAGACCCCACAGAAGAATGAATAGCAAACAAGTTAATGGGGTTCAGGTCACCCCCCAAAATATGGCACCTTAGCATACAGAATATCTTAAACTGAAGGAGTTTGAGAAAATGGCAGAAGCAGGATGGTCACTCTGACCCCTCCCAGCCCCTTCGCCCTTCTTCTCTGAAACAGGTCATAAAACTCCCATGTGCAAGTTACCCTCTCTGTACAAGGAGGAAGGAAGACGTTCTTATCAGCAGAGACAGGGAATTTGGGGCCAAGAAACCTGTATAAACAAACTTCGTTAAACTAAACCTTATCTTCCTAGTAAACCTTATTTTCTTCAACATTTACTACCCCTGGCCCAAACCCCTCACTCTCGCCAATTCTTTACAAATTCGTGGCTACTTCTTGCTACTCTGGTCACTGCTTCAGCTCTTCATTCTCTCATGAGGGCTCCCATGGATACGTAAAAATTCAATAAAATGTGTATCCCTTTCTCTTGCTAATCTGTCTTCATCAGTTTAATTTTCAGACTGAGCCAGGGACCCTTAAAGGGTAGAGTAAAACTTTTCCTCTGCTAGTTTCTGGCACCCAAAATGGGGCATTATTGGCTGGGGACACCTTGCTTGGTCCAGGAGCTACAGTTAGAGATCCTGGATCTGTGACAAAAGCCACAGAAGAATTCTTGCCATGTCAGTTTCTTGGATCTCTGCCTGTGGGGGACTAGTCCAGAGAAGGTGGTAAGAGTGTTTTCCTTTTCAGATTCAGATTGGTAGGGGGCATAAAAACTAATTCTTTGGTTTGTGACTCTGGTTAAAATTTGGTTTCGAGTTATCCATTGGTTATTGATCCTTTCTCTCCCACGGACAGCTATCGATTTCCTGTTTGTCTCTTATTTGTGTTCTGAGAACTTGGCTTGGCTTTCTGCTTGTCAGGGCATGCAAGTGTCAGTTCTTGGAGGCAGCCAACTGTCAGGTTGTGGGGCCCAAAAAATCTAGGCTAGCATCCTACCAACTGTCGCCAGCTTTCAGGAGGACTTGTCTAAGTCTTTCTTTTGCTACCTTGGGAGTGGTTCTGGCTCTTGGGAGGGCTGCATCTTTTGCACCCTGTTTGGAGACATCTCTTGCATCCATGGTTAAGTTTTGGTTTTAGTTTCAAGTCACTTGGTTTAAGTATTTGAAACAATTTTTTTAAGGGGCTGTATGGTCAGAAGTTGGCCAAATTGAAGGTTGATATTCAGATCCTGATAGAAACTTTTAAAATCAAGGCCTTTTCTCCTAAGCTAAAATGGAACTCTGTACTCAGAGGGAAAGAAAACATGTGGAAGGTTTTGTGAAACAATTATGAGAACATTACAAAGACACACCACTGTAAATCTAGGACCCAGAAATTTTCTGATTTCCATCTTAGTTGGAAATTTTCTCCCTGATATAAAGAAGCAAGTTGAAAATCATGTAATTGAATGGGTTGATCAGGATCATTCAGGCTGTGATTCAATCCTTTGAGGAATTAAAAAACAATTGCCCTTGTCTTACAAATCTAGTCTTTATCGAACTAGAAATGTGTCGCTAAAAGCAATTCAAAGCTCACCTACCTATCCTTACTGATCCCCAAGCCTCCCCTCTTCATTTCAAAATGTTTGTAGATGTTGTAAAAGATTGGGACATGGGAAACGGAACTGCCCTGCGTTTCAGAAAAAGAAGAAAAAATTAAATAGTAATTATTCGAGACCTCTTGATAATAGATAAATATGCCCCCAAATTCCTTCTAAAAGGAAACCTACATTCTTTATCTCCTCTGAGAGGTGACTCTTACTGTCTCTTTGAAATGTAAACATTCCAGGAGATAATTACAAAACAGCCTACAATTGCCTGAAACTAAAAGGGAAAAAAAAGGAGGTTGGGGAGTTTTTTTTTTAAAAGCCAACTGCTATAAAAACTCCTTTGCCAAAATCTATCCACAGCCTTCGTAAGACTACTTGTCAAGGGCAAATACAAATCTTAAAAGTCTTCTCCACAACTATTAGTAAAAAGCTTTCGCCATCCACGTGGGTAGCCGTAACTTGTTCCATCGGCCAGAAACATAATTTGGACTTTTTTATAAACTGGTGAGTTTTGTATCAATGTACCTGATACGCGGTGAAAATTTAAAAGCAAAGGCTGTAAGATCTCTGTGTCGTCTCTATGTTTATTTATATCTACATATGCGTGTTACAGACGGGCAATATTTTTCTACCTCAGATGGTATTACCAAAATAATTTATAAAATCACTCAAAAGAGTTCTGTTCTAATTGACATAGAGATAAATGAGTACTCATATAAATTAAGTATTCTCAAATACAGAGATTAATCCAAAAAACTTTTTTTTAAGTTCACACGATCTGGGATAATCTTTGGTAAATAAAGATAGCTTAAAAATTGTTGGGGAAAAAAAAAGGTGGGGGGTGCCTGGGTGCCTCAGTCGGTTAGGCGTGTGCCTTCAGCTCAGGTCATGATCTCAGGGTTCTGGAATCAAGCCCTGTGTTGGGCTCCCTGCTCAGCGGGAAGCCTGCTTCTCCCTCCCCTTCTGTGCTAGTTCTCTCTCTCTGTCAAATAAATAAATAAAATTAAAAAAAAAATTGTTGGGGGAAAAAAACCCAGCAAGCATATCTTTAGAGTTGTCAGCATTAAACGTAACGTAGTCAGACAGTTTTTTCTACCGAGGATTACTAGTCAAGCAAACATATTATCTCTACTAGATGTTTAACAATATAAAACTATAAATTCAACCTAAAAACAAAGCATACGCTAAAAAATAAATTGCTAAATGTATGTCAAGCACACCAGTTGAGAGAAAGAGAGAAAAAGTATGTCTAACTTTCTGGGTGCTTTGTTTCTGTGATGTTTGATGCTTGCCTGATACATATGTCACAAAATTTGTCAACAAGAAAAATAACTTAAAATAATGGCTAACTTTGTCTATGGTGTCACGAAATTTTCATGAGTAATCTACACAGTTGTTAAGAGCAAGCGCGTTAAATACATGTGTGATAAAAGTTTATAAGTGAATTTTTCAACAATGATTAGGTTTCACAAAATCCATTTATTTTAAAATACCTTCCAAAATCTTTTGTTAACTTAAATTTAAAGTTATATAAGTTATACTGAGTGAAGTTAAATAATGGTAATTCATTGAATATGCAAGTCATTTCCAAATAAAATAAATTACTGCAACATTGATTAGTGAATCTAAGTTTACCTACTTTTGTCTCTCTGTCAAAGAGGAACTAAAGATATTTGGGTCTATTAGTAGATACACTGAAAATTGTACTATGGATCTGTATGCTTGAGAAATTATGAACTAGCATATTCATGACTTTGCCGACCAACAGGATGTTTGTATCTATAACATTCTGCAATTGCTTACTTCCTGGTTTTCACTAGAAATTAAAGTTTCTGAGAGTTAAGAATTCTAACATATGTAATTTAAACTGCTAAAAAAAAAAGAAAGTAAAACTACTAGAAATAATAAGGGAACAACTCTGTATACAAGAAAAAAAAGGAAGCGTGTTGGTAAAAAAAAAAAGTATGAGTTATGGAGATGTGTTTTTGTTGAGGGAAAAGGAAATTTTGGGGGAAAACTTTTTCTGCTCTGTAAAGTGAATCTTGGATGCCCTCAATTTCCACTGCCGAGGTTTAGCAGTTCCAAACCCGGGCAGACTCACATTTAGCCTCGAAGATGTGCTTTATCTAATTTAAGTGAGAATTAATTGCCAACATGTTACAACTGAGAAGTTGTACATTAAAGCTCCATATTTCTACTTTCTATTGAAAACTGAGAAACACTGCCCAGTTTTGTCATAACAATTGGCTGGACTGGAGTAGGAGATCCCTCTCTTCCTTAAACAGACATTTTGCTCTAACGCCTACCAGGCTCAGTTCTTTCATT